>NW_020884885.1:11587811-12236447 GCF_003945725.1 Corapipo altera | reverse complement strand
ATAATAAAAGATGTACAAAGTGCACTAAATTGACCTAATCCACTTGACCTTGGTGTGGTAAACTTGAGTCTCAACAAGAAGAATTAACTTCATGTCAATAAAAGACCCTAGATTTGACCCTAGATTTATATGAAGCACCTGCACAACAAATATGAATAATGTGACTTTAACAAACATGTTTCATGCCTAGAATAGATCAAAACAGTGCATAAAAGAAATCACAGATTAAGAATTGGCTATCAGGGCAAATACGCTAGAAACAAATCTTGGCTCTCATGATGAAGATGGGTGTTACAGATAGCTATTGAACTGATGGGTTGAACAAGGTCTGCCCTGAAAGGATCATTCCAGATTGTATATTAGGGTATTTTTTTATTCCTCTACTGTAGTTGCTCGTTCATTTTGTAAACTATGTTTTGCCATAGCTCAGCTTCAATAACTGTTATCAGAAAAATGGATTTTCTTTTCTAGGGTATGTTAAAGTGTTTAAATCTCTTTGGTCAATATCTGTATTATAATTATTCAGGATGCTAATATTGGCTGATCTTTGTCTATTTGATTATCTTTATAAGTAATTTCTCTCCCCTTCTCCTGAGGAATGAAATTAGGAATGCCTTTTTTTACTCCTATAATTGTTTATGAGCATCACAGATGGATTTCTGTGGGGCTTAAACAGAAGCAATCATTTGCACCCATATGCAGCACCTTCCACCCTAAATCTGTGTCATCATGTGTAACTTTTAATACTGTTGCTAAAGAATCCATACAAAAAGGGTGAGGAGACAGATGATATCTGCTTAAAACAGAGAGTTCTTTTGTATTGCAAATACAGTTATCTAACAGATCAGCTGGCATGAAAATACACCACAATTCCATGTGTTTTGTGGGCTGATGCAGACTGGAGCAATGTTATTAGAAACAAATATTACGGTTTCACACATGAAGTGAAGTACTCAATACTTTCCTCCCCATCGCCCTCCCCTCAATGTTGCCAGAGTATAGCTATGAACTAAGAACTATTGCCCGCAAATTGTGGATCTAGTGACTGAAAACACTGCACTTAATTCCAGTACATTAGGTTTGGCTGTAAACAACTATTTCCAGGAGCAATCCAGAACTGTTACATGTAATGAAGAAATGGATATGGTGACAAGTCCCAAAGTTGTGACCATATGGAGACAGGCAGAAGAAGCAGCAGAAGAGAATGTTCCTTTTGTACTACATTATTCTGACAGTTTTTCTCAGTGTGAAGATTCATTACAACACAGACAAATCAGATTTGCCTGATTAGTTATCTTTATGATACTTAGGGCTTAAAATTACAAATCTTTTATTGATTTTTAAGGTCAGTAAAATACAACTTTATCACCTGAATAGAACCTTTTGTCTAACAGACCATAGAATTCCATCTAGTCATCTTGATTGCAGTGCAATAATTTGTGCTTTCATTGAAGAGGTGAAGAATGGACAATTTTCCTAAGTAATGTTTTGCAATGGTTAATTACCCTCACAGCTAAGATACAGGCTGTATCTCCAACTTCAATTCTTAAAATTATAGACATAATTCCTTACTACATATACCTGCACTATATTGTGGACTTTGTTCAATATCCAATACTTTTCTGTCAGTAAAGGTGCTATACAATTTTTTATCAACTCTGATTTCTTCCCTAATAAGCTAAACACATGAATACTTTTACTCTCTATCTATTCCCTTTGTTCTTCATCTTCTGTATTTCCTTCACTCTTTTTAACTGCCTTTCTTTTAAGAAGGTGTGTTTAATATTACATAAATGAGTGATAAGCACAGTAGTAAAATAATTTATTTTCCTTTACGAATTACTCTTTTTTACATATCCAAAGTTTATGTTTCCCTTTTGTGAAATAACCTTAAAGTAAGAAGTTTCCAAGAGTTCAAACAAATATAAATTGCTGATCTTGGATACTTAGGATGAACAATTTTAGATACTAAACATAGTGTCACAATCTCCATCACATTTAAACTCTTTTGGTTATGCAGCAAAGGACCAAAAATAATTAAAGAGAGAGAATATTAGCTAAAATGCCATTATAACGTGTTTCCTAAACTGTGCTTTTTGTGAGTAACCAGCAGGATATCTGGTACTTCTCAAAGCATCTTTGATGGTTTCTACTGCAGAAACTGGGAAGAAAAAAAAAAAAAAAGAGAGATAAATATATTGAATAACAGTAGTTTTGCTGGAAAGTATTCTTGAAAGTATTCTTGTTTCACAAACCTACATGTGATCCTGATAGGAATGTTCTCTCCAAAATTGCTTTCTGAAAAGCTGACTGATAAAGTGATAAAGTTGATTTGTTTTCTTTGATTCCATTATCACCACAGGGAACACTGGCCACTAATGGAAGAAAATCTGGTATGTCCAGTCACAGCCTATGATTCCCATGAGCAAAGAGTTATATGTCAGAATTGTTAACATACTGCTAGGAGAGAAAGTTATGTTTTTTATTTTAATGTTTTGCTCATTTTTTGAGCAAAATTGTTAACAAATCTGTCTCAGAATAAACTTATGGGATTTCACTGTATTATGGAAGAGGGCCTGAGTTTGTTGGAAGCTTTATGAACAACCTAATGAACTTGTTGACAGATAGGGGAGAGGCCATCTGACCTTCATTTTATTTTTGTGTACTTTCCACAGCATTTCCTTTTTCTTTATTTTCTGCTCCTACTTATTGTTCAGAGTTCTGCCCACCTTCATGATTTGTCACTTTGTATGGGAAATTCACCTGCCAAGCCAATTCCCATCTCTGAACTACATGGGAAAATGCCTCCAGTCCCTCTTTTAGCCAGGTCTCTTGAATGAGTTATTCCTAGTTCCAATGTAGTCTGAACTGACAAGAAGAAATTATAATTTACCACTTGACTGATAAAATAAAAATGCATCTAGTCCATGAGTCTTCTTCTCTCCATCTTCTATCCCATGTCTTCCATATGTATAGTTCATCACCTGGTCTAATGGGATTACTTTTGCATTGTTGAATTCAAGATCAGATTTTGATGACCATTCTCTATGTAGAGAAACACCTATCGCTGTTATATAAAGCCTTACTGATCATGAAACAATTTCAGGATCTACACAGCTCATACACTTTAAATTATGCTAAAATATTCTGTTTTGATTAACATAATTCCAAAGAGTTGATATTTACCTCAGGTCTTGAAGTCCATAATTACAAAATCTATGTTATAGCACTGCTTTTTACCTACTGCCTTATATATACTACAGCAGGAAGTTCTACTACTAAATACCACTGAAACACTTTTGAAAAAGAATTCCGAGGTAGATGCAAAGTCATGTTTTTTAATTGACTGCTCACACAATATTACAGATAATGTGTTTGCAATTCTCCTTATTAAAGGCAGAAGTTTCCTCCCTCTATAGATTAGTATTATATCTTCTCTTCCAGGTGCTCCCTCTGCCAAGAAGAGAGAAGAAAAAGATTAGGGGATATTTATCTCCTGCCTCTGTTGTCTTGTATTCCGGCATGGTACTTCTGTACTAGTCAAGGCCAAGACAGTTTGCAATCTAACATGTAATTCTGATGGATTGTAAGGCTGCAGGAAATGTTACATCACTGATAATAGTTCCTGTAAAAGTTTAGTTGAGAATTTTCAGTTTCAAACATCAAAAAGAATTATACTATAGATAGGTGTCATTTTCCACGTTATATTCAAAGCCACTAGATGGTGGTATGAACTAGACCTGAGGAAAAGTACACAAAGGGACTGATTAACTTGTTCTTCCTCTGTCTCAACAGGAGATTTTTCATTCCCTGCTTTCCTGTCTTCTTCTGCCCAACATTTTTCCTATCAGTTGTTTATTTAGAAAGGTGATTGTGACAGTTATAAATCTCAGTCGAAGGTTTTCACAGCTTATTGACTGAATTTGCATGACAATAAGATCTCATTTTGAGATAAATCTGGAAAGCCAAGATGATGAAAAGTCAGAGAAGATTCACATGCATGCAATTAAAAAATAAGAAATAATTATGTGCAGCTTGGCTTATGGTATCTATGAAAACTTTAGAAAGTATAATTAGACTTAAATGTTTTCTACGTTTTTAATATTGAAAACTATCTGTTGAGTATAGATGATCCAGTGACCCATCTTGTTTAATTACTAAGTTAGGATTAATATAATAACAAGATTTTAACAATTCATGTTTACAACCTTCTTGGATATCAAGTTTAGCTTGTATGTTTCTTCGTACTAAGTTAAGACAGTCAAAGCTATCTGTAGCTGGCTAATGAAGGTGTCACTTGGGACATGGATTTTGGTTACCTCTCCTCCAGTATGAATTGTAAGGAAGAGGTGTAAAATGAAAATCTAGGATTCTTTTCCACTACCACCCAGTTTGAACCTAAGACATGTACACAGCAAATCAATGGTAGGATAAGAAATTTCAGGTCTGAATCCCCAGCTATCAGTTACCCTGTGACGTTATGTTTCTTCAGCCTTTATTTGTCTTCTCCTGCTGACTGTTTTTCCTTGTTACATCTTTGTTTCTGTCAACCTCCATCTAGCTGACTTGGATCTGCTATTTGACTCTGCCAGCACATATAACATTTCTATACAGCTTAGTAAAAGACAAGAAGTCTGAGCTACAGAGGAAAGCTGTATGCTACCACAGCAGTATAAGGAAGTACAGAGATCCATAGTATAATGCACTGTCAATTTCAGAGAGCCATAACACAAGATGAGATGATGACAACAATGAAAGAAATAATCATTCTATTTTTAGAAAATGCAATTATAAAAAATCAATAATACTTTGAAGCCCATTTAGACAAATGTCTTGAAATAATAATCCTATTAAAGAATAAGTGTCATTTATGCAACTATTTTTAATTCTTGTTTTCAATCAAAGATGAATTATTTCAAATTAACAAGATACAAATCAATTGTTGTAAAAGACATTTGAAAAATGAGGAGGAAGTCTTAATGGGAAGAAAAAGCTTTTATGTTAATATAATGATGATTAAGACTCTTAACTAATTCCACACTACTTCTAGGAGAAAAAGCATGTTTGGCATTTGACCACAAAATGTAACTTGAGTGTGACACATCTTCTAGAAAATGGAACATAGAAGAAAGCTCAGCATGGAGAGAAAGAAAACTGATTTATTGATACTCTTGCAGCATAAGTGGAGAAAGAAAACTGATTTATTGATACTCTTGCAGCATAAGTGGTGTACTTGCACCTTTGTTACCTGTATTTACTTTAATTCTATGGGATAGAGTTCTTTGCCCAGCCCTCCATTTCAATGATGAGTCCTGACTGGCTGCATTATTGTATTTTGACAGCTATTGATTTGTGAGAAACTGATGCAGCACTGTAGCAACAAGGTAGCAAAGTTCAATAAGCAATATCATAGCAGGAGAGGATAATGTCATTTGGAATCAAAGCTGATTTCGCTAATTAAAATTGATACCTTTATACTTTATACTCTAGCACTACACATGTGTATCCAAATAGCCTGACCAGCAATCATGAAACCAAGACTGTATCGAGGTGATCTTTACAGCATTTCTTGGGATAAAACAAGCAACAATGGATGACAGCTAGTAAAAGAATCTCTCCTTCTTTTTTTTTTTTTAAATTATGACTTCCTAATTAGCTAATCACTAGTCTCTCTATCCTGTCCACTGCTGTGAGTCATCAGTATTCTTGTCCTGTCTTTCCCCGCCCCCTCTCCTCATCTACTGGCCTCCTGATGACCTGCTAATGTCTGTACCATCAACATTTGCTACTCTTGTTAGCTTCCCCTCACACCGTTTCCTTCAGCACCTTGCAAACCCAGATTTTCCTATTCTCCATTCATTTTTACCCTAATGTTCTATGTCCTCAGAACACGCTGGGGAACAGCCTGCTGCCAGGAGGTTAACAGAAAGGAGTGACAAATAGCAGCAGAAACACACACTGACATGTTAAGGCTGATGAAAAGTTCTTAACGGACATCAATCCATCCTAATCTTCGTTTGGAATAACTGTTTTCCTTAGATGAATCAGAAAACTAGGACACAGTGAGGTGTATTGTGGTAGAGCCACTATGCTTGGTGCAGTCTCTTGCAATTTCAAGAGTGCAAACTCTCATAGTCTCAAGATACGAGTTGAGTGAGCTCTTACCACTCAGAGGTAAGAGTTGTGGGTATAGTTAACTGCAGTGGAATGGTGTAAAAAAACCATCTTCTAAAAAAAATAAATGTGCTTTTACACTTTCAGTGTATAATCCTATAACCCTCTGCAGCTTTATATAAGTGCATATTATAATGGCACCGTGAGAGAACTTCACATTTCTTTTCAGTGTTCCTTAATGGGAAAAGGCAGTTGGATTGTGAAGGAATAGTTGTATAACCCTTATATGAGTTTGGGTTATGTTTTCTACTTGAAGTGTCAGAATATACCACGAGGAGCAAAATTTAATCTACTCTTCCTCTTCTCCAGCATCATCCTTAACATCACATGATTAACCCACTATATCATGAGGAACAAAGGGTCATTCAGGACACATCAACCAACTCTATTTCCAGTATCAGAATATTACGCATAGTAGACTAGTAATCTCAGACCTTTATCCAGCTAGATTGCTTCTTTTGTTCAAAACAAATGAAAGACATATCTGTAATGCCTGTTGGGGACAGCATGACACTGTATACTTAGCACTAAAAGACAAGTAGTGTTGTTCACTAGTCAAAATGGGGAGAATGGGACTGGGTTTAGCAAGATTTGTTACCTGAAAAATTTCTTCTGCAGCTATGAAATAGAGAAAGCAGATATTTTACTTTTTATTATAGGGAAAACGTGGATAAAGTAGTGTATATATTTTGCATATTGACGGTGATTAGGCTCAGATGACGTGTTCATAATCTGTCTTTGTCTTGGTTTATATGAGCATACAAATATAAGTAAGGGTTTAATGGGAAAAAAAGGGTAATTTTCTTCAACAGAGTGTGGATTAAGGGGGAAAGAGTGAAACTTTGAAGTAGGTATTGGGGCAAATCATGGAGAAAATGCAGTTCTAACGAATTACAGCACTTACAGTTAGGAGTTAGCTTAAATGGTTAATAAATCAAAATATAATTTGTAGGATGGGGATGCACTTCTCAAAGAGCTGATTCTGTTGACCCCCACAAAAAGCTAAATATTCAGAAAGCTCAAAGTGTATATTTAGAAGGCTTTTCCGAAACACTTTGTCACCATCCCTGCTTCCTCATCTCAACTAATGGCATGGAGGAATGGCATGAATTATTAAATTGGAACTTCGCTTGCTAAGTAATTGTGTTGTGCTTTTTACGTTTTTATCTCATTTTGTAAATGTTTCCCCAGAGTCCTTCTTTGGGGGCTGTATTTTTGAAAGACTTTTATGCTCAGACAAGCTGTAGAAGACATTTTAGTTAAGCATAAATCACTTTTACTTGTATGTATCTATGTCAGCTGTGTGGACAAACATCTGTGTGTATAAAAACAAGTATAGAAAAAGTATCATAAAATAGTAAGGCTTGTCCACTTAGCATTGCCTGATGTGTGCTACTCCAATACTGATTAGCTCCTTAAAAATGTTCACTGACTGCCAAGGTCACAAGGGTAGGAGAGCAATTGCAATAGCAAAAGGGCAGAAGTTGAAAACAGTAAGGCAACAACTCAGCAACAATAGGAAGCAAAGGAGCTGCTAAGGGTTAGATTAACATGAAAGACTGAAGTCAAAAAGAATGCTACATGAGCAGTACAGAATGGATAGGACAAGATTTTCTGTAAGATCAAGATGCAAGAAATCTTGAAAGCACTAGTAGAAATCAGAAATCAACAAACTTCCTATAGTTTTATAGCTGCTACTTTATCCTGGCTGCTTGTGATTGTCTGACCTGGGTCCACAACTGCCACCTGGGATTATTCCACAGTCTAAGAAAATTTCATTATTAGAGTATAATTTTTTTTATGAAATACACTCTATTTTTTCTTCCCTTTATATTCAACCAAATAGTTCAAGCTAATATTCCTGTACTGATCTCTATTGAAAGTCAGGGTTTAACTTTATCCAAATTATATATTCATTTTTGTTCTTTTGAAAAATGGTCAAGCAGCAGACTGTTTCTGGTTTTGTGAAGATGTGGACACCAAGAGCTGCAATCTATCAGTGAGCATTTGTCAGAAATCAAACATCTTTGTAGCACATACCAATAGAAATGGTCCAGATTTCATGGCACACCCATTTTCTCTCCTTGAGTGTGCACATTCTTTTCAGTTATTAAATGCTACCTATTCTAGCTTAATAAAATGACACTAGTTTTTAATTTTGGGTTCAGTTTTCAGATAAAATGCAGATTTTGTAACTATGGCATCTAATTCATATTCAGTGTGATATGGATGATTTGCAGAAAGTCGTGAGACAAGCACATGGGAAAAAATGAAACTTTCTTGACTTTAGGACTTTCAAACCTCTTTGTTATTCCTGGAATTTTTGCAAAGGTTACAGAACTCAGACATATAATCTAAATTGCAATCATTGCTCCCAAACAACTAAGGTTCAAAAAGATTTACAAGTGTTTTGGTTAAATGTGTTTTCAGATTTTATCACCATGTAAAAAAGAAAAATGTAATGAAAGTAACATGCTACATCATACAATTGCATCTACCACCTACACCACAGCCCATCAATAGCAATTACTTGGGTAATTTAGATAGCAGGTTGACTGTATCTCTATTATTGATACATATTCATACCTCACTTGTAAATGGCAAAAGACTGCTTGACTCAGTCATATTATTTTTGTAATTTACACCAAAGAAAAAGATATTGTTTGTTCCTTCTTTGGGGATTCTCAACATTATACTTGGACACAGTCTGGTTCCCTCTTTCTTTAAATCTAGTTGATCTGTCTATATGTTTTCTTTTCTTGGGTTTCTCCCATTTTTCACAAAGGATCTGTGCTGCAGCCCAGAACATAGCAGAGTTCATCTTCCATGCTGCTGCTCAGGGAATGGAAAGCTTTAGATGGTGGGACGTGTTTCTATGTCTAAAGCATTTCTCTTTATGCTTCACCTTCTTGTTATGGTTCTCAAATTCTGCTGATTTGAGATACAAAGGAGAAATTTCAGAAACCTTAAAGAAGATCTGTTTCTACCACTAAAAAAGAAAAAAGCGTAATCTCTGCTGTTTCTGTCTGTGATATAGAAAGGAAAGGTAAAAAAGAACAGTTTGCTTCAGAGACTGATGAGAGGGTTGAAAATTGAAAAGAGGGGGGGAGGGGGGAAGAGAAGCTCCAGTGATCAAATTCAGTGAAGTCACCTAAGACACAGTTGAATGCAAATTTTCACTAAATAGAGATGAAATTCATTATATTTGGCTTCTTAAACAATGCTTCCCTGTAATTTGTTGTTACTTATTTTAATTAAAGCATAAGTCTTTTATAAAGATACTTGAAAAAGTGAGATCTAACTGAGAAGTACTCTGGTTTATTAAACTTTGTTTAGTCACAGTTTTTTGAGGCCTGTTAAGAAGACCAGAGTTATCTCATTGAAAAGAAAATTAAGAAAATAAAATGAGAAGTGAGAGCCATTAGTTAGACAGTTTTTTTGATGACTGAAGAAGAGATAAAGGGGTAAGGAGATCTGGTTTTATGCTTGGCTAAGCTAACAGTTTCCCATGAGCCCTATAAAATATAATTTAAAGAAGCTTTCTATTTCTTGGGCATTATGAGATTAAGTTCATCAGGGATTGCAATGCCTTTTGAGATCATATGATTTATAACTTTATAAAAGTGAAAAGTATAATTAGAACTTCCAATGATTTTTGAAGTGAAAATAAAACACCTTTTCTCATGCTAAGCCTTTTGAATTTTTTTTTGTTTCCTATGAATTTGAAATGCTCAGTGTTATGGATGTAGCCTCATGAGACACTTGAGGGATTAGATCCAACCTCATTGTACATTAATGAGGATACCTCTTTTTATATGTTCCATGAGGTTGTATGCGCTGACATTTCTCACCAGTTAGCAGAGATTGCTTGAACTGAGGCTGTTCATTCATCTATTTTATCTATTAAAACATGAGAAAAATAATGTTTGTTAAATTATTGTAATGCTCACATAGCTTGCTTTCAAAGAGTAGATGTGTTTCTCCCTACTCTAAATATCTGGCTCATACTTCTACCTCCAAATAGAAGATAAGATTTTAAACACACATTTATATACCATCCTTGTGGCTTCTGTAAATATACTGGCTTCTATGAAAAGAAAAATCACCTTGAACTACAAGTACAGGTCCAGTTCAGAGTCAGTCATTCCACCCTGTGAAATGCAGTTCATTTTGTAATTATGCTGAGAAAAATTTCTGGAAAGGCTTTACTTAACCTTTTACTCATACAGTCAATTGCAGCCAAGTTCTCCAGTTTTTCTAATCCCTCAAGTTCTGCTTACGTAGTGCATTCATATGCTTGGGATATTGCCTCTGTGATCTGAAAGTATGCCATCCCTGTTATGTGCAAGCATGCAAGTGTATTCTGGCTTCTTGTTCTAAACATTTTGGCAAGATCATAAATGTTAATATTGCATGAACAATAGTAGGCTTGGAGGCTGATGACTATTACAGGACAAAAGCCGGTGGAGTAGGAAAAAGCCTTTATGCACATAGCAGGCAATAAATAATAAATTACAACAAAAATCATAGGAATACTTTGTACAACATTAATGATTCTTTCTCTTCCTTCTCCCAAATCAACAAGCCTATATGCCCAAAACCAGTCAATTAAGCTTTGCAATGCTATCGAAATTCACTCTGCACCATCCCACAAGTAAAGAATTATCCTTATTAAAATAATTTCTACAGCTGAAAAATCTCTGCTCTAACACGTTGTTCCCTAACTGGGTTTCCTCTTATGCTTCTGTAAGAAGTTATAGGATACTGCAAAACATAATGGTCAGTAACACTCAAGTTCTGAAATTTTCTACTTGTTTGAGCATCAGAAGAAAATTTATTTACAAAAACAAAAAAATGTTTATTTTTACAAGGAAAAGTTGTTTTTTTAAGTTTTTCTTAAGACCATTAAAAAACTTAAAAAGTTTTTCTTAAAACTATTTGAACTACCCAAAGCCAGGACAACTGATGCTGTCCCAGACTCGAATGTGTAGTTCTTCTTAACCACTAAATGATATATAAATTTATATACATGTTCCCTAAAAAAATAATCTCACTTCTCTGGAAATCACAATATCTGAAAACTTCTTCATTTGTATACCTTGAAAAAATAAATAAAAAGCATTGTTTAGTACTCGTTGACATTGAAAATGTCAATGTTGACTTTAAGAATCCTTTGTGATGTTTGATTGTAGAGTAGAGCAGTTCCCACAGATATTTTCATCAGCTAATTGCTCTAGAGGATGATTTCTGAGAGGCAGAATGGATTAAAATATAGCTCTGAGTTCTTCTTCTAAAGGTTTCACCTAGAGCCAAATGATCATTCAGAAACTGAGACAATAATAATCTAAAGAAAGCACCTTTCCAGAAATTACTGAACATCTACCTGCCTTGTGCTGCAGATCAGATTAATCACATGAAACATAGCTCTTAGGAAAAACTGCAGGGGAGTCAGAGAGGGAGAGGAAGGCAGACACCAGCACCTTGAGAAAGAGATTTAGGAAAGTACTGCAGTAAATGTGCTGTGTGACTGCCAGGAGTCTGCAAAACGGCATTTTTGCTCAGCCCTGTCTGGACGACCAATAAATGCTGCTTTGCATAAAAATGTATTAGGCCCAGATGATATCCAAATGTCTGTGAATGCTTCTGTTTTCTTTGCAGAGCCTGGAGAGATCACCAAATTCAGGAGCTCAGGTCTACCCACTGTCAAAGTAGTTAGGGTGGCCTGTCCTTACAAAGGAGCGCTACAAAGTTATAGCTGAACTGGGGTAACTCAGGGAGATGTTGAATAATTTATTACGAGAGCAAAACAGTCAGAGGTGCGAGTCTGTGACAGTCTGCAATGTGTAGGAGAAAAAAGTCATCTCATGTTTGTTTTTGACTTCAGTATCATTCTTGGATTCTATGGGTGAGCTCCTCAGAAGCCTGATAATAAATCTAGGGCAGCTTCACTTTAGGGCATTCTTTCTCTGGACACACTGACCTTTTACAGAGTGAACGTGCACATTAATTTCATCATTACAACATAGTGAGGAGAGTCATAAGGGAAATCAGTGCCAGTCAGGAAAAAAATGCATTATTACTTAGCCTCAGTTCTATTCCTCTGTTGCTTCTTGCCAATTTCTGAAATGTAAATCCAATTTGACTGTTTTTCCAGTTAGAGAAAGAAACCAGTACTTTAACCTTTAAGTTAAATATTGTTTTCTTCAGACAGTTCCCGACTAATAATACCATTAAAGTGAACGTGTCTGAGCATCTAGAACTCAGTGTCAACCCTAGAGAGGGACAAATCATCAAGTAGAATAGTACAGTAAGCCTTATTTTTCCTATGATCGATTATCAGCCTTTCTCAGTAATAATATTCTAGTCATATCCCAGGTGCAGTCTGCCAGAAGAAACACATGCATTTTATAAATTAACTGGTCAGTCTTGAAAAAATAAAAGCAAAACATGATTTAAAAAAATTTAAATCAGGGGAAGATGTAAGACATTTCTCATCTCACATTGGAAATTTGAAATTTATGGAACCTGAATATGTATTGAGAAAAGCAGTGCTGGTGGTATGAAAAGCAACACAAATTGATAATTTCATTGTAGGTATCTGTGATTTATAACTTGTGTTTTTAATGGTGGACAGCTGCAAAACTTCACATCCCAATTTTTATTTCACTTCTGTCAGGAATGTTAACAAATTATACCTTTCTGTCTACAAATTTTAGCTAGGTCTGTAAGGTGCAGATGTATGAACAGCACAGAATGGGAAAAAAATGAGATATGTTGAAGAAGTTCCCATTTGTTTAGTCCCTGTATTTCTTCCATTTTGAATATATTGTTAATGTGAGAATTCAGATCCCGAGATCCTGTGAAAGATGGTCTTATGTTCCTGAGTGAATTGTTAGTGGATTAATTGACCTCTAGAGACCTCTTTTGACAAGTATTTCCCTGATCTTGTGATGTAATTCTGGTTTTGTCACTGACTTTGCAGGATATATTTTCTTATCAAAATTACAAGTAAACAGGTGTTGCTTATATGCATTAATATTTAATGCTTATATGCATTAGCATTTAATGCTTACATGCATATATATGCATTTAATGGGACTAAATTACTAAAATTGTTGCAAAAGGAAGAACACAAACAAAAATCTCAGAAATGTATTTTCTCTTCACACTTCTTGAAATCATTCACCTGTTTCTTTCTCTTCTGTTTAAAGTTGTTTAAGCTGGGAAGTCCTGAGGAAAAGGACTAATAGAAATAGATCATCAGTGTCAGTTAATCATCACCATATGACAGTCTGCCAGCAAAAAGAGTGCTGGCAAGTTGCCACTTGCAAGATGAAAAGAAGAAATAAGAGAACTTCAGTTGAGATGCAGAATTTCATCAGTGGATATCTTGAAACACGATTAAGACTTAGTTGTAGCAAAACTTTCCTAAATATTTCTAAAAGAATACGTATAGTCAAAATATTTTCTAAAAGCTTTTAGAAAACTGGGATTAAGTGCTTATTCTGAGTCCAGAAAGATCAGAGTGGGTACAGATGTGTTTATTTTGCTCTACTATTGAGGTCCCTAATGATGGACTCAGAGGTCATCCTTGATGGATCAGTTAGCTGAGGGTGTGTTAGAGGACAATACTCTGAGGCACATGGTGTGACTCCTGGGGATGGTCCTGTGCAGGGTTAAGAGTTGGATCTGATGATCCTTATGTGTCCCTTCCAGCTCAGTATATTCTATGATTCTGTTACACTATCCACTGCTATACTCTTTCCTTGGGGCACAAATGACACTGCAAGTCAGAACCTGGGCAGGATCAAGGAAGACTACAAAGTCCTGGAGGTGCAAGTGAAAAATGCTGATGCCCAAGTAATTTTTTCTTCTATTTTATCAGTCAGAAAAAAAGGTGCAGCAAGAAACAGACGCATAATGCAAATCAACTTCTGGCTTTGTTGTTTGTGCCATCGTGAGGGTTTTTCTACGTTTCTATGAAAATTACTGGGATCAGTCATTTTTCTTGCATAATTGAGTTCATGAAGGTCAGAGATGGGTGTGTTAGAATAGGTCTGATTTTGTCATAAGCTGCCATTTTAGCTCTTGTCATGTTTGTCCAAGACACATTTAGAACACCTTTAGTCCTCCCACAAAGCAATTTATTTGTTCACTCAAGTGTATCCTTAATTTTTTGGGTTTAATAGCTCTGAGTTTAAAATTTAATGCACCCATTTATGAAGTTTAGCTGACATGAGCATAGTCCATTGTGCTGGTTTAAAGGTAAACCAGCAGGGGAAAATGAACTCCACCCAAAAGAGAGATCATAAGTCAGAATAACAATTTAATAACATAATACAATAAGTACGATTATACAGACAAGCAATTGGTTTTAACACAAAAACCCCAAATGTATAACCCAGCACCCTGGGGCATAAACAGAATGGTGTTAGTTGGGCCCCCTGAGTCCAAAGGAAAGGGAGAGGGGGAAAACCTGTTGGTGAGAGTGCTGTTGCAGTCTGGTCAGGAGTGGTGATTGCAGTCCGGTCGAGGGTGGTGGTTGCAGTCCAATCAAGAGTGGTGATCTGCAGTCTTCCTCTGGATCCCACGAGTGGTTAAAAAAGTCCCAAGACTCCAAGATTATATATTCTCCAGTTCAGGCAGGAATGCCCAGTACCTCCCTCAGGGCGGGGGTTTCTCAATGAACATGAGGACAAAAACACCCTCCTATCTCGAAGGCCTCTTGACACCTAGTTTATAGCCTGATGAGTCAGGCTGCTTTGGGCAGAGAGTGCAAATAGTCTATTGACAACAGTTTCTGGGAAATGGCATGGAAGGCTATAGAATACACGGTTTTGGGTTGCACCCATCCAGTGATGAACTGATCCCAGCTGCTCTAACTAGGACATCCATGTTTGTCCTCAGAATCATTACAGGTGGTTCCTGTGTATATCATTGCATTTGTCCTATTAAATGGTACTTGGGGAAAAGTAATCCCTGTAGTCCATTCTAGGTATGTAGATCCATTTGAAATTTCTGAAGTGTTGTGTGGGTGAGAGCAGAGAAAGATGAAACTTTCTACTTGTGTTTGGTTACTGAATGTATTCCCTATTCCGTTTTTAACATACTAATTCAGAATATAGTGAGGAAGTTAAATGGAAAAAAAAAACAACCACAAAACCCTAAAGCTGGAGAAAGAGCATACATAACTGAAATTAATGACAATTTTTCTGTTTATTTTGATACTTAATCATCAGTTTCCATCTGAGATTATTCCTTTTGTTCACTGCATAACACCTGAAAATAAGCCTTATGATGCTGTCTTTTTGCTTAAATAAGAAAATTAACAGTTACAGTACCTGATTTATAAGGCTAAAATAATTATTAATGCATTTAAATATTCTTGAAAACATCAGATAAAAGAAAAAAGCATTTTTGAACAGCCAAAAAGAGAACTCAGCAAATTTGTGTAGGTCTTTCTTCTTACACTGTAACTAATTCTGCATTTGAGTGTATGAGTGTACCACTGTGAGGCAAATATTCCATTATTTCATTAAAGGATCAAGCAGAATAAGAGAACTCCAAACATAGCAACAATTTCAACATTTTGAATGTTAGATATTTTGTTTGAGACATCTTCTGCCTAGTTTTACCACGATTCTGATATCCTGCAATCTCTAAATCTTCTCATAGCTATTCTTGCCATTTTCCTGTAAGCAAGGTTATGTGAACTGAAGTGCTGGAAAAATCTCCCAAGTACATCTTCTGGGGGAAAACTTCTACAATAGAATGATTTCATATATGAATCTCTGGGTCAGGTCTCTTTCCACCCTTGCAAAATACCCTTTGGTATTTTCCAAGAAGATTTAGATTGTCCTTAGATCACAGCCTGTGGTCAGGATTTAGTGTGATAGAATCTCACAGTCACTTTTTCTCAAAGATACTAAAGTAAATGAAGATCAAGGTGAAGGTTAACTATGCAATTTTTTTAGAAAAAAAACATTACAAAGGATGCAGGGCAGTGGAGTCACCTATACATCTTTCCCTTCATTAGAATCAGTCTGTAACATCCCTGAAGCAGCCAAATACAGAATTCTTAGCTATAATGTGGTGTCATGTGCCATGAAAAGAAAGTACAAATTAAATTATACTTGCTGTAGTTTCAAAGGGTTTCCTGTATATGCATTTATGCATTTATAACGCTCTCTTCATACTACTACCCAGTACACAGAAGTGGAAAGCGACTGAATTATCTATTAAGTTATTTAAATTTCCAGAATAAATTACAACCAATAACATTGTGGTCGCACCTGCGTTATTCTATGTTTTGTTCCAGTCTGGTTCTTGCGGCTTTAAGAATAAATTTGACAGTCAATTTGCAAATTTTGCTAACATAGGACCTCTAATTCAGGAATTTCTTCTAATTTAAGTTCTTTTGCTTTCAGTTTTGGATTTTGGTTTTGGTTTTTTTGTTTTTTTGTTTTTTTTTACTATTATCTCCCACTTTGCATGATATCTAGTGGTTTTGCCAGCTTTCATTGATTTCCACACAAACATTTAAATAAAAATAAATAAATCTTTAAAAGGAACCTAGTTAACATGAGGAGTTTCCAAGTTAACCTTTCACATCTCTTCCCCTACTCTCTTAGATAACTTACTGCATGTGGTGCCCTGTGACCAGTCTCTGGAGAGGTTTTGAGAGCCCTGGTGTGACAGTGTGAGTCACCAGTGCCCAGGAAGTAGCACAGTGCACTGTGGTGAAGTGGCTGCCACAGCTGTGCAGAACAGCGGTGAGAGAAGCGGTGGGATTTCTGTACATTGACATCCCTTTGAGAGGAGGTTTCCACAAGTGCAAAGTGCGTTAGCTGGCTGGAAATGTTTCCTTGTCTGTTTCATGTTAAGGAAGTGGTGATGCTGTTGAATAAAGGGTAAGGTGAGAGTCCTGAGCATGTTGTTCTTAGGAGAAATAGCTTAAATCTTTTGTCCCTTTATCCCATAGGGTTTAGCTAGAAGGTTTTTTTATGGTTTGACAAACATGACTGAATTTTTTTCTGTATAAAAAGTATCTAAACTGAGTAAAAATCAAGGGGATAAATATATCTTTTTTAAAACAATATAGCAAGGCTTGATCCTGAAACTTTTATTTAATATGTATTCATGCATACATATATGTATATATGCACACTTGTACACACATGAAAAAAGCTCCAAATAGCTCTAGGTTTATTAGTGAATTTTGGGAGGTTGAGTCCTCTAATCACTTGATAATCTGCTATGCATCTCTACAGTAAGAAAGCTCTTTTAATATATTGGGGAGTCAAAGTGATAGGTACAGGAGTCTTACAGGGAAGCGCAGACTCGAGCATGGTTCAGAGCTCCACGTAAGTTGTAGAAATGCACATTCCAATTTGAAAAAATTGTTCTGTAACTTGCTTTGTAGCTATACAAACTTTTACTTTTTTTTCCCTCTGTTTCCTTCTAAGCAGAGGTTTCAGCTGAAATCAAAAAACTGCCAGATTAACACCAAGTTTCAGAGCTCTGAAAGTTTATTGTCCAGGTTTGAAATTCCCTCCTGAAGCTTGCTACATGTAGGAATTTGTAGATGCTTATCCAACTCCCTATCATCCATCAGCTTATATAACTGTTATGAATGTTTTGGATGTCTTAAAAGCAGCAGACCAATCTTTTGTGTAACCATATCTTGCAGAAAATTAATTATATAATTTGGTTTGTGACAATTTTTTAATTGCAAATTAATTACCTCCATCTGGTCTGTAATTTTCCACTTAGCAGGTAATAGCTTTTAAGGCATCTGTTGCTTCTGAAACTGATAAGACAGAATTGAGGATAGCAATTCTTATTCCTCAAAGTTATCTGGTCAGACAGTGGTTATTTTGATTTTTTGAGACAGGGTTTTTTATATGAAATCTTCACTGAACTGGATTCTAAATGTCTTCATTTGCTCAAATGCTTCTGGCTCATTAGTTGCTGCTCTACTTGCTGTTGATTAATACAAGATGTTTTTAAAACTGGAAATATGTGATTATTACATCTTTAATTTAAAATTGACTGACTGATAAACCTGCTTTATATATGAACTTCCTATTGATGAAGAATCTTTACTATTGTACCTGATATTGAGGCACAGTTGAAGGAGGAAAAACTCTGTATTTCCTAAACACAAATATACTCATCCACAAACAGTAAAGCTAAATTTTACAGCAAGGTCTCATCAAGGAATTGGTAGAGCTCCTGAAGAAAAGGCAAATTTTTGTGGAAAGAAAGTGGGTTTCTCCTTTGGCTTTAGCAATGTACATATCCTCAAAACTGAGACAAATTCAGATCTTCAGTGACCAAATCTGTCAATTCTTTCCAAAACCATATCTTGATTTTTTGTGTTTCTAGATATATCTTGCTTTTACATTTCTTTTTGCAACTGTATTGAAAACCACGTTCTAGTAAAATGATTGCAGTTGTAACAAATGACTGTCATGGTTTAGGAATGGTGCTTCCACTAGTGCTTCCAATCTAGTGCTTCCACTGAGACTCTGCAAATCACAAGACACTTGCTTCCCCTTCCCTTCTCCCTGCAGGTGGCTGGAGGGGAGAACTGGAGGCACAACAGGTAAAGAACATGGGTGGAGATAAGAACAATTTACTGCAAACAGCAATGAGATAAGAAAATGAACAGTAACAGCAACAATACTGATGACAGGGTACAAGAAAAAAAGTGATTTACAGGGAACACACTCCCTCACACACCACCACCACTTCCCATCACAGCACCTCCGCCACACACACCCACCCCACCCCTTCTCCCCATGAGAGAGTCCCTTCCCCCTGCCTCCGGCAATGTGGTGAGGTATAAAATAACCTCTGGTTCCTGGCTGTGCCCTCTTCTGGTTACTGCAAAAACTAACTTGTCCTGGCCAGAACCAGGATGATGACAATGCATCTTTTTAACTGGAAATCCTGCAAACTGTTATGGCTCCATATTTGTTGCAGGCAAATCTGACCACTGACGTAGATTCGTTTTATAGGTTTAGATGCAGATTTTTGGACAAATGTTTAGCAGTTCTTTCCAGAGCACACTAAAACTTGAATTTATGGAGGTATACTTTCTGCAAGTCTGGCGAATATCCCTGTTTTATGATGATGTTACATATATTTCTTAACACTTATTTCCACCTTTACCACAGAGTTCTCTTCTGACACCTTATCGGAAGTGTAGTCAGAAGCAAAACTGTATTTAATCTCACATATTTGAACTGGATCCACAATGCGGAGCATGTTTTTGCCACAAGGAAGTCCTTAGTAGCCACTGGCCCTTCTGGTTGCTCTTACCACTCTGTTTACATCTCACAAATCTAGACAAAAGTGTGCTGGATCCAAATACTCACACTAGAGACGCCTTTGTCTTAATTGGCATTACTTGGCTTCTCTAACATCATTCACCAGTATGATTTAGTATTGAAATCATGTTAAATTCTTCTCACATCTTGTGAAGTAATTTCTACCTCTACAAGGCAAGGCATTTTGGAGAAGCTCATGCATTAGTTTCTCATGCTGTTTGCTTTGACCTTATTAATACTGCTGAAGTAGTTACAGTTCAGCACAGCCAGAATGTAGTCCATGTCAGATCTTCAGTTTAGCAGCATTTTAAAGCCAGTCTGGACGTTTTTCTCTAATATCCACCACTGCTCTTTCCATCAAAAATGTTTAGTTTCAGTGAGATTCCCAGGGGTGGATGGTGTCTGTATTCAATACTGCCATCTTAAGCATGGCTATAGCTCTGCTTAGGTATCTGTGATTTTTTTCTTAGAGAACCCTGATTCTTGCAGAGATGATGCAAACTTTTACCAGTACTGAGAGCTGATGAATATCTACTTTTCCCCATTTGGTGAAAGCCCTGGAGCACAAAACCCAGTACTGTTTCCTGTCTCATATGTATTTAATCAACTGGTGATTAAAATATGTCACACTTTTGAGTAATCATGCTTTATGAAAAAAAAATCATAAAAATATCACAGAACAAAATTTTTTGTCAACACTATCTATGCAGAGCTGAGCAACTGATTTTCAGAAAAAGTATGTGTGAAATCAAAATCCAAACAGAATAATGAACTTTAAAGTCCTAGCAACTTATGCAAAACTGTAAGAGTGGGTCTTTCCTCATTGGAAAAAAACAAACCCCAAAATCCCTAAACTAACAAAAAAACCCAACCAACCAAGCAAGCAAAAAAAAAACCCCAAAATCCCAAAAAATCCATACCTCACTTGAGTCTGGCCACGGAATATTAAATTAGGGATTTGAATGCAAACATTTCAGCTACGAACTTTCCTGTCCAGGCAATTACTTTGAGTTGATAATATTCTTAGAGATCGAAACTGAGACTGTAGGATTCCCTTAGTTTTAAGGAAAGTAATACACGAAGAAATTCTCACTTAGGTAATTCTAAAATTGTCTCCAAACCGCTTCTACTTCCCTGCTGCCTGAGAGTGGATTCAATAAAGAGCATTTCCTAAGGATAAGAATTGACTACCTGAAGTATAGTGGAAGTGCCCACAGAACACATTTAAGCAATGCGTTTCGACAAAATGTTTATGGACTTGCTAAAAGCTGAAAAAGAGCTTAAAATAGTTCAATAAAGACTTTTTTCAATTTAATTACTTGTAACCAGAACAGGCAGAAAACCTAGTATTTGTGAATTATTTGCAGACAACAATGTGAAACTGGAAAGAGCTGCGTTTTTGCCAAGGCAAGAAAAATGTTTAGGTCCTTTAGAAATATTCATAAATCAGCCTTTGCCAGGGGAAAACCAATAATCATAATTTCTATGGTTATGTTAATGTGGGAAGTACCTGAAATGAAAAGAAATTTGTATTTTACCTCTCAAGAGATAACTGACTAATGTGTGTGGGGGAAAAAAAACACACCACACACTGTTTTTTTTCTGGGGAATACTGTTTATAAAGACAATGTGTCAGACATTCAGTCATTCTGATTTTTTTTTTTTTAATTTGCAAAGATGACTCTGTTTTTCACATGTCTTCTTTGATAAATCACATTATCTTGTGTTTTTAAGCCTTGCTCTTCCTTCCCCAACTGTCTGCTTTATTGACTTATTTTATTTTTTTGTATGATGTGTGAAAACAGGCTTCAACCTGTCCCTGGAAGCACAACCATCTCCTTGGGATTCACTCGGATTTTATCACCTTTCAGGACAAAAATCATCCTTCCAGCTGCACTTTCAAACAGGGATTTTGGGTACTGTTCTGTTGACTGAAAGTATATAATTTGCTCTAAAAACCAGAGCATAATAGAGTGAATAAAACAAGACTCCCTAAACACCAATATTATTTCCTCTCTGTAGAAGCAAGAGGCCTGACTTTTCACTAGACTGAAATAGGGCAACAGGATTGCAGATCTAAGTTTCCATTGATGAACTCAACTACCAGAGAAGTTACCAATAAACTTGACTGCTGGATCTTCTTTTTGTTAATTTTAAATCTCCCTTTCTATTCCTAGTTAATATTTTTACTGCCTTTACCAATGTTCTTTTCCTTCACCTTCGGACCGTGCAAAGACCCCAGTTTCTCCTTTGAAGAGTTTTCTTTGTTAATAGAGAGATAGCCTTAGACACTCTACGATTTTAGCTTCTTTTGAAGTACTCTATCTACAGCTCTCTTAATACTGAAGGGAGCTGAATGACTGAGCAGACTGTCATGTCTCATCTAATGATTGCTCACACTGAACACATGGTAACACTGTACTGTGCTCTTAAGCAAGAATTCAACTAGCAGGCATATCCTGCATTTCAAGCTGTGATATTCAGCGGAGCTTGAGGCTCATGTATTCACAACTAATTATTTTCTTGTGTACGTTGGATGTCCAAAGTGTCCTGAGGAACCTTGGAGACTGCCAGGCTGAAAGGTGAGATAACTGGGTGACATGTTCAGGGTGTAGTTCAGCATGCACCCTCTGAGATGAAGGCAAATTACTCCTGTTATTACTCAAAGAAGGCTGTTGCCATTGAGCACAAATATACATTCAAGCCACAGGTGATGGCTAGAAACCTGAAACTTTACAATCAACCCACTAGATCAGGATCTCTTTAAAGCTGAATTATATTTTAGGTAAAACTGAGCACCATGGCTGGTGGATTTTCTGCTATGAACCAGTCCACAAAATGGTACAAACCCTAGGCTAGGTCATAAGACTGTGCTCCTTAAATTCAAACATTTTGAGATGCATATACTTCCAAAACATTTTCCTCAGCACAGAAATGTTTTGCTCCTGGAAAACTAGCAGAGGTGACAAAAATATCTCTTATGCCAGTTACCCCTCAGATTAGATGAAATGGTCAGCAGAATGATTCTGTACTTTGATTTTCTGCATGAAAAGGTATTTTTTTTCTGAATTTAGCAGAACACAAATGCTGACTGCCTGGCCTTCAAGGTATTTGGCACTAGGATTAGCTCAAAACAGTCACCATTCTGCTTCCTGTCCAGTTAGAGCAAAGGCTCAAGGAACATTAGCCTAGGGGGTCAATTCAGATGGAATAGGCGAGGGACATAAAGGGCAGGATTAAGCAGTAGACAAAGGGACCATCTTTTTGAATATCATGGACAAAGCCCAGATAAATAGAATGGAACAACAGAAACTAAAAAAATTATCTTAGAAACTGTGTATTCGAAAGACTGGTATCACTGGTATTTATGTCAAGGAAACAAACAGCTAAGGAGCTGATAGTAAGCTGGGACAAAATATGAGGACGATCTGGCAAGACAGTGGAACTTCATAATCACAAAATATTAAGCTACACACATTCTTCTTTCTAAGATCTTCCACATAAGGAGTATATTAAATTTGCTTCACTTCTGATGAAAATGCTCTTTGCTGTGAATAAAGTCAGTTTTACACTTCCCCTTAACGAATGTGGAGAATATATATTGACTCCCCAGTACACAACAGAACATGCCGTTAAAAAGAAGCACTGTTGTTTCCAAAGGTGAAAATTTCTTCCATTTAGTTTATTGGGGGATGGAGAAGCAGAGCACATTCAAGAACTAAGGTGAACTGTAGGTTTCTTTGAAATCTGCTTCCATTCCTCCAACATTAAGACTGTGTGAAAGTGATTCGCAAATAAAAAGCTGCTCTGAAAATTCCCAGAACTCAAATGTGACTTAAAGAAACCGACATTCAGCAAAGACAAAACAACTCAGTCGTCCCCTTTGATCACTCTAGCCAGCTGCCCTAGGCGAGTCTGGAGCTATACGAAGCTGCCTGGAGACCTCAACCAATACACCAGATGTCACCCTGAGACAGAAGAGAGAAGATAGATGGGGAGGAAAGAAACTTTCAAGCTGAATTTTTGAGGCTGACATTCCACAGAGGAACATCGGAGGGTATAAAACTCATCATCTTTGCCTATAGGAACAAAAAGTGAAGGAAGGAGAAAGGGACAAAACATTCACAAAGACAGCTGAGAGCCTCAAGAGAAAGACAATTTCTGCAAATAGCCTCTTAATGTTTGGTTTATGTCTAGGTCAGGAGAGCAACTATAAAATGTCACCTTGTCACCATCTGCAGTCGTCACAGAAGTTGTAAGGGAGTATTCAAACTCATTCATAATAGACCTGCTCCCTTCCTATGTAAGATTTACTGTTCTTTTAACTCACATTATATTTTCCATTTCCTGCATTCGTTTAATTGTCACTGAATTTATTCTCCACCAGCCACTTTCCTCTTAATTAATACTCCTATCCCATTGTCTTGTAGCTACAACCAGAGTGGTTTTAGTTGGGAAACAAAATCAGGTAATTATGAAAAACATGATAATGCCTATGAAAAACAAAAGAAGAAATGCCTCTAATATGCATGCCTGGGAGAGAGATAGACTCAGAAGAACTGTCATTTTCCCACTGTCTTCCCATATCTCTTTCTTCAGGAAAAGTTTTCATAGTACGTGTCATGATCTAAAAGCAAAAGCAAACTCAAATGTCATGGCTGAAAATGAAATTTCAAAGAACTAGCACTTGTTCTGGAACAATTTCTACCATCTCTAACATGTTTGATTCAAAGTTTAGGATAATCTATACCTAGAAAATGATGTCTAAGATTGTTAAGTGTATTTACAGATGACAGCTGTAGAGTGAATACGATAATTTCCTATTGTTTGTAGTTGAGATGATGTGAATCATGCTGTGTCTCCCTTCCCTACCAAGACCAACCAGAAGGTCCAGAAACTGCTTTGGTAGGTGGAGTAGAAAGGGACTAAAAGGGGCAAATCAGGACAAGGACCCTTTACAGTGAGAACAGTCTTCATGCAGGGAGTTCTGCAATTCAGCACTACAAAAATCTCCAGCCACTTTAGATGCTATCATCACAGGTGTCATACTGGTCCTTGGTAGCCCTAAAATTGGAGGGAAACAAGACTGTATCTGTTTCTTTCCCTGGTCTCCACAATAAAATATTCCCCTGATTCTTCCTGTATTCTTTCCGGAAAATACAGCAAACCTGACTCTTACTATTTGGTAGTTTTGCACTCAAGAAACTGAGAGTTGTGAAATACCTCTACCACTTTAAAAATTTTTCAGCCCAAAAAAGGGACTAAATAGAATTTAGTTTTTGATAAGTCCCACTTAGATATGTAGAAAAATATTAGATCTTTGCCAATCCTAAATGACATGTCTGTTATCTGATTTTTAAAAATTTCCTGTTTCCACCAGTATGGATTGGCCAAGCCAAAGCTTTTGTTATCTAATTTTAAGATAAAGCCTTTACCAATGAAGAAGTTCCAGAAAACTTGTTAAAGGTATAAACTTCTGTCCCACTTTACTCTTGTGCATGTTGGATTGTTTGCTCTTGTCCTTGCATGTTATTTTAACTGGATAGCAGCAACAGCAGCAGCCACAGCAATGTGTCTTTCAGGAGCAAACTATTGCTGGCATATTATGTCAACCTCAGTGAGTGGGCTATTAGGCTGGCTCGTTGTGAAGTGCTGGTACTGGCTATGAGTATGTGTTACTTGCTAATTTCCCCACATGGGACTCCAGCAATGAGCAAGAACTCAGATTTCTCTCTCTGATCCCCAAAGGCTCTGTGGGGACGATGCAGTGTTTAAAAAAGGACCCTGATGGTGCTAATTGCTAATCCCACCAGATTTTCTTATTGAACTTGCTACAAAGGATTTTATACTTATGCTTCATAATTAAAGAAAACACAGGAGAAATAATATTTTGTTTCCAGCCCCTGTCTGACTCTGTTCCATTCCCCAAATTCTCATTTTGGTTTAATGGCTTTAGATCTATGTTTTCATACTAGTATAAAACAGTGTTGCACGGGTTACATTTTTTAAAAAGTGATGTGACCTATAAAATGGTCCAATTTCTTCTTAAAAAGCATTACTAGAATAGCCTGATGTGACTGGCAATTCATATTGCTAGCCTTATTGCTAAACGGCTTGAGCAAAAATGAGTCTGTTCCTGGGATTTCTGTTCCTGTTCACTGGAGTCTGCAAGAAGGGATTTATAGAGGGCAGATAATAGGAGGGGCAGCAAAGCAGAAGGTGGGAGTAAACTCCTCTCTTCTGCAATATTATGGGTTTTCTTAAATAAAAAAAATAAAAATTCACTTTTAATTGTGCTGATGGCCACTTTGTCTCCGCCTGTGACTCTAGGTTCTTTCTACTACTCTCAGCTTTTTGCTCTTATATGGCTTTTCACTTAGTGGTGCTTCATCAACCAGCTCTAAGTGTTGAGTCTAAAATACATGCAAGCTTTAATTTCTGATGTGGAAAGCAGGGCTTGCTGTAGGCAACATGTGTCCAAACAAACCTTATTTGAATATAGCTTTCAGATCACAGACACAGACTTTCAACAGCCCTGAATTGGGCTGAATTCCCAAGTTATCAGCTCCTACCCACAGCAAAGGCATATAAGTCCTGCAAGTATTGATAACTGGTTGGAAAGTGAGAAAAAGTTAGAAATGTAGTGATAACAATTGTGTCCTGGAGTCACTGAATCTTGTTAAAAGAGGCTTTCTGGGATTCGCTGTGTCAATTTGAATTGAGAAGTACCCTCTTTTGCTTTTTTATTATACCATCCATCTTACAGGCACTGATGTGTAGTCTTATCTTGTAATAGATACTTCCAGCAAGATTTCCCTGTTGTGAACATGGCTTTACATTTCCCCCAAAGAACCACAGTAGCTGTACCAGGCTATGCCATTTTTAGCATAATTTACCAGAATGATCTTCACGGAGGAAATTTCATTTTCATAAGATCAAAGCTGTCCTAGGCATGACCATGGAACACACAACACTGATAATTGATGATTGTGGTGAGGTGACTGTGATCAGTCAAGTTCACCTATCTTGGTATGAGTCACATTTGTGTTTGTTCTTTACTTTTAATGACACTTATATCAAGAGGTGTATGTGGACAGTAGAAGCAATTTGGCTATAGTTCCCTGTAAGGAAGTTTAACGTAGTCTCTTGACTTTGGAGGAATTGCTTTGAGCTATAGACTTCATTAGAGACAACCACATGTAGAACAAATGTGTCTCTACACGATGGCTTCTGTGAAGCTCTTTTGTGTAAAATGGATGGAATGACAATGCACGAATTAGCTTTCAGATATTCTTTAATCCAAATTGTTCTTCAGAGCCACTTCCCCTTTCTTAATTTTTTATACTACTTAACTGCCTTCTATTGTCATTTCCTACCACTCTATCAAAAAACAGGTGTTCTTAGCAAATTTAAATAAGCAGTATGTCTTCTTTTTCTCCCACTCTTGTTTGGTAATCACTTCCTATGTGGTGGTTTTCCAGTGCCAGGTGGAAAATCAGCTGAGCATTTGGGAGGAGTGAGGTATAAGTGAGGGACTCTTTTAATGATACACTCCACCGAGACAGCTCCATTTCATCACAATTGATGTATGAGCTCATATAAGAAAACTAACAGTCAGTTTAAACTTTTTTCTTGAATCGGCAGTTTTCTTTCTAAAAAGTAATTTTAAACTAAGAGAGATGGAGAACTCCTCAGTATCTTACACTACCTCCTCTCAGCTGCCAGGACTGTGTCACAGATCATCTAAAAAATATTTGTTTTCTTGCTGAAAGAAATGTGATACTAAATTGATCTTTCACACTTCTAAACAATCTTCCATCTTAATAGGAAGCCAAAGTACACCAAACAAAATATAGGGACTTCACAACTTTTGGAGTTGTGGGACCCTGACACTTCAGAAAAGTAAACTTGCATCTTTCCCTGTTGTTCTCAGAGGAAATTTCCCTTAGCAGACAATGAAAAAGAGAGCTGGAGAAAGTGAGTGGGTGAAACATACAACTGCATTCACTAATGCAATGCAGCTATATGGCATTGCAGGCCATGGCAGGCAGGAAACAGCAGCTGTTTAATTTCTTGCAGCTACTCTGAACAGATGATTAGGATGGGGAGTGACCAAGTCTTGTGTATCTGGCCAAATGAAGGTTTATGTAAAAAGAATACAATTGCCAACAGTTGCCCAGATGAGGGTCTAACATTGCTACTTGTGTACAAAATCCCCTGTTGTCTTTAAAGTTTTCGTATAGCAAGAGTGTTGGTGTTGCTTTTCATTACCAATCCTATAAAATGTTAGTAATACCTTATATGCTGATTCTTGACGCTATGAATTCAATGAAAAATTGATCATTGCTAAAAATGAGAAATAGTGATGGCTGAGGCAACTGGAAGAATTTACTGAAAAGTCATCTGCATCACATAGATGTTACCACCTTGACACACTGATGTTTCAGCCATGGTATGCGTACAAAGATAACTAGGACACTGTTTAATTTACAAGTAAATGACAGTATTTATTTATTTATATATGCTGTAGGTAACTTTAGGGTTTGTAATGGTTAGCATAATATTAGGTGGCATAGTTTCTTTTGAACAGTTCTACTTTTCTGTAAAAGAAATGGCATGAAAAAGAGTTTGGGGAATTTCGTACAACTGGGATTGTCTGTTTGATGATTCAATGCCATTGTTGGTATAGAGGCAAAAGCACCAGTAACTGGACAAATATATGAGTCCAAAGTTTGAATTGAAATAAGAGTTACAAAAATTACACTGTCTCCATAATTTAAGTAATTTCCCACTTACTTTCTTATCTTGTCTCTTTGTAATTTTTACGTCTGACAAAAGAAGGAGTTAAAAAACTCTTAAATTTACCATGATTTCACATTCTGTCTACCTGGCTCTGCTTTGTTTATTGATTATGTGTTTGCATACATACACTGTATATATTGTTATATGTATAATGGTTCTTTAGAAAGATATTGTTGACACCAAGAAACACAGATATTTTTCTGCTATAGCTGATAATTAAGATTTTAAATGGCATTGAGCACTAAAATTAGGAAGAATGCACAAAATACACAATTACAGATAAATTACCTTAAAGTTTTGGTCACAGATAATTTCTTTTCAATATTAATACAATTCATATTTGCAATTATAATTAACAGAATAAAAATTTTTATACTTATCAACTGTAAAACTTAATGTCAGAGCAGGGACATGAAAAGATTACTTTTACCTGCTTCTTCTTCTGGTCTAGAGTCAGCTACCAGATCAGGAAATGGGACCGGGAGCCATGTCCCAACAGACAGCTCATACTGTTGCACTGTGCATTGCTTCATAAATATTCTGGAGCAAACGTTCTGCTGGTCTTCCTCTGGGACAGGACCCTGATCTAGCCCAGTATGGCAGTCTATGCTCTTCTGAAGGGTTTGACATTAGTCAGTGCAGAGAATGAAATTGCAGGAACCAATAGTTTGTTTGACAATACCTACATTATTATCATGGAGAGTGTGAGAGAAAAGAAAAGAAGTTGGTTTTCTAGAGAGGACACCATAACATGCAGTTAGCTACACTGTCTGTTAATAAATTACATGTGGAAAACACTACTAAATAATTCTATTTGTTATACTACTAATACAGTGTTTTTCCACAAAGTTTTTCCTCATTGAAATAATCCTATAAGATTCATCTGCCTTTCACAAAAACTGTATTTCTGAACATTTTTTCTGCTTTGGTGTGCTTTTAAAGCCCCAAGGGATGAGGCTTCTGCTTCTTTTCTTCGCAGTCAAGAGTGCTTCCCTTTCAGGAAAACTCTTCAGCTATCCAGCTTAGATTTTTCTTTTCTCAATCTAATATCTGCACTTATACACTCAGACATTTATAACTCATTTTCTTTGTTGTTCTTTATACTATCAAAATACTTCAGGACTGGTGCCTCACCACATATAACAATTTAATTGGAAGTTTATATATATTGAGTAGCCATCTTCTTTTCTTATTGGGGCTAAGATTTCAACATATTATAAAAATTTATCTCTTTCCATAAAACTGAGATACAACTGCAATTCAAAGACTGAAAAAGGAAAAAAATCTGTATTAATTTTCAAGGTCTTAGAATCCTAATTAGCTAAGAGTTAAAGTGTTTCAACAGGCATACATGACTGAAGAACACTTCAAGACTCAGAAGAGAACATCAGAACAAAAAAGGAAAAAATATCTGGGAGATTTTCACAGCCAAAATAAGTTCACCAGCACCATAAGATATTTAGCTTGATATTACTGGTTTAAGCCTAGGTTTATAGAAAATATTTATCCTGCATGTCATATTAAGTAATTCACACTGGTAACTTTATATATACATATACATCACTTGCAAACACATGCACACCTGACAGCTTAGCTAATGTAGGAGACTTGAGAAGCACAGAGTTGTTTATATCACATCTAAACTGTCTTTGCTGATCTAGCCAGAAAGCGAGCTCTTGAAACAAGGTTGGTTGGTACAGACTGGCTTGTTCTCACAGTGACAGTGGAGTGCCCATATCCATACAGACTTACACTCAGCCCTGGAGACTCTGGGCCCTATAAGGAATTCTGATGGCCCTGAATAAAAATGGTTGCCATCTGTGTGTTCCCATTACCAAGTACCAGAATTACAGAGAAGATTTAGTTGTAGTCATCAAAGTGGTGATTTTAAAGCATGTTTGGGACTGTGTGTTATGTACAAGTGTTCTGGGATGGCATTGGAAGACTGTCCTTCATAGAGGTACATTAAGACAATACAGTCTGTTTTTGTATAATCTGGACTCAAAGCAGGAGAAAACAGTCCTGTAAGTTGTGCATCCTCTTCTTGAGCAGGAGCCAAGATGGCTCTCTCCAGAAGGAACCTGAGAGCAGACTGGTGTGTACAGAAGTGACAGTATGGGCAACAAGGCTCTGGACTGAGAAGGGAGGAGAAATACACTGACAGCACAAACACACTTTCCACTTTACACTGGACTTATTACAGTATTATCTGAGCTAAACATTAATTCTAAAGTTAACTAAAGACCAATAGCCCATTGCCTATACATGGCTTGCAGCTTCATTCATTCATTCAGTGTATAGGCTGTAGCCTCATGGTTACAAGCAGACAGACCATTGAACAGGTGTATTAAAATAAGCCTGACCTGTTTTCCATTTTTCTACCACTCAATAAAAAATTTTATTAAAACAAACAAACAAACTACTCACTTCACTTCAGGTGATATTCTCAAATAAATGTAATAGTCATGCAGAAGTATCTTTATCACTAGTCAGCTAGTATCTCAACAGTGATATACTCATGTTTCTCAAGATACAAAACTTTCCTGGTAACCTGATGTCTGAATGAATTTGTCATGAGACACTGAATAAAATCAGTAATTTTCAGCAAACCAAAAAGAAAACAGTTTGTGGTTACAAATCAAAAACATCTTTCTAATGAACTGGAATCCTGAACACTTCCAGAGTACCAAAAACAGTCTCTGGGAGAAATAGGTATCATTTGAAAAGCCAGGTTATTTGGCTAGACTGAACTCTGAAACACTTCAGCTGAGCAACCTGAAGATACTTTTCCATCTTTTTCCACTACCTTAAGGCTTCTTTCAATAAACTATTGATTTCAGTTTTTAAGTCTATCAGCACATAGTTATTTTAGTTAGCAATGAAATGCACATGGAGATTTTTAAATTATTCTCATAAGGAGCCTGGAAGCTCATGAGACTAAATGTCTCTCTGTTAAAGGAAAACAGAATCCTAAAGTTATAAATTATATTTTTACAGTGTCAGATGGGGTCTTTACTACTACCAGAAAAAGTAATTATTACAAGTCAGTTGGAAATCACTTATCTCTGCAGTTTACTCTGCTGATAAAACAGCAAACAAGCTGTTCATATATGTCTTATAACTGTAAAATATAAACAAATCATATGCTTATATATTACACAAATATTTTTTCCTTAATGTATCTTTTTTCTTTCTTTAATCAGTTGTCCTCATTATACAAACTAATTAATTAGAAGGAATGTTCCAAACTTTATGTGTATTTGGAGAGGCGATGATTACAGTTAAATAAGTTTGATAACAATGGCAGCAGGTAGTACTTCTGAAGTGAGAAAATCACAGAGGACAATCCTAGAGCCAAGTATAGCTCTACTGAAACCCTTTATGCTAAATAAGGCCATGCAGTGTCTTACTTTAAATTTCAACTACAATTAAACCTTGTGCATTTCTGTAAAGAACCTTCTGACTAAAATAACCATACCAGGTATTAGGAGACTTTGATTTTCTTTCTTTTACTAATGTTCCATTAACCTCCAACATCTGTTCTCTCTGTACACAGTCAGCAGCTCCACTATCTCCCTTCTCTTTTAGCAGGAGCAGTCATTTTTAATAAAGCTGTTATCCTCTCTCTAGCTCTCTCTCTCTCCTCTACAACACCACGCTGGTGTTTGAGTGCATGCCATGCCACAGGGGATTGGTATTGCTGCCTAGGCACTGATTTTGCTCTGCTTCAGCACTTCAAACACTGAAGCAGTACCCTGCAGGTCCATTAGAAACTTTCTGTGTGAACTTCCTATGCCTTCAGCACTGCATGTGAAAAGCTTTGGTGCAGTCTAAGGCCATGGTCAAGGATATTTGACCGTTTTCGTCACTAAGCGGTAGTAGAAACCAGAGACTTAGAAGCTCTTAAAAGTACTTTGTCTCATAAGCTGCATATTTTTTTCCTGATGGTTCCTAGACTGCTGACAAAGCTATGCAAAAGTATTACCTCATCTGCTACCTAAACAGTTTTTCCTTGAAGATGAAGGCAACAGTTAACAGTTCACAGCACCACACTGCACTGCAAAAGAAAGGAAAGACATAATGCAGTATGTATGGCAAATCACAGACATATAGCACTTGTATCAGAAAAAAGACTACGCTATTTTGCGTGCTATAGCGTTTCTATCTCTAGATCTGTATACTGTGTTGATGATTTTAATTGCCTGTACAACTGTATTGATGACTGTAGTACTAATACAATAGTTTATTTCTGTTTAGGAAACTAAATAGCATCCACGGAAGACACACTCATGAAAGTTTCGTCTTCCTCAGTTCAGAGGCAGCCCATTCCTCAGGGATAGAAATACAAACCAATCTGAAGAATAACTTCATAATTTCTTCTAAATTCTAATATTTAACTTCATGTTCTTGTTGTCCTGCCCCCATGAACTGCCACAAACAACATTAATATTCCTTAACGCTTATGAGAAGCTAGGAGTGTCTTTTAACATCTCACCCAATATCATAAAGGGGAACAAACACCCTGACCTAAAGATGTAAAAAGACTTTCCTACAACTCTATTCTTTCTGGTGTCTTTTTTCCTCAATGTCTTATACAAACATCTTCAGTTACTTTTGTGGATGATTGTCTGTTAGCTACAAACTAGATTTCTGCAACTGTTGACCATAGGTATATCCAATTCCCTGTACTCTCTGATTCAGAGAGAAGATGAGATATCAGTGCAGGATTTCTGAAGAGGCAATAAAAGAGAAATTAATCTGCAAGATGAAAATTCTTTGTTATCAACATTTCTCATAATTGAAGGATTAAGTGTATGCAAAATTCTGAATGGAAAACATGTTTACACAGTGCTGTGATTAACAGCCACTGCAGTGCTATGTGCTATGTGCAGCTATGCGCAGCTAGCTACAGATATGAACAACAGTCCATTTCTAAATTATTTAAATAACCCTAGACAGCCTTGAGTCCAAATCTGAGATCCAAACTTTGTGGTTCTTTGAGATCCATATGCAAACCAACCTATATTCTTAAAAAGTTTACTCTTTTTATAAGAGATTGAAAAAAACATGTATGGTCTTGTAGGTAAAGCACAGTACTCTGAGTCCAGACACATGAAATTCATTTCTGTTTCCTCTACAAAATTCCTGAATTACCTAAGGCAAATAATTTCTCTGTTATGGTTTCCTAATGGTTAAAATAATAAGATAACAGCTCTATTTAATAGATGTCTTCTGAGATACTGTATTAATACACATGCTGTATGCAGTTGTTATACAGGGTAGTAGTGACTGTCATTGCATTCAGCCACACTGAGATGCACACTGAAGACAAGGCTTTGGCCACCCTGCCTGGCCAGTTGCTGGGCAAGGCAGGTCAGAGATGCTTGCTGTGCAGAGATACTCTCTCTGCTGGAGACATCGTTTCAGGGAGGTCTGTTGCCTGGAAACGCTCACGTGTCTGGACTATTGTGCGAGATCAACACACTGATCCTGCTTAGGGCAAACCATGAAACAGCCTTAATTGCAACATGGATAATCCACCTAAAGCTAGCTGCCTAACACTAAGAAAAGGACCAGTTCCAAATATACCTTGTAGTTTTTACATAACCTTAGTGTTAAATTGTCAGATTCACAAACTGAAAATACATTGACCTGGGGTCTTTTTCAAGCACAGTCCAAGTGCAGCTACTGGCATGGACAGAGGATGATTCGATGTGTCTTCAGTCCTTGATACAGTACTCCCACTTTTACATTCCACTCTCTCTGAACTTGTTCCTTCTAAAGTCCTGGAAGTATTTCTCTGTTACTGTTAACTATACTGAGTTTCTGTTACTCAGCATAGTCTTAATAGGGGGATGCTCTTTTGCCAGATGGGGGACTGATACTTCTCTGACTGATACTGCTGAGATTCTTACCAGGTCTGCACTGCACATAGCCAGTGGACAGCATCAACTTAAGTCTGTGCTATGCTTTCTACCACAAGTGCTGTAGTGGTTTTGTTGATCACTACCGACTAGCTTCATGCCTCCTTCACTGAAGGAGCAAGAGGAAAAAAGCTTCCAGTCATGCATTGCACACTGCAAAACAGTAAGACTGTGAGGAGTTTCCAAACTAATTTCATGACGGTTTCCAAATTAGTAAAAATTATTCTAAATTCTTTTCTACATATTTTTCATAGTTGTTCACTCTTTGCTTAACATTCAATCACCATCTTTTTAGGTGTAAGCGAAGTGCATACTGAAGCACATTTGATACAAAGAGCTGATTATTGATAACTGCTGGTCACTGACCAAATAAACCAAATAAAGCTCACTACACAAATTTAATCACTTCCTTTTTTTTGTCTCATTACCAGTCTCCCCACAATTATAACTGGCTGTTCTGAAATGAGGTATCCGTGCCTTGTCCATTCCTGAAACATATATCTATAAGCAGCACTAGCTTACATATGGCTTGTAGCTCAACACGTAAATTAAATAGCCAATAGCCACAGCCAAAGTACAGGTTGGAAAAGACAGTTTGTTCCTTAGTCCTAAACTGTGACTTAGATGATGAGAGTTCAAGAGACAGCAAGCAGCTTCCCTGTACACACACGTCTGAGGGCTACCTCTCCATCCTGAGAATATTCCCTCGCCATTCCCTGCCCACGTCTGAAGTGACTAGCACCACAGACCCCCTCTTGGGCATGTGACTATCTTAGCTGAGCTCTGCCAGGAAATCCTTTCAGTTGCAGCTGAAAAATTATAAAATCCACAGTCCACCTTTGGGCACTGAGAGAGCAGGCAGGGAACTGAGTTTCACAGCCTTGTCAAAAAACCCTCCGGGGATGGTCTTGGTGTTATATTGGACCATACTTTGTTTAGGATTTATTAAGGATTTTCCATGGTGGGAAAAGTTCAGGAAGAAAAGTACTACTTCGTATTGCTTTTCAGGAAGAACTGTGAAAATAATTGATTTTTTAGTTCTGCAGCTAAACTTAAAAAACCCCACAACTTTTGATCTGAACCAAATGTGGCATGTTTTTTTTTCCATTAGACAGCTTCTACCCTCCCAGCTGTTAGGAATTCCAGTCAATTCAAAATAAAAATATTTTATATTTACTGTTGGCAAAACAATCAAAATCCAAACACTTCCAATTTCATTACTATATCTTCCATTAACATTATTTAGTAATCAAATCAAATGACATGGGGAACTCATTTTGACATTGCAAATAGTGTGAGGATGCTGAGTGCTGAAAGTTTGTTATTTCAAAAAAAAAAAAAAAGAGAAAAAAAGAAGATCAAACAACCCCCCAAATCACTTAGCTCTTTTTAGAGTAGAACGTGCGAAATGCCTCTGCTGTATAGAGGAGGAAAAGACAGAAGCTGCAAATAAGTCTCAGGGATGAGCCTACATGCCTATCCTGTGTGGCCCTATCAAAATGCTGATTGTATGCTCCAGATATGCATCCTTTTTCTTCCTTCCTTCTGTGATCTGAAGACACAGAATACATCTGAGTCGTCATGGGATACATGTGATGGGAAAAGGGGGAGTAAACCAACTTTTTAAAGTTTTCTCTATCTCATCTCAGTACCATTTTTAAGTTAAAATAGTCAGAAGAAAATCTCACAGTGATTTTAATAAAGTTTCTACCAGCAATCTCCTTGTTTTCAAGGAACTAAGCAGAGCAAAAGCAGTTATGAAAATTAGTTCCATCAGTCTGACATATCGTGGTTCCTTTTGCTTGTTCAGAACGAAGAAATGGAAAAGGCACTAACAGCAAAGTCCTGCTTCTGCTTCCCAGTTCTTGGAAATGGTTCTGCTCTTCCATCTGTAACAGTCAGTGTTTTTTGCTTGCTACTTATGGAGAATACTCTGACACGTGAGTTTCTTGTCAGTGATGTTTGTGGGATGGATTTGACCAAGTGTCATTGTAGTTGTTGAAGGAGTGGAGTGTGCAACGCAGATCAGAGGCAATGGTGAGCTACAGTTTAGAACCATGACCAGTTTAGAACACCAGGGGTCTAATTCTACCTTTGCCTTAAATTATCCTATTAAATAATTTGATCCAGTGAGTGTATAATAGTACTTACACTTTCATAAGTACTACAGCCTTTCTCAGTTAACAGATATTGTTAGTCTGATGACAGATTTCTTATGAAGGAAAATCATTGAGCCCTTCTGAATTTATGTACAGAAAAAAGTCAAGTTTTCTTAATTGATTTTTTTTCTGTGAAAAATTACATTTCCATTCTATGACAAATTCTAATACACGCTTGATGAAAATACACATCTTCTATCCTTTTCTCCAGTATTGCATTTGGTGTAAATTTTTATCTTGGAAAGATGGAACCATGAGCCTGGCAAATCCATGTGTTGGATTCTGCAGAATCTTTTCTCCTTGACAAAGAGCAGCTTTCCAGAATATGAGAATTACTCTGTTAATTAGCATCATTTACTTCATAATATGTTTTTATTGCTAAGTTACCACATAACTCATTAATTACTCTTTTATCATAAAAAAAAAGGAAAAAATATTTCCAGCAATCAATCTCTTTCCGCATGCCCTGAAAACAGCAGTCATAACCAAGTAAAACACAAATGACAGGTGAAGCAGCAGAATTCAGAAATAAAGGCTGGTTCATCATTTCCCGTTAGAGATTTCTGATTTTTTTTTTTTTTTTAAAGTTTCTTAGAAATTAAGTGAGTGGCTGGACTCTGGGAAATTTTAAATATTTTCCAGGAAGAACTTCTTATTCAAGTAAATAATTAATACTTTTCAGAATGAACAGCTGAATTGGTTATTGAATGTACATTTCTTAGGAGAGCAATATAGGAAACATTCATTGCCCAAACCAGAAATATTCTGTAACACTCAGTGCAGAAAAACCACTGTCCTATAAACATTGTGTTCCAGTGTAATGCAACACAGAAATTAGAGAATGAGTCTGAAATTCATCTATACATGGATCCAAAGGCAAATCACTTCAATCACTTGCTTGCTGCTTCATTCTTAGCGTATGATTAATCATAACTACTTTTGCTTATAAGAGAATTACCATTTGTAGGCATTATTACTAGCAATCATTAAAAAAAGCCACTAAAAGCTTCCAGCAACACTTCTATTATCGTTCTTCAAATCAAGGGACACAGGGAAACAACATTTACAATAGATTTTTTAAAAAAATTTCAAAAATTGAGGGATTGAAAACACGTGTAAAAATTAAAAGACATGACAGAAGAGAGAGGTCTGTTCCCATTTTTGCTGTTCATTTCATCTCAGGGCTTCATTGCCTTTACAGAGGATCCAAATTTTGTCATGTGACTTTGTGGGAGCACTCTAATATTATGATTCCTCTGCTGCTTGCAAAATATGAATATTTTGACTTTTTATTTTCAAATATATATAAATAAAAATAAATAAAATAGTAAAAGAAATTCCTCCTGGAAAGGCCCAAGTGGAATTTGGTTCAGTATAGTCAATAAAATATTTCACTTTCATTCTGTTTTAAAACTACCAAACTTAAGAGTTGGACTCAATGATCCTTGGGGGTCCCTTGCCATTCAGGATATTCTGTGATTCTATGGGTTGGTCAAAACCTAAGTTTTTAAAAAGTTGTTTTTGAATATTTAAAAAAAAATTATAAAAATAACATAGATTTTTCCTAGCAGTTTTCCACTTGAAAGATCTCTTTATGATGAATTAGTATTTGGATAAATAAATTATTCTTTTTCTTTTCCCTAAACTTCAGCTGGTAAAATTAGAGTATTTAGACAATTTAGCCCATGAATCTTTCCACGGTCCTGTTAGATGTAGCTACAAGCATGACTGTGATGCAAATATTGGGAGGTAGATACAGGTGCTCCAGCTGCTTAAAGCATGAGAAGAACACTTTCTTCTCAAAGTGTACTCCTGCACTACTTCTTTTAAAGAGAGAGGAAAAATAGGAAACAGAAAAATTTGTTTAATTATTTCACATTTAATTAAAAATAATTTGATTTAACTTTTGATTGACTGTCCAAACAAGTTCCTGTTTCCCAACCACTCTCACCTATTCACAGCAGATCAACTATTGGCCTTGGTCCACATGAGGCCCCTCTGAAGTCAGTGTCAAGCTCCCTGTTGAGTGTAGTGTTTTCTTATAAATCCCTGTAAAAAGCTGGTTTGTTAGAATCTTTGAAGGCTGACATTCTTTGCAAGACAAAATACAAAAGTCATCATGAGAACAACTTCTCTCATTTCTAAAGAAAGAGACTAATAATATATTGTCATGGTTTGAGATGGCTTCCAAAGATGACTGCTGGTAAAGTATATAAGAACTGTAATAAAGTCAGGGAAGATTTTATTTTCATTCCTTTTATTTATTCTTGAGGGACAGAAAGAAATTTTGCAGCCTTTGAAAAGATCAGGGCAGAGTGGTAGACCAGGATTGAGGTAATACTTCCTGAATATGAAGAACAATGTTTGAACAATTCTCTGGAGGATGTATTGTAAATACTCAAAATTAAGCACTTTTTTGAAGAATGATCTTAAAAGTTTATCTTCATCTTTCTTTCTTCTCATAATGGGCTGTCTATTTTTCATGCTTTGACTGAATCCCAAGGGCTTACTATACATATTCAGCTCATAGGAAATCTCATTATCTTTCAGTGCTAGGCATCCTATCCCATTGTTCTGCCAGCAACACCGGCTACTTCTGTACGATTTTGTATAGTATGTTATTTCCTACTGCTGTATGTGCATGAATCATTCAAACAGGAGAATATAGCAGTTCCTCCTGTGGCTCGTTTGTTTACAGAAGTCGAAGTTTTGTATACCAGCAATACAGCATATTATGTGCCTGGGAAAAAATCTTGGCAGAAGTGAATTACAAAAACCATCCAAACCAGGAAAGTTTCTGTTCAGCACTTTGAAATGTGAACTCTCTGTGATGTACTCAACTTGTTCCAAGACTGAAATGCTTTCAAATGAAAAAAACTGTAGATGGAACTCCAATCACAGTAAGTGGCAGCAGAGAATCATTAAGAATGACAAATGGTGTATTTTTATAGTATATTTAGAGAATTCTTGAACACACACAATGCTTTTCAGCCTCCTTTATCTCTCATATAACTGCCAAGTCTTGCTGATGAGATTGCACGCTTTGCTATTCCTTCCCTAGTGCAGTACTTTGAATAAAACAGCTTGAAGCTTTTTCTTCTACTCTAAATGTTGCCTGGGTCCTGAATGCAGCAGAGCTGTGACTACTGGCCAAACCCTAAAAAGGCACTTAGCTGGATACTGGAGTTTCTCATCTGCTCAGTAAACTGGCTACGTATGTCAGTATGGTATTATCACAATTAAACCAAAACAAGGTTCCTTGGGATCTTTACAGAATAACTAACCAGATAGGCAGCAGTGAGTGAGCTCCAGTGAACCCTGGAGCTGTGCACTGAACTACAGTACTGTGGAACAGACCTCACAGAGTATGTGTTAAGGTAGCACACTATGACCTGATGTAACACAAGTAAACTGAGAAAATTGCAGTAAAATGCACACCAGCCACAAAATAGACTTTAATAAGATGAAACGAGCTGTAGAACTGTTAGACAGGAACACTTGTAAAGGTGTTCACAGTACAGCATTGTAGTGTACCATTGTAAATCCAAGTAAAAAGCAAATACTTATGTGAGTGAGCTATATGCACTTAAAAAAAAAAAAAAGAGAAAGAAAAAATAAAAAAGAAGCACCTGTTAGCATAACATCTGTCATCATTTGCTGATCTGTGTAACATTCTGTAGATGGCAGTGTGGGTAAACCATCTCTGAATTCATAATATTTCAGTGCTTGGCTTCTGTGCATATATAAGACAGCTAGCATAGACTTTGTCAGTAAGAAAACACAGGGTATTTTTGGAAACAGAAGTCAACTTAATACTCATAAGGCAAAGATCTCCTGGGACATATCTGCTTTTTAAACTGCAGCTATGTTAGATCCCAGTTCTCCTTTCCCCTTCTATGCATCATGACAAACGTAATTTTGAGTTGCCCGAGCTACACCTGAAATTAATACTTGTACTTCTATAATGGCTTACAGTGCTGCACAATGTATGTTAGGAATAGCTGTAGAATGGTTCCTGATAGCTGCTGTTCCCTTCCCACTGCTTGGTCAAATTCAAGGCACAGGTTTGGAGCTAAAAGTCTCTTTACATTTCTCATCTTTGGAATTTTCAGTCCCAGTTTGTGGCAGGAGATTAGGACCTCTCTTAGCTGCTGATCTGGGATTTCCAGACATGTACGTGGGATTCATAGCTATACAGTTGGTGGGTCAACTAGCCCTGACCAGTTCCAACAGAAAAAGACAACCAGGTGTTTTTAGGTTTCTTTTCAGAACTATTAGCATATCCTAAAGTATTTTCCAACACCACTTTCATTGCTGCACTGGGATTAAAATTGAGATGACAAAATGAAGAAGCCTGATGCACATTATATGTACAGACAGACATCAGGAGTATGAAGTGAATGTTTTAAAGCCCTTTTTGCAATGTATCTGTATGTCTAAGTAAACCTTGGAGTTGTAAAATGTCTAGAGACACCTAAACCTGTTATCAAAATACGTATTTGAGAGAGAGAACAAAGGCTCTTTCTTAATTTCTTTCATCTACCAAAGAAGAATCCTCATATATTTTGGGAGCAGTTCTGTTGCTCTTAATCTTAAAAGATAATGAAAATCTCAGATATATTAAGGGTCCAGACCAGGAGCCAGGACCCTGCAGTGGCCCAGCTGTGAGGCAGCAGGAACGGGAGTTCCAGTGGGGTTTAGTCCTACACCCTCACTCTAGGTCAGCTTCCATGGGGTGGGGGTCAGCCCTGTCCCAGGCCTCCTCACAGTGCTGCTGTGGAGCCTCACCCCAAGACCACCGGCAGGAAGGGAGCAGCTCTGGGCCTCTGGACCTCCCTGCTGCCAGGACCTTGGGAGAAGGTGGATATGCTCAGGGCCCTGCCCCTTGGGTGCATTTCTGGAAAAAGTCAATCCTATGTAATATAGTCCTTATTTTAAATTAATGCTGACCTGATGTTGATTTATCAATGAGAGCAATAATTCTGATCCACCAAGCCAGCATTGATGGAAGACAAACAATGTTAAACACCCTCCTTTTTAATATAAACACAGACTATCAAATCCCTTTAAATGAGAACCCATTCATAGCATGCAGTATGTGTGTCTGAAATGAATTGATCTATAAAATTTAGTGATGATGATTGATTTCTACCCGGAGGTAGGAGACAATTCATCACTCTTTGTATCACCTTATGTAGCATCTTCATCCTATTAATGTCAAATTGTCAGGCAGAATAAAATTGAGAACTTTCGGTTCTTGAAGGATAGAAATACTTTACATTGCCAGAATGCTGTTTTCTTTACGAAATCTTTCTTAAAATTGACAAGTTTATATATTTAAAATGAAAAGGTGAGCTAAGGATTTTGAGATCTAGCAAGTGACATAGCTATTGGAATCAGTATATCCTACCTATGAAAGTCAGAGGCAGGTTCTCCAAAAAGAGTTTTAACCTGATATATGAGGCTTATGTTCTTACCTCATCTTGCGAAAAACATTAAGGTGACAGCATAATCCAGGCTTCAGCCTTCCATTTTGATTTAAAGTTGGCATATTCATCATATTCAACCCAATGCACCTTGTACATTGATCTCTCACTGACATTCACCCAAGGATATTATACATTTGACAAAACTCAATCCAAATCAACCAACACTTCACGTAGCATTTGTTTTTACTACACAAAATCCTCATGAAAAGTGGATTTCAATTACACAGGTTTCTTGAGAGGTCAGAATTGCTGCTTCTGTGGGGAATGGACACAGCTTTCCCCTGTGTTAGTATTGTCTTTGAATTTAGCTGCTATCTTTCTACTATTCACTGAGTTAAAACTCACAAATATCACAGGTGTTTCTTAATTATTGATGTTATTTTATTTTTGTGGTAGTATTCATCTAATAAAAAACCCTAAACAGAATAAAAGAAGTGCAGAGGAGAAAAAGGTTATAACCTTGTCTCAAGTTATTTGTTAATCTTTTCCTTTAACATCCAGGAGCAAAGGTTTTCAAATATCTTTAAGTGTAACTCATAGAACACAGGCCTAATCAATAGGATATTTTAAAATAAAGAAATGTAGATCTATATATGTGGCAACCTTTACCTGCTAGGCATTCCTTACGTGGAATGTTTATCAGAAAGTCCATTCCTTCTCCCATATGATTTACCCATAATTCCCTTACCTACTCTTCTTCCTTCAGCAAACTTCCTAGCCCTATCCTGTGACATTTTTTTATCTTTAAAAAAAAATTCTCTGATTTATCTAGATATTTATTTGATTACTGGATATCTAGTCGCTCACCCCTTAATATCTCCCTGACCACAGGGAGTTTTGAATAGGGAAAGTACCAGAGTGGAGACTTGTGGAAGGAGGGCCTGCTGACACCTTTGATTGGTTATGTGATGAAATGGTGTCCCCTCCTCTCACTTCAGGTCATGCGAGACTGGTCAGAGGCATATTTGTACTCTCACTGTTTTAATTTCACTTAAGATTGCCTCACATGTTTAATGACAGGAAAAATTCGAGGTAGGTTTGCTCTTCAGCCCACACCTGTTCAGAGGTAAGTTGTATGATGGTATGAATCCCTAACACTGGGAGAAAGCTTAAGACAAATCTGTTTGTGATGCTTCTGTTAATTTTAAAATAGGTAGAAGTTGGAAATACAACTATTTTTGCGGGATTGTGCTCAGGAAACATTGTTATTTTAGTAAATTATTTTTGTCATTCCTTCTGACTGTCAAGATCTGTATCTCCACTTAGCACACTATTTGTGTTTGCTTGGCTCTAACTGACACTCTGCTCACAGCCCCTGGAGCTGGCTCCTGGAAAGTATTTTTTCAAAAATTAACCAAGGTTTTTTTCTATATTCAGATAACATTTTAGTCTTGGTGTTTTTCATTTTCTAATTGCCACCTGCTCATATTAGTTCTTGTTGAAATTGCTGGGTCAATCATGAATACAACAAACATTTATTTTTTAATTTTTTTTTAAAGACACAACATATATAATATATTTGTATATCGTTGGTGGAATATGATTTGCACAGACCTCCTCTTCATTTCCTGTGCAGAAAAGAATTTTAATGACACCTGGCAAGGCTCTATGCCAGAGTTAATCAATATTAAATATACAAATACTAAATAGAAGCAGGTCCTAAAATTTTCAGTTAACATTACATGACTGTGCAAAGTGAACAGAAGACTTACTTCTCTAATTTAAAGCTGAAAGTTAATGTCTGACTACTCTGATTTTTAAGAACTGTGGATCATGTCCCATGAGTTCTCCAGATTCCCACTGAAAATATAAAAAATAGTTGGTTTTGATGTGATGAATAACAACTTTGGAAAGTAATATTATGGGGGTTTTTCCAAGATAAACAACAGAATTTATCTGAACAAAACTTGCTGTCATCTTGTGGCATTCCTTTTATACTGAAGTACTTGTGCCAACTGCCTTGAAGTTTTTTTTGACTTTGAGAACGACTGCCTTTTATTTGGTTTACCTGTATTTTATGGTGACTGTTTTTAGGAGAATTACTGGAAGATCATTTGTAATTAATATAATTAAACACACGCTGAATGTGCATATTTTAAAAACAGATTTTTTTTTCTTCTCAGTAAAGATTTTATTGGTTTTAGAAACACATAAAACTAAACCTTCCATAGCAAGTCGCAAGTATGCCTAACTGAAGTTTGTTTCTGGTTATTTACACTGACAGTTTTGTGTTAGTTTAGGTGCCTTTTGTTGTTTACATTTAAAGAAAACAATTTAGATCGTTGGGGTTTTTTTTCTTTTTAAAATGATAGGAAGTGTCTGGAAAATTACATACTAAATTTTTATGACTGTAGTAAAACTTTGAATTCTACGTATATTTCCCCTGATTGATTAGCAGAAAAAAAAAAAAGCAGAGATGTATATTTATATCAGTTAGTCATCTGCATGCTCTGTCTTCATAAGTTTTTTCATTAATATGTGAATACTCTCCCCAGCTAGGCTGAAATCCATTCTAAACTGAGTTCTGTTAACAATAGGTTCTCTTCTTTCTTTTATTCTCTGTACACAGTTCTTTTATACTGGTAAAGACTATATGATTGATTTTGATAATCCATTAGATCTAGAGCATATATAGAGGACAGTCTTGTGATAAAATCCATAGATTTACTCAGCAGGGCTTCAGATTTTTAATCAGGGTGTGGGTTCTCTACAAACTTGTAAACGAGCAAAGACTCAGTATATCAGACTTGCATGCCAACTGGAAATCGGTTCTAAAACAGTTGGTTCTCATTTGTATTGCAGAGTTATGCATTTTTTAGAAGAAGTAAGTCTGAGAATCCATCGAAGTACTACTAGAGACCACAAAAGTCAAGACTTAGGACCAGCTTGACCTCTCTTTCATACATCAGAGGCAATAGACAACTAATGTTCAAACACTCCAGCAAATGACTGAATGACTTGCCCTTCTGTGGTAAAGCTAGGATAAACCCAACAGTACTTTCTCTTAGGAAAAAATCTTTTTCTTCCAAGATTATATCAATTAAGCTGTACTGAACAATTTAATTTCTCACTCATGGCAAGTTGTATTTTGTAAGAATTGTACAAGACATATTCCACATAGTCATTTCTTTGGGTTCAATCTTCTGTTATCTTTTAGTCCAGAATGATAAGTTATTTACAAGAACTAGAACAAATATACCTATTATGCATATACAATATACATATTACTCATGCAAGGTTGGCCCTTCCTGAATTAGTCTTACTTGCAATTTATATCATGTTCTGGTTTTGTTTCAGAAATAACATCTTCCATCAAACTGACAAGTCTTTTTTTTAACTTGCTTCCATAATAAATATCCCACCTCTTAAATCTGTTTTCATTAGCAAAGACATGGGTGACAAAAAAAGGGCTTCTATGTGGGCAGAAGACACTTTCATTTTTTGTAGCTATTATTGAGGGGGTTTATTTGTGTTTTTACATCACTTCAGCATAATGCATCTTATTACGACTGACAGGTCTGTAATGGAATTTTTTGCTATTATCATCAGGTTTCAGAAGAAAGAGAGAGGTTTTAGTAGTTTTCACCTGTAAGCATTTGTCAATGCTGGATTTGCATATGTTTCAGCTACCAGTTTGTTCTTAGACATAAGAAACAATGGTAAACACGCTGTTGTAACTAATCTGGTAACTTTTCTGAAATTATTTTATCTGTTTAGATCTTTAGTGAAATTCCTGCTACTTGGCTGGAGACCAGACACCCAATTTCTCCTTCCATGAGGACTAGGGTACAAGGCATGTTATAATTTAATCCAAGTTTTGCTTTCTTTTTAATTCCATGAAGACCACCTTCCTTCTAAATTTTCAAGTGCTCAAGTAGAAAAAAAGTGTTAAGTATTATACAGTGGTATTTTAAGATTTTATATCAAATTAATAGAGCTGACAAAGTAGTGAAAAAACAACAAGGTCTTTTGCTTTAAACAATGTAATTAGAAGTTAATTACCTGACAAATAGTAAGCGATATAGAATAATAATACACCGAATGGGAAAGTACAATATCTAATTTTTAGGAAGCTGTTAGCCCTGTTAGATCAGCAAATAAACAAACGAGTGATCAATCAAGTGCTTCACTTAAAAATGCAGAAGGTCTACAATGAACGGAACCCCACCACACACAGAGGTTAATTTCAGACACTATTTCCAAAGACTACTGTTAGCAAAATGCAGAGAAAAAGCCAATTGACAGACAATGCACTTAAGGATGCCATGGTAAATACACAAGCAGCAGTCTGTATTACCATACAGAACATTTCAAGTGGGTAGATGTAAATCACCTGGGAAAGAGCTGAGTATAAAATGTACTTCCAAAAGGATGAAAATATCAGAATTCTTGCATTTTTGTCAAAATCGACAAGAAAAAAACCCAAACCAGCTCCTGGAGAAAGATAAAGCAGACAGCAAGCACACAGGCATACCTTGTTTAGTATCTTCCAATAGAAGACAGACAGACAATCCTAGCTAGTTAGCAGTTGCACAAATAAGGTGCCGAGTTGTTCATTAATGTCTGAAAATAGCTGCGTGAACCATGTGATAACAGTCACAAATTTGCATAATGCTTAACTACATCAGTGTCTGTACCATGATCAACATGATGCTATTGTATATGCTTCACAGAGCTAAAACCCTTCAACTTGGTTTTGGATTAGATTTTGCCAGCAAAAGAAGAATGTACAAGCATTTGAGAAACTTTGCATGCAAAAGAAACAGGATTTCTTAGCATCACCTATTTGGTCAATGTTTTATAAGTCAGACTAATCTAGTGCTCTGAAAAGAAGTGAGTCTCTACCCATCATCAAGAGCTGATATTAGCCTGAGAAGCTGCCCAGACCCTTTTAGAGAGCCAGTGCTAACAGCGTGGGGAGTAGAACTGAAACCTGCCATCCCTTTCTCTCCCTATAAATTTATATTCACTGTTGTGTATCAGTCTGTATGTTAATTTTCAGGCACTAATGACTTCAGAAAAAAGCTAAAATTTTGCATACACTTGATATTTGTACTTTTGTTTGAGGGGAAACAAAATCTTTACAAAGAAATGTTGACCCACCTCAAAATTCACAAAACGATTGGTTGGATCAGTAAATTTGCCCAAGAGGGTCAGATTTTGGAAATAAGTTCAATTTTTTAGGTATATGTTGTAATGTAAGTGCTTTGTAATGTAAATGGTTTGTATATGGTTGTTCTTATAAAAATATGCTCATATAAATGGTTCTTCCTTACTTTTGGCAATTATTCATTGCATAAAACCCAAAAAGGCTTTTTTTAGGCAACTTTTAGACAGACTTCAGTGGGGCTGACACAGACAGTGTAAGATTCCTGAAGCTTAAAGAACACATCAGGTAACAGTACAGGTATAACCGTAGAATTCAAAAGTTTTCTGTCATAGTCATTAGATTAGAAAATATTTTAAATTAAAATAGAATACAAGGTTTCTGGTCTCCACAAAAACAAACAAACAACTGAACAAGAAAACCCCCAACCAACTAAAAAAAAAAAACACAAACAAAAAAACCCACCCAAAACAAACAGCTAAACAAAAGAACTACCAGTACATGTTTCTTTTCCATTATATCTCATTCCCTGTTTATTCCGGTAAAAACTTGCTTCTGGATAAACTTACTGAACTGGTAACTTCATCTGACTGTATTTAAAACATCAAAGATGAATATGGATGCTATGGACTAATTTAATAAATGAACATAGAAGAAAAAGCTTTACTTCATGGTACATTTTTAGTATTTGGAAAGTCACAGATAAACAAGCAGCATGTGGGCTTATCTGGGGGAAGCCATGATTGACATTCAATATTGATGCAGTTAAATGAGAAGTGTCTGTCTCCTGCATTTTTTTATAACTCAAAAGTTTTTAAAGCTCATGTAACATTCAATTAAATATCAAAACCAAAATATGATACATAAACCAGTGTAAGATGAAAGGTATGAGGTTTGCAAGCTTAGGGTCTAGTACTGATGTTTGTTACACTAGTTTTACAATACTGACGTTTTAAAAAAAAAACTACAACATGAGAAACCATAACACATTTCTTTCATCTATTTCTTCCTTGGACATCCCAAAGCTAATATTTTCAGACATTGTTTCAAATGTATTATTTTGACACTTCCAGAATTCATTGAATTTTTTTGTTAATTTTAAGTTGGAAGAATAATTCAAACTTGCAGAAAATTAAAAAAAATAGCATCCTATGTGTTCATGTGTTCATATTCAGTGATCCCATATGGAAAAAAAGCTCTAAGAAAACTGCCCCTGTTATGTGATCTGTGGTACTACACTGTGATTAAATTGCTTTAAGGAATGAGATGTCTGAGACTCTGCTATAGGAAACCCAGAGTCAAGCTGATGAGGATACCGTGACAGTGTGAGAGTGCGGTGTGCAGGGAATCAAGCGGGCCACCCGTCGTGTCACTGGACCCACCCACTGTGAAGGGGCTTCAGTCTCAGCAGTGAAATCCCCTGGTGGTGGGAGTGTGACTGCCAGAGTGCTCCCAAATGGTCAGACAGGGAAGTTTCCTCAACAGATTCTATGATATAGACATAATATCTTAATTTTATTCTTAGAGTGATTCTCATCACATGGCCAAGTAAGCATATTGTTCTGGTTTTGACTGAGATAGAGTTGACTTTTTTCACCATGGCTAATGTGGAGATATGTTTTGGATTTGTGCTGGACACAGGGATGATAATATAGAGAGGTTTTTGTTATTGCTCAGCAGTGCTTACACAGAACCAAGGCTTTTCCTGCTTTTTGTACTGCCACACTGGCAAGGAGGCTGGAGGTGCATGGGAGACTAGGAGGAGACACAGCCAGGAATGCTGACCCCAACTGACCAAAGGAATATTCCAGACCATGTGACATAATGCTCAGTATACAAAGCTGGGGACAAGGAAGGAAGGAGACATTTGGAGTGAGGGTGTTTGTCTTCCCAAGTAACCTTTATGCATGATGGAACGCTGGCGATGGGGTCTGGCTCTCCTGAAGATGACTGAACACCTGCCTGCTCATGGGAAGCAGTGAATTAATTCCTTGTTTTGTTTTACTTGTGTGCATGACTTTTGCTTTCCCTAATAAACTGTCTTTATCTCAACCCACAATTTCTCTAGTTTTTACCCTTCTGATTCTCTCCTAGATCCTACTGGTGGGGAGCGAGGGAGTGGCTGTGTGGGGCTTCGTTGCTGGCTGGGCTTGAACTGTGACACATATATAGCTTATGCAAACTAGTATGGTTTTGATCTTATGAAACTCCTTGCTCTACTCTGAAGCTGAATATTATTTTGAATTGAGGAAAACTGCACACTCCTCCAGAAGCAACACAACAGTATTGCATTTTCTCATGGGAATTTTACTTTCATCATTGCCTCACTTGTAGTTCTGAAACTGAAATAAATATGATCTATTTGAAAGCACAGGTGGAAAACTTGGCAATCTAGCAATGTAGATTAGGATAAAATGTAAGAAAAGGGAGCTAGGAGTGGTATCTGTCATTTATTGAAGCACTGAACATTAAAACACCCATTAAGTTCATGCTCTGTATCATGACGGCAGGTGGCCTTCAATGGTAAATCTTTGCCTTCCTTCTTTTCTCAGTCAATACACTTCTCCTTTCTTCTACTTTGTTAAGTTGTTCAGGAAGACAGGAGAAATAAAATTCTAACTGGTTTCATTCAAGGTATACAAAACTGAGTCAGAGGACATAGAAACTATTCTCAGTTTAAATCTTCTTATTTATTTTTTGTAGAAGCCACTTATACCATTTCTAGTATATGGTAGTCTCTTCTGTATTTAACCTGAGACATCTTGAAGTAAAGTTTTTAGTACTTGCCCAAATCCTCTTACAGCTGCCAATATTTCCCCTCCAAATGAACAGCCACGTAAACTCCATATAGGTTTTCTTTAACCATTTGCTTCTAGATTTGCTAAGAGTCATGGTTAAATTAATAAACATTCATAAAACCTTTATGTGGGAGGTGTTCTATAAAAATGTAGTAGTGTAAAAATACATATCGGTTTTCTTCAGTATGTGAAGGGTATGATCTTAAAGCGTTAACATTCATCTAAGATGTAGATAAACTAAAAACAATCCTAATTTTCTACACAAATATGGATCAATTCTAAAAAAATTTCCTAGCATTGGGTTATTTACTTAATATAGAAATTATTCACACTTTAGTATGATGATAATTATTTTTATGCAGAAGCAGGTTGCTGCAGAACAATTACTTCATACAAACAATCTATTTTTAAAAAGTAAATCATTGTTTCTGCCAACTCCTCTGCAGAACAAGGGTGGTAATTACTTTTTATCTTTATAGTGATCAACAGAAATATGAAAATTAATGACTTTTTATTCCGATATTTACTTTGAAAAAGTCTATGAAACTGCAAAGATTACAGAATATTTTTGCTCTGCAGCAGAATCTGAAATCTGCTTTTCCCAAGGACCACTTACTGTTTCTGTTTAATACAGGATGGAAAAAATCAAAGCATCACAAAGATTTTTTTGTTCTTTTTTTTTTTTTACAAAAGCATTTGACAAAAGCATGTTCTTGATGTAAATTGACACTTTTAACTTGCTTCATGTTGCAATTATGTCAGCACTTCTATCATAACAAATGCTTACCAATATATGGGAAACAGCTCTGCAAGTTTTAGCAAACCAGATGGCAGCTGCAGCATGTATGGTTTGGACTGATAACCAGGTACCTGCATCTCCCCGAGCCAGATGCAAGCAATAGTAAACAGGTGGGGTAGGTGGCCATCAGAGAGAGGGAAATAGGGAACCTGTTTTGGTATCTGTGCTGGAATTTTGCTGTGAAATTCTTCTGGAGCACCTAACAGAAAGGGTCTGTTTTTTCAGTTCCCAGAAGCTGTGTGTGCACGTGTGGATGCACATACCTAATGTGAAACAGTAAAGTGCAAGAAGGGAACTTGACTGACGTTTCCCTTAGGAAAGCTAACATGTGGCACTTCTGCTATGATAGCTGTTGGGCTGTTGGCTATGATAGCAAGCTTTGAGAACTCCAGGATGTCACTTACACAGTGTCATTACTAGAATAATTATAATCACTGGCACACACAACAACAAAAAAAAAGAAGCAGAAAAATCCAAGTGCTTTGCTGAAGGCAAATCTGAAAGATGATGATAGGTCTTGGGTTTCTGCGGAGAAATTTGCTACAATATAATTTTTTGGGGGGTAGTTTCTAACATTGCTTTTTAATTACATAAATTCTTCATTAATAGATGATAGAATAGTTAACAAAAGGATAAGGCGTACTATTGCATTTTTACCTTTTCTGTTTTACAGACAGGTAACCTGACCTGCAGCAGCAGGGTTAAAAGTAAAATTCTCAAAGACACTTAGCAGGAATACTTACAGCATGAGCTGAGCATCAGCCAGAGGATCTATATTGGTGCCCAATGAACTGGCTTGGGAACTCTAACTAGTAGCATAGGCCTCAAGAGCACCCCGCTGGGATACAGAGCTAATTGACATGGAGTGTTACCGCTTCAAGGCTGCAGGGCAGTTTCTCTGTACGATCGATCTCATGTTGTGGCTTGTTTCATGCTGACTGTCCCACAGATAATTCAGGTGACCATAGTGCTGCATTGTGTTATGTGGACGGATTTTAAGATACATCTTTTTAGATGAAGTTCATCAACAACAGGGAAAAAAAGTCAGAAGTGTCTGTGCAAGAGGAAGTGATGCTTTCAGTTCTTTAGGAGAATTTGTAACTTTTGTGTTTTTTACAGTATCCCTTTAAATGCTTAAATGTTAGTCAAAATGATCTGAATTTTAGGCCTAAGTCCCTAAGGAACTTTAGATTATTCAACACTTATCAAAAACTCTTACCCAGATGAGAAAAGAAACCCCATAATGTTTTTCCCTCACAAAATGGAATGGAAAATGGAAAAAGGAAAAAAAATCTTTAATATTCAGAAATTATGATGGTTAGCACTTTGTTGACCATACCCTTACATGCAAGCCTTTATACTTACGTACAGTTCCCTCAGTATACACTCACAGCTCAGGCACGTGACTAAGTAGCATTAGAAAAACATCAGTACTGAGCATGTAAGCATAATGTGCACATTCTCTCTGTGATGCATCTTATCAGAGGTTTTACTTTATTGCACCTGACTGCCTATATACATCTAGATGTATGTACATTTGCAGCAATACTATTTTTCTTAGAGCTTCCAAATATATAAAATATATGTTTGACAAATCATGTGCAAAAAGAATAGAAGGAAGCATGTGTTCTCTTGTAAATAATTCATGGATTTTCTTCCTTCTGTTCTTCAGCTAATTTGGAGTTGTTTGGAGAATTTTCAATGCACAAATGCCTTGCAAATTATCTCAGATATTACAGTATCTAGAATCACGGCAAAGCACCATGAACTAAAGTTCGTCTACTTGCTGATTAAATAATCTTGGGATATAGATGATAGGAAATCAAGGATTACACATGCCTTTTGGCATCTTGACTTGCTCAGGGGTGTCAGCTAATGGGCTGAAATATTTAATTCCGTAGAGCACAGAGTCTGTGATGTGGTGGATAAAGTCAGAAACAGTTCATTACTAAAGAAGACGTTATAGGGAGCTCACAATTAATGATTTTTCATGGCAAGAGCTCAGAGATCCACCACATTGCTTCTTACACTTACTTCTCAGCATGTAAATCCATCAGTCCCTATCAAGTACTAAAAACCAAGGAAAGACCAAAATATTTCATAAAAGATGCTGTGCCACTGTGTGGATTTTCTTTTGAGCATTCCACACATGAGTGGCTTTGACTACTGAAAAGATAAAGACATAAATTTGCATAGAAAACTCTTTTAATACTTCAGAGCAGCAGTCACCAGAGAAGCAAAATAAATATGTGTGTTCTTATCACCAATAATTTAAAAACTTACTGTGAATTGATCATAGATACAAAATTGATTTATCTTAATGGAAAGATTTTAAAACAAATAAAATTTCTGAAGATTACCACATACTATGGAATATGAATATTGAGGGATGACATGCAACAGTTCAGCTTTGGCACTTTTGATTGCTTTCAAGACTCTTTGGACAATGCTATGTAACAGGCAGGATGCGAGTAGCATTCTTGTTTGTTGTGAGTGTAGTAACAGTAGAGGACTCCTACACTTTTTAGTTGTGGTTATCACCCTTCAATATAGCAAAGGACAGTGTTAAGCTCAGAAAAACAGGAAAACACACTAAGAGCTATCTGTTGAAATTCTAATTGCATATGAGAACGCATTCAAGGTATTTACATGAATGCTTACAGCAGACCAACAGTTAGAATATCAAACTGCTTTAGAAACACAGAGTAGAAATTTGCAGAGATAAATTATACTATTGCAGTCCCAAAGGAGTTTAATGGCTTATTTAAGTGTACATATAATTTCGGATTTCAGAAGGAACAAGTGATAAATAGTCTCATTTTATCTCCTGCCAAAATCTCTTCTGTTCCAGGAAAGACAGTCAACCATCCCACAAATGGAATTCACAGAACCTTAAACATATACATCTTGGCTTTTATCAGCAATAGTGTGGCTAGCAGGCCCAGGGCAGTGATCAGCACTGGTGAGGCCACACCTCAAATGCTGTGTCCAGTTTTGGGCACCCCCCAACAAGAAGGACAGTGAGGTGCTGTAGCAATAAACTGGTGAAGGATCTAGAGCACAAGCTTTATGAGGAGTGGACGAGGGAGCTGGGTTTGTTTCACCTGAGAATAGGAGTCTCAGTGGAGACATATCACTCACTACGACCACCTCAAAGAAGATTGTAGTGAGGTGGGGGCTGGTCTTTTCTCCCATGTAGCAAGTGACAGGAGGAGAGAAAATGGCCTCAAGTTGTGCCAGGGAGGTTTAGATTGGATATGAGAAAAAAATGCTTCACTGAAAGGGTTATCAAGCAGTGGTACAGGCTGCTCAGGGAAGTGATTGAGTCCCTATCCCAAGAGGTATTTAAAATTTGTATAGATATGGTACCTAGGGACATGGTTCAGTGGTGGACTTGGCAGTTCTGGGTTAATGGTTGGACTTGATGATCTTAGAGGTCTTTTCCAACCTAAAAATTTCTATGATTTGCTGGATTTTTTTTTTTAAGAAAAACATAAGAGCAATGCAAATTTAATATAAAAAAAATGTGAATAAATAAAATTTGAAGAGATATCTATGGAGCAGTGAAAGAAATGAAAAATCATTGTATATTTTAATTAGGAAGAACAGGAGTGAAGTTGTCTGCTTTTACCTACCAGCAGTAAACAAACTGGTAGAATCCCCAAAGCTCACAAGGGAGTGTAGGGAAGAGCCTTCTCTTCCCAGAAAAGAAAATTTCAGACTATGGAATTGAATTTAAAAAATAATGAGAAAGCAAATAAGTTTTCAGAATTCAACAGAGCTCTAACAAGAGGAAATACTTAACTGAACAAAGGATGCCTCTGAATCTCAGCTCCTTAAGTGGTTACTGTGTTCAGCTTACTGTCGGTTAGCACTATCTGTGCTGTCCCCAGGGTATGTGAAGGCACTGCAAACTGAGAAGCAGAGTTGCACTTGACATAGTGAAAAGACAGGTCTTTAACAGAGGTGGAAAAATAGTAAGAGAGAGAAAACCCAAAGTATAAATATTAATAGCACAACATTGACTGAGTTTTCTGCATGCTAGGCAAGAATTTCACTACTAAGCTTGGATCTGAAGTGTAGCTGCTGACCAAGTCTTCATGAGACAATAGCTGGAAAAATTTTGCATCCACTTGGAAAACAAGCAAGATACTTGTGTTACTTGAATAGCATGGTCAGCATGGCATCAGTGTCACCCTGGTGCTGTCATTTTACTATGGCAGAAACAACACAAGTTATATGGGTCATTATAAGTCACAATGGTAAGTCTAAACCCTGATCCCTTCAAAACACATAATCTAACCCTACATAATCTGTATATTTTGGTTTTACTTATTTGATCACTGAGGAAAATAATACTTGTTTGCTTGAGAGCAGGACTGTCAGCAACATCCTGATGGTGCAAGAGTGCAGCCATATTACCTGGGACCACACAGCACCCATCATCCATGCACATCTTAGGGCACTTACCAAACATTACTGAGAAAAAAGAGTAGAATTGAGATACTTTATTTCAACATATTTTGCCTTTTAGAGTCACAATCAAGGGGATGCTATTCCAACTAATTAATCTTCCATTCCCTGAACACTGGTAAAAATGGACCTGCCTTGTCTCATTACCTCTGATTCAGCCCTCAGAGCCACCTAAATGTGGATTTCACAAGTCTACATGTACATCACAAGATGTACATCACAAGAAATGGTTCCATGCATTCATGGGACTCTGAATTATGGTGATAGAAGCAATGTTAGAACAGGCAGTCATACGCTGAGATGCCTAAGGTAGCTGTCCCTGTAACAAAAGGAGAGTGAAAAAGCAATAAACTAACAACTACCAGAGAGTTTTCTCTGATGCTCAGCTGCTTCAGGACACATTAATTGTTGCCTTTGATTTCTCCATATACTGACTTGCCATTCCAATTAACCTGCCTCAGCTTTTAATGATAGTGTCATATGACAGAATGTAAACCCTGGTTATGTAGCTTTCAACTTGCTCAAAACCTTGAGGTTGGGTAAAAAAAAGACAAGATTTTTTCATCCCTTGGTAACTCTCTTTCTCAAAGTAGCAGGTTGCAGTCTATTATACCATAAGCAGTACTGTTTCAGGGCTCAAATACCTTTCCTGGAGCACCATTGAGAAAGGCTTGTGGCACTCAGAGTCATTCCTCTTTCACATATTAGAAACTGCACTGTTCTCTGGCTCCTCTTGGACTAAATATAATTGATTTTGTTCAGTTCCTGTCTCTATTCTTTGTATATCAGCATGTTTTGATGATATGCCAAAAAAGTTCCCAGCAGGATATGGAACTGTGCCTTCTTAAGAAGCTTTCAATAAAATTTTGATCTGTAAAGAAACTCCAAGATAAATGTAGAAAGACAGTAAGGACAAAATTTAGGCTCTACAAGATAAATACACAATAAAGCTGTTTATCTCTTAGGATATCCGTTAGGTATCCATTAGGCATCTTATCAACTCGACTAGCTTATATCCTTTTTAATCTTTTACTCTGAAATGATAGAATTTCTCAAAGCTAAATATTTATAAAAAAAAAAAAAATCTGGCTTTTTCTGTCCTTGACATTTCTGTAGCTAGATGCTCCAGCACTTCGGATCTATTCATTCAATCTCTGTGAAAGAGGGAAGAACAAAGAGGATAGTTGTGTATAACTCAATGTTATAACAATTTTACTGTGCACATTAGGATTCTTTTAATATGCCAGTATTCTGGATCAGAGTCTGTGGAGCAGGGAAGTCACAAGCTGTTGTATTGGCACCTGTGCTTGGATCCTCTTTAGTGAGAACACAGAAGACAATTTCTTCAAGGTATGCATAAATCTTACTAACACGATCAGTTGGCCACACTGATGTTAAATCAGCAATTAAGCCTGACAAAACTGTGACAGTAACTATATTGTTAAGGAAGTCCTTTTAATGGAAAAAAGGTGCTATGTACATGGCCTGAATTATGTTAAAGTAGAATGGTGATGGTATTTGTTAAGGACAACCTGACATAAGACCAGAATATCCAAAATAACTCTGCTACACTTTTGCTGGCTTCTTGTAAAGCCCGTAGAAATGGTTGCATACCCACATAAGTGTTTTATTGATGAAAAACATAGGTTATAATGGAAAAAATGTTTAAGTGCCTAGAATAACTGTACATATTAATCCATCCAGAGGAGCGAACTTTGCATTTATGGAGCCAAGATAAGAATTTCCCACCTATTTCATACCCAGTTGATGCATATTCATTCCTGTGACCATGGCAGCCCTCGGGCTTGGATAAGAGTTATACTCTCTGGCACAGAGCAACACTGGAATTAGAGCTGTAAAAAGGTGCTAAAAGCAACTATTTGCACGTCTTAACTTACCATACTTCCAAGTTCTGGTCCATTCTGTAGTGAAATGGGATTAACTTCTAATGTAAGAAAAATTCTCCTGTGTTTTAACTTTCAAAAGCAATATACTGAAGATGACTGGAAGTGAGAGACTGATCTATCAGTTTGTAAACCATGCTGTGTTTAAACCCTCCGCACCTAGATACTTACTTTTTGTTATGTTTGCATAGGTATGATAGAATTTACAAAATTAATTTATACAGCATTTGTCCTGCAATGTGGTCTTTACATTCTGTTTTGACTGACAGTTCAGAAAAAAAATGTACATCATTGTGGAACAAAAGAGAAGGAAAATCTTTTCATGAAATGAATGAATAACATGACCTAGTTTCTAAGTGTATGAAAGCAGGGAGATTAACATTCTCCCACTTTCCTGAGGTGTTCTCAGGCTTTATAAACCAAGAATGTGCTAAGAAAACGTCAAATATTACGTGGGATGCTGCAATTTAGATAAAGCCACATGGTTAGTTACATATATATATATCTGCAGACTCTTATGTTTCTTTATCTAAAAGCTTCTGAAATTTCTGTATCTGAAGCCAAAATCTGTCCACATTTGACTTCTACAAAGCCAGTGAGATCCTTCAGAAGTGAAAAAACTACTCCTGAAGATTTTTCTTTAGAAAATGCAAAGCTTTGTTACTTTAAAAAATAGCTGGTTTTTTTAGCCTCTGGAACTGACATATGTGAGGTAAAAACACGGTAAAGACAATATACTTCAGTTTTCCCAGAAAGTAAAATCACCAAGGTCAACATATGGATAGGGCCAAAAAACCCCAAAAACTATATTAATAGAAAATATAAGCTCTAAGCCTCTTATTTGAGAAAATTTTACACTGAAGTGTAATGCCATTGAAAATACCTTCATCATGACCTTTAAGAGTCAATATTTGTGCTATTTAGAGATGTTGACTAACTGTTCAGCTACGTACATCCAGAGGCTAATGCCCAGAAAGGATGCACACAAAATGTCTGTCTAAAAATTAAGTTCATTTTAGCTACAGAAAATCTAGAAAGACCGAACATAATGACTAATTTTTAAAACAATCCTTTTAATGGCTTAAGATAAATTTAGTTGTAATAGAACAACTTGGGGAAAAAAAAGACTTACTCTGAGCTAATCACTGTTGTTATCATTAAATTTTCTGAGGAAATATTGACAGGTTTGAGTAGTCTTAACATACCTGTCAAATGAGGTTCCTATGTGCTTTTTCCTTGAAAAATTTTAGGGCTCACTTGGAAGCCCTGGCTTCCTATTGAAATATACTGACAGAATCTGTGTAGTCGATAGTTTCCTTTCCAGGTCATTGATTACCTGCATCAAGCCTCCTGAATCCTATAGACCAAAGGCCTTGGAAAATCCATTTCACTATTGTGCATATTTTAGTTTCCCAATCTATTGACCAGTATAGTAGCATTAATTTTCCTCTGCAGTCTTCTGTTGACTTGATTCACATCTGCCTTATAACCTCTGAAAAAAAGAGCCTTTTTTTATGAAGATAAAGCATCATCAATTTTCTAAAGAGCAGAGTTAAATTCTTCTGAGACCCACTTCTTTATTTTCTGTATCAGCATCCGCTTAGAGAACTATTTTTAGCTCTCCCAGGATTGATCTATAGTAATCTCTTTAGTATACATTAATTCAGAGAACTTTTTGACTTTGTCCAAAGGGCTAAATCAAAACCAAAGGCTTTCAACTGTGCCTCAGCGTTATAGAAATACAAACAAACCCCAAATCCTACCTTTAGTCCTCAGCTTGTTTAGGCTATTTTCCTTTGCCTCCCATTTAAACCTTCCAGGCTTTGCAAAGTCAGCTAGAAATCCTGCTAAAAGAGAAGGAAGAAAGGAGAAAAGCTTTATTACCTTCCTCTTGGCCCTGAGATTCATCATGAAATGATTTGTGTTGGAAGGGACCTTAAAGATCATCCAGTTGCACCTCCACTGCCATGGGTAGGGACAACTTCCATTAGAGTTTGATAATTTTAAAATTATAAATAATAAAAGCTCCTGAGTTCATTCCTGCTAGTGGCTCTAATGCTTCTTTCACCTATTACTGTTAGTGTTAGTTATCGGTCTTTAGTGTGGCATCTCGAAGAGTGACTCTAATAGTTTCACTTTAGAGTGTCCTTTCAAAGACTAAAAGTGTAGCAGCACAGGCATTTTATGAAGACTTATTAGGCAACCTACAACAGATAACAGCAGTAGAACAATTAGCTACATTCATCAAGATCACCTGAACAAGGAACAGCATGTCAGACACATTTGTATCCACTTTAGAAGAGAATATAAATCTCATTATGTAGGTTTAGAAGCCTTATTAGACTTTCATGTCTTGACAAGTGTTTTACTTTCATTTCATTCTACACTGTGATGAGTAGCTGGCATACAGTTATTTTTGCCAGCTGTGGAATCTAGCCAAGATTTTTGCAGTCAGGTGTCTTCTGGCCTAGTGACAGAAAGGGGATTCATATGATACAATAAAGTAGTATTCTAGAAAGGGATAAGAAATGCAAGTACATGGAAGATAAAGAGTTGCAAATAGGACCTGACAGAGCTGGGATCAGTCAAGAAAGTCTGTTATGCATGAATCTTGTGAGTCTCCAGATTTTCCTCCCTTTCTGAAAAGCATGGCTAGGAATAAAAATCACCAGCATTTCCAAGCTCATCCTGTAGGATTAAACAACTTAATCACTTGCATCACATCTAATTAAAGGTAAACTAATAAGTTGGAATACACTTAATGGTAATGGCGAGTTTTTTAAGGGCATGTACACTTACTGATGCTCACCGGGGTAAGGCAGTATTACGCAATCTCTGTTGAAGTCCTTGTTCATCACAGATTTCCTGTAAGACTGAGGAAATCACTGAACTTCAGTTGCCTGTCTACAAAATGAGGACATTGAAGGTTAGAGAGAAATCATAAATCCCAGTATTATAGTTGTGGTTATGTCGTTAAGAATCTCCTATGATCATGCAGAATAAGTTTTAGAATAAGGGTTAAGTTACTTTTCCCCAAATATGTCAGTTTTATCACAGTTCTTTAATGTCCTGCAACAAATACTAAATTTATATTTGAAGTAAGCTCACTTATTAATAGGTCTGTAGCACTGACAGACTAATAATACACTTACCTTGCCAACTCTGAGTAATAGTTTCAATGAAAAGCCTATTAAACTCATGACATCTTCCATCATATTTGCCTCTGAAATAGCTGTGTATCAAGTATTGAAATTACGAAGATGAAACTGGCTATTCCAAAGTTGCTCATCACCTTAGGAACCTCACTGGGAAAACCATTTTTAAAAGAAGGACTATTTCTGAAATTCAGTAATTGGTAAGGAGCACCAAGGCATTGTTTCCAAGAGGGTTTATTCTATAATGTATCTGAGCAACCTTAAAGTAGGATGTTCAACTATTCCAGTGGTTTTAGTATGATGTGGAATAATGTCTGTAAACATCGTGAACTTCTTTAGCAATGCTGGATATCCAAAATTACCAATTCAAGTAGCAATTGCTTGTCACTGACTTGCACAGATCACTTACAAAACCAGTTTCAGAAATGAGAAAACAGTTCAAAGATCACTAATCTCATGACAGTCTAGTGATATTTCATAAAACAACGTAAATTCTGCAAAGCTACACAAGTAAATGAAGAGCACAGGTATCTTTCTTATCAAAAGGGATTAATAGCTGCACAAGAAATATCAATCTGAAATAAACAAAGCACCATGGTGACATTAATGTGTGCCATTTACTTCAATTAGTAGGTTAGAACAGCTGTCTGCTGTTCTAACAGAAAAGACACTTCAACAAAGCAGAATGAACCTGCATGACTCCCTTGGCAAATGCAGAGCAGAATAACTTTCTTATTAAAAAGAATATAAAATTCAGCACAAAAAAGGCAAAGACAAAAAGCATAAGCCATTCATCCTCAACAAAACACTCAAGTAAACTACAAGATGAATACAGTACAAATGAGAAAATTTGAGGATACAAACACTTTCTCCAGATCATCAGCTGGTAAGTGCTTGCTAATGTTGCAGCAGATGACATCCTTTTCATTAAATATTTTTAAGATGGATTTTGGTATTTTAAATGGCAAAAAACACTATTAAAAGAAAAAGTATTTTGCCTGCTAAGAACTTTAGGTAATTGTATTGGGGATGTCATTTAATTCTCTAAAAATTTATCTTTATACTCATTATCTTTCCTTATGATTTTTCATACTGGAAGCATCATACTCCTCATGAAAGTACTGCTTTCCATATGTACTTAACACTTCTGATTCCAGTGTAGCCACAGTTCATTGACTTCTTTTAAGCATGGAACTTGCCTGCCAATGTAAGGCACACAAATTTTAAGACTTTTTCTGCCTACAGCACCCCATCAAGAGAAGTGCTTGCTCACTTGCTCGAACTTCTCACTTACTTAACACATTCTGGTTTTAGTCCTTGCTTTTCTCAGTCTTGGAGTCAAGTAAGAACTTCAGTGTTTCAATTACATTTCTGTAGGGAATGTTAATATCCTTTAACCTTTTTTTCCTATTTGGATATCTTTTAACCTATAAACATTTACTACAATACAAATTATTATTTTGTTACTCACAGTAGATTCTGTTTGTGCTTGAAATAAAATAACAAAATCAGGACTGTTATCTCCCTAGAGACTGTAGTCCAAATGTTCAATGAGATGTCTATAGTAATCTCTTTGATGTAAGCTCCTGAACTTCATCCAGGAATTACAAGGGGGAGAGATGAACAGACAGGTTGGGGGGAACGGTCCATGGAGTCACTGAGGAAACTCTCTACTAAGTTACATGATTTACTTATAGATACATAGGTATCCCTGCCAGTCGAATCAGAGACTCTGAGACAGCACTTGGGAAGAATCTGTCAGGAAAAACTAAAAAAAAAAGCCAACAACTAAAAACCAAGGAAAAAGTTGGCTTCAGACTGACTCATAAAATTGTTCACATATTAAGCAAGACTGAAACACTGAGCAGATCTAATGGAACTGAAAACAAATAGGTACAATTGCATTCCTTCTTTTAGGATGAAGGAGAAGTTCCTGCCTAGTTCAAGAGGAAATAAGAGAATAAAATGATGCCTTAGTGGCAAAAGTCCCCCAGAAGTGTTATAACAGCAGGGATGGTTGTGGGGAATCAATTGTCTTAATCTGACTTTAATTAATTCTATAATGAGAATATAATTTCACCCTCCTGCAGTACAAAACATATTAATTATGAGTACAAGAACAAAAACAATAAAATTAAAACAAAATTAGAACCATAATTTCCTTTCCTTCAAGTGCTAAGTGGAGAAGGAAAAATAAGGCAGTAGCTCACAGCTTTCTAGCTGGTGCCTGCATAAAAGGAAACCATACAAAAATCTTGACATTATTAACTAGGCATACAGCATATTAATTTTTCTAATTCAGGCCTTTCCTAGTTGCTTTGGGTTTTGGGTTTTTTTTTCAGACACAGATTTCATTATCTCAAAAAAATCTCATATTTAAGCCCTTGTAAAAAATGTCAGTCTTTCTTCAAGGCAAACAAAGTAATGAGATGCAAAGGGCCTGTATAAATATGGAGAAAGAGCAGATATCACATGATTAAAATATTCCACAAGTGTTTATTAGTTGGCTACAGTTTAAAAGGACAAAGAATAGACTTGACTAATTGGATAAGTCTTCCAGATATAGAGAAAAGAGCCTTGAAGCATCTTATTCTTACTGTATTTCTTAAGCTCAGATTGTTAACAGAGATGAAATATAGGTACTTTTTCAGATAACTGGTATGACCAGTTACATCAATCTCTTCAATTAGGATAACATCTGTCCAAATACTTCCCTCATCCATTGACTATGACCAACAAAATACTATTTTGCTTTGCCTCTTCCCCTTTAGATATAAACAAGGATGCCTAACTTGCGGAAAATGGATTCTGTTGGAATGGATCACTGGTTCTCATGTGCGGCTCAGTGAATAATTTCCTACAGATGGTATATATAAGTGCATTTTATTATAGCTAACTAATAAATGTCACCTGAAATATCACCAAGGAAGCAGAACACCTTTCTTGCACGAAGACATTTGTCAGCCTGTATAATATTGTGACAAAGCTCTGGTCACCTAAGCAGCAACTCAAATCTCTGCAGTAACAACTACAACAGAAATTTACCTTTCCCAAACCCATGGCAGTGCATGTGACACCTGTCACATCATAGCTATTTTTAGCTATTTTTTTACCAGCATAATTCTCCTTCTTCACAACTCACCACAAGTGAAGAGACTGTCCTAATTTTCAGTGAAACAGATTTATGATAGGCAGCACCACACTTCAGTTCAGCAAAAAAGTAGCAGAATGCTTACAGACTTGCCAGTTTGTCCCAGCTTGCTGTTTATTCTAGCAATAGTGCTGATAAATATCAAAAAACCACTGACATAAGTTAAAGCAAGTTATATAAACACTCATCAGAAGTTTTTATTTCCTGAAAGTGACAAATCTCTTTGGAACTTTCACTTTACCCTTATGGAAAGGAGGGGAATACCCCTTTCCTCACAGTTATACTGCTTTGCTTTTGACCTAGGAAAATTATACTGTCAAGAATTACAGGTTATGTGACAGCACTTTGCCTCTTTTGTATCTGTAGAGAGGAAAAGGGGAAAAATGAGAGAACAGAATGCACACATGAAAGCAAAAGCAGATCTAGCTAGGAAAGCACTGAATTCAGGATGTAAGATAGATTAATGCACCTGCAAGACTTGTCTTGCTATGGTCTAAAGATTTGATTTGGTTTGTTGGGTTGTGGTAAGAGAGGAGATGAGAACTATGCTTGGTTCTTCAGAACATTCACCACACAATAGCAGACACTCCTGTCACCTAGAGTGGGATATATTGAATCCAAATGACACAGCTGACAAAAAGAGTTATGTAGCTCCTTGAGCTTATGTACTTTATTACTTACATTAGCTCCTGGGAAGAGAAAAAGGGATCTCAATGGGTTGTAAATCTTCACTGATTCTCCTCATGACATTGTCTCCTTGTATTAGGGAACGTGAAGGTGACATGTGGTACCTGCCTATCATGAGTACGGCCAGTATGAGATGTTTCTGATGCTCTGCTGTCTGACACCTCTCATAGCAGACAACCAGAATCCAAGCACGGACTGAAGGGAATGAAATTGCCAGTACATCTTCTCAGAGACAAGTTTCACTTCTCGTTATCCACATGGCTGTAGAAAGTTTTCAGGGAAAGATTTTGAATTCTTTACACATTCATACTAAATAAAGGGTTTGTACTGAAAAAACCATCAAAACATAAACCTTGTTGTCCTTCTTTCTGATAAAGGAATCTGTAGAGGTTGCTGACAAAACCTTACAAATTAGCTCCATTCACTTCGCTGTGCAGTTGCAGACCTAAGAGCTACCAAGTCTCAGCAGTGCCTCCTACCAATTGTCTTGCTGTCAATGAGTGGGAAGGTGTAAATCAGAGTAGTTTATCCACAATGGGGACATCAAGAAGGCATCTAACTGTCAGTGTGTTGACTACTGTGGCTAGATTGGGCAAATTGGCAGGAACAAAAATTATGCTGCTTTTGAGCCTGCTGAGTCAGAATTAATAATCTGCATTTAGATGGTATTGACATTTTCTGACTTCCTTTAGTATTCCTGCATTTTGCTGCCATCAATCCCAGCTGTCTGCAAAACTTATACAAACCAAAAAAACCTACAAGAATTAAGTACAAAAAGCACATTTCACCATCAGTAAGTTCTGACCATTACCTGTCACTTACCAATATCTCTGATGGCACAGAAGATACTTTTACCTCTGTATCCATGTCTGACAGACCATCATGGTTCTATTTGTGGTCTCTAGTGTCCTAGTTTATACTGTGTTATTTCAGAATGACTCAAACAGAGAAACTGGGGTATTACTGAAACTGCTTTTCACAGCTATGATGGTCAGCATCTTCCTGTTATCTTGTAGGTCTGGGGGGAATAAGACTTCATTGCTTAAGAAAAGACCTCAAGGCGTCTTGTTTCTTGTGATTTATACTTTTACTGGTAAGACCTAGAAAAGCAGAAAATTAAGAGGTCTAAAACGATGTAGTCCTGTTCTGCCATGTGAGGTGGGATTGATTTAAAACGATTGGCCTCTTACACATCCCTCTTACCAATTTTGTTATTTCCACTTTAGGGCTGTTTGACTACTGTGTTACTAATGGCATTAGCTCTGCTCCTGGAGCATACTGCCATGCATGTCATAAACTTTCATACACGTATGGCATTACAAGTATGACAGTCTGACATCTGCTCGGCTTAAAGCATATTTACAGGAGATTACACAAGCCAGGAGAGTTTATCCATCTTTCTTTCAGAGATTAGTTTTGGTAGGCAAAGCCAAGAATACATGTATCCTATGAACAGGGAGAGACTGTCACTTGTTTCAGCAAATCACCATAAGAGCTGTTTTGTGACAGCACTGTCTGCTTAAGTTATGGCTGTATAAGGCTGCTGAAAACAAACCAGCTGGTTAATGCCTATGTGCAATGCAGAGTTCTCATCTAGAACACACAGTATCAAAGTAAGAGTAGTTTTATATTTCAATGCTTTGCATAACTAAATTTTGGCATGATATTAAGGCTAAGGTGAACAATGCACAATATTTATTTGCTTCGTTCATACTCAATCAGTTGAACTCTCCCCAAGAGACAGTCACATACACCATGTCGTTATACCTCTCACTACAGCTTGGAGCACTTAGTAATTTTCAGGAAAATCCTTACCATGGAGTACACAGAGCTAAGATTGCTTTCTGCTTGATCTGAGGTTTGAGATATTACAGAGCATATTCAAGGCATACTTTCAACAGACTCATCCAGGCTCTGCTTTGTACAGTTACTGCATGTATATTTTATGTATATATATAGATATATAGTGGTGAATAATTCAAAGAGCAGGATACACTTAGTACCAGGGAGATATGATGTGCTCATTTGATCTGCTTTGGTGAAGTTATTTTCCATCACAAAATTTTCAGAAATGATCTTCACTTAAATATTTAACACTACACAGAGACATCAGCATGTATTTTTCTTTGAAAAATACTTAATTATATCAGTTTTAAACGATGACACTAAAGGTAAAATTATTTAAACTAAGTTTAACATGGGTAAGGAAGTTTTTGCAAAAGTTAATGCTTTTTCAGCATCCTGTGAATCCTATGTACTCTTTGCACTTTTAAGTGCAAGCCCGGTTACAAAACCCGGTTCATAAAAATAACATGGAACTCTATTTCCCCAATGAGTTTGTGTACAGTTTGATTGAATTTAGAAGTCAGAAGATGTGCCAGACATGCATACATACACAGATCCTAAAACTAACTGGGCTGCAAATTCTATATAATTACTTGGTTTTATTTTTCTATCATCCCTTCCCACTTCAGGAAAGTAACAGCAAACCAGAACTCTATTTTGTTGATGACTCACAAAACAGGAGGTGAAACAGCTAAGTCTCTAATACAGAATTAGGATTCAGTGGTTTTGATATCAATATTTGATACATGAATTGTTACCTCTATTCAATAATCTGATGGGACTTTCAAGCACAGCTAAAGACAGAGGGCTTGTAAGGTGTGTGCACATGTGTGAATTCTTTCTGTTTGCATTTCCAGTTGCTAATGTGAATCAACTCTGGTCCAGAAGCCATATACAGCTGTATTATCAGAACAATGAATATGCATTTCCTCTGCTGCATTCTAATAGAGTACTTAAAGATAGTAAATAAAACATTTGCCCAGACACTCTACTACATGACACTCTACTACTCTCCTGGAGTATGCACTTTGACATTTGAGCAGAACAAACCAGTGCAAGTGCATTTGTCAATGTCAATCTGCACGGAGTTTCATAGGACCAAATTAAAAGAATCATTATGTTCCTTTAATATGACTGCATAGCACAGACAATAGAGTTTTAGTGTGTGTTTGCTACATTATTCACATATCTTCTGTTTGTCTTTCTGGGACACTATCTAGTTTTAGTCTAAATAAAGAAAAATAAAGCGGAATATTTCCTACATTACTTCCCTAAAAAAACTTTGACACTGTACCAAATGTGACTAAAAGCCTAAAGCTGTAGGTTCTTTATTATTGTGCTGGTTAGATTAAAAGCAACTCTATCAGAAATAGGTCTCTCATAGGTACTTACATCCTGTGTTTAACTCACCACTGTTAAACATCCTGTGTTTATCTCACCTTAGCCTGTGTTTATGAGCAGAAGGCTGTTACCAACAGAGACTGAAGAGAAATAGTCTCTACTAGCAATTAAAAGAATAATCTCCTCCCTATGTCTAAGTGTAACAAAAGTTACAAGTGCTTTTGAGAGAAGCTATCATACAAGCATTCTGCTTGATCAGATTCTCCACCATCACAGCAAATACTAGATCCATATCACACCTGATATTTCACAGAATTTGACAAGCAACCCTGACTGTTCAGATGATCCCTGGCATCTATAAGTCTTCCACTCTACCTTTCATGTCTTGACCTGGGCTGCCTAAGCACAAACCCTTCCTTTTTTTCCCAGTTATTGCAAGCTCAGTAAAAGTATGTAATAATACTTTCACAGTATGATTATGTTCTGAAGTTGTTAGAGGTATCAGAACACACAAAATCTTAGAATAGAGTGCAGCTGAACAGAATGGCTACATACTCACTACAGCAGACTAGTACTCATTAACAGCACTCTAATATCCCCAATCCTGTACACTCACCAACGGCCCCCTGAAAAGTATCATGTGCTTAGAAATAACCAAGAAACTAAACACAGAAAGTGTTGTTAAAGGACATAGCACTTTTCCTAAACATAGGAAGAAATTGTTCAAAAAATTGGAGTGTCTATTGTTATCTGATTTTTAAATGTACAGAGATAAAAAACTTAAAGTTTTCCACAACCAAAAAAAACTCCTATGATAAGGAAATTATTTGATACATAAGTTAGATCTTTATCTATGTATTACTGCTAGTAAAATCTCATTAAACCACCACAGATAATTCTTCATCTACTTTGGTGTACAAAGTGTTTGTACATAGCTTATCTTTTAACTAACCCATTTGTTACAGTCTCCTTTTATCTTCCTTCCTCAATCTCATGCTACCTTTTCACATTTTCTATACAACAGCAAGAGAACAGGCCTCAATTTAAAAGTATTTCCATTGATGCAACTGGCATGTGGTTCGGGTGCATGGTCTTCCTCAGCAAATATAAAACTACTCTTTTCTGCCACCATAATCCACTTTGCAGCCAAGACTCCCAAAATCATTGTTCTTTACCGAAGAACATATGGAAAAGGACATCAAGAAAATAAATTCTTTATGGGATGATTCTTCTTTTCCTCATAATTAAATCCACTGGGCTCTGATAGCTCATTGAAATTAATGTTCAAAAAAATTTCAGACCTTTATACTTGGCTTAAAAAAATAATAAATAATCACTGTCTTGCTTTGCTCTTCAAGAAGTGCAGACAATGCACTTTTGTAAATAGATACTCACTGTTAAATGCCATTTTCCTGAGGCAAGATCAAAACAATACAGCTAGATATATGTACCTGAGCTGCAAATCCAGGCACTGTATAGATGGAGAAAGTAACCACTAAGTACCAAAATGTCATATTAAACCTTGGAAATAATTTCAGTTTATCCCTTCCCCTTCAGGAAAAAAAAAAAAGTATTGTCTCTGAAACAATAAAATACCAGGTGTTGTTGGAACACATCTGTTGCTCTGAGAGGAGCACTTTAAAACCAACATCACTGAAATGTTTGGTTAAGTAGGCCAGAAGAGCTGTCAATGAACACGGTTGCCAAAAGCCATAGTTTCTCCCTGCTTCTCTTGGCCCCTTCACTGCCCTGGGCCCTGTGCCGACCCCTTCAGACAGTGACCCAGGTCTGGTCCTGGCCCCACCGGGCCCTCACCCTCACCCACTCTGGTCCCCCACAGGGGGCAGCAGCACAGCCCCAGGTGATGTGACTGTGCCCTGGGCCCAGCTCAGGTGGGGCCACAGACTGATAGCAACAGCACCCATGGCCCTGATGCCTTCTACTGTTTGTTCCTACCCCAGTCGATGCCCCTGTCCAGCAGGTAATGACAGTCAAACAGCCTCAGAATCGGGCAGAACCGGCTCAGTAACTTTAATTATCACATTCCAATCCAATAAGTAACTGTCATTAATTAGCAAACCAAAAACTATCTGTACTGTGTTGTACAATAATAAACACCTGGGTAATATTTCTTTCTTCATGATGCTGTCTTTTTATTATAGTGCTAGATATTTTCATTTCATTTCTCCCTCCAAGCATATGTAATTCAGCCATTTCTGGTGGGGGAGGCTGGAAATCTTCAAGCAAAGAACAGAATGATACCAAAACTAGGGAAAAACCTATTAGGTCGAAAGTTGCTGGAGAGGACCCCACTAGCTCTTGACCAAAAAGAAGAAAAGAGAAAAAAAAGGGAGAGTGGGGGGTGTAAGAAAGGGTTCAAAACCCAGGCCTTAATTTTCCTGCTATAATCTACCTGAACTGTCACTTGCTTCAGATTTTCATCATCTTTCTAGTGGGCTGAGAACCTTAAATATTTCTATATTTAATATTACAGGTGAAGAAAATCAAGTGTATGAGCAAAACTGTTACTGAATAAAGTTAATTAACATCTATCATTAAAACTATCTGTGTAAATGAAAATCATGGCTGAAAGGTACTTATTATGAGTTCTGTTGCTTGTGGCTGTATGATACATTACTTAAGGTTGCTAGTTCTAGTGTATAATAACAGGAAGACCCTTCTAATAACCACATAGTTAACTACTCTCTCAGTAAACCCATGGGAGAAAATATATCCATTATTTATGCCTCATAAAACTGTATAGAATTTATTTTGCAAAAATGTGGTAATTATGTTTGGTAAATCCAGGTTGCCAGGTCAGTCCTTTCGCAATTTCACAATGCATGTGCTGTGCAACAGTCTACATCTTCACGGCACAAGCCATGTTTGCAGCTGGAAAACTGGTCAAAGATCTACACCTCCTTTCCAGGCCATTAATGAGGTCTCTGTCCTGGCCTTGCATAATGTTGCTGGAAATGTGATTGTGTATATAGCAGTTTCAAGAGTCTCAAATTGTGCAGAATGATTGGAAAGATTCCAGTCAGTTGGAATAACAAATGTAGTGGGACTGAAACATTCTGCATCAGACACTCACAATGTGACAAGGTCGATTTTCATATTTCATTTTCATTTATGCAGGTGAAGAAAACATTTTCCTGTGGGATCTGTGGAGTTAAATAAGGTACATTTGGTAAAAATTTTAAAAGTACCGGATGGAGAAGGACCAGAAGGTACCAGTCACTCAACAGTATCACAGAATTAAGACGTATCTTGTTCTAAACTGTCCCTTTAGCAGTTTTATTCCTAAAATGACTCAGGCAACTCCACAGGAAATGAGAAGATGGAAAGCCATTCCATAATTGAGACTTCTATCCCTGTAAGAGAAAAATCAGGCATCAAATATGAATACATGAACTGACAAACAGAGACAGAAAGTATTAGATCAATTTTTTCCTAGGCTTTATCACCAAATTTGCACATCTGTGCAGAAGAGAGAAACTCTTGAGAATATAGGCAAAAAAAATGAAGGAGGAACAATTAACTTTTAAAAACCTATTTACCACTGGCAACGAAAAAAGCAACAAGTACAGGTATCTTGGCCATGGAAGAACTCAGAGCCAGAGTACATTTCTTTCTAGTCAGAGGTAACCAAGAAGGATAATTAAACCTCAGTGGTATTTTTTTGTCTTGTGCAATTTTTCTTTGAGTAGAAAAAAAACTTTGAGGCTGCCCCAAGACACTCTTAGGTTTGCTATAGCCACAAATGCAGACAACAAATGAAGGTACTGCATTGATTTGCTCCTCTGTTTCATGAGAGAAGATGCCTTAATATTAACTGGAGACAATTGCTGCCAAAAGAAAGAAACAAAAGAGAAAATAAACCCTTGCCATTTCTATATTTAACGGAATAAGAGAATATTTTCACAAGATGCAGGGTTTTATTTTAAATCATCAGCTGAAGCAGCCTGTCTTGCCTATGAACTAGTGTATGTGCATGAATAACAGCTGCTTGCTAGTTTTCAAGTTGCAAAAAACCAGAAGAAAAGTAAATTATGTGTAATTTTTTTTTAAAATACTGTAAATGCTTGGTTCTGAAATCATCAACAGTGCAACGGAAGTCTTTACTTGTGTAGGGTTAATTTCCATGCATTTAGGATCATCACCACACCTTACAGTTTACAAGGCCTTCCAAGAAGCTACAGTAAAGCAACTTTCACACACTTAGGTTTCACACTGTAGTCTTTCTTGTTACAAAGACTTCCTCCTATATCCAAGAATTATATAACCAGTTAGGGAGGCATACGCACTTCTTTCCTGGAGGATAGCGTCTGTTAAATTGCATGTAACCACATAATGTTTTACCTTGACGGTTGCCTTCTACAAAAGATATAAAACACTGGCTCCCTTTAGACCAGTGCAGTGTTGTAGCATTGTGGCCTTTGGGGACTAAGTTTTCATACTCTGATTCACTGCAAGTACACAACAGTCTTTCCAACTACAGAGTTTCCGTGGGTACTTCATGGCAAGGCAGTCTGAGATCATGTCTCAATCACATACCAAATCTTTACTAGAAGGAGAGCCAGAAATATACCACCTACTCTCCTCTTTTATTGTGCCCTAGTTTCTATGAAAGGAATTCCAGCACCAGAGACTGCACAGGTAAACAGGAGGTAGAGGTCACACACCAGAAAGCCTTGTACAGAATGCCCTTGCACACAAGATAATTGCAGACCTTAGTAATTTTAAAGTGCCTTGAATCTTGTTTTTTTTGAGAACACCTTTGGACGTGAATTGCCCTTTTTCCTCTAACAGATGTTTGAACACTTCTGGAAATGGTGATAAATAATATTAGTTTTGAAGTCAAGACAAGTGGCAGATTTTAAAACTCTCTCTCTTTGCAGTACAAAAAAGATTTTATAGAAAATATTTTTAATTTTCAAAGATGTCAAGTAAATCAAAACCTCTTCAGAAAGAGCCATATGGATTCAGAATTTCATGAAAGCAGGCTTTATATTATTTGAATAATAAATCCTGAATTTTGAAATACTGTTCCTGACTATCTTCAGGGCTTTAGTATAATTACACACAATTGGAAGAGAAGCTGTGGGACAGTATTCTCCCTTTGTGATTCTCTTAAACCTTTAAGCTATCTTTTTTGCTTTTGTTACAGCCAAATGAGTGTGGTAATTAATGTTAATTTTTGTTTTGTTGCATGGTTTGTTTATTAATTCTTATTTAGTTTGTTTTCTTCAGGAAGCATTATACCAACTTTTGGAAGTACAGAGGTAGCCCAGGGGTTCTTTTAGCTGTGCACAGCCCCAGCATCAAAAGGATATTATCACGGAAAAATTTTACCAGGAGGCAAACACTATTTATGCACCCTCTGGTCCTATCGGGCTGTAATGATAAGAAATGTCACAGTGGCATATTGTGCTGAATAATAAACATTCCTTTCCTACCCACTTCAAACGTGCAGGGAGCTGAGGTTGCTGGTTATCAGTAGAAAGGGAAATGATATTTTGCCTTTTTTTTTTTGAAAATGCACTGAAAACCTTTCTATTAATTATGTCTGTGGTGGAGCAAAGAGCAGAAAGTTCTGAGAATATCTACATTACACACTAAAAGTAGTTTGACTCTTTTAATTTTAAAAGTTCTAAATATAACTCACTTTAATTTCAGAGACTAAATAAAAATGTAATTAGTTAACATTGCTGTATGACATCATTCATTAAATTGTTCATGTAAAAATGCAAAAATCCCTGTAGGATACTTGGTGTGTTTACTGGGAACTTTCTATGATGTTAATGATGAACACTACAATGATGACCTGCATGCAAATAAATATACCCACTGGAAAACTTTTGGGCTTTTTGTTGCAACCTTCTATATTAGCAATACAAGCCTAAAAATGCCCAAAAGTTTACCAGAGGGGTAATGAAGTCCTTGAGTTATCTTGATAGAACTCTCGCTTCTTCTCGTATGTGGTTTTTTTCTCTAGTATTACTTTCTCCTGCATTACTTTGAGAGAATCCTTAGCTGAACTAAACTGAAGTACCTATACAGAGAATAAAACTAGCTATGAATGACCCACTGATACTACAGCATAGTCATGATTCTGAACACATACAATGTGAAATTACACCGTAGTTAGTAGTTACTGATATCATCACATCAATCACCCCATCACACATGCAAGACTTGTATCTGCAATAGAAGTCCTGTGCCATCACCTCATGAGTCTTTTATGATTTTGCCACTTTCTGTTTTGCTTCATTGGTCTGAATTGTGACTGAACATCTTCCCTTACCTATGTTTCTGTACTGAGCCATCATCTACCTGGTAACTCCATTCCTGGTCCTCTCCCTTCCCATAAAACAGATGGTGGATTTGAAGGCAATAATGGTTTGATAAAGGACCTAATTTGGAGGATGGAGAAGGAGGCATTTCAAAGCTGCCTATCACTGGAGTTTAGTGGAGCTCCTCACACACATTTCTGAGTCCAACAGAAAAAAGTCAGTCAAGGCATTTTTTAATTTCTTAGCTTTAATTATGCCAGTTTTATGTTTTATAAATACAAACCCTGGGTTCAGTTACAGAATATTCTGAGTTGGTAGGAACCCACAAGGGTCATCAAGTCCAATTCTTAAGTGAATGACCCATACAGGGATCAAATCCAATACCTTGGCATTATCAGCACCGTGTTCTAACCCGCTGAGCTAATCTCTGAGTTACTGTCAATATCTTTTTCTTTTCCATTGTTTTTTTCTCATTTGCCTTTTTACATTCGTCCAAAGACAGCATCATAGAGCAAGAATTCCTTATTAAAATTACTCATAAAAATTCATTTTCCTACAAACAAAAGTTCAACAGGGTGTATGTATACACTGACTCACATGTAAAACAAAGATATGTTCATTGCTCTTTGCAATATGGTGGCTTTTTCCGCTCAGAGATTATAAAAGCATTTGTACAAGCAGTACCTCCACAATCAATGTAATCTTCTGCTTCTGTGCATTGTCATATGCACAGCTTGGAAATTAACATTACTTCGGTCTAATTACACAAATATATGCAGAAGTGAGTTCAAGAGGAGAAGGCACATGAATATATGAATCCATTTGAAAATATGAATGAAAATTTCTGGGAAATTTGTATGCATTGTTGTCTCAGCTCTGTTCATCACAGAAGTCATTCTTGAATACTTCTAATCACTGTTTTGTGAAAAAAATTATTTTTCTTCCTGAAATAATACCCTGCTTGATATCAGTCCTATTTTACATCTTTTTTTTACATTTATTTAGGTAATAAATACGAGGCAAAGTAGAAAGAATTTTAAGAACAATTGCGATTTGGGGGGATAGGAAAGCTGATTTTTCTGAAGAAAATTTACGACAAGAACAGGGCCAAATTTTGAGCCCTAATGCTACTTGGTGTTAGGCATCCCTAGTTAAATAGAGAGAACATTATCTGAAGTTGTCAGCTGAACATACTTATAAATGAAATACTATAAAGGCTTTCAGCTGGTTGTTATGCTCAATGTCTTCTTGGATATATTGGAATGCTGGGAATAAGATGTCAGAAGCATCTGAGAAGAGACAATATAACTTCAAAATGTTCCCCCTTAAAACTACTATAATTCATGAGATGAAATTGAGCTACAAAAACTTGAGAAAATCATCATAACCATGTAAAGTAATGTAAAGAAAACTATCCCAGTGGACAGACGGATGGTTCATCATTTGAGTGACTAGCATAGATGAAAACAACTTCGGACAGTTGTAAATGGATGGAGAACATAATAAAACTAAGAATAGAAGTAAAAGTAGAGAAAACTAAGAACCTTGCAGAGACAAAAAGTAACCAAGCAAGAAGAATTCCTAAGGGAAAATGTAATTGATTAAAGAGTTATTCTGTCCAAAAGCAAATGTAAGGTATTTGATTCTTGAATGGACATGAGTGGATGATCTCAAGAGATTCCTTCCAAACAAAACAGTTCTGTGATTCTGAAGCTTTAATCCTTGTCTGTGGACATGCATTTTGCTTTGCAGATTCAGTAGGACACACCACAGCATCACAGAGAATGAGTTATATTATGATGATTTAGTCACATGGAGAATTAAACACTGACATATATCTCTAACTGCTCATGCATGAAAGAAGACTATAAATAGCCACCAAGGAATTAAAATGGGATCTTGAATGAATCTTAAACAATGTTTAAATTTATTACAGAAATAGAAGTCACAGCAGCTCCTTTTATTTTCCCTCATTTTTAGGGATAAATATATGGATGAAGTATTGGAAGTTGCTGATTTAGGTTTATTGCCCATCTTTGTAAGTACTCAAAGTATGCTTTGGCATACATTTGAGGTATCCAAGCACTGAGTGCACCAGCAGGGTCTGACTACCCTGACCAGTCTGTACGCACCTTCTTTTTTAGTCTTCTTGTGCAACTTCTTCCCTCTCCCATCACAACAATTGGGATCTACCCTGCTACAGTGCATCTTGAACCAGGTTTCTGTGAAAAGATAAGCTGTGAGAAAAAACCGAGAGAAGCTCCACCTTAGGCCTCCATCACCCTACATCCTTTGGCTCCAGAGTGACACCTGAACTTACACCCTGGCCCATGGTCCTTGACTGAGATACACCATAGGTATGTCATGTCTGGCCATGTACCTTACCATTTCTCACCTTGTTTCGACTTCGCTCTGTGTTTTGACTGTGGACCCCCATGGGATGGAGCCCTTGCCAAGAGAGGTCCCTGTACTGCCTTGCTGTCAGCTCACCTTTCCTTGTGGGGCAGCCCACTTGCTGCTCACTTGGTAGTTTTGTGCTGAGAGCAGAAAAGGTAAAAGAAATCTAGGATCTAGACACCTTCTGTTAAAAGGGTTTATTTCCGTAACAGTTTAGGTTCATTGCAGTCAATAATGTCCAAAGTCAGGTGCTTCAATTCCAAAATTTTTGGCCAGCAATTTCAAAGCAAGGTAAATTTCTTTTTTACTGGGAATGAGTAAGGTCTTTTTGCTTTTAGCAAATAATAAGTTTTCTTTTTTAATGGTTAGGTATTCATATATTCAGTTGACTGAACTTCTCAGAGCCAAACATTAATATCATAGTAAACCACAAGTATCATAATAAAATGGTAAGAATTGAGGGTATAGAAATTATTTTGACTCAGAAGTCTCTGTTCCTAACTGGATTTAAAATTCATTTTAAATAATTTTTTCTTTTCCCTAGTGATAGAAGTTCATTGGAAAAAGCATCCTGTCACTGATAGGTTTTCAGAGGAATGGTAGGAATTCAGATAGGAATGGTGGCTAAAGTTGATATGCAATAAATGACAAATTGAGAAAAAATTTCTCTTCATCTACATCCTTTTTAACATTAACAGTAACTGTAGTATTGATTCTCTTTCTTCGTTGCTTTATTTGTTGGGGGTGTGGGGATGGTGTTTGATTTTTTTTGTTTGTTTTTTTATAAACAGAAGGCTTTCTATGCTTTGATGGTTAGGGAACTGATTTACCTTACATATATCCTGATTCAAGTCCATTCTGCACGTGGTTCACAGTGGTCTTAGATAAAAATCTTTGTATCCACTGTAAAGGAATAGGAGCCTTGGCTTTCTGCTGTATATACCAATGTCCTAGCTAGTAGATAACATACATATCTGCCTATTTTTGACAATATAAAACTAAGACTTTGGTTCTGAAAAGGTGTTAGCATAATCCTGCTTTTTGCAAACATTCCCAAAAGCTTTCTTTTCAGTTCTGCTGTGGAACAAAGAAAATAAAACTGAAGGCATTGTCACAAAATGGAATTGTCTGCTTTGATGAGCAGATGTATATTGCATCTCCTTGTGCCCATCATTAGTAGTCCTTTGCAGGAACAGATAATGAGCCACTATTCACATGGCAGTGTGGAAAGTGTGTAAATGTTATGGGAATAAAAAGAGTTTCTGAGTCCAGTTCAAAATGAACACACTATTGTAATGAAAAAAGACTTCAGAAGTGGGGACATAATGACTGTAAGTCTGGAGTGAATTTGTCATTATGAAAAAATTCACCCACTTTTCGCAGTAATTCTCTTTCATTAAGGCAATCTTTGGCTGTTTTACCTTCCTGAATCTACCTATGTTTCCCACTTTCACAAATCTTGTTGCACCAAGACAGCCCTATAATGAGAGTGAAGTGCTTTTATTATTGCTTTTGTTAATCATGCTTCCTGCATCCTGCAAAGTGCTTCTTATTCTGAACCAGAATTATTGGGGAATTAATCAATACTTGTTACCAATCACAGTCACAGTTGTTAATCACAGTTGTAATTACCAATTGATTAATTAGCACAACCCTGTTCAAAAGTCATTAAATTTTCACCACACATAACTTTAAATTCGTCCCAATATCCACAAAACTCTACAATTACATTTCAACCCACCTTAATTTATTACGCATTTCTTTTTATTAATAACTTCTATTTATTATAGTATTTTCCAGTAACCCAAACTGAATTCTTGGTCTATATATAGTTTCTCATTGTATATCTACTCTAAATATAATAATTCATTACAACTCCTAATAATAAATGATGATGAGGTCAATGAAAACCCAACCTGAACATATTTAGGGACCTTACTTTGAATTATCCTTTCATTGTGATTAATGCCTCAGCTAAAGAACATTTGGGTGTATTCCAGAGGCTGATACACTGAAATCATTTACTTTCTTCTGCTACTGAATGCAATTTATATTAGCAAAACAGCATTTCATTGTATTAACTTAGGTACTGGTGTATCTTTACTGGACAGTGTGTATCATCTAACTCTCAATTCATCGACCTTTTTTCTCCATAGTTCTAAGTAGAAGAATCTGAATCTGTTTCTTGATGTTTTAACAGAGTGAAAGGAGCTAAGTTACAGGTTACTAGCTAAACATATTTTCTTTAGGTTTTCTCACTAAGAAAATTTCTAATATTTCCTGGTAAAATCACCAGTCTGCTTCTGCTCTCAGTACTCCATTAAAATAACTTTGATTAAAACTTAAAGGTCAATCCTTGGATTAAAACACCATGTTCTTCATCTGAGACAGTAAAAACGTCTGGCAACTATAAGAATACTAAACATAATCTATTTAATTTGTCTCATAACTTGAGTTTATATTTGGATTTAGGATTACAATTGTAGTTGGTAGGATGCACTCATCCCATTGCTTTTCTGTGAATTGCATGTCTACTCCTCAGCCAGTTTTTCTCCTGTTTCCTCTACCTGTCTTACTCTCTCCTTTATAATCACCAGCTCCTTTCTGGTACCAGGTGCAATTAGTGATTTTTTACCATATTACCATATTCTGGTAAGGTTAAATGCAAAAAACTGGTATGCCATTGGTCATAATTTTTCTGGAAGAATGCAGTATTTGAAGGTACCACCATCAGTTGCACATCTCATATTTTATTATCCTTCAGCAAAGCCCAAGGATCAGCTCCTGTGACTTTTCAGTGTCAGAAAAGAATATTGGGGAAAACTAGTCCAATGTTTACAATAGTGTGTGGTGCCACCAATCCTGCCCAGCAATCAGGTGAAAATAACACCCTGCACATACACATCTGCCTTCCCTAATCACCCTGAGAAATCAAAAAGGGCTCAGCTAGCAGGTAAATACAAAATATTCTCATGGAATATATTGCTGTAACAAATTTCAAAATCTTTTTGATAAAGCCAGAAAAAAATAAAATTAACTTTTATTTCATATGTTATATATTTCCCATATGTTAAATACTATTTCACCATCTAATGAACACCAATATGAAATAAATTTCATTTATATATACTATTAATACCTAAGTATTTTAGCTCGAGCAAAACACATATATTTTAGGTTTATTTTAACTGTAGCTAGACTTTATCTTTCTATATGCATCTGCTCATGTGAAAATATACCTGCTGACACACTGTGCCACTATGCCAGAGCTAGCCATTTTTGCTGTTCCAGATGTAGGTACATTATCATACAGCATGTTTTTCTCTTACCTTTCAACTAGATGAAACACAGTAATGAAGATAAAAAGTATTGAAAACGCAATGGCTGGATCACTTGGATTTCTTGATTGTGTTATGCGTTATATCCATATTAAAAACAAAGACCCTCAGCATGGTTAGTGGTGTCTTACAAAGAATTCCCGAGGAATTAGGGACTATTAGCCAGGGGCTGAACAACTCTGCATTATCTCTACAAGTTCTGAAGCTGGGCTATGTCTATTCTTCTCACTGGATCTCTGTTGCTGCTACTGATGTCTGTTCTAAGTGCTGTCATTAGCTTGTGACTTGCTAAGCTGTGCAAATTTCAATGCTCCTGGGAGCAGAATAATAAAGGTTATGCACCGTTAAACATGTCACTGATTCAACTTCCATTTCCCTCACTACAATTTTATAGTGGATGCCCATTCAGCCTCACAGGGACAAATAAAAGGGGGTGTTTTCAAGCCATATCCATCTAAAGGATAAGGTGTCATGGTCTCTTGGCAAGTGACTACTTTGATGGCAGAGCAGTTTGATTTGCAACAGTTATAAAACAGCTATTTCTGACCCTAGAGCGTAGCAGAGTTAATTACGGCAATAAGCAGTTTGCAGAAACTAATTTATATTGTGATGCCTTAGCTGGCACAAGAAAGAAGAGATTTGTCAAAATATACTAAGATGGCTCCCTCAAATCCTACTTTATTTTGTAACTCAGCTGTAAAAATCTTGTTTTGTAATGACAGAGACAAAATATAATCAAGGAAAGGTGCATCTTCCTTGTCCTTAAGGACATATTTTCTGTTTCAAAGCACTAGCTGACAGGCCAAATATGTTGTGCAGAGTCTTTCAGAAAAAGAAAAGTTTTGCAGTTTTTCTGTTTTCACGAGAAATACAAGTTACAGAATGACAGCCTTTTGGCTAGGCTAGAGCAAACTTTCAAGCCTAGCTTTGTAGTAAATAAAACACCCAGTCTTTCTCCTGCTGCTTACTTCATTTCTTCTCATCACTAGGTAGAGGTGACTTAAGACAGTTTTTTTCATCATTCTCTGGCTGGCAACCCCCTTGAGTTGTTAAATAAGAAGGAAATGTCATTGACGAGAATGCACAATCCATGTGTCTATATTTTAAAATGGATTATTAGAGAAAATTGAATCTTGAAGGGCAGAGCAGAACTATAAATACTAAGTTCTAGCAAAATTTTCAGCAATTCACTTTTTTCAAAGCTGGTTCTACTTCATAGTTCCCATAGGAGCTGTTATCCACAAGCTGAGAAAAGTAACCTGAGCTGTACTAAGACATTATCAGACTGAGTCTCTGTGGTATTTAATAGGACTTCGTCTGGAGGTTTCCACTCTACATCTTCAACTAAGTTCCTTTGTGTCTTGATGTATGTACCTGTTGTCTATGTCTTCATTTGGTACCCATCTGACAGAAAAGCAAAGAAAAAAATATTCAGGATAGCGAACTAAACATTTGTTTCTGTCAGGTCACGTCTATAAGACTAGGTAACTGCAAATGTGAGATGGGAAAAAATTAGTCAGTTACTGTTTACTTTGCTACTATTTCAATTCTTTTTTTGTTCTCTATATGCTAACTCTCCCTCTTCCCTCTCTTCTGTACCACAAGTCTAGAGACACTGTTCTTGACCTCACCTACTCCTCAGTACTATGCTGTGTATGGTATTGTTTCTAAGAAGCAGAGTGACTCTTTCTGCATAGACATTATCAAAAGATCTCAAGAAACCATGCAATTTTTGCCAGTGAATAAAGCATCATAAACCTCAGTTTACGAACCAACCTTCTCTATTGGTCTTGTTTGATGTCTGCCCAGTGGAGTACGTTATAGGAGAGAAAAACATTCTCATTTTCTTACTTAATAGCTATTTTGTTTCAGAACAGTGGAATATCAATAAAAAGTAAAGCTATTTTATCACTATCATTTACTAGAGAATGGCACTTTATACTTTGTTAATCTGTAAAACTCAATTTTGACAGAGTTCATCAGCTACATTTTATTAACAAGATGGACAATATAACATATTTCATACAAGAGAACAGAGGATCCAAATTCCAAATTCTTGACCACAGTTAGCAGAACAAAAATGTCATTACTAATAGACAAAAATTAGGGCACAGACTTTGCCTCCATTTGAGAACACACAATCTAAGCAATCTATATACAGATTTAACACAGGTCCAATCATCTTCCTTTCATATCAACTCCAAATGACAAATTAGATCTGTGAAAATGAGGCAAAAGGTCATCCCTCTTGCAGCTGAGCTGTCAAAGTCACTAACTAATTTGATAAATATGGGCTCTGATGACTTCCCGAGGCTGTCTTCAGCCCATTAGATATTCTTATGCATATTTAAAAATTTAATTTAACTTCTCATATACTTTATTTTTAGTCTTGTCTCTTCCTACAAACAGGAGGATGTAAATAGAATGAGAAAAAATATATTAGAACTAAAGTCTCATAAATTTATATCGGAAAAGATTTCTCATGCCAGATTTTTAAGTCAGAGTAGCTGAGGAAGATTTGCATGCAAGGATCTGCAATTTCAGAACATGTGATTTGACTGCTTGTCCTGGCTTTGGCTGGTATAGAGTTGATTTTCTTTTTAGTAGCTGGTACAGGGCTGTATTTTGGACTGAATATGAGAATAATGTTGACAACCCACTGACAGTTTAGTTGTTGCGAGTAGTGCTTATTTCAAGTCAAGGACTTTTCAGTTTTCCAGACTCTGATAACAAGCAGGTGCACAGGAAGCTGGGAGGGAGCATGGCCAGGACAGCTGACCCAAACTGGCCAAAGTGCTATTCCATACCATAAAATGTCATGCCCAGTATATAAACTGGGGGAGTTCCTCAGAAGGTGCTGATTATTGCTTAGGAACAATCAGCAGGTGGTGAGCAACTGTATTGTATACCACCTTTTTCTCTGAGGTGTTATTCCATTCTCTCCTTTTAATTAAAATTATTATTATTATTATTGCAATTTTAATATTTTATTTGTTTCAGTTATTAAACTGTTCTTATCTCAATGCACAAGACTTCCTTTTTTCCAGTTTTTCTTTACACTGAGGAAGAGTGAGGAGGAAAGCAAGCAAGAGGCTGTGTGGTATTTGCTGGCCAGGATGAAACAATGACAGTGTCCTAAAGTGAGAAGAAGAATGTTTTATTAAGACTGGAGCAGTTTCATAGACCTAAGGAAGTAAAAGACATATACTGGTTAGATTTGGAATAAATGTTGGAACACATAGTTAATATAATTTTGTTCTGACAAGTGCTGCAATATTTGTGCCTTCAGAGCTCTGAGATTCATAAGTATGTGCTTGGTATTCACACTATTGTAACTTATCTCACGGGAGTGAAAATTATACTGCTTGATTCCTGGAAAGGGATTTCCAGTAAAACAGTGATCTTTAGAAGCAGAATAATCAGACATATGCAATCGGTGTAGTGTAAGCACAATTTCTTAGAGACTGACTAAAGAAACAGACAAAACCACTCCCATAAAATATCCACAAGGATTAAATCATGACCAGGCAAGCAAGTCCAGCCATAATTATGCTGTTTTCCCTTAATAGGTTCTCTAAGACTCTCTGGGGCAGAGAGTCTTAGAGACTCAGTGGATGTCCTTCTTCTCCCTCTGATGGTAAAAATTGTTTCCAAGCCACAGGCAGGGAAAACTGAGCATTTTGTTTGCCTTGGTATGCTATCATACCTGTTCAACTGCTTTCTGACAGAAGACACTTGAGCAGAGAGGGCATATAGTCTGCATGGGTTTTAACTCATGGAAGGCAAAAAAAGTTATGGTGGACTGACTATAACTATCTTACCAAGCTACTCTAAAGCTGTGTAAATTTTGTGTACAAAATGCAACTTTCTTCTTTCCTGGGAGGGAATAAAGTTGGAATTATTTGTACAAGGTGCATTTGCTTCTTAGCAGCTTCTGCTCTGTTCTCTGTGCACGTGCCGTGATGTCAAAGCATGGCCAATTAATAATGTCTCTAGGAGAAGGAGAGTGGACTTTTCCAACATAGTGAAATTGAGTCTACTCTGTAAAAAATTGGCAAGTACAGCCTTCCTAAGAGAGAGCCATCTGGCACCTAAAGGCTTACAGTAACAATCAAAGCAGGCTGTTGCAAATTTCTAAGGGATACTGCAGTATTAACTGAGACTGAAGAAGCCAATGTCCTATGCGCTTCTATTCATGACATAGTTGTCAAGACTTTTCTTAGAAATGTTCTTATATTTTCAATGAAACTCCCCATGGAAGAACTGTATCTACCACAGAGATTCTACTTGCTGTGGAAAAAAAAAAAACTAGAATTCAGGAAGTATGTTCTATTCCTAAAAAGTTTTCCTTTAAAATCCAAAAGCACTGAAAGCTAGTTTCGGCAAAAGATGTAATCAAAATATATTACTATCAAGCAAAGTCTGAACTCTGTCAAGCACTAACAAACTCCTCTGAGGAATCAATACCTCCCAGTGACAACAAAGTATTGGGACTATATGTCTTTATCAGTGTAGATTATTGGCCCAGTATTTCATACCCACTGGATGAGACAAGAGTTGCCCATGTCTCTGTGCAGCTGTACTGACAAGAGGAACATGACCTCACTACATTAAATCACACAGTTTTGTCCAGGTAACAACTTCCATTTCCTGTTGTCTTGGTTTCGTCTTCTGTAAATGATGGTCACTGGAACTGAGGAAGCCTGAATAGGTGTTATACCTCATAAAATAAACTGGAGTAAGGGTAGGAATAAGAGTCTCTCATACTTCACTCTCTTTCTGCAGTACAGTTGACTTGGAGACAGTGTAGGAAACTGAGGGAACTGCAACTTCCCTCATCTCTATTTTCCAAGATAAAACGGTGTTGAAAAGTAATTTGTGACCTTTGTGGTTCATAGCCTCTCTTGTGGTCCATGAAATTTCTTGGGTAATGCTAAGTAATGCTGTCTCTACAGGTCAGTACTACATAATTCTTAGAACAACCTATGCCATTCAGTTCAGCTGCATTTTACTATTCTCTAGGTACTCCAGGGAAATGTATTAGGATGACAGTCTACTAATGCTCCATTGACCAACAACACCTGGAAGAGAGGAGGGACTTGATTTCAGTCATGGAGCTTGAAATGATCCTTTTCTCACGCCAAATGAAAATAAAGACAGTAACAGAATTTATTGGGGAAAAAAATAATAGACAGTATATTACAAAATTTTGTCAGGGTATGAACATTAGAAAAGGATAAAAAGTCACGTTTAACCTTCTTCAAAGTTGAAGTATACAATGGGCCTTCTTCCTTATCCAGTTGACAAGTTATAGCTGAAATATCTTGCAGAGCAGAGCCTCAGGAAGTGTTAGCCGTAGAGTCTTAGCAGCTCCTGAACTTCCACTCCTTTTTGATCTCTGCTGCTTCTGTCTTTCAGAACTAGAAGTGATGATGACTATGGTATGACCGACTTGCAATCTGCTTATGATGCAACATAAGACATATGGCTTCATCAGAGACTTGTAAGAAACCTTCTTCCTTTGCATGCTTCCCAGCAAGTGCTATAATCTGACCCACTAGAAAAGCCCATCATACTTGCAGCTTGCCTATCATGTGAACATGTTTTCTGATGCTTCACTGTTAAGAGAAGTCCCTTTCTGACAAATGACCATTCTGTACAAAGAAAGCAGCAGTCTCTGATAACAGGAGGCAAACTATTAATGCCTATTTTGTTATTCTTTGTCACATCATTAATCACAATAAAAATTCCTTAGACATCATTCATGTTCAGTACCTAATATTTACTCCTATGGGAGAAAGCTTGGTGATACTATTAATAATGCAATGTGTATTTTTTAAGGTCCTGCCTCCCCAAAATACATCTCAGACATGAGATGATACTACAGAAGTTAAGGAAAGAGGAAGAGATAGTACAGAAAATCTTAGGGCAAGTGCTAATCTAATTTTCAAAAGTAACCACTCGTTTTTGCTTGTCCATCATAAAAAACCTCAAGTGAACTGCTCAACATGCAGAGACGCTAAAAGTTTTTCTCTAGCAATGTCATCCTCATATCTCAGTTTGTTCACCAATGGAACAGACACCATAAGTTGACGGGTGTACTGCAGTCAGTAGGATTGGTGAGCTCTCTATCTGAATGATAGTGGGTTTGTTGTTCCGCAACACTGTTCCATCCTGTTTGAAAGAAATGGCAAGCCCAAGCCCACCTGAAAGAAATGACAAGCCCATCAGTCTAAACAAGTCATCTAGGGCATGTTCTATGTCTTTACATAATTTTTTGTATCTGCATGCACATATGCTTAGCAGTTAGGTGCTCTGCTGCTTAAAGAAGATGAAAGTACATGGCTCTTTTTATATGCAGGGCTCCCTGCAGTTCCACATTAGTCAATGAAAAGGATATAACTGAATGATAAAGTAGCAGCAGTCATTGCTCAAATTATTTATAAGTCATTCATTCATCTTTATGTATAGGGCTGTCAGGTTTTTTTCTCTTACACAGAAGGAAAGAAAAACCAAGACTTGGTGCCTGCTCTTCTGTGCAAACATTAACTAAAACTAGGTGGAAAATGCTGATAGAAGGAAAAGACCACACAGAAATTAAGATTTAATGCAGCTTTAAATATAGTTTGTTCCTAAGAAAGTATAAGAAGATTAGAAAGAAATTTTCACCAAGCCCCTCAATATGTTATCATTTACTCTCCTACAGAGTGAGTGTAAATGTATATGAGAAATACTATTGTTCTTATCTGGTGGCATTATGGTTTCCCTTTCCATTGGTGTAAAGTAGCATGGAATTAGACAATACTGAATCCAGGTTATCAAACATTCTGGGATATACGGCGAGTGGAAATATTATTTTTAAGAGAGATAAAACTGAATATCCTTCTAGTACTTAACACCCAAACCCAAGAATGAATCCATAACAGGAAAGGTACTTTGTACCTTGTTTCTCTGTTGTTTCCAAACTCAAGCTGTAGCAGAAGAGCTTGTAAGCAACTTTTTTTTTAAAAAGAAGTCCAAGATTCATGAAAGAATCATGGACAATTAAGCACCACAAGTCAAGCCTCCTTCTCCAAAGGCAGGCCAGAGAAGCAGAGAAGTATGCAGGCTGCCACAGTGGCAGAGAGCCCTCTGTCATGTTTTGGGTTTTTCACTTTTTTTGTGAGAACACTTCTGGAACCACCTTGGTCCTGATGGAGTCATTGTCATAATTCCATGTGTTTAATTTTTCTATGATTCTTTTTGTTTGGAAAAAAATATGGAATCAGTCTCTGAAGCATCTGGAGCATCACCTCATCAATAAAACTATTTCGATAACATGCCATAACTAATCTTCAGATTTTTGAATTTTGAAAATCTGGATTTAGCTTCAAGTCCAGCTGGCTGCTCTGGCCATCATCTGTTAAAAAAAATGTCTGGAGACAGAATCTTGGCTGTCAGAGTGACTTTAGCTGTTGTGTGCTTAGCAGTACCGTGAAAAATTTGCAGCTTCACACAACTTCTCAGTCCTTCAGAGTCCCAGGGTACCCCAGGGAAGCTGTTGAGTTTGTTAATATTGTAGCATTGACAAAGACAGATAAATCTCTTTCATTCACTTCTATTTTTGGCAACTAGCTTAGAACACAATCTTCCAACCCTATGAATCATGCCTTCAAACATACTTCAAATATACATCCACCTGTCTAAAAGAGGAAAGGGAATCTGTGGCAACAGGCTGGCCAGCTTGGTGAGGCAGGCTTTAAACTAAGGACTCGGGGTGTGGGGTCCAAAGTAGCAATGCTCACAGCATCAAATCCAGCTGGGGTACAAGCCAGGCCAAACAGAGAAGTGACAAATGTTCCTTATCTGCCTCCAAAAATGAGATCCAGAAGGCAAAACACCTCAGGAGTGTGTATGGTTGTGGTGGAGCCTCTTGCACCCTTGCTGGGAAACCTGCACACTTGATTACATCTCTGAAATGCACACAGCACGGGAAATAAATAGGAAGAATTAGAGATCTCTGTGCAGTCACAATGCCATGATCTCATTGCAGTTACAGAGACATGATGGGATAGCTTGTATGACTGGAATGCTGTCATGGATGGTTATGAACTTTTTAGGAAAGACAAGCCAGCAATGTGAGGTGGTGGAGTTGCTTCTTACATGAGAGAGTAACTGGGATGTATTATCCTCTGTTGAGGGGTGGATGAGGAACAAGTTGAAAATTTATGAGTAAGAATTCGGGGACCGGCTAACACGGTGACATTGCTGTGGGTGTTTGCTACGTGCCACCCCATCAGGAAGAGGAAGTTCGAGGGACAACTGGAAGGAGCCTCACAGTCACAGGCTCTGGTGTTCATGGTGAACTTCAGGCATGCTGATCTCTGCTGGAAAGACAACACAGCCAGGCACACACAGTCCAGGAGGTTCCGGCTGAACATTGATGATAAATGATTCAGATGCAAGACTTGAAGGTATCTAAGTAAGTTTTCAATGAAAATAAATTGGGATGAGATATTGACTCCCTCAAAGGCAGACAGACCCTGCAGAGAGACCTTGACAAATTAGAGAGCTGGGCAACCAAGAACCGTATGAACTTTATCAAAGACAAGTGCCGGATTGTGCACCTGGCATGGTGCAAACCTGGATGTACATACAGACTGGGGAACAAGAGGCTGGAGAGCAGTGCTGTGGAAAGGGACCTGGGAACAAATTGAATATGAATCAGCATATTCAGAAGTAACCACTCATTCTTGTTTGTCCATCATGAAAAACCTCAAGTGAACTGCTCAACATGCAGAGATGCTAAAAGTTTTTCTCTAGCAATGTCATCCTCCTATCTCGGTTTGCTCACCTATGGAACAGACACGGTAAATTGCCAGTGTGCCCTGCCAGCCAAAAGGTTCAACTGTGTCCTGGGGGACATCAGGCACAACATCACTGGCTGGTTGAGGGAGGTGATTGTCCCACTCTGCTCTGCCTTATCTTGAATATTGTGTGCAGTTTTGGGCACCACAATATAAGGAGGACATAAAGCTATTAGAGAGTGTCTGAAGGAAGGCAATCAAGATGGTGAAGGGCCTTGAGGGAAAACCATATGAGGAGAGGTTGAGTTCACTTGGCTTGTTCAGCCTGGAGGAGACTGAGGGGAGATCCCATAGCAGTCTACAGCCTCCTAACAGGAGGAAGCAGAGGGGCAGGCACTGATCTCTGGTGACCAGTGACGGGTCCCAAAGGAATGGCATGAAGTTTTGTCAGGGGAGGTTTAGGCTGGATATATGGGAAAGGTTCTTAAACCAGAGGATGGTTGGGAACAGAATCTCCAGGGAAGTGGTCACAGCACGGAGCCTGCCAGAGTTCAAGAATTGTATGGACAATACTCTCTGGCACATGGTGTAACTCTTAGAGCTGTTGTGTGCAGGACCAGGATCTGGATTTTAATGATTCCTTGTGGGTCCCTTCTAACTCAGCATTTTCTATGATTCTACGGTGAGTATTTTTTAAAACTTAAAGATTTCAATATTTTTTTATTTTTAAGAGTGAAATAAAACAATGCAGAGGATGGCACAAAAGTGAGAGGCTAGAGATGCCTGTTCTCTGTACAAAAGAAAACTGTCACTGTCTAATGCAACTGTTTAAATAGCCTGTCCTAAATCTAACAGTAGAGCAGAAGAGTCAGCAGACACATAGTTGCTCAAGGGCTCAGTAAGGCAAATGTCTGGAGCACATTTTTTATTAAACAAGGAAAGGTAGAACCATTCTACCATGTTCTGACTGTTCAGATGCTTGCTACGAGTGTTACAAGGCCCATTGCAAATTACTATTTCCACATTCATATCATCTCTTATTATCTCTGCTCAGTCACTGTGAGGCAGCCTAATCTATTCCTCACCATACAGACCATTTTATTCTAACCACTAAATAGCATTTCCCATTTGGATTCTGATATTCAGCAACAGGCTCATTTGTTCAAAGACAGTTTCTACATACCTTACTAAAAAATGACATTTTACAGACAAGGATTTTAAACAATTTCCCAACCCAGAAGTTTAACCCCTTGGTTGTATGTGTATGTGCTTTTGTATACATATAAGTGTTATTTAAGGCAATGGGATAAATGACAATAACAAAGTATTGCAGAGAATATATGATAAGTTGTCATAATAATGACTTTAAGATTCTTTTTACTGATGAATAAATAGTAAAAATCTATTTATGAGCCCTAAGTTGCAAAGCACTTATACAGCTGCTTAACATCAAGCAACATGTATTTAGTGGGACTGATCTAGAATTAACCTACTTTCACATTAGTATTAGATAGTGGCTAGTTGGTGATGGTTACCAAGTTTTTCCCTCATATGAGGCTATAAGAATAATGTGAGGTCACCTGGAAAATTGTCTGTAGAAAAAAAGTCCAACCACCTCAAAGGAGGTGAATGAGGAGAGAGACCGTCTCATTTCTTATTACCATGCCTATCATATACCAGGGCTTATTGAGAATTTTGTACTTGCAGATGTTAGTTAATTTTTGCCTTGTGCGTCATCTCTCATTGACATCCATCTCTGCACCTCATTTTCAAACATATCTGCAGCCCATTTGGATGCTCCTAAATCAACATGTAGTATGTTGCATGGATATGCAATTCTAAACTTATGAAGAAACTTGTAAGGAGATCATATATAAGTGATGGCTTCCTTAGGTCAGAACAGATATTTGTTGTAAATATAAGGAATGACCATTTTTCCATAATAACAATGATTTCATGTAAAATGTAGGCCTCCACAAGATAACATTTTCAGCAAAATTTGCAAACTGATCACTTCTCTATCAAGAAAAGCAAACCCTAATGGTTTTTTGGTGGGTGATTTACCTTTAGACTGTTTATCGACCTAAGTACTCACAGTGTCCCTGGGAAATCTCTCTGTTTCTGATCACATTTCCACACCTCCCTGAAGAAGGACTTTCAGTTAGATTAACATAACAACTCAGCTTAATGTTATGGAATATGGATATATTTAATATTATTGATTCAAGATATAAAAATAACTATGTTTTACAAGAAATTCAGGTATTTCATCTTGATTTTGGATGAAAAGAAATGTGAAAACATCAAAATTTTGCCATGGGAGAGAGAGAGAATTTTAAATTTCATTTTTTAACTATCCCTAGTTGACTTAAACATGAACTGAAGGGAATACTTGGAAACATGATTTAGAATTAAGTTCTGTGCTGGCCGCAAAATAAGCACCTTCTCTAACACTGGGCAAGATCAGCCTATAAGTCATAAGTTATATAAGTTATGTGATGTTACAGGAGGTCAACTAGGTCTACTTACCTGGCCCTCTACCTGCCCTTGAATGCCATTTTTCTTGAGGTGGCCTTCAGGCAAAAGACTTTAGGCTAGATAAATTATTCTGATGGTGACAGTCTGTTCCTGGCTGCCTTTTCCATTATTCTGAGCTGCACTGTTCATGTGCTACATACTTCCAAGTGCTCTGATAAGTGTCTGGGAAAAAATGGTGGCTGAGAACAGACCTCTTATCACTGTCAGAGCCATGAATTCATGAACAACTCCTCTGCCTGACTTCCAAATTGCCTGTGGGCCAGAGAATAGCTAGAAGTGCAAACTATCTGTGTTGGAGGAAGACACCCGTTATTCTTTTTCCTAGGACAGTTATATGGCTATTTGTGTTACAGCCTTAGGTACAGAATGTTCTTAAGCCTAACCTGAAAGGAGGTTGTAACGAGGTGAGGGTCAGCTCTTCTTCACGCAAACAGAAGCTCCTTCTTGCTTTTATGACTAAAATTTCTCTTAAGACTTTAGTAGTAGATCACCTGCCCAAGGGTGCATTGCCTTGTTTTGATTTCTTTTTGTTCAGTACAGAGTTAAAGAACTCTGAAGAATCAAAATTTTCTGAGCAAATGTTCTACTTGTGTAGGGAAGCCAATTTGCAAAAAAACAATGATTCAACTAAAACTCCTCCAGTTTGAAATTATATTTATCATCAAAGAAAGAGAAGTATGCTTTGTTTTAAACTATATTTCAATCTTTCAACAGCTTTCCAGCTTTACATGATATTGTGTTAATAATATTTCCCAGGTGGGAAAATACTCCCCTTCCTCTGAAAGAACTTCTCTCCTGACCTTTTATTCCTCATTTGTAAAGTCAAGCACAAAAGACAAGGGGAGTTGATAAAATAATAAAAATAAAACAAAAATAAAAAATAAACAATGACAACACTTAAATGGATATTTATAGGCCATCAGGGGTATCAGCTGTCTGAGATGAAGGGAGCAAGTACATGCCATTACACAGATCAGGCATGGTCAGTCTTGTTTTCTGAGGTTTTAGCATGCAACCCAGAGACACTTGGCCTTGACCTTTATTCTGGTAAAACATGGGCTGGAATTATATAACAAAATAACCAGTTGCTGTTTCTAAAACAGGGAAAGGGAAGCCTGATAGGATACAGAAGAAACTGTGCATAAGTTTAGAGGTGAACTGCTGAATTTTTTATGTGAAGGAGAAAAGATCTACTTTCTCTTTGTCACAAAATTATCTTCCTATAAGAAAGATGGAATTATTTTTGAAAGCCACAAGGAATGACAGCCACTTTTTGGAGTGCTGTGGTGATAAATCATTGGAACACATGTTCTCATGAGCTGATTTGGGATTTTTCAGAACACTGAAAAGTCACAAGATGCAGCATTGTAACAGGCATCTGATTTTTATTTGGCATGCGCTGAAACATGAATTACAGTGTTCATATTGTTTTTTTCAGAGTAGAACATGAGAGTTTCAGACACTTATTCATGCTCTTACCTGAAAGCATTGCAACGACAATTTCATGTCAGCTTAAGTCCCAAGAGGGCTGGAGGTTTGGCAAAAGCACAGAAGCCCCAGTCAAAATGCTGCTGAAAGAAATAGCAAAGAAATAACAAACAACTGGAAAAGGCAAGCAACATTTCCTCTTACCAGGGCTTAAAAAGATACAGTCAAGGACTTTTATGCTACTCAAAACACATGCCTTTCATGATGGAATCCAGGTAATCAAAGGAAAAGTTATCAGTGTAAAAATCACTCCATGACACATTTTTTAGAAATATACTCTTGTATTTGCTTTGGTAAATGCAATGTTCAGAAATAGTTTGAAACAGTTGGTACAAGTGGAAATTAATAATTTTGCCTAGGTCACAGTAAATATTTCTGGCATGCATACATAAAGAAAAGAGCAGAGACAAATTTTATAACATAGCAGAACAATTTATCTGCCTCATAGACTCATGAATATTTGGACTGAGGATTTGAGACTGAAGAAGTAGTCTGAAATCTCAAACTCTTGTTATTTCCTTCAGTAATTGTGGAGTTTTGATGTTTAGTTCCACGAGAAAGTAAATCTGTTGAGAATTTTATCCTTATATGAAAAACGTATCTATATAGTGGCCAAAAGAAATGAAGCAGAGTTTGTATTTTATTGTGACACAGAATTGTGAGACAAGATCTACAAATGTGGAGTGCTCTTGTACCTGAAATGCCATTGGGTTGCCCTTATGTGCCATGAATACTTTAAACAGCCTACCTGTTGCCATAACAAAAGTGAAAGGGAGACAGAGAGCAAGAAAGGTAGGAAGGCAACAGATGTCATATATATACTAATGGTAGTGGAAAGTGATCTAACCTGTGGGACCCTTATCTGAATAAACTCTGAGTGCTCTGAACTAAATAGTTTATTAATTTCCATGAAAAATTGAGAGTTGAAGTCTTAGACTCAATGATTTATAACATATTCTGGATAAAAAAATGAATTCTATTATATGCACACTACAACCTATGAAGTTACAAATACAGTTACATAAATACTGGATAGATGAGGGTTTTTTTTCTCAACAGAGAAAAATAGCTGGTAGCTTTTCTGCATAGAGCAATTTGATTCTGAGTTGGAAGTTAATTTTGAGGCTAAGTGAGGTGCTAGGCTTGTATTTTCTTAAATGAAAATGAGAAGATGTGGACTACGGAAATACATAAACAAGCAGTCTTATATGGTTCATTTTCCTACAATGGCTATTTAGGAAATGTAAAAGAAAATCGTCTGATATTTTCTGTTATCACTGAATTTATGAGGATTAAATTATTCCTTTAGTTGAACATAAGATCCTTCTACATCTTAGCCTCATCCTCTTATTTTTAATCTGGCTTTTTCAAAGTTTTAACATGGAGGTAATTACCTGTCACTGCTGAGTAGAGTTACATAGAGAAACAAAAAATAGGTTCCCTTTTTGGCAGGAAAGTAACAGTATTATGACTGGACAATTTAACCATTATTTTTTGGCTCAGAAGTTAACACCCTGCTGAAGCATTTATATTTCTCTGGGCTCTTGAACAGGGAGAAAGACATTACTGCAGCAGGTTACAACCGGCTTACAAAAATAAGGTTTTCTTTTGCATTGAGATTTCATTGTTGTAATCAAACAACAAAAACAACCCTGAATATTAGATTCTGCACAATAAGAAGGCCTCCAAAACCAACTAGTTCCTCAGATTGCCTTTCACCAGCCTATACAATGTTATAATTTTTCAGTATTTGTGTACATCACTGAAATGTTTAGGGTAATGCTAAACATATTCCTTTTCAACAAACTAAAATTTTGTATGGCAGACCTAAATGTATTTTAGGTCAGAAATCCCGATTAAATCCTAACTGTGACACTAACCTAAGGCTGTTTGAATAGGCTGACAATAGTTACCTATGTCACACAGCTTTTGCTTTCACCAGTAGTACAGATTTTTCTAGAGATGGATTAGAAATGGAAAGAGACTAATCTGTCCTAAGTAGACCCTTTCTGTTCTAGTGTGTATTTAGCCCATGGAATGTCACTCAGTCCTCTATCCTCCTTATTACTATCAGGCTTCCTTTTCATGGTTTGGGAACAGCATCTTTGTGTTTATGGGTTTATGAAAGCCCAATAATTCAAGGAAACACAGTAACTTCCTCTTAGTGGAAAGGGGGGTTCTGTGTAGTGGGTTTCTGTGTAATGGTTTTCTGTGGCTGGGTTTTGGTAGCAGGGGGGTTACAGGGGTGACTTCTCTTAGAAGCTGCTAGAAGCTTCCCCCATCACGTGGAGACAATGCCAGCCAGCTTCAGGATGGGCTTCCTGCCACTGGTCAAGGCCGAGCCAATCAAGAGTGATAGTAACGCCTCTGTTTTAACATATTTAAGAACAGAAAGATATTGCACTGAAAAAATTCCAGCCGGGGAAGAGTGGAGTGAGAACATGCGAACAGCAATGCACACACCAGGGTCAGTGAAGAAGGAGGAGGAGGAGGAGGAGGTGCTCAGGTGCTGGAGCTGTGGTCCCTGCAGCCTGCGGTGCAAACCATGGTGGAGCAGCTGTGCCCCTGCAGCCCATGGAGCACCATCATGATGCAGAGACCCACCTGCAGTCCATGGAGGAGCCCATGCTGGAGCAGGTGGATATCTGAAGGATGCTGTGACCCCATGGGAGGCCCAAGATGGAGCAGGATCCTACTGGACACCTGCAGCCCGTGAAGAGAAGGGCCATACTAGAGCAGGTTTCTCCCAGGTAGGACTTGTGGCCCCTGTGGAGGACCCACAGTTCATGAAGGACTGCACCCCATGGAGGAGTGAGCCATGGGACAGCAGTTTGGGAAGAACTATTGCCCAAGGGATGGACTCACACTGGAGAGGTCCATCAAGGACTGTCTCTCATAGGAGGGCCCCCATGGGAGCAGGGAAAGGACTCGTCTCCCTGAGCAGCAGCAGAACGAACAACTGACCATAACCCCCATTTCCCGTCCCCCTGTACTGCTAGGGGGGAGGAGGGAGAACGTGGAAGGAAGAAGGGGTGGGTGGAAGATGTGTTTAAGATTATTTTACTTATCACTCTTTTGCTCTGACCCTGTTAGTAATAAATTCAACTAGTATCCCCACTTTGAGTCTGTTTTGCCTGTGATCATGATTAGTAAGTGACCTCTCCCAGCTCTCAGCTCATGAATCCTTCACTGTTTTTTTCTCTCCTCTGTCCAGTTGCAGAGGGGAGTGAGAGAACAGCTTTCGTGGGTACCTGTCATTCAATCAGAGAACTTCAGCACAATCTCATAATGTGCCTATCTACACGGGCCATCAATGACAGACCACTGCCAGCCTCTTTCATCATGACCCTTTCATTTCAAAGCAGAATCTTCTAGAAAATTCATATTAGTAGGTGATATCAGTACTGAGGAAATGCATAGAAACTGCTAGAGCAAAATATAGTATTTGTTGTTTAATTATAATTGAATAATATTAACTGATTAGTAGAGCAGATTCATACTAGACTATTAAATTTTAATAGCGTTAGTAAGCCTTAGTTCACTTGTATTGACAGCAGTCAGGTTTTGCTGATAGACTTCTTGTTTTCTCCCAATTTGGAATACATCTCAGAAGCTTTACTCTGATTTTCTTTTTTTTTTTTTAACAAGCGTCCTAATACTGTAGATATTTAGTGGAAACTTGCAGCTTGCTCTCAAGACAGCTGGTCATTCTTCCTCTATTTGCACATTTCATTTACAACCTTGTTGGCACATTTTAAAACTACAGACAGAAAAAACAAATCAGCATTTTGTCTCAAAGCAGAGCTGCAAGAAGAATTCGTTGCCCATTATTTTACCTATAATATTTCCAGTTGGGAATTTTTTTTAGTGAGAAAGAATAAACAAAAGATATTGCCACATATTTCAAACTGTAAGCTTTTAAAAAGCATCATTATTTTTTTTTCTATTCAGTTACAGGAGCAGAACAGCCCACAAGTGCTGTGTAGGGTATTTTGTAGCCTCATTTATTTAGAAATTAATCTCACCTGGCAAAGTAAAAACTATTTGCTATTCCCAGCAGTGATGACCTAAAAAGTCAGCATTAAACAGTGTTTGTTAGAGACTTTATAATGTAATCAGGCCTCTTTATTGATGCTTGCTGCTGAGAAGGGCATAAAGGTTCTCCCAGAGAAAGTAGTGGAAACTTGGCTTCAGTAAATCACTTAAGCAGATGTTTGTTTAAATATGTGTTTCAGTTTAAACAGGTGCTTATATTCCATCAAAGTAAACTAGTCTCAAAAATGTACTTCAGTGCTCTTTTAAAGATGGGCTAGCACCTTGATTAAAGCCTAATTTTCAAACGCATTTCTGGCTTTGAGAATTTCAGAGCCCCAACTTAGTTATCCATCTGCAATGAATGAGAACATTTTCTTCCTCCATATGAAATCTCATTGGTTGATGAAGAAAATATAGTTTAGCATTAAAAAAGAGAAATCAGAAGTCTTACGCCTCCTATATTAAAGAATGCTAGGTTAAAATGAGCTTTCATTCCTCTAACAGGGTGAATAACTATGCTTGTAAGGAAGACCAGTCGTGTAGAGATGCAGCACACACACAGGCACTTACATTCTTTCCACTGAGTCACAATTGAGACTATTCACTATTTGGGATCTTTAAGGGCCCCTCAACCTTTTCATATGAGCCTGAGTCACATGTCCCACCCAGATGTCACTGTCAGTAGCCACATTTGCCCAAATAGAATAGCTCATTTCTTCAATCATTTCATTCTGGGAAAATAGCTTGTTTGTATGGTTTCATAACTTCTGCGCTGGCTCAGTGTTACTGCATTTCCATGACTAATGAAGAACGTCTGTTTACCAAATTCCCAGTTCTAAATGTTTCAGATGAATTGATGGGAGTTATCCTTGAGTAGTAATGGTAGAATTAATACTGGTAAAAAGTATAACAAATATGTGTAGTAAGCTATGCCTCTGCTACTAGGTGTTTTGTGTATTTACATGTGAGTAACTGAGTAAAGGAAAATGACATTTATGAAAGAAATGTAAAGAGAGAGGAAGGAAAAGAACTGCTATTACAGAGTACAATTCTTTGAATATTTGTGTGCCAATAGAGAAATGTTTGGGGGTTTGGAAGTGTGGTTTGCACACTTGGTTTTATTCCTGATGTTTCAATGATTTTTTCTGTTTGAGTAATTTAACCTCCAAAAATCAATGTGTGCTTCTAGATAAAGACTACAGGGTCATCAGACACGTAGATGTTAAAAAAGCAATACTCCTTCTGTCTCAAACCTCCTTCATTAAGGATTTGCATACATATAGAAAGATCAGATTTCTAATTTGAAGAGTATTTGGGGATTTTTGGAGATGAAAGGCACCATTCAAATGTTAGCTATTACTATTGCAAGAGGCAATCTTTACTATCACAGTAGGGGTAGGTGCTGTAATTAGTGCCAGATAGCACTGCTACCGTTATTCATTTATATTACTGACAGTTCTGAAATTATCTTGTGGGGAAAAGCAGATATTATTTGAGAACCTATTCCTAATTCTGATCCCTAATTAATTGAATGTACAATCCCTTAGAAACATATACTCTTTTACCTGAAATATTACAGTAGTTGCTGCTAGTGTGAATGACAGTATATTGATCTTTATGTGCAGTAGGACACTGAATATGATATCATACAATCTTTAACTTTTACTTTCCTTTGAATTTCCAGGTTCAAGCTGTTACTAGCTGATTCACACCTGTGTTTCTGACCTGCTGAGAAAGGTATTGTTGATTTATGGAGCAGTCATTATTACTGCAACATAATTGAGAGACCGGAAAATATTTAAGATCATTTCACAAACTCAATTTACTTTTTCATCTCTCTCTTTTTGAAACACTGGCATATATGGCTTTTATACTTGTATATAAACTTAGCATTACAGTGTTTATTTCCCTTCACTCTACAATGTAGAGTTTATTTTAACACCAGAAATGCTCACCGTGCCCAAGGAAAATTTCACTTTTTCACTAAAGAACTGAAAAAAAAGTCAGGATGACGTAGGCAACCAGTAACAGAACTGCAGTAAAACTAGCATAACTGGCAACTTAAGGATTTGTCATGTTTGTAGAGACCATTCAACCCATTCAGAAAATATATTATGTGAAAACCAATAACAGGCTCTTACAGTTAATTATTTTTGATAGCACATAGAATAAAATCCAGTGGATGCTTTCCCATCTCTTGGCCCTAAATCACTAACAGCACTTAAACTATTTTGGCAGCAGCTTAGCACCAGATGTTTATGATCTGTAAGAAACATCTGTTTATCATAGAATCATAGAATGGTTTGGGTTGGAAGGGACCTTAAAGATCACATGACTGAGATAGTTTACACATATTGAAGATAGGGGTCTTGCAGCACCATAAACTTGTAGATAGATATGTTATATGATACCTATGCATGTGCAGACCAAAATACATCAGAAATCTACCCATGTTGTATTTTTATTGTACAGTACTTTTCAAAAGGCTCTTCTATCACACCCTTCTCTCAAGCTTTCCTCTCCAATTGAAGTTACGTTTTTGGATGCCTTTCATACACAAGTTATATTTATGTATGTCTCAGGAATTCCTAAATTTCAGTTAATCATGCAGTGAAGATAGAAAAATTGTAGCGCATACATTTCCCAAACTGATTCTAAATTAAATTTCTATTCCTTTTCCTAGGCTTTTCAGGTGTCTTAATATCCTTTGAGAGGGTTAGCAATTTCACAAAGTCATCAGTAGCAGCGAATTTCATTAATAATGCTACCCCTTTGGTTCAGATTATTAATGAGGATATTTAATAAGAACACGCACAAGATCTTGCACTAGCCTGTTTTTAATAACATTAATATATTTAGTACTTGGAAACTACTCTGTTTTTTTATGACATACTATATCTTCTCTATTAGACTGCTGTATTTCTGTTGTGCAGCAAGCGATCGAATTTGGTACTGCATATTTTGATTTGTGCTAACACTCCTATACACTAATTTTACTAGTATGCCTTACATTTATTTATGTCATAAATCAAGCTGCCATTGCATTCTTACTTTTTTGCAACATATATTCATATGCCATTGCTTCTGCATCATGAGTGGAAATTAATTTTGAGTTGATTTTTCTGCTGATTTGGCAAAATTATACTTATTGCAAGGTACTATAAACATCTTCTTTCATGATGTATCCATTAAGATGAAGGTTAAAAACACTGCTATGAGGTGTACCTCATTTTTAATTCAGGCAGCAGTGTGCGCTTGCAGCCCAGAAAGCCAACTACATCCTGAGCTGGATCAAAAAGAGCATGGCCAGAAGGTGGAGGGAGGTGATTTTTTTCTCTATTCTGTTCTTGTGAGACCTCACCTGGACTGTCATGTACAGTTCTGGTGCCCCCAACACAAGAAGGACATGGAACTGTTGGAGTAAGTCCAGACACAAAATTGAGAAAGGGACCTCCCCTACAAAGACAGGCTGAGAAACTTGGGGCTCTTCAGCTTGAAGAAGAGAATGTTGAGTGGAGGTCTCACAGCAACCTTCCAGTCTCTGAAGGAGGCATACAAGGAAGCCAGAGAGGGACTCTTCATCAGGAACTGTAGTGATAGGACAAGGAGTAATGAATACAAATTGAAAGAGGGGAAATTTAAATTAGATATTAGGAAGAAATTCTTTACTATGAGAGTGGTGAGACATTGGAATGGGTTGGCTAGGGATGCTGTGGATGCTCCAACCCTGGTGGTGTTCAAAGCCAGGTTGCATAAGGCCTTGAGTAACCTGGTCTAGCGGGAGGTGTCCCAGCCCCTGGCAGGAGGAATTAGGACTAGATGATCTTTAAGGTCCATTCAAACTCTGTAACAGCCTATGATACTGGATGATTTGCCAAGAATCCTGTTGTGAGCTAGTAGTAACTCTGTTAAAATAACTGGGAAATCCTCCTAGATATACACTGTATCTTCTTATCATGAAATCACTTAGATTCTTAATCTGTACAGTGTTACTCCAGCTATTAACTTCATCCAGCAAAACCTCTTGTCTGTATATGACACATTTAAGCAGGTTATACTAATATATTCTAATTATTCATTATGATTAGGTGTTTTTCATTTTACAAGTATTTCTTTTTTCAATTATTATAACCACTTGCTCAGTCATAAAAAGTATTTACCTGTGGAGGCTATGATTTTCCAGACAGAACAGCAATAGTTGATACGCTCTGTCAAGCCATGTGATTTGTACTGTAACATTGATGTGAGCAAAAAGGAAGAAAGAAAGGCCAAAGGAATGCATATATTTTTGTCATTCTGTGTAGCTGATTTAAGCCACTGCTTGAAATAAGTTTATTCTCTCTCTCTGTGTATTAATGATGCTGAGCACTAGCTAGATGTGTGATTCCATGATGCAGTGAAGGTCACAGGATTTCTTCTACTCTTGAGTTGCTGGACTCATTAGCCCATCCAAAAAGGCTCAGAAACAGGTAAAAATAATGTTTCCGAGCAGCAGAGATGTTAAGGAAATGTTTCCAAAAGTGGCTAGCAAGCCATGACTATGAATACTCTGCAATGACCTCCACCTCTCTGCCAAGACCTCTCTCTGTCAGAGGAAGTACTACCAGCTCAACCAATGTGTGGTTCAGGATCAATGGTTGTCTACTGTTGGGGTCCAGTCTGCAATTCTCTGCCATCTGAGGTATCAGCAACTGATTTCTGTCTTACCAGAACTAAAGAGTCCAATCAGCTATTCAGCTGAAGGATTTTGTGCTGCTAGCTATTTACTTGTGGAGTGCTGAGATATTTGGAACTGACTGTGAGAATATCTCTCTCCTTTAATGCTCCAAAGAGTCTAACTGTCACACACTGCAAATTCAGAATATCCGTGCAGGCTGAGAGACCACCTTGGCATGAGTATAGGACAAGTTTACTTGTCCATGCTACAGAACAGAGTCAAACATTTTGTTGCAACCAATACCAAAATCAGTTAATTCTCCGTGACTTCCTCATCACAAAAGTGGAAATTACTAAGTACCATCTCTTCAAATCCTGAATCTTGACCTTTTTGAAATAAAAACAAGAAACATCTTTCCAAACCCAAATTCTATCTGATTTCAAAACATCCTAAGCCTATTTCTAAAGCAACTCAAAACAGATAAAAAGATCAAAACATGCCACGTCACACTTTAAAGATTGTTTGAAAGGGCAACCATTCCTCCCTCTGCATGGGAAGTTCTAACATTGACAAAGTTTTTGTTCTTTTCAAGATGAAGGCTTTGCTTTCTCTGAGATTTTCAAACATTTTTGTGACATGATTACTGAGTGAATCTCCCAATTTCTTCTTCTCGGATTGTTTTGTTGATGTGTGGTGCAGGTTCCATTTCATGGCTGATTGGGATTAGTGAACACCAGCCTTCTGAGAGAGGCTTTAAGAACATTCCACAAACTGAGTGGCAGATGGGAAAACAGTTTTTGGCAGCACTGGTTTTCTAATTACTGCAAAAAGAACCCAGCATCATGCCTCCACCCCAAGCAGCTGTACTTTAATTTGCAATGGAAATAATCCAATCAGATCTGTCTTTTCCCTCTCTTCACTTAATCCTGTCTTGTTTTATTTTTTAATGTGATCGTTATTTATTTAGTTTAATATTTTAAACTAAGTCTCTCTGTTTTTTTCTTTTAAGGACTGACTGCCAAGAATTTCCCCATGATGGGATTACTAAGAGATTAGCCACTACCAGGAACTTTCCTTAAGTATGATAGGATTATTTGGGGAACAAACTGTTGCCATGTTCCACCATTATGAATTGGGATTCCAGGGCAGACCAAACCGTCCAAGCTGAGAAGTCACAAGTGTTCCAGGGAAGACTCAAAGTGAGGGCAACAAGCAAAAATCTGATATTTCAGAGTAGTCACAATTTAAAAATATCTACTGTCTAGGCAGAAAGCATCAGACTCCCCAATGATTTATTTCAGATGTAAATTAATGCACATATAAAAGAAATAAGAAGGCTTAGGTCTATGGCAAATAGATGATTCCTTTCCCCAGTTCTAGCAACCACTAGAGTTCCCACTATCTTAATTTGATTTCTTTTAGACGTATCATGCATTCAGACAGCAGTTATGCTCACAGTTTCCCCATGCATCCCAGAAAATTACTTGCAAAAAAACCACAAAAACCTGAGTCTTGCCATTTTCATATTAACTACGTGCACTACTACCTTCTTGTCTTGGTTCTGGTCAGGACAGGGTTGATTTTTGCAGTAGCCAGGAGGGGTCATGGCCAGGACACTATATCATCTCACCTTATTGCTGGGGGGAAGGGGTTCTCTGCCAGGGAGAAGGGTTCCTTCCAGTGGAGTAAGTGTGGCAGAGGGATCAGTGGAGTGGCCCCAGTCCTGAATGGGAGGGAGCAGTTGGGGGTAGCATGACAGAAGGAGTGGTCAGGTATCGTCTATTGTCTGGGGTTTCTGCGGTGATCAGTAATAATTTCTTTTCTTGCACCTTCTATCATTAATATTGTTGCTGTCACTGTTCATTTTTTTTTTATCCCATTGCTGTTTCCAGCAAATTGTTTTTATCTCAAATCATGACCTTCACCTTTTGTGCCTGCAATTCTGCTCTCCAGCCAGCCACAGGGGGAAAGGAGGATGAAGAGGGAGGGAGCAAGTGAGCAGCAGAGTAATTTGGAGTTTCAGTGGGAACACAAAACTGGGGAGTACCATTCCTAAACCACGACACTTCTTCAGGATGAAAGATTGCTTAACCATGTTTATGGACTTCCCATGACTAACAGACAATAATATGTATATGTATCTGTGCTTTTGGAAAAGAACCATAAAACTTTCATTTAGGCGCAGAAGCAGTTGAGGTGTTACACATAAAGTGACATCCAGAACATGTTATCCACCAATTTTCTTAGTATATTACACTGCAGAAGTAGATTCTACTGTACAAACTCAATGTCTTCATCAGTTGTTATACTCATATCAATTCACAAAAGGCCAGATTCTAAGCACCCATTGCCTGTGTAAACAAGCCCAGTAGACTTGTGATGTAAATGCTTACATAAATCTGAAGTCAAAAGTAATTTTCTTTAAAAAGTAAAGATGATTTACATTATTGTCAAAGAAGGTATGGACTTTGTCCTCACAAAGTCCTCTATTTTCTACTAGAAAAGTGGGCTCAAAGTGAAAAAACGAAAAGCATTGTGGTAAATAAATTTTCTCTGGTTACCCTTCAAAATAGCATACAGTTTAACTTTTAATTAGCTAAATTAAATGTGTGTAGGTTTTCTGTTGCCTTTCTTTTTTGAAGAATCATGGAACTACAGCACTTTTAAGGCAGTAAAGAAAGCAGACAGAAAATCCCTGCTACACAGTATAAATCTACTGGCTTCCATTCTACTTTCCTAGCCCTTTCACCAAACTGATTTCCATTACAATACCGTATTTTGTCAAAAGCAGTTTATCTACACCATTTTTGGACTTAAAAGGACAGCAAAAAAATCTCAGTGTTTAAGATATTAATATAACTAGGGCTTGAATAGCTTCTGTTACTGCAATACCCAAGTAGTTCTTGAAATAAAGGTTCACCCATTCTGACCTACATATTAAATAGACTTATACAAGCACTGATTTCAAGACAGTAAGTATTTCATCTTAATTCTCTAACAAGCAGTTTATATTAACGGAATAAAAAATAATTTAGGGCTTATATCTTAAAATAAGAGTGAGGGTTTTTTCTTCTTTTTTTTTTTTTATTTTAGACTAGAGGTAGAGATTTTATTTAAACTTGTCGTTAGTTTTGGACCACTTCATCCACTGTTATTGTCCTGTTTTACCAAATGGAAACCGACTTAATAAAAGCCAAAGCCAGAATAGAATTAATATTTACAATAAAGTCGAAATTTGAAGTCCTGAAATACAGACTCAAGTATAGGCTTAAAGCAGACTTAAATTGTCCAAACAAACCTTGTGTCAAGTCACAGCTCATGGGCTAATTTCACCTCAGTACAAACAATAAGAGTGTTCAATTTTCACCACCATTCCTAATTCCATATACATTCATCTCTACATGAGGTAAATAGCTAAAAGGACTAGCCAAGAGATTTATATTTTTTCACAAGATAAATATGCTTATTAATAGGGAACATCATAAAAATCACAAGGAAACATATTTCAAGTAACTGGAAGTGCAGATAACTTATTTTCTATCATAAAGAGAATTTTGCTGTATCTGAACAAATTAGAAAATTATTTTGTCCAATATTAATTCCATTTCATAAAGTATGTGGTTCATGTCAATGACATTGTCTCTGTTGTAAAACATAACTAAAAGTAGTGTATTTGTAAAGCACATTTTAACCAGACAGTACAGAAAACTACCGTTATTTGCCGTACCATTACACCCTTCCAGCTGCAAGAAACAAGGACCTATACTGCATTATATTTTGTTTTAAACTTTGCTTGATGAACTTTCAAAGTGTCAAAATGCATCCCACGGAATGATCTGCCTGTGTGAGGTAGTGATTTTTCTCTGTTTCCTGTTCAAATGTGGCATTTTGCATTATTTGCAGTGAAATATATATGGTATATAGAGAGTGAAAAAAGTAATATATTAAAGGAAATAAACAATCTGTTTTAACTCTGGCTCTTAGATATTCTAGACATAAAAATTTACAGAGCCTGAATCTAAGATTCATGAATGATGGAATAATATTTTCCTGAGAGCATATACAACATACTGTTCCATTCTCATGACATTGACCACTCATCACTGGTGAGGAAAAGATAAAAGTGTATTGGTGTATATCTGTAAACATCTTTTTTATCTGTTTTATATGGCAGCATAAAATATACAGCTTATATCAATTCTTCCCAATATTTTATGAGATATCACTCCACCACTCATTCAGCACATGACATGTTAGATGCAGCACAGTGTACCTAAGGTGTTATAACTGTATAAGAGGTAAAAAGGACATTTACAGAGACAATATAATCTCACGAATCTGACTCAGAGAAGAATCTTTTACTGTCCTCCCAGAAAGCTGAAATTAACTGGCATTGTACAGGATCAGGTACAACAATGCCCCCAGGAACATACAGTGTAATAAATGGTAGCATCTGAGGTACCTGAAGTTTGTATTTGACAAGCATTGATTTACACAGAACTGTGAATCACACAGGCTTCCAACTGGCAATTACTGACTGTTATCTCTCCCTCTGTGCCAGAGATATCTATCACAAAGCCTGATAAGACAGTAGGAAAACTAAGGAAAATAGTGGTGTCGAATCCACAAATGATACTATGGACCACAAACTTAAAAACTCAGAGCAGAGGAACAGTCTAAACCAAGTATTACCCACACCACAGTAATTCTAATTTTGCACAACAGTAGCCACGATTTAAATTCTAAAACAGCATGTTTGTGTGAGTGTGATTGGACTTCCTTCAAGACCAACATGTGATCTCCCTACAAAGTCACCAAGCCAAAGTGAAATTGAAACTGTTGCACAGTAAGACAGTAAAATGTATCATATACATGAAATGCTGCATGGAATTTCAAAATTACAAGTCAGTTGATACCTTAAGAAAAACAAAAACCAGCCAAAAAAAAGGTAAACCTGAGTACTGGTCCAACTCATACCCACATCACTGGAAAGACATTTTCAGATAAATGTAAGAATGCTCTTTCTTTCAGGCAGTGAGCAAATTATGACAGCTACAATGCAACTAAAGATACTAAATTAGGAAAGAATTAACTGAAACAAGTTTTGAAATATCATCTGTAGGAAGTATCAAGTAAAATATTCATCCTTCCCCCATTCACCCTTGACTAGCACACAGGCATGTAAGAATTATGAACGTTGATAGGAAGAGATGGGGAATAAGACATTTTTCTTTTTTTAAGCATATGTGCAGGGAAAAGAAAAAGTTCCAAGGAATAATGGAAATTTCATAATTCAACATAAAAATATAACATAAGATGCCTTTCATAAGGGATGCTTCCAAAAGCATGAAAATATTATGTATTCAGCAATGGGTTCCTGGTGATTTTAAAGTTTCCATTGGCTTCTTAGCTGAGCATATTAAGTCTTAGATGGCAAAAGGTACTGGAATGAGGTCTTTCCTTAAACTCTCTTCCATAATTAATCTACCTCAGAAGTTATATGTATTAGTAGTAGTTCAGAGTCTGGGAAGAAAAATTAATTTTTTTTCTCTAGGCATGTTTCCATCTTTCATTGCCCTGTTCCTTTTCAATTTTATATGAGATATTCATTTGTGAATAAATGCTTTGGAATATATTTCTTCATTCAAATCTCTACTTTGTGATGCTATTCTAGTTAGGAAACATCTGTGGCAAGGGAAGAATAGCTGAGAATAACTTTAGATTGAACATAAACCAATGTCATAAAAATAAATTACATTTTAGTCAAACTGTGGTAAATCTCTAGGAAACCTAAGAACTACTTTGAAGTTATTACCTGTTAGAAGAGGGAGGCATTTAAGATATTAGAAGTGCATGTACAAGTGTCTGTAAGTCTAAATAATTTTAATTGCATACTATATATAAATAGACAGAATAAGAAAAAAGAAAAACAGAACTCTAAAATCAGCCTTACAGAAATATTCTTTACTAAGCATAGCACCCAGAACTTCAGAAATAACTAAGCTAATATTTCCTATATAAATTTAAATTCAATAGTTGTAAATTTATGCACCCAGGGATCAACTTTAATTATCAAATCTCAAACTCTTTCATAGGAACTTGATCCATACCCTGAGTCAACCTTGATGAATAAGGCCCATAGTTAATTCTCCTTTCTATCTTTTTTTTTTTTTTTTTTTGAGTATGAAACTACTGGTTTTATTAGAAATTTGGCAGTAATTAAGGACTGTATAGAAAGCCAAACAAATATCACTGCCAGCTTCACAAAATCATTCCTGTGAACCGGTGATAATTTGTAGATCCTTTATATACATGCTCCTGCAAACTTTATCTCTAAAAAGATATCTATATACATAAGCATAAAAAACATATATGAAAGTTATATCTTATTAGTCAACTTTTTTAAAAAAAGATTAACCTTTAATCTGGGTGCCTGTGGCTTCAAGTTTATTGTGAAATCATCTTTATTTCATCTGATACCCAGAAAATATGGGAACTTTAGTGTAAAATTTCCTCAGAAGTTGTCAAAAAGGAGTTACTGCTGAAACATTCCTTGTTGTGATTAGGCTTAAAAAAACAACCAATACTAGCATATGTTTTCATGTTCAATCCCCATAAATACCATTACTTGGCATTTTCATGATGCTATAACTTCATGCATTTGCTAAAGGAAAGGATGAGTGGGTTTGGTAAGAATTATTTGACCAACATTTGCTGAAGGATCTCAGTTTTATTTTACACAGTTATGTCAAGGTCCTCGGTGAATATTATTTATAGACAAACAGGAACAGAATAATCTCCTGAAAAAAGAATCATTTATTATTGCCCAAAATTTGTAAATGATAACTTATTATAGCAATATCATAGTGGCTGCTTTGATGAAGTTTCCCTAGAGGCTGATGCAACATGAGGTTGCTTAATGAATGCAAAATTTTTTCCATCAAGTGAGAAAATCAATTCCTCCATCTGTAAATTGTAGCACATCTGTGCTGCAGCTGTTTATTACATCACAATATATATTGAATTTTAGTGTCATATATGATGACAGAAGTAGTTTCAAGTGAAATTAAAGAGAAGAAGAAATATTTCTTAGAATTAGCTTTCTATTTTCCCAAGACATATTGGTTTGTACTAGTCATGAAAATGCAACAAAACCATTTTTGTGATCACAGGGGTCAAGCCTCAGGCTGTTCATTAGGTGGTATTGTCACTGACCACATTATTTATTTAGTTAGTGTTCACTGAGAAAGAAGATCACTATATTTACCAGAATAACCTCTTTTTTTTTTTTTTCTATCAGCTCTTGACTACACTCTGTTCTTTAGGTCAATACTACTTGTTCTAGTTTGAATACAGTCAAATAGTCCCAGGTAAAATGCTAAGCAGACTGTTTGATGGTTGATCAAAAGCTTACACTCTTTGAAAATTAACTCACTTATAATGAAACAGACTGTGCCATTTGAAATACAAGAATTTCCAAATGTAGTTATGATTAATTTGTGGAGGCAATAGAAACTCTATCAAGATCTTTATTGTGCTATCCTCTTGCTCTTTCCTTTGTCTCTGCTGAATTCCTGCAATAATACCCACTTCCAAAAATATTTATGTTTGAGTATAACTAAAAACCCTGTCAAAGTCAAAATAGATCTGTTTAGAATTAAACAATTCTAGACTATAAGAAAGAAAGCTAGAAGGTGTACTAATTATAAGCCTATCATGCTTTAAGACTTACCTATCTCAGCATGAATGCTTCAAAAGGTGAAACCTTTCTTTTTTATTGTCTTTAAACACAAAATGTGACCAATATCATGACTGGTATTGACTACATTTGATGTCTGCCTGACATCTATTTCACAGACATTTGCCTTTAGGGGTGACAGTAGTGGAAAGAAGTTTTCCATTTACATTTATCTTTGTAACAGTCATTAAGCTGACACTGTTTCTGGTTCCTATTTGTTGGCACTATATCACTGCAAATAATAAATATTAAATCTGGTCTCTTTTCTTAGAGGAATAAATTGCTAAGCAGTCAGAAACCCTTTGTTATTTTCTTTTAAAATTATTTTGTAAATATATCAAATGATTCTTTTCTCCTATAACATTATCTGACTACAATATCTTTGCTGTCTTTTTTTTCTTCTAGACTGTCTTAGGACTTATTTTCTTTCTCAGAGTCCCTAACTGATGTAAATCATTTGCACGTACTCCTTTTCCCAATTTACTTGCAGCTCTTCCCAGGAACAGATAAAAGTTCATTAAGGAACCTATGATAGCACCATTTATGAAATAAGGAAAGACTAGTAAATCTAGAAAAGCCCTCCAAAGAATTCTAATCAATATGTTATTCTATTTTAAAAGTAAACACTGAAAACTACTATCTTAATATGGAATGTAAGAAATTAAAATATGTTTCTTTCAGAGAAAATCAATATTAGAGGCTCTAATTGTACTAAAAATACTACTAAAAAGTAATTGTTCTGGAAAATGAAGATTAGGAGACAAGAAAGGTGATCAAGATAGTAGAAAAAAAGACTGACTGACATAAAACGTACAGGAAAGTAGAACAGTGTGATAATAAACCTGGAACTAGTTTCTTAACAGGGTTTGATAAGTGCCTTCACCTTACTCTAAATCTTTTTTAAAAACCAATGTAATCAAACCCCCAAATTTACTAAATCAATGTTATCTAAGTACAATAAGATGATGAGGCTTTAAGATTCTATTTTACTTTGATGTTAGTTTTTGCTTGGTCCGTAATAGACATGGGATAGAGATAAACTATTACATGCAGAACAGTTTCCTATCTTTCCTAAAAAAGAGTTTCTGATTTCAAGTAATATTCCACCTCATTATATTATACTGTCTTGGTTTAAAGACAAATATTGTGGTGAGAACTCCTACGCCTTTTATTTCCTATCAATAGAGAGAGACAAAAAGCACAGAGGTACCTGTGAAAAGATAATAGTTTACTGACAAGGAAATAGTAGCAACCACAAAGATACAAAGGGTAATGATTTAGCCTCATAATTATTATTACAGTTACGTACTTCAAGCATCTTCAACGAACAGAAAAGGAAAACACTTTTCGACTATTTTTATAGAGGGATTATTTTTAAGTGCTCTGATCTAAAATTTGTAGAATTATGTTAGCATGTAAAATTTATCAAATTAAGCCATGATCTATTGTCACAACATGAAGCAGATACTGTATAAACAGAATTATTTACTATGATTAGAGATGTCTTTGACATTTCTCTGAGACATTGAAAAGAAAGTCACAGGTTATCACCCCCCCTTCAACTGAACTGAAGAGAAATTCCTGTCTATTAATTTGCCACTCATACCCCACCAATTTGCAGACTGGAATCCCTAATTTTCTGAACATTTATATTCCATACTTACAACTACATTGGTAGCAAACTCTAGAATTATACAGGACTATGTATAAATATTGGTACATACAGAAAATGCTTTCAGATGAGGTACTTAGATCTTCTACCTCTGCGTGCTCTTTTAAATTACTTTTAAAGTTACCGCTCAATATGTAATTATGAATTTAAAAAGTTTATTTCTGATTTGGGGTGGATGTTGTTGCAAGAAAACAAAGTTATTGCTTCTTAGAGGGTAAGTTCTGGGTAAATGGTTATGCTTTTCACGGCTTGGTTTGTGAATATGAAAGTCTTGAAATAAAAGGTGTATTACCTACAGAAGTTGAGAAAAAGAAACTTTGTGAATTGCAATTTCATGGTTGTTTCAACATTCAACTGCATGACTGGAGTATTCTGACAAAAGTTTCTTCAAATTGTACAGAAAGAAATAAGATTTTGAGCCTGTTTATAAAATGATGAGTGTTTACAGTAGACAATTGGTTTCTTTTTTCTATATCATAACCTTCTTAACTGTGAGATGTGCAACACACACTCTGTGTAGTTCTGCAAAGAATTTTCTACAACTGTGTTCTCTCAAAGTTATCTTAGCAGATCTCTAGTGGGTGATTTAAGCATATGCTATTGCAATTCCTTTGGGTTTGAGAGATTCTTCAGCATTAGCCTGGTGCCTCACTTCAGTTGATCTGTTTAGGATTCTAATAACCCATTAGTAATGAAGAGCCTTAAATTTTATAGACACTGTTACATTTAGATATTTTTTTTCTTTTGAAATAGACACACACTTCTGCCCAAATCCTTATGTAAGGATACTCAAGGATACAAAAATCTAGACAGGGAGACTTGGTTTGAACACTTGGAAAAGGTGAGTGTGACTGAAACATTATCTCTGGATGAGAAGAGAAAGGACCACATAGAAACAAAGAGTATTTCAGTCTGGCCTGAACTGTGCATATGACTTTGTAGGTAAGATAAAAAAACCCTTCCAACCAACCCATCAAAAAAACACTAAAAACCAAATGCCCAAACCCCCAAAAAACCCTCCAAAAATAAAGAAAAGCCCCAAATCAAAAAGAAAAGAACCCTGGAAATGGTTTTGGGGACAAAATGCTGACTGACATTTTGGTGCTGTAAGCCAAGGAAACTACTCATGACTTTCTGATTCTTCTTCTGCTAAATATCACTTGAATCCAAGTACCTAGCTGTGAATTTTTCTCTGAAATTGAAAGGTCAAAAACATCCCATGATAACTGTCTCAGTCTCAGATTAGTTAAAGACTACTTCATAACAGAAATTCACTGGACTTCATAATAAGCACTCATTAAAGAATATACAGTAGTTCTGTCATGCAAAGTATAATGAGAAGAAAAGAAGATGACAGAGGTGAGGATAATAAGAATAACTCTGGTAGGAAAGAGCTACCATACAAGGAATGACTAAATAAAACCTTTCAATTTGGAAAAAAGATAGCTGGAATAGGCTATGTCCTAGGTGTCTACAAATCATAAAAGGAAAGTAGAAAAGGAAGGCAGCAGCACGAGAACTAGAGAGCTGTCAGGGAAGTTGTTCAGAAATAATACTACTGACAAGAAAGAAAAGTACTTTCTTGTGTGATATGTATTAATCTATGGAACTCATCACCTAGATTCTTAGGTTCCAGAAACCTATGTGAGCTGAAGGCAGGATTAGAGAAATTTACTGAGGATAGTTCCCTCAGTAACTCTTAGTACAGATTCAAATTCCGCTAAAACATTTCATAAGAATTCCATAAAAAGTAACCCCTGGAAACTGTCCAGACATACAAGGGTCATGATCTTTCCACTCAGATCCTAATATAACACATCATTCAAAGTATTTCCATAACTAAAGACTCAATCTAATCAGTACAGTATTTCTTTGGTTCCATGGTACATGAAGTGAGAGGATTGCTCATTTTGTCATGTAGAGCTTATTGCTCATTATTAGTTCAGGTTTACTCTACAGAGTATCTGGAAATTTAACAGCTTCATCATCTCTTCATGGTATTCAAACAATAAGATTATACATTTTTTTCTAATAGTCATACAAATAGATCCTGAATGACTCCACCTATATTTCAATCTAAGTTTTGTTGAGTATTTTTTAGATGAAAATCAAATAAAATCTATAAATAAATCTCTAAATGTTAACCATACTTCAGATGCAAAAGGAAATAGGTCAGATTAAATGCAGTGTATAAACATGTTTTGTTGGGAATAGGAATTTTCACATAAATAATCTTCTGATCAGAACAGCATTTAAAAGTGCCCATTTAACATATATCTATATTAAAAATTAACCTAGCATCATCATCTAGAAAATTTAGTGTACATACTGGTTTTCTTTAACACATTCTTTTTGACGTGACACCTAAAGTAGGATAGTATCATGTAGAGATTCTGGTTTCACCATTATAAAATTCCTAATGAATTCAGAGGATGTTTCAGTTGGTTTAACTGTCATTTTAGTGTCTTTTTTTTTTGGTCATACTTAAATCTTCTGTAACATATTTTTCCCAAATATATCTATATTATTGCAGCTTCACTGCAGTACTTCCACTTGTTTCGTGTAGAAGCAGAAATGTTCCATGTCAGCTTGTTAACAGCCTTCGTATCTGGAGGCTATTGTCATATAGATGTTCCTAAAATACTCATGAGTTTGTTGCTTAGCTAAGGATAGAAAAATAACTGGTATAATGTTTTTATTTTCTTCAAATAAAAATGATTTAATTAACTAAGTGAACAGCAGGGTTGAAGGCAAAATATGATTTAAATTTGCTGATCCTATCCCTTCCTTATTTCTTATTAAGACTGTAAAACATACAGCGTTCCTTGGGGCAAGAGCCACGTCTCTATTTATTCTGTAAAATACTTAGTACAGGAGAAATCTCAAAAAATTTACAAGTTACAATTCTTCTCAAGCATTTCCCTCATTGTGTTTATACAGACATTTTGAGAATATTTAATTCTCTCCTGGAGATATTCAGTAATTCACATTGGAAGAAACAAATGCACACAAATGCAGTGAGTGACAGGGAGAGGCACTTGAACCTCTGTAAAAAAAAAAAGTACCTTGAAGTTTCAGAAGCCTGACTTCTCCCAGTATGGTTAAACAACCATACAACATTAATGCAGAAACAGCTTTAGATATTAAGCAAATGAAAAACATGCTTATGATGGTAAATAACAAGACTGTAAAGTTGGGTCCTATGGCATGCCCCGGGGAGCTGCTGTGTTGCAGGAACCTGCCCTTATACAGTTGTGACTGAAAGCCACACTCAGTGGACCCTGGGTAAGGTCTACAAAACTCCATCTCTGGTTGAGTCCTTACTTTTACATGTATGGCTAGGGTGTGTTGTCCTCAATTTGCATAAAAAACAAATGATGTTATAGACCTGGATATTCACAGTTTCTCTTGACAGCAATCTTGCAGAAACTCATGGAACTCATGTAATGTGGTGAATTTCTTTGCAATCATTTATGTTAAGAGAACTGGAATGATTCATCCCCTAACTCTGACATAGCCCTCTTCAACAACCTCAGCTGACTTTTTCTGTGTCAATATTATTCACACAAACAGTTGTTGTATTGGTCTTTTGCAAAACATGATGTCCGTTTTAGAAGTCCTGCAGAGGAAGAAATATTTTGTGTGCCCATGTCTGTCTGCGCTTTTTATCTTCTTTTAAAGGTAACGAGACTCAATTTACAGGAATTTTTAAAAATAACTGTCAAATATGTAAGTTCTTTCTATGTTTGGTTACAATGCTCAAGGGTAAGTTTTACATGTTTCATAAACTTGACCTGTCCTGTCAACACTGTGCGTTGCCTCCTGTTTCAGAGCTATGCAAGCATAGTAAGGAAAACGCTTCATCTGCTTCCTTAAACCTTGGGGTGGCACACAGTGATTATATCATGCAGGCAGAAGAAATGACAAGTCCCGTAGCATTTGGTTTGTATCTTTTTTATAATTTTAAAGCAAGTAAAAGGAAAAAGGGGTCAAAAAATATTCAATTATAGACTTTGTAAAAAACAAAAAAACCTAAGCAATGTTATTAATTGAATAGCCTGCTTTTATTCCTTGTGTTATCCACATCTGAATTGGAAAAAATGTTAAATTAGTAGGATTTTTGTCTTTAGTAACCAATTTTTTGCCATTTTATACTTGAAATGGTTCTTACAAACAGAATATAAATAGCAATATAATTTGAGAAGTGTTCTAAACAAAAATGTTTAAGTGCCATAACAATTTATCCACAGTCCCTAGAAAAATTAGTCGTGTTCTCTTTTAGTCTCTGTGCCATTGTAAAAAAAGCTTGTTTCTTCTCAGTATATGGACATCTTCTTTTTCCTGGTTCCATAAATATCTTAAAAACCAGAGAAGTACTTTTAACGTCAATTCAGTAAGAACTGAAGTACAAAAACTTTTTCAAGACTCTGGTTTATGTAATAAGGTTGTGATAGCAGAGGTGCAGGGGGGCTGATGGAGTGGTTTCAGTGCTGTCCCTGTGTCAGTCAGAGCCAGTTTCTCCATTTAGGTCCCCAAAGCTGAGTGAAGTGAAGTCAGTGAAGAAGGAGAAGAAGGAGGTGCTTCAGATGCTGGAACAGCCTGTACAGAAGATCGTGGTGTGCCCCTGCAGCCCATGGAGTTCCACAGTGGAGCAGATAAACACACTGCAGTCCATGGAGGATGCCACACTGCAGCAGGTGGACACGACCTGAATGAAGCTGCAGCCCACATCAAAACAGGCTTCTGCAATCAACTGCAGCCCATAGAGAGGAGACCACACAGGTGGAGATTTTCTGGCAGTAACTGTGGTGCTTAGAGGACCCATGCTGGAGCAGTCCATTGTTAATAGACAGTACTACATGGAATGATCTCATGCTAGAACAGTTCTTGGAGAAAGACCCACATTGGAGCAGTTTGTGAAGGACTGTATCCTGTAGGAATGACTCCATGCTGAAGCAGGTAAAGCATGTGAGAAAAGGAGCATCAGAGACAGTGCTTTGAACTGACTATAGACCCCATTCCCCATCCCAGTGGATCATTTGGGTGAGAAAATGGAAGAGTCAGGAATGAAAGAGTGAAATGGAGCCTAGGGAGAAAATTGGGGTTGGTTTGGTCTTTGTTTTTCGCTATACTACTATATTTTTAAATGTCAATAAATTAAACTGATTTTCTCCAAGTCATGTCTGTTTAGCCTCAGATAGTAAGTGGTAACTGATCTCACTCTCCTTGCAATGACCGATGAACTTTTTCTTCTTATTTTCTTCCCCTATCCTCTTGGGAGAATTGGTGGGTGTCTGGCATCCAACCAAGGTTAACCCACTACAAAACCAGAAAATTTAACTTTGTTTTCCTAAAGTAGAGTTTGGTGCTGTAAAAACTGGTCCTATTTTAATTTTTATTTAGGCTAATTCATCCCTCGTCTACCTCCCATTTATTACCACTGCTTACATTGATTTAGTCTAAATAGATTATGCCCAGACTATAGACTCATTCCATCTGTCCCACACCTATTCTGCTGTAGCCTCAGAGAAGACAGAGAACAACTATTAAAGAGCACTTTATATTGACAGCCAAATAAATACTTGTCATTGTAAAAGTGCATGGCCCTTGCACGGCTGTTCTGTTTAACTCAATCGCCATTTTATCCGTGCTGATCGTGAAGGGGATCTAAAATATTGTGTCTAGACTCAGACACGAGCAAGACTTAACAGAAGGAGCAGTTTCTGCTTAGCAAGAGTCTTCTCTGTCGATGATTTGTCATTCTCAGTAGGCTGCTGCAGAAAATCAAGTAAAGAATTACTAAACTTCTTTATTTAGGAAATCACCTTTACTTTTAAGCTCAGAAATGTTTGGAAGATGATAACATTAAAAATGCTAAGATGAACAGTAGCAATAATAAGCTGCTACAAAGACCAACACAAGTGTTGACAAATCTCACATTTCTACCAGAAGTCTTTAAGACAGACTTTGCAACAAAGTAATCAGAGAAGTATCTTAGTTTTCTTTTAAGATCCAGAGTAATGATCTAGTTCAAAAAAGAAATGTAAAAGTGTGATTTTTATTTTTCAAAATTATATATATTTTAAGTTGATATTGCCATTTCTTCATATTTTCATAGTACTAGGTCTTTGATGAGGAAATGGTGAAAAAATTAGTTATTTGATTTGACAAGGCTGAAGGAAATTCAAATCAATATATAACTTGAAGTTCATTGTTTCTAAGAAAGAGTAGCTAGTAAGCTGGATGCAGTCAATGACACTTAGTCCAAATATCTTAAGGAAAAAAGCCAGCAACATTGTTATCTCTAAGGTAAAGCTGCTTTCTTGGCACAAATTTAACTTGATAGTGTTTCCCCCTCCTCTTCATGTTTCATACCCCTTCTAGTCACTGGATAACCCTCCACTTTCTTATTTCTTTATTTCTGTGTTTTATACAAAATGTCCACTAAAATCAGCTACTATTGAACGAGCTCTTAGATTTTTCTCAATATAACATTTATGTTTCCATTAATCTCTCCTGAGTACTTACTTTCCTGCTAGACCCATGTATTTATCATCCTGCTCTTTTACAGCTAACTGTAACCACCATCATGTCTATTGACTACGTTACTACATGTTATTGAGTATAAGAAAAGCTGATTGATTGGCAATCGCAGAATCAAGCCAGCATGAGAGAAAGAGTCCCAGACTTCTAACTGGGACACAGCATCTAAGAAAGCTGACCTCTCACACTGACAGTATGCAACACTGAAAAATATCTGTTCTTCAAATATGTCTTTCTTTGGCAGGAGGAACACTCAACACAAGTACAAAGTGATCAGGATAGCTCATCAAAGAGGGTCTGAGTCCCCCATGTCACTTGTGTGTATAGAAGATACCTACTATTTCATTCATACTCTAGCAACTTGAAAACTCAATGCCTGTATATCAAATTGTTTTTAAAGTACAGCCTTCCTAGTTCCATGTTTCTCCAAATTGTACAGTGCTTCTGTACAGATAGTGCAAAAGGTTTTTTTATAACCTCACCAATTTTGCACAAAAATCATGATGAAAGTAAAATTTGAAGAAACTAGTTAATTCCAGAAGCTAAATGTTTTTTTGAAAGCAGTAATGGGTTTGTGTAGTAAAATAACACTTCCTCTTTCCAGGAGGAACAGGATATTCCAAAGCATGTTACATCAGTCTGACTATAAGAGGGAAGGAAGAATTAGCTTGGCCCTTCTTCTTTCTGCCAGTTTGGCCCTGTAGGGAGCTACGTCTGTCCGAGATGCTGTTCCATGAGGGAGGTAGAATTTTTTTACTGTTGGTTTCCTTTGCCTGTGTGTCTGTAGTGTTTTCAGTTTCTTCTTTTTTTCTCCATGTAAATATAAACTTTCTTGCTTGGTAAGCCTGGGTTTTTCACTTGAAACTACTTCTGTCATCATATATGACACTAAATTTCAATATATATTATGATGTATTACATCCTTTGGAAATGGATAAGCAACAAGTATTTAGGAGTTAAATCTTGACTAGTTATCATAAGGAGAACAATTTGATGTTTCTTACCAGCATAAACATTACTGAGGTAGTCACCAAAGGGCAAGTAGCTAAGGTTCTTTTGCAGCGTGACAATGCTATTCTGAAAACAGAAGTGTACGACACACAGTACAGCGTTTCAATGACTATTGCAGAGTGACTAGGTGGGCAGCAATTCCATAGAAAACAATCTAAAGATTATACTGGTTCAGATGTGGACTATGGGCCAACAATACCATACTAGGAAGTTTATACAGAGACATTATGTTACTTGGATAAAGTAATTATTTGAACTGCCTCTACCCTTGTAAAGTCACCCTTTCCAAGACCCCTGTCTAATTCTGCAGAAGAGATTTTAAGAAGAAAAGAAATGTGGAGAAAGAAAAGGTCATTGAAAATAATCAGAAGTATAGTAGCTGAATCTGTGATGAGAGAAAAGAAATATGAGCCTACCACTGAGTGTGAGGTGACTGTACATAAAGAGAAAAACAACAATGGATACTATGTCAGTGATACATGTTCCAGTGGTAAGGCTAGTGAGCACTAGTTTAGTCTACTTGAAGGCCACGAGAGGCCTCAAAGAACAAGTCTGTCAGGAGTGATACAGGCCCTGCCTTCTGACAGTAACAAGACAAAATGTCTTCCAAGATGCTTTTCTATGATTTTCTATGATTTTTCTTTTCTATGATTTCTCTAATTTTAATAGAATGAATTATTAATTTATTAGTGCATTTAATTTTAACTTATTTACTACATTGGTTTCCTCTGTATTCTAAGGAATATATTGCAGCACTGCCTATTTTGTTCCCGATGCACACTACTATTTCTCTCTCTTAGACATGTAAACTGAGCCTTGAGGAAGAGCTGATCTAGTTCTGCTTCAAGCTCTGCCTCTTATAAAATCTGTAACATGTTAACAAGCCACTTTTCATGGAGAATTAGACTTCTTTACTCTCTACACATCTGCACTAATACTCTACTTTTCATTTCCACATTTTGACTATTTAGTTCTTAAAATGTTACCATTTCTTTAGCCAAAGTGGCTTCTTATACCAAACGTGTTGGTATATTAATATTCTTCTCATAGATGTTAAGCCACACTCTGTTGAACATCCTAATTGATTTGGTGAAACAACTGAAGTGCAGCTGTTGACTTTGAAAAAACGTGTAGTCAGCTTCTAAGAATGCCCAGGGGAGGGAAATTCTATTACCAATAGACTGTCTTCAATTATAATTCTTTGGAGTATCTTTGTACTTTGACCAAATAGTTTAGGGTTTCAGGAGAATATCAGTAGTACTAAAAATGTTTGACACCTCAACCCAGTCTGCTTCCTCAGAGCATTGATCCTTTCATTATTGGCAAATCTGTCTTTAAGTGTGAGTTATTAATGTTGTGTCAACTACCACATTAATAAACAAAACTGCTGGAATAATGAAGAAAGAAATCCAAGCTAGGAAAGAAATCCAAACCTGTTTTTCCTATGAATCTGGATAGCTCAAGGTTTTATTACAGAGATTTTACAGACCAAGATTAGCAGGCAGAATAAAGTGGGTGCAGTCGTAGTGGATATCTGCTATAGACCTCCTAAACAGAAAAAAAATGAAGAAATAAAAAGAGAAACACATTTTTTAAAGTTCTCCAGCTGAGTATTTTTTTATGAGTCATCAAAATATTGAATGTTTCTCCTGGCAATTCACACTGGAAATATGGTCAGTAGGCCAGCTGGATCAAAAATTAAATTTAGTTGATTTAATTTTTATGCAGTCAACATGGGTGTATGAAGGGGAAATCATAGGGGAAATCATGCTTAACTGGATGGAATAAAGAAGTATTCTACATCTGATTACTTCCTAAATATACAAAATCTCTTCAGTTTGATCGAATGATAATCTATGAGTCAAAGTCATAGTGTTTCTATCAGCAACTCCTTGCCAGTGCCATTAACAGCGTAGAAAGTTAATGTTCCATGGACTGTTGGAGTATCTCAGTATGTCCATTGAGCTTTTACTTTTAAAAATAGAATGTACATTATATCTTCTTGAAATTTTAGTTACAGGAGAAGTATAAATTATCTCTTCTGTGTTACATTCAATTGGTCTTTTGAGTCTCAGCTGGAGCACTCAAGTTTTGTAGCAATTTGATTGAAAAACCTATGGCAAATATGCAAAGCAATAATTTTAGGTAAAGTAGAAGCTTCAATTTCAATTTTCCTGATTTAAATTATTTTATCAATAGAAGGTCAGATGTGTTTAAAAAGTGTCAATAAAAATATTTCTTGAAATAAAAAGTTTCAAAATGCTTATTCATATTTTATTATTTATAACATGCCAGAATGAGTAAAGCAGACATCCGGTGAGATGAAGCTGGCCAAATACCCTATGTATATTCTGTTTCACTTTCAGATAAGTTTGTAACACTACTAAAATTTGATTCAAAGTGAAGCAGGAAGTTAAAAATCTCCCTACTTTTATTCATGGTTCAAGCAAAGTGGGACGCATTTCAATTTATAATGGATTTTCTGAGCAATGGCCCACATCTTCATTTATTTTTAACATGAGTCAGAATTTTGGTGGTTACATTTCTTGACAGAGTTCTTTTAAAGATTCATGTACTTTAGTGCACTGAGAATTCTCCAGCTGAATCAGTGTCCTGTCTTGAATACTCAAAAATTAGTCAATGGGTCATATATTACAAGAATGTATTGGAAATTTTTACAGAGGAGCTGCTTGAGTAATCTGTATTTCTGAGCTATGTGATGTCCTTCTAGGTAATGTGACTCTGCCTCTGCTAATATATTCAAATCCCTACAAGTAGTCAGAGATCTTTTGAAAAGATCTGTCAGAGATCTTTTCAGTAGTTTACATGAAATGAACTAGTTCCTCAGGCATTCTCATAAAAATTTCTACCAAAAGTGACATCCTTATGAATGTGCACTACTATTACTTAGAGCAGATCCCTGGAGGCTGAAAGTTCAGACAAATGGTGCTGCAGTTCAAATGAAGCCTTCAGAAGTTCTGCCTGTTCTGTGGTGTTCAGCAAAGGAGTGCTTAGAGCTCAGAGTTTTCAAGGTCATCAGTTTGGCCCCATTAAGACAGAAACAAAAAGTGTCATCCTATATACATTAGAAGTCACAACTGTAATGTCCTGTTGGTATGACAAATGCTCTCAGTAGCCTTCAGACTTTTTGTATCTTTATGAAATATATGTCAAAAATTTCAATCATTACCTCAAGTAAAGAGAGGATCAATATCACCTGACACGTTCACAAGGTTATTTGATAGCATCTCAGTGTCTTTGAGGTTTATTGGGTGGCCAAGAACATATACATACATGATCTACTACAATTAATTGATGCATTTTACTATCCTTAGTGAAAGTGTCAGCTTAGAAGTGTCATAGCTGTAGACTTACACCTGTCTCCTATTCTGGCAGAGACTTTGTTTCCTTGGTAAGAGCTTTTTGCAATAACAAAAAATGCTAGGCCTTACAGACAATACTTTGAAAACAGAAAATTAATTGATCTCCTTTGCAGTATTTTTTGCAAAGACTGATAAAAATTCTGTTGTTCTGATGTTTTTTACTTGCCTTCCAGGAGATTGTTTATTTTATTTAGAATCACTCAGAATTTATTTAGAATTTTACTCAGAATTGTAGCTTCAGGCAGGCATCGCGTGGCAAAGATGTAGGCACATTTCTCTCTTCAAGCGCTAGCATTGAATTTTCATGTGCTCTATTAGAACCCCCTGCCAGTAAACACGATACAAAAGTCATTTTACTGCATCTCAACTTCGTCCTGCAACCTTATCTACTATTTCTGGTTCTGCATTCCCTCCAGCTGATAAATGTTCTTCAGAATTAGTTGTCATTTTGTCTTGATATATCACAGCCGTGTCTGAGAGAAAGCTTGTCATTCTCTTGACCAGTAGTGGTAACAGATAGCAGGCATGTAAAAGGATGGATCAAAGATAATTTTCAGTAAAAGAAAGGAAGGGACTGACAACGTTTCACTGACTAGTTGTAGAGTTGGTGGTTGTAAGACCTTCAGGCTTAGCCTTAGAAAATACCATACCACAGAAATATCTATGGCACAATGAACAGAAATTATTTCAGCATCTTCTTTTGGTATCTTCTTACAGCATGAAAAGGAAGATTGTGTGTGTATGTACGCAAGGGAGTAAAATGCTAGGAATTGCACTTGTGAAGCAAAACCAAAACCCAACTCTTATACAGCAAAAATAGAATAGAGTTGTTTGCTTTCATACAAAGCTGATGGAGGCATGAGTGAAGAAAGATCTATCATTTAAAGTGATATTTTTCTACTCCTTCTTTCAGTACTAAATTAATCCTCATCTCCTTCTTTCAGTACTAAATTAATCATTATGTTGTTGATGTTGTTCTACTTGGGATAAAATTACCAACCTACCTAGCCACTCCTGCTTAATAAAGATCATCGGCCCTTTTCTTTACTACACGTATATTTACTAATGTAGGGCATTTCGAAAAAACCAGGGGGAAAGGTAAAGCAATTTTCTCTGCAGTTTGAATTTTGCACAAGTTTCTTTCTGACCTTGTCTGAAATTACAATACAGCATTGATGTGCTATTTAAGCCACTAAATATATTTTATCTTCTTGATGTTTATCTTCATGGATTTAAAACTGTCAGTTGTGCGTATCTTCTCTAAAAATTGTGTATTTCACAGTCTTTAAGTTATATTATATACTAGAAATGGCTAAATTTTCTTGAGAACTAATATAAGTTATTCACACCATATAATTTCCTAAGATTATTTTCTGGGGTTTTACAGACACTATGTAACAAAGATTAGTAGCAATCTAATCCAGTAAGAGTGTTATAACAAAAGCCTTATGATTGTTTATGAACAGTTTATTTCAAAACATTTTTTACTTCTTGATTAACAATTATTCACATAAACACTGCAGCAGTATTATTCATGTAAATAAATTGTCATAAAACATGTCTAATATATGTCTAGAATTGCAATTCCGGCTATTGGATTTCCGACTTCATAAAGCTTTAAAAGCTTTATATAAAATGTTTTCGGTTTGTTGGGTTTTTTCTTTCATTCTAATGGCAGTTTAAATCAGAGTGGAATTGTAATATCTCTAAATTATTTCCCAAACTGGAAATCTTAGTGTGTCACATAGTTTTAAAAATCATAACAATAACATTATTTTAAAAGTTGCCAAAAAATACACCTCTAAATCTATTGCCAAGCATCATTCTGCTCTGTAATTGTCCTCTGCCATTTTTTGCTGTTGCTGTAGACCAAATTAAAAGTAGCTGGCCACAAAGGGCAAATCACAGAGAGATTTGGTGCCATTAGTAATCAAAGGTAATGACTAGTGAAAATGGCAGAGGGGACACTAAGTGCTGAGTGATTAAGGAGAGATATACAGACATTGAAATGTGGGCAATGTAAGAAAGAAAAAAACAAGGAAAGCCCAAGCAATACTAAAAATATTTTCAGCTGTGACATCTGTATGTGAAGACCACCTTGTGGGTGAAACTCTGTCAGACAACTAAGTAATCAGAGTATTGGAATTATTTCCATTATTCCACTTATCTGTAAGTGATTTCTTCTCACATCTTCACTATTTCCAGAATGTTTTCTTTGAACCTGTTTCATTTACTTGCTTCCTTTCTTTTGATTTGTGAACCAGTGGGAAGTGTGAGATTGACAGATACAGTGACTAAAGTCCACATTAGTCTTTCCAATAGGCACAACCTGAGCAGTAACTAAACAAAATTTCTCCTTGCTACTACCTGTCAGCCTGGTTCACCTGTGTTGTGGACAAGTCAAATCTCTCAGAAAGTGAGAAAGTTCTACTTGATTGGCCTAGCTAATTCTTTCAACCACCGCTAAGGAACGCAGAGTATTTACTGTAAATATGGTAATAATCAGCATTTTCTGGATTCAGTTAAAATAAAAGTTGAATATCAAGAGAGTTATCAAGGTGATAGATGTGGTCAATGCAGAATGAGACTAAAGGTATACAGGCAACTGCCATCCCTCCAAATTAAAATGCAATCTTCAGAATTTAGATGAATGTAGTGCAAAATCTGATGTGTGCCTATGTGCCTTTGGAACATGGCAAGATGGTCTATGATGAGCAATCTTTATTAATACTGGAATCATAGAATCATTTAAGTTGGAAAATATCTGTAAGACTATCAAGTCCAACCTTTAACATAACACTATCACATCCACCACTAAACCATGTCCCTAAGTGTCACATTTAAACATCTTTTCAATACCTCCCAGGATGGAGACTCAAACACTTTCCCAGGCAATCTGTTCCAGTGCTTGACAATCCTTTTGGGGAAGAAATTTATGCTAATATCCAACCTAAACCTCCCTTGGTGCAACATGGGGCCATTTCCTCTCTTTCTGTCAACTGTTACTTGGGAGAAGAGACCAACTCCCACCTCGCTACAACCTCTGTTCAGGTAGTTGTACAGAGCAATGAGGTTCCATTGAGTCTCTGTTTCTCCAGGCTAAACAAACCCAGTTCTATCAGACATTCCTCCAAAGACTTGTGCTACAAGTCCTTTACCAATTCCATTGCCCTTCCCTGGACACATTCCAGCACGTCAATGTCTTTCTTGTAGTAAGGGGTCCAAAGGTGCTAATGGGATTCAAGGTGTGGCCTCGCCATAGCTGAGGGACAATCACTTTCCCAGTCCTGCTGCCTACACTGTTTCTGACACAAACCAGAGTACCATTGGCCTTCTTGGCCACCTGGGCACACGCTGTCTCATTTTCAGCTGCTGTCAACCAGCACCCCCCGGGTCCTTTTCCACTGGGTATTTTTCCAACCACTCTTCCACAAGCCTTTAGCCTTGCATGGGGCTGTTGTGACCCAAGGGCCCCACTTGGTTTTGTTGAACCTCACACAATTGGCCTTGGCCCATGATCCATCCTACCCAGATCTCTCTGCAGAGCCTTCCTACTCTCCAGTAGATCAACACTTCTGTTCAACTTGTTGTCATCTGAGAACCAACTGCATATGAACTTGATCCCCACATCCAGATCATCAATAAAGATATGAAACAAGACTGACCCAAGTACTGAGCCCTGGGACACACCACCTGGGACTGGCCCCTAGTTGGATTTACATCCATTCACTACCACTCTCTGGGCCCAGCATCCAGCCAGTTTTCTACCCAGCAAACAGTGCACCTGTCCCAGCCATGAACAGCCAGCTTCTCCAGGATAATGCTGTGGGAAATGGTTTCAAAGGCCTTATTAAACTGTAGGTAGACAACATCCACAACTTTTATCTCATCTGCTAGATGGGTTACCCTGTCATAGAAGGAGATCAGATTGTTTAAGCAGGATCAGCCTTTCATAAACCCATGCTGGCTGGGCCTGATCCCCTGGTTGCCTTGCACATGCTGTGTGATGGTACTCAACAATCTGTTCCTTAACCTTCCCAGGCAGTGAGGTCAGGCTGACAGACCTGTAGTTCCTTGCATCCTCCTTCCAGCTCTGCTTGTAGATGGTGAATTCCAGACATCTGGGACCTCCCCAGTTAGCCAGGAACACCAATAAAAGATTGAATACTGGTAGACTGCTTATCCTGTTTTTGTGCAGATTGGTAAATGTGAAATTAAGAACCCTTTGTTTTGTAGGGGTTGGTTTGCTTTTTGTTGCTTTTTTTTTTCTTGTAGAGGATCCCACGTTAGTGGCTATTACCTGGGCACAGTACAAGATGGTATAACAATAGCAGTTTATGTGATTATATGAAAATTTAGCTTTGATCCAGGATATATGCAAACTATAATAGCATGAACACTTCTACAGAATCTTTTGGATCCCTTCTTGGAAAAGAGTTGCTTCTCTAAAGCAGAATACCCAAATTTATAATTTTTTCAATAAGCATTAACACCATAAAATAATTTACAGTGTAAACATGATGGTCATCTAAGTTACAGATAACTGAAAAGAATGAAAGTCACAAAATCAACACATTCACAATACATAGAATAGGCTTCTTACCTTCTTCATGGACCTTAAAGACTGTGAAATACACAATTTTTAGAGAAGATACGCACAACTGACAGTTTTAAATCCATGAAGATAAACATCAAGAAGATAAAATATACTGTACGATTTAGATAAACATATTTTTCAAAGGCTAGGCCTTTAGAAGACACACAAACAAGAAAGGAATCTTGAGATATGATACCTCAGAGAAACTCTGCATTGGGAGTTCTCTAGGAGAAACTGTCTCATCCACCGGAATCCTGATTTCAAAAACCTGTCATACTCAGTGGGTGGGCATAGATACTCTGTTCTGGCTTATTTTGCACACTAACTTCTTCACTTCTTTTTGCTTCTCTTCTCTCCATTTGTTTTGGGTCTTTTAATTGCCCTAACAAAAAGTCAAAATTTTTCTTTGACCTGGTATTGAGCTTCCTCTACCATGCACCAACCCTTGCACTAAGCAATGTAGACACATGCAATGAAATAGGTTCAAACAAACCTTCACTCAAGGGACATAGAAAGCTCAAAACAGCACTTGACATTCTACGTAAGATTATTAGATGCAAGCTATAGGCATTATTTAAAATCATTAGCATAAAATCAATAGCTCTAGGAAATAATTACAGTTTTCACCATGACCTTGTCCCTCATTGTACTTCATCCTCAAGGTTCAAGGTGTAAGAAGCATAATTTTCCTTAGTGATTTTGCATGAAATTTAACTGAATACCTCTCCTCCATTTTCAAAAGCCCTTTATTTCTTTATTCTTGATACTAGCTAAAGGCCCTTAGAGACCTGACAGTGTGATTGTGACTACAAATAGCTTCAACTTTTGGTAAGTAATATTTAGGAAAACATTTCTAATTGTAACAATAGTGAAGAATTAGAATGAAAAGCAGGCCAGAAGGATTAGAAAGGATGTGAAATTTCTGTTGCTAGCTGCTTTTAAGAACAAACTTGACTGTTGATTATATAGTGCAGGTTTATTTATTCTTCATTGTTCAAGATGAGTGAACTGAGTGACATTCTGAAGGCCCTTCTATTCCTGTTTTTGAACCCTTTATCTCTAGTAAATAAATAGCTTTCCATAATCACCTCATCCAACTACTTTAGTTCTCTCACTGTGATCACAGTGTGCATACAAAATGTGTGAAATCAAAAGCTGTTCTTTTCTAACTTCCAGATATAAAAACTTCCCTTATGATCAAAAATGCAGGTATTTTCCTTTATTCCTGGATGCCAGCATTGACAATATAACCTCTGATTTGGAATCTTAGCTGAGAATTGATGGTCATTTCTTTACTGTTTGAATTTAAACGTTCTCACTGGTGTGGCTTTCTAAGTCCCTCTACTCCACACAGATGGGCTATAACCAAGGCTTAATACATAGAACCAAGATATGCATATCTATTTCTAGGTCCAAAACTAGGGAAACTCATTTTTTATCCTTGAAAAAGTCCCTTAAGCTTTTTGAGTTCCTCAGTTTCCGCAGGAAATGCAATTGACATTTATTATTTCATGAGCATGATAGAACACACTGTTGACAGAAAGAACATGACTTTTTCAGAAGTATCTTTGCTCTCGCAGAGGAATTGTTCTTATCAGATTTCTAGTGCAAGTTTGTCAATTTGTGACACTTGAAAAGTTTAGGGAACTCAAGAGCTTTCCAAAAGAGTAGCTACTTTGAAACATCTAGAATTTTAGACCAAAATGACCAAAATTGATATAAATTTCAAGACGAAGTGTTTGAATGTAATTGGAAATTTAAAACTATAAAAATACAATGAAATTTTGAACAGGAAACCGTAGGAAATATTGTACTAAAAAGAAGGAATTTTTAAAGACCATGACTGTCCCTCCACACATGCAATTGTGAGGTGGGAGACATCAACGACTTAATAACTGTTTCATTAATGCTACAGCATAGCATCTTTACAAAAGCATAATCTAAGATTTAGACACTGATGAATGAAACTTGCTCAAGGGAACAGTCTTAAAAAGGAAGAAGAGAAGAACCCTCACTGTTGCTATAGAGGTAAAGAAAAAAAGACCTTTGGATCTTTCTATCAGTATGATCTGATTCTACAAGCCCTCAGAGGGAAGAGGTAGAGGCAGAGCTATGAGGTTCAAATTAGGACAACAAAAAAAAACCCGTACATTTGTGTACCAGATTTCAATTTACAGCAGCTATGGTGCCATTGTTTCAGAGATCGTCCAAATTGTTCAGCAGCATTTAAATGAAAACCTAGTCTTAAATGACAAATATGCATAATGCTGGCTATTACCTCTTTCTATTTAATGTAGACTGTCACCAGTGAGGCTGATTTCCCTACCCTGCTCTGTGTCTGCAGTGAGACTTAATAAATATTGGCAGCAATTACAGAGAAATAAGAATTTAAACAGGCCTGATTTAATCCACAGAATAGACAGGATGCATAATGAATATGCTGCAGCCATTACAGAGAAGTCTGATTTTGAGAGAGCTGTCTCAGCTGAAAGCTAGGACACTCTAGATATTTTCAATACCACGACACAAGAAATTTTTGTCTGAAATTCTTGCCCTTGCCTGTACCCAAGTTGTAGCCTTTACGTTCTGGTTCATGAGAATTACAATATGAGCTGGTATGTCCTCTGCTGGGAGCTGCAGACTGTTCACACTTCCAGTGGATTCATCCATTCCCAGGAAATTCACAATCAGCCATCTGTCTTTCTAGATGCTTTTTACTCCCAGAGAGGAGTACTTTCATACAGGATATAAGGAAACCTTCACAGGAAAAAGGGAAGGTGCCTCAGTTCACCAGAAGCACTGTTTTCAGGCCATTATATATATATTTGCATATATAAATGATGCTGCACACATTTTTTGAAAAATAGCTAGAGTTGTATATGCAAATGTGATCACTGATGTATAATAGGGAATTACATATGTGATGGGCAATTTTCGCATACATTTTTATTGAATTTCTCCTAGGTATATATATCTCAGAGCATTTAAGAGTGTACACAACTGTACACTCATTCTCTGAATTATCATATCTTTCTTTTATATAAAATATTATCAGTAATATAGAAACAGACTTTAATTACTAATCCTTAAGAACATTTAATGGCTATAAGAAAACATACAAACTGAGTCAAGTGGGATGTACTGAAGCCTGGGGAACTGTTGCTGGCTAAGTATCACTAAACAGTACCCATGATAATATGAATATAAAGTAATAAACCCAACTGACCTTCAATTCACTAATAATTCAATCTGAGAAATTTTCTGGTCTGGCTGGAAAGGTAACTGATTTACTTTAGGGACAAAACCTGAACTCATCATTTAGGGCTGCATTGAATTTAGGCTTTATATTATTAAACAAAGGTAGCAGGTAGGAGTAAGAACTCACTTTTATAGTTAGCTGAGACATTGTTGATATTGCCTAAAACCATGAATTATAGAAGCCATTAAAAAAAACAGTGGGAGGCTTATTACTTGAATGCCCAAGCAACCCAAGTAACAAAAATTCATAGCAAAGATAAAATAGCAACTAAGCAAAGAAACTGAAAGTAATGAGGAATGTCAAAAAATAAGAGAAATTTTTCACAAGAAAGGTTGAAATAAAGAAATCCTCATATAGGAAAGCAGAAGAGTAAGAAATAAGAGCACTAAATCTGAACAAATATTCACAAAAGTTATTGTCAAACTTTTTGAAGTCCTGTGTCTGTTAGTGCATAAATTGCTTTTCTTGTAATTTCAGTGTCTGAGTGACTAATTTTGCTGAGCATTTATCAAATGAATAGATTTCTTAGAAGGTAGACAAATTTCACTGAAGAAAAAAACCAATTCCTCAAGTAGTGTACATCCGAACAAGAAAGACAATCTAGTCAAAATTGTTCATTGGAAATATTTGCAAGGAGAAATGATCTGTCTGCAGATAAACCTTAAAATAAGCTTAATATTTTTTACCCATATTTTCTGATAATCATTTTATTCTTAGAATATTTTGTATTTGTAGTGAAGTGTTTCTTATACCAGAACTTTTAAATACAATAAATAAGAGAGAGAAGTTCTGATGCATGACTACATGTATTTTTCAGGGTCTAATTTTAATAGTCTTGATTTCATTATATCCCTCTGTAACTTCTCATTTCAGTGGTGTTTTTCTGTTCTTACATCGGTTAACAGGGAGGAAAGTAAAGTTCTGTATGGGACTGAAACTGTGTGTCAATGTACATTTGTTTCATTACACTTCAACATTATCTACACAGATATTTGCATATGTGTATGTATATATATATCTACATATGTATTTATCTATCTATATCTCACATAGTTGTGCATTACTGTAATATGCATTTCACTGTTCCATGCTGTCCATTGACTGTATAAACAGGAATTAGACATATAGATAAACCCGGATTTTCCCAGTGTTATTTGTCCACATCTCTGTCCAAACTTAACAAGCACCTCAGTATATGTGCTTTTTTATGGCACTAGCAGACACCTCACTAGCATGTGTTTTGGGAAAGTCTCTTCCCACAGCCTCTTCTAATGATCTAAAAGCCAAGCAGCCAAGGGGATCTGTGTGTTATGCTAAACCTTTAATAGAAACCAAATGCTGTGTCAGCACCAATTGTAGTTACCCTCCTTGGTGCTATTAGATTCACATGGTGAGACTTCATTCGCATCATGTTTATAGTTTCAGCATTGCCTAAAGGGATTATAAAAACTAGTCGTGCCTGTGTGATTCTTGTGGCATGGTTAAAAGAATATCCCTGAACTCAGGGCAATGATGAGCTACCATTAATTCTTTTTTTTTTTTTCTTCTTCTGGCTACATTAAATATCACTTTAGTATTTAAACACAATTTACAATATGTAGATACTGAGTGAGAGGGAGAATTTCACTCAGCATCACTGCAAATGCAAACACAAATATAAGAATACAAAAATTACCATCCTACACCTTTCTCCTCCCTGATTTGAAATTTGTGGAAATTGTCACACCTCAAGAGCTGCATAGCTTCTCTCAGAGACAGTAGCCCCTGAGCATGAAGGTATAATTTTCATTAGGGCAGAAGAGGAAGATGGAATGAAAGTTTAGGATGACTTGGAAATGGCAAGGTGGTGCAAGGCAGAATTTTGTACTACTTCTTCAGTTTTACAGTGGAACTCTTCAAAAACTGCTATAGATATTATCTAGCATACTGTAAGCATAGAAACAACACCATTTAGTGGAATTTAAACAATCCAACCAACCACTTAATTTTTTTTTATGACAAGAGATTGAGCATAATGTTAAAGCAGCAATAATCTAGTAAGGGGAGAAGATATCTTCTGACTTCGAAACCACCTACTTCAGACTTTAACAAAGGCTTTGTGGTTGTATCTATCACTGATTATATGTCATAGTTAGTACATTGTCCTAGTTGTCAAATTACTCTTGAAGTCGCTTGCACTCTTGTGTTTCCTTCCAGTGGAAACCCACATCTCCCAGGACAGTGGGTAGATAAAATTGGTAGTCAGTAGAGTGAATAACTTAACTGGTCTAGGGACTGAAACATTCTCAAATCCCCTAGCTTAGGTTTTGTTCAACCTTCCAACACCTCATTTCCCTGTCCCGGTCCCCCACACTTAAATGTAAGAACAACGATTCTGTTCTCCTTTTTGCTGGAGTGGTAAGGGTGCGTTTGCTATGATTGATGAAATAACAAGCAGTGGGCCCTTCTTTACCCAAACCTTAATAACTGAATGATAATATATTAGGTAAGTATACCTCAAAGACAGTGTCTAAGACAAATCTTTTCTTGTATAACTAATTCTTGTATTCTTAATATGATCAGCTGCTTTCTTAGGAATTACTTTTTTTTGATTGGCTATGAGTGGTTAGCTATGTCTTTACAGTCCTGATAAAGTAAACAACATTAAAACATCCTTGTTGTAATTATGTACTCAAACATGTGCCTTTATTTATTTATTTATTTATTTTTAAAAGCACTGAAACATCACCTGTTCTGCAAAGCTGATCGATAAAAAGCCATTGGCTTTATTGCCAGGACATGGCAAGGGCCAGCTGCTCTCTGAGGGACCAGGAGGCAGGGACTGCAGCAAACTGATCCCAGGGGGACAGGGGCCTCACCAGCCAGGACCTGACCCCACAATGTCTGTGTCTGACTGTGGTCAGGCTTGGCCAGGCTCCCAAATCATCAGACAGGGTCAGAGTAGCAAGGACAGGTCAAAGCCAGACCAGGACGTCAGCCCCACGCACCAGGTCAGGACCAGACCTCGTGAAAGACACATATGTCAGATACAGCCCCAGTGTGGGGATGGCCTCTGCTGTGAAAACTAAAGAAACCCTTAAAAGCTAGACAGGATTTTTTAAAAAAAAATATTAAGTAGATTTGTTGGGGTTTTTTGTTTGGTTGGTTGGTTTTTTTTAAATTAAAGCCTAGGAAATCTTTTGGCATCTCCTTCTGTTTCATCTGTTTGGAAAACAGTAATTACAGAGATTTCTTTTAAATTTATGCAATATGACAGGGAAAATGAAAGAGGACCTTCTTTATGATTATGACTCTTAAGTGAGAGAAATCAAGAATATATTCCAACATTTTTTTATTAGCATGTAACTTTGCTATACGGACTAAATACATACTTACACAATATCTAGTGACTTACAACCTTAACCATTATATTGATCGCTAAGAGTTGCCAAAGATAAACATTTTAATGTATTTATTTTCCCCCAGTGTAGAACTTGAGCACTTCTCACTCATAGGAGATCTAAGGTAATTTTTTACTTCAATTCAACACTTGTGGTTTTTAAAAAATAAATATTTATTTTGAAACATTACTGAAACAACTTTCAGTGGATCTTGAAAATGACAGTATTCTATTTTTAAAAATCCCATCTTTCATTTCTTGACATTGTAGATGAAAGAGTTATGTCTAGATCTAAGAAGAAAAGGACCATTCTCGCTAGGTGCCCTATTTCTGACTATTTTGCATTCTAACAAATCTGTGGCCACCTAGGATTTCACAGCTATCACTCTACAGGACTTCACAGTCACCTGGAATTTCATTAATAGGAACAGGAACCAGATCCTTGTGCTCTAAAATCACAAATATTTGTGACTGCATATACTCATAACATTAGTGCTGCTATGTGTAGCATTAAACCTGCATTATATGGGAAAACTGTGGTTTAAACAGGTTTTAAAATGGCTTTTGGTGGTATCTTTGCAAACACATGCTTCTTCTTCCCACAACCCCCTTTGTTATCCATGCAGGAATGTCCTGGGAAGGCGTCCTGAGGTGTGTCCCATTGGCCTTTGTTAAGCCCTTCCTGTGATTGGGTGTTCCTGTAAGCCCCTTGAGACTTCTAATTGGTTACTCTGTGAATCCTCCTAAACCCTATAAATGTAACATCCCCCACAATAAACGCTCTCTTGCCTCCTCTCCACACCCGGTGTCCTGTGACCTGTCTCCCTGCCGGCCATGGGGCCACGTGCGGGGGGGGGAGGGGGGAGCACCTCTCCCCTCCAGGCTCAGGGCCTGAAAGGGCCCTGGGATACCCCTGGAGTTTCCTTTCCCCATCCCTCAAAGCGTCGCAATGGTTCTTCAGATGGAAATGGAACTAGAACTGGACCAGCCCCATGCCGTGGATGGGGAAAGGGATCCAGAGCTATGAGTATGGAAGCAAAAAAACAGTGGCAGATTTTAGTAGTTCTGTGTGCATCTAATCATGGTTAATGAGTACCTACACTAACTAGATTAATTACTGAATGAAATAGAATTATATATACTAAGGATAATATTGTAACAGAATCTGAGATCTTAAAATGCAATTTAAGAGGAGGATGTGTCTTGTATTTAGCAATCCTGAAGCCTACAAAAAGGATTTGAATGGATTTTACGTTTACATCTTTCAGCCCAAAGCTATATTATTGCATAGTTAGGACATAATTTAAGTACTCCAACAGAAGGAATCAACCATGGCAAAAAATCTTGATTTACCGTTTTTGTGTCTAGGTAGGAAACCCCCACAAAATGACTGACAGTCAGGAACCTTCAAATTGTCAAATATAATTTTGTTTTGCAAATAGATTTTGCAATGTGTAGTCAGCCTTCTGGTAAGAAACTATTGATTCAAATTAAATCAGAAAAGTTTACATCCAAACCAAAATTGAATTAGTTGGTTGTTCACAGATAACTTTCTTCTATACTCATACAAATGGTGATCAGAAAGCAAGAAAGAAAAAAGAATGAGAAAAGACATAAGATGCATTATATTTGCTTGCAAAATAACAAACACCTTATTGTGTTTGTTGATATAAATTCCTGCTTTCTTTTATAATTTAATATGCATTTTATGTACTAGCCACTTCTATATAACTCAACAAAACCCTCAGAATGGAGGAGTGGTGCCCATTCCAAATGACTGTGTGTGTGAAACAGGTGCAAAAAGACAAAACTGATTACAGAATAATAGAAGTGAGGGCAGATTTAGGATGGATGGATGCTCTAAGTTCATTTGAAAAAACCCACAACTAGCCTTTTTGTGGCTATACATGAATTCGTATTTCATACATATGGGTGAAAGACAATAAAACAGCAAGTCCTTTGACTTGTTAGAACTGTTCTCCAATTTCTACTCCATTTATTTAGTGAACAATAAAACCCATTCTTTTATTTTTCCTGTACAGTCTTATCTGTTCTTCTCCTGAACAATCCTGTTTATATTCTGTGCAACACGTTATAAAACTTGACCTAGTCGCAGCGTATCTAAACCCAGAGTCTAAATGAATGCTCTGACATTCATTAACCCACCTCTTAGATGAGGAACAGATTCTAAATCTTTCTATTTAAAATCTTTTGTAAGAGTGTCATTGTCCCAAAAAGGAGCATTTCTGCTTCTGTCTACAGCTAAAATTGTAAATTCTTATCATAGTTTCTTGTGCTTCTGAACTGACAGTCCTAAACAATGAATCCTCTGTACAAAATCCAGAATAACTACAAGTTTTTTTCCTAAGTTGCTACTTAGAAAGTACCATGGTCTAAAAATAGGACCTCTGTAGGTTATATATATAGGATTACTTGCTTTTATAAGCTATTTTCCTCCCCAGTCTTTTGCCTGACAATGCTAAAGTGGGTAACAATCAGTTTTAGTTACCCTGGTGTGGTCTGAAAGTGAAATATATTTTCCTTAGAAACTGGTTTCAAAACTATCAAATCCTACCCTAAAGGAACCATCTGGGGGCATCTTTCTTATTCTTTCTGATCTGAGTTGATTTAAATTGATGATCAAGCTGAAATCTGCTCACACTCCTGACTGCAGATATAAAGGAACAGGATTAATCTTATTATATTGAATTTTTTGTTTCTGATATATGTCAGATTTTCACACACATGTGATAAATTAACATTATATTTAAACACAACTATTTCAGCACCTAAATACCTTCCTTCTCAACCTAAAATTTTCCATGATTCTATAGAATAAGTCAAAGGAAAGTCGGTCTTTCCTTTCTATTTCCCTGCTTCTTGTATCACTAATTGATAACATATATAAGGTTCTCTACCTTTAGAGAAGATATCAAAATGCAGATAACCAGTTTTATCAAACAAATTTTAATGCACCACCTTGCATTAACATCATATATTGCTGTATTAATTACGTCAATAAGAAGCATGCTCAGAGTCAAGCTTTTTATACTTTGAAGAACACTACCTTTGGCACATGTTTTGTTCTGTTTGTTTGGGAGTTTTTTTCCACACAGACTGTATGCTGATATTCAAGAAACCAGCATTCAAGAAAAGTCCATAAAAACATGGGTCCTTGTTTATGCCTCATTTCTTGCAAGAAAAAACACCAAGCACCAGGGAATATGATGATAAATTGACAAGATAACATTTGAACCTATCAATTTATTAAAAATTCCCACATCTAAAGCTTCAAGTATTTGTCTAGATATTGACACTGTGGCTTGCACTTCGTCATGTAGTATATTTTTTACAATATAAAAATTTGATATTGTTCTATACTACATATTTTTTAACACACACATCATCATAGAGCCTTAATTAGATCCTACTTCTTATTTTTGTTACACCAGAAAGTATTACAAATACAAATTCAGGTCCCACTGAGCTTTATTTTGACTATAGATTTCAATTTAGCCAAATAGTACTGTCTATAAACACATAAAATTGTTGTGCCACAACACAAAATCATAGATAAAAGGATTCCTTAAGAGCTTTTCCATATCAAAGCATTATCCAGACAAGACAAATGAGTGTATTTGCACTTATAGACTAAGAGATGCATGAAAGAATAATAATACAACATAATTATACCTTTTTCCATAGTAGCTTTGCAAAGGCATTTCATTCCTCATTGTCATTGCCCTCTTCTTTTCTGCACTGTGGTTCCTAGGCAGCTGGGTACCCTAATGCTAACTTAATGAACTTGCCTTCAAAGCAAAAACTACCATTCATACTGACCATTGCACAACAAAGCATAGTAGTAAGAAAGGTTAAAAAATTAATTTTATCTGGTGACCTAAATATGTATTTAAATATGAAAGAATACTGTATTTTATTTTCTCCTCAGGTACTTTTAGTTGCTTTTTTCTTCCACTAAAAGGGCTACATAATCACTACTCTAAACCATTCATGCTGACAGGTCTTTAATAAACGGAACAAATGGCAGATAAGAGATTTAGGAAAATACTTTTTGAAGAAATTCTATTTATTTGATAGTCTTTGAAAAGCATCTGACAGCAATCCACAATGCATGACAAGCCTTACTAGTAGCAGTTTAAACAGACCAAAATGATCATTCAAATACAATTGGAACAACTGTAAATTTAAAGGTTAAAGGTTAACCTTTAGCCAGTAGATTCAGTCTTGATGCTAAAGCATAGTTAATCACAGATCTTTAGATGAAACTGGGTAAAAATAGTTCATTCATTTCTTCACAAAAGTATGCAAACATTTTGGTAATTACAATGACAGGAGAAGAGCGTGTCTAGAGAAGAAACCTTATTAACCTGATAAACCTTTGATTATCTAGCAATGAAAAAAAAAATGTCTCTTGAAAGTACTTAATAAAAAAAAATCATATTTCAGCAGGGTTAAAATGCATGTATCTGTTTCTCCTTATATTAGTTTATAAATCAAGTATGTTTCTTATCCTCCAGAGTTTTAAAATTCTTCTTGTTCTATCAAAGAACTTTTGGGGATATTTTGCCTTTTTTCTTTTTTTTAATGTAGAAGCACAACATTCCATGATAGTTAGCCTACTGGACAGTAAATCCGCTAGAAATTTGTATAAGGATTTATTATCACCACACTGAAGATACTGGGTATTACCAGAGAAACTAAAGAAGGTGAAACAATTGAACTCCACTTGGCATACATAAGGAGAAAGAATTTAGGCTGGATTCAAAAGCAATCAGTCAGTCTTCCCATTGTCACCTTGACCCTTTAGTCAAAAGTTTTTACTTAGTCCTGCAAAATGGTTCAGTTCTGCATTGCTGTCAACTATCAGCAAGGAGGCAAGGACATTTAAAAACCCCTGTGTGTTAAAAGAAATCAGGAACTGTTTATTCCTGTAACCAATAATTTGTTGCCTTCCAATCTGTGTTTACACACACACACATACACCCTGCAGGCAAAGGGCAGGCTGTAGTTGTCTGTTGTTGATAGACTGTGATTTAGAAGCATATTGTTTGCCAACCTTTAAGTCCCTAATAACAACCACTTTTAATTTCTGGTTTATTACCAGTGGCAGTGTCTTGTATTGGTCATTGAGTTTAGACCCTTTAGCAATGCTGCAAGATTTGCTGAGTGAGTTGGGGTTTTATTCTGCTTACTAGGTGTCTCTCGAGTCATCAGCCAGATACTTCCTGGCACTGTTCCCTCAATAGGGATAATGAATCATGACAGTTCATCTCAAATTGCCCAGCTCAAACATTTAAATGTCTGCCACAATCTACCAATGAACCCATCTGAGTGCCATTGGGGATCAGTGGGAGAAACTTATTAATACACATGAGATTTGGCAACATGTCAGGCTTAATCTATCACAACAGCTAAGATAATACAGTTGTGCCTTCCCCTCCCCTGTCCCATGGTGAGAGAACACCGGCAGTGTGATATCACCAGGGAGTGCAGTGGTGCCATGCTGCTTTGCAGCAGCTTACTTTGTATTCATCCACTTACTTATGCGGTATTCTGAAGTGTACTCATTTTTTTCAGAAGAGAAGTTTTAAGCTTTGCAAGTGAAATAAACTTTTTAAAAAGTATCTTTCAGAAGTATTTAGGAAATCTATAGCACTCTGATTAAAAATGTAACACTCGTCTGATTCCCTCTTCTATGCTAGAACCATGATAGAAAAACATGACTTCATAAAAACCCTACAGCTCAATTTGCTAATGCATATTTTTTCAGTCAGAGAATCTTAAGTATTACGAACATGAAGTAGTTGAAGGACAAATAAAAATGTCCTAATATGTAGCTCCAGCTGGCTTCGTATTTTCTACCAAAAGCCTCTAGCAGCAACTGGGGATAAAGACCTTTTCATTTTGAAAGAGCATTACTGTGTCTTTGGTGCTGTCTATATATAGATATATATGTTATACTATGAACTATTTCAAATAATTGAAGACACGTGGTTTATTTCCAATCCAAATGAAAAAAAAAAACCACACAAACCCCACAATCGTCTCAGAAGAAGTTACTATGACCAAATGAAATTCACTTAGTGGTAATACTCAGTAAAGAAAAACTTTTTGACAACAGAAATGTCTCTGGAGACACATAATGGGAATGAAGACATGTTACAGCTCATTTACTTATAGCAGTTATGTGTTAAATTGTGGATGAACTAAAATAGAATATAATTCTTTGGAAAAGGCAGCAGTGAAAGAATTTGGAATTCTATCCCAACAGAATTGCTCTCTGAGTTAATATTTTATGGCTAAGTATTAAAATAATTGTCCCCATTATTGATCCTGCCTCTATGGTATGAGCATCCAAACAGCAGCACCCAGTAATGTTCCTAGTTTTCTTCAGAAGACTAAAGCTTGGAGTGGATTTGTTTAACATGTTATTTATAGAAGGTTATGAAGAAGATTTCTTCAATCACCTTGCAATTAATTTTCTTCAATGTCAACAACAGCACAAAGCTGGAAAAACATTGTCAAAATGGGAAAACAATCATATAAGATTTGTTTACCATTATCAACCCTTCTTTCAGTCGCTCCCTCAACAAACTGTCATTACTTTCATATTCAGAGGCAGAATGGAAAGCGCTTTAGTGCAGTGGCAGTGTGCTTTTGAAGTAAAACCCTCACTTAACCCAGTTTGTCTTGTGTTTATTCTCTTTGGAAAGAAATTCTGGTACATGTTAAATAGATTCTTTTGGAAGGAAGTTAAACCAAAGTCTCTGGTTTGAGTATGTACCACATTCTCCAGCCCTTCCCAGAGATAGCAGAGTAGCAATCAAAGGCTTGTCTTTTGTATAGTTTCAATCCTTTTAAATGGTGAAGATGACTGATCCAGCAGAAAAGAATAGAGCTAGTCCCAGCTAAGATTCCCATACTGCCTGTAATGTTGGTGTAGGGGCCTCGACAACCTTTTTTCCTACAGATTTAGTGCTACTGCACTAAATTACTAACTACTATAGATCTCACTACCAAGAGTTACTTTTTTACAATGCATAACAGAGAAGAGTGAACAGCTGCCATCATCTCAGAAGATATCAAAAAATCACTCATTTTAAGTCACATTACAGCTGCTCTTAAGGAAAGTTGTCTTTCTCCCAAGGAGGAAGGGGAGCTCTGTTAGGAGGGCACAGGTGACAGTAATGAAAGGATTCCCAGCCTAGACTTGTATTTGAAAACATTTGAAAGCTTATTTCAAAACATGGGAAACTTCACTGCCTTATTGAACTTTAGAATTCATTTCTATCCTTTTCCTTTACATTTTTCTCCTCTCACTTCTCTTAGTTATCTCCAGATTGCCTTGTTTTCTGAAACACTGGGACCTTTCAGCCTTTTTTCCCTTACCCAAGGTGTGATACTACAGAATGCTCATTGTAGTTGAATCATTGTATTAACTGAAATATTTACACATTGCCTTGAAGCATCAATGATCCAACAGTTTTTGTCCTTAACCTAGTCCAAGAGACTACATTTCCAAGTGTGCCTTAATGTTACTCAGCTTCTTTTCTTGTAAGCACTGAAAGTCATTGTAACTGTACATGCCCTTTAGAAGATACTTGCTAAGTGCTGGAGTCTAGCTGTTCATAGATGTGTCCTGGGACAGGGTTAATTTTTTGCAGTAGCCATGAGAGGCAGAGCCTAGAGCTGTGTGGCCCTGGCCAAGATCCTAATGTTATTCTATATCATCTCAAGTAATTGCCAGGTGTGAGGGAAAGGGACTCTTGCTTCCAAGAAGGACATGGTTTTTTCTGGGGGAACAAAAGCATGGCAGGCGGAGGGAAGTCATCCACCATTGTTTCATTGTCCTAGACTTGGTGAACATTTTGCATATAGATCATAGTCTCTTTGTACACTTTTGTTATTAGTATTCTAGCTGTTACTGTTCATTTTCTTATCTCATTGCTGTTTCCAGTAAATTAGCTTTTCGTGCATTCACTTGGAGGGGGGAGCAAGGGGCAGCACGGTTTTGGTGAAAGCACTAAATTGGGGAATATCATTCCTAAACCATGACAATCAGTGATTTTTAGTTCAAGTTAAACTAGTTTAGTGTGTTTTAGTCCTGGTGAAAGTGCTGGATCAGCATTCCTGTGTAATTAACTATTTCTTCATCAGCTATATTTAGAGTACAATGATAGAATTACCTGAGCCACTCTTCCAGTGGGCTCATTTACAATAATAAGACCCTAAAGTAAGCAAGCATGTCTTGAAATCCCTTTAAATTCAAAAGAAATAATTTTTAACAAAGAATTGGTGCAGGTTCATCAGTATGACCCTAACTAAAGCCAACTAAATAATTATACATTTTTGAAGAAGACAGGTTTTGTTCTCAATCGTTGTTAAGAACAATGAAGGGGAATATGTGAAAAGTAATTGGTAGCTAAGTTTCCATGAAAGTAGCAGTCAAGTAGAGAAGATATTTTTCTCAGCACAATCAAAACATAGAGAAACAAATCAATAGAGATTATTGTGTGAGACTAAAGTAATTAAATTCTGTGTAAAGAAAGATGGAAGTATGTGTAACTTCAAGGATAAAGGGCAAAGACATGAGGGGATGCAAAGCTGGGGTTCTCCTCAACAGATTAGCTGACAAAAGCACAAAATCCAAATATATCAACAGTTATGCAGGAAACTGACCAATTCAGCTACCAATTCAGGCACAATACACTTGGTATAGTGTATAAACTATTAATGAACAAAGTAATTCACATAAAGAAAAATCTGAATTAGGCAACTATTCAACCCTTACTAATAATATATATCATTTACACATACACATCTGTGTATATGTACACATTTGTATGCAAATATATCCTTCCCAATGAGAATAATTGTTTAGCTTTCAGAACAGGATCCCATGGATTATTTTCTTCTTGCTATTATAAATAAATCTGCATATTCTCAACTCCTGATTGTATTGTTTCAAAACCTCTCAAATAGGTGGTAGCTAAATTTGTTCCCACATCTTGTCAGAAACCCAGTCATTTCTATAGCTCCTTTAAAAATCTAGTGGTTTACTTCATGTAAAACAGTTAGCTTGCTTTTTTTTTACTAAAGCTATTATAACATATAGAGTTATCAGCAAAATTTTTAATGTCCAGTTTCTTCTCTATCTGCAGTTCCTTGTTGTAAAAACTGTGGTACCTGTTGTCCTTTCTGAGTACTGGGGCCAGCATGGATTCTGATTCTTCTCACTGCTATAGGGCTGCTGTTTTCTCTCTGGGACTGCCCCTGTCTTTTCCGGATCCATAAGTAAGCCCTTGTACAGCTCATTGCAGCTACAATTCCAGCATCACATCAGAATGGCTACACTCGCTGGTGAAAGTTACAAGCCACAACTACTCATATATTCACACCCACAGAACCAACAGGGCTATGATTTTCAGAAACCTGGTTGATAAAAGGTTCCTTCAGGAAAAAAAAACCTTATGTGGTCCCAACCTGTTTATGTATAAAGTTATAAGGAGAACAAGCTAATGTTGATATTCACTTAATTCTTATATACCTCACTCATACTGGCAGGTTGCCATTCTGACAAGATGCTTTTGCCTCCTGGGAAGGAAGAATTATGTTTCAGATCTAAATAATTAAAACTTAAAAATAATTATTTCCATTCTCCACTGCAACCAGAGAAAAGCTTGAATAATGTATGTGCCTTTAATCCATGGCCCCATTGCTCCTCCAATTCTGCTTCTATCTTGTTCTTGTTTTCCTGTAGCATTTTGAATCAGAATGGATTATGCACAAGGGACCTTCACACAGTGCAAGCTATTTGGGAATTTAAACAAAGTCCTCTAACTTAATTAGTCTTCTCCTAAGGTGATAAATGCCGTTTTTGATGTTGCAAAGGAGGTTTATGACCATACTAATAACTGACATTTAACCATACACTTCCTGAGCTGCAGTTGTAAACATATAATTTCCCTGGCTTCACTAATATAACTAGGTGTTAACTCATGCTACAGACTCTGCAGGAAAGGTTAAGAGAAGAATGGAAGCCTTGCTGAATTCACATACTCAGGACACAGAGCTAATGACTGTGAGCATTAAAGCTTGTTACAGCTTTTTTGAGAATTTGAACAGGGAAAATCCTTAACTGATAGAGCACCTAAGAAATTCTTAGCAGTGCTACTCTGCTTGGAATGGAAATCTATCATGAGAAAGTAATTTTAAAAGTAGGGGGCAGATGAATAATTCAGTTAAAAATATGTCAGTAAAGTGAACAGACAGTGGAAGAACTACTGCTTTTTGGTTGTTATCATTAGAGGGGAATGAACAGAGGGTCACACCAGCCTTACACAAAATAATAAACAGTTTTAGATAAATTAAAATGGAAGACGTTTTGACATAGCATTAGAATACAAATACAACACATTTCACAATGACTAAAAATCTTTTTTGGATGACAGTTATCCTGTGAAGTTTTGGGCTACAAAACTTGTTAAGACAAAAGGTTAACTGGTCTAAAATATATACAAATCAGATTTACACAGCAATTGTTAAATAAAGGATTTTATTAGGATAGACTTACTATATATAAATCAATTAAACTACTCAGACAAAGTTAAATGTTTGTGTGTGTACGTCCGTACGTGCCCAGATTGAACACACATGTGTATAGTGGAATGAGGAAAAGGAAAGAGAATGGAATTAATGGAATACACATTATTTTTGCCACTGTGTTATGTTCCTCTATCTCATTTTTCAAATATTCTGCAATCTGAAGAGGGGAGTTGATTTTTTTTTTAGGCACTGTAGTTCTTTGGAATACAGAACACATTTTCTTAAAGTGAAGTTTCACAAAAGACTGCTCTTACAGAAGAAATTGGACATTAATATATGGTTCCTCCCTTGTATCTTTACTTCTGATTCTGCTTCCTCTGACCTTTTCCAAATAGTTTGTCCTCCATCTTTGGGAATGTATCTTTCTAATATTTAGAAGTGAGGTGAACCTGCAGAAAGAGGATGTATCAGTAATTCTAGAAGTGAAAAGCATTCTGGTTATATTACTGCTGCCAAAATCCTTTAACAAATGTAGGTGTTATTTTTACTTTTCCAGGGAATATTTAATGAGCATCAAATATTCATAAAGGATAGATAATATTTAAATGACATCTTTAAATGATTAAAAATGTGCAACTTGCTCATACTGATTACTACATTAAGACCTAAAATATATTATCATTAGATTCCAACTGTCTCCAAGGTGATATCAAGAAAAAAATATTTCACAGCTTTCTGTACATTTTGTAAGGAAGTTCTTATACAAGCCTCTGTCTTCAGGATGAAAAATTTGTGTTCAGCTCAGTAGTAGGTAAGATGCTAGATAAAAGCAATCAACTACTAAGGAAAAAGGAGTAGAAGTCCACTCAACTTGTTTATTTACCCCAGCCTATGTTCCGTTGGAATAGCCTTGATGTTGGCCTCTCCCTCTGTATTTCAACAGAATTCTCATTCTCACTCATGATTCTATTCCAACAGGCTGAACACAGTTTGGAAATGAGACTGCAGGTAACAGTACAACAGATCTAATGCAAGCTGTGTGTTTATATAGTGTTTTAAGGTGATAAGATAATACAACTCCGTTTAAGGTATCTTTCAGAAACAAAATGTTGTGGGTTTTTTAAAGGAAAGTATGTTGCAAACCACACCAACGGGAGGCATAATAATTTTCCTTTCCTTTTTTGCTTCTTCTCTTGTTTCTGTCAAATTGATGCTTTTAATATTGCTGGAATGTTACCGTGTACACCAGCAAAGAACTGCCATGTTTCCAAACACACAGAGTGCTTAAACTACAAGATCAACTGCAAAAATCAGAAGTTTAGGGGATGTAAGCTGCAGTACAGAGAAATACAAACATGCTTGTTTATAGAATATAAATCTCAATATTTGAAACTAACTACTGAAGGATGACATTGTCTCAGTTTTTTATTTCTTCCTTTATTACCAGGATTACTACTATTTTAGTAAAAAAAGGAAGTAAATCCCAATTGAGGTAAAACTCTCTCTACTAAAGTTATGGCTAAGAAATAAGAAAAAAATTAGATACTTAAAATGATAGATTATCTAACCCAAACCAGGCTTACAAAATGCTGACTTCCCAAATGTTCAATAAATATCTCCTCTAAGATTAACTTTTTAAAACGGTCGCAAAGTTTATTTTTCTTTTTTCTATTTCTTTCTTATAAATCTAAAATAGAGGAAGCATGAACTTCATGACAGCTAATCCTGATTTTGTCTTGCATAATCAGTATTCATTCAAATTATTCTGTCTCTTCCTCTCTCTTGTCTATGTAAGAATGTACTTGCTAAAGTAAGGATAGAAATCTTTGATGCTTGTAAAAATTTATTTTGAACTGGAGAAGGGAATACTGGGTCTACTTAACTAATTTTATCTCCTTCACTTAAAAGAGAAATTGCAAATGAATTCAGACAGTTTTATTAATTGTTGAAGCACAGGATAGAGGCACCTTGGCTATCTTGGAAGTGTTCACTTTTCATTCACAAAATTCATAAGTGAGGAAGAAGGGATACTCTCCAAAATGCCCTGCCAAAGAGTTGATTTTCTATTACTGGAGGTGCTGAGAAAACTCCTGATTGGACTGAGCCACAGAAGAGCATTCAGTCAGCCTTATTGTTTTGATCTATTTTTATCTCCAGTTGTCAGGGACACAGAGGGGGACAACACACGGCAAGGCCAGAGCTCTTGCCCAAGAGTATCCTGTCTTTCTTCTAACACAGTGGAAAAGTAAAAGTCCTGAAAGCACCCTGGCAAGTCCTTGTTTTCTACAAATGTGAGAGGCTCTGAGAGTGAAAATAGAACAGGTGGGAAAAATACTCCAGAGTAGTCTCTAAGTATATACCTCACTAACAAGTTTTATTTTATGAAAAACAGGAAAATAATTTTATAACACTTCTCTTTTCACCTGCTTCTAGTAATCCATCTGAGATGATACAGAGATTAAAATCACTTTGGAGAAACAACAGTGTTTTTTTCCTCTCTTGGGGAATAGAAATGTGAGAGAAGGAAAAGCTGAAGTAGCAAAAAGAAAGAGAAAAGCTGATGGTTTCAAGAGACCACAGTGAGAATCTTTCTGTTTGGGTTCACTGTACAAAATGAAATTATTCTTTACTTTCTCTACTTGCTTATGGTTCTTGTTCTGTATTTACAATCTATTCCTAATAGAGTAAAAACTTCAGGAACTAAGAATTATGCAGAGTAATAATGACAGAGATATTTACCTTAATATCAGGAAGGTTAGCCATGGAATACCAAAACATTACAATCTCACTAGTCTGTCTGAAATATCCTGCATTTGTAGAGCCACTTAGACATGTAGAAGTAGGAAATTGTATTTTTCAAGCCTGTATATTAAGGATATATTCCTTTTGATTAGAGAGATTTTTCCATTCCACACCACAGAAAAATCTTGGCAATAGGAAAACAGACCCATGGTTGTCACATTAAGTCAAACATAGTCAAGGGGTCTGCTACTGTGAGGACTTTGATCAGAAAAATCAATCAGACAACTTATATATAAACAAAATAGACGTTTCTGCTCCCCAAATAAAGTCTTTCCTTCACGTACATGTATTTTCCTTCTATAATTCTTAATTCAGATGTAAACATACAGCATCAGCCTTCTAACAAGCACAAGATGCTACGTGATGAAGCTTAGTGAATAGGTTGGGTGAATGTTGAGATATCCATACTTCTGCACCTGTGCAAGAAGAAGTTTCCAATCTTAGAACCCAGCTATTGCCAACTTTAACAACTGTGTGTTTATTTTAAGATGCTCTAGGCAAATTATAGAATATATTGGCCATTTTAGCATGCACTATGAGTCTTGCCATGTGCTGAGACTGTTGTGAGACTTTGATTATGTGGACTTGGAATTTCAACCTCACAAAAACAATAAAATGGCAAATTTTGAGTGTTTGTTTAATGTACTTTAAGTGTCTTTGAATCAATAATTTATTTGTTAAACTGCCAGGAGGTTGGTAAATGCCTATAATGGTTTACCCAGGATAGTACAATGTTTTATACTGAGAGATTTGTAATGCAAAGAGAGGAAAAAGGTAAGGGTAAATGCATTCCTAGATAGGGAAACTACTGAGTTATTACAGCCAAAACCAGAAGACGTAAAATCAGTGGAGAAGAAATGTTGAATTTCCCTATCACCTTTCTACAAATAGAAGCTAATAAAAAACTACATTAATTAGACTGATCCATGCAGTGGGAGAGAAACTCTTCATGCCTGGAATAATCATCAAAAGTACTGTCCCCTTTGTGCTAGAAGCAGGATTATTGTTCTGTCATTAACCTCCTATAGAGGTAGCTGGAGAGCTGCCAGTTAGAGAGAACATTTTCTCATCACCAGGTGTTAAGTCAGCATTTTGTAGACAACATGAATTAGAGCAAGAACTATAGATTGCTTGAACAGGCATTGAAAGCCTGAGTTATGCAGCTCTGTCATTATGGCTACTTTTCTCCTACATTCTTTTGCAGTATATGATGGACTTCTAGAAGAATAAAACCACCGTGGTGACTCCAGGGACAGAAGATCTAGTAAAAAAGATATAGAAGTACTGGCTGTTCATACGGTTCAGTCTACCTGGGTACTAGAGCCAGCTGGCACAGACAAGAAAATAGAACAAGTCTGCCAAAAAAGCAATTCTTCTGCAGCAGAAGTGCTAAAAGGCATTTGATGGGAGCCATGGAGTGAGAGGAAGCTAACTTTTTACCCTGCTTATCAAGCAGGGCTAATCATGCTGAAAGTGCTACTTCATGCTTTCACAGATACTTTCCCTCTTACCTAAACAACAAACCAGTTCTAACTACAGATAAGAGCTGAAAAGTAATATTTGGCTCTGTCAGTTTGCTCACTTTTTTGGAGAATATCTGTGACAGGGGTGTTATTTTAGCTTGGATGTTTCTGAAGAATGTATTTGATTTGGCATTTTCTAGTTCAAAAAATTCCAGATTCCACTGCAGTAAGCTTACCTCTAAACTGTGCTATTTGACTCAAGCACTGGAAATTGGGCAAATTTGATATTGCTACACAGTGTCCAAATGGGGATGAAAAAGGAGGCTTTTACTATTTTACTGGTGTTACAAATGCTTTTGATCCATCTCATTCACTGTTATCACCTCATAAATGATTGCAGAGAAAAGTGTTACCTCTAAGTGACTGCATAACTTTTGAGTATAATGGAGACATGGGATGGATTTATCTAATTCTTCTGGACATATTCAAGGATCCAATCAAATCACTTGGACAGCTCCCTCAGGCATAATGTGAAAGCCAGTGGTGTTACTTTGCGTATATGGGTCTAGTCTGCTAACCTCCACTCATCTGTTTTGTATTTCTGTTCATATTGTTATTACTGGCAAACTGCTGAAACCAGAATCATCTCTCATGACAACAGAGAATGTGCACGCCTCTAACATGGCCCTTATAGACTGTTATGATATAATACAGATCCCAGAAGATCTCAACACCTTCAGCAGCATGGATGAGAGTGAAAGCATTAATGTGTGTAATCTAGCCTGTTACCATCAAACTCTGCCTCCAGCTATGCAAGTATCAGGACAGTTCAGTAGCATTTACATCAGGCAGTTTTGTGAGGTCTTTGTGTGTATCCTCAAGCAGTGCAGAATATAAAGAAAGGCTGATAATGCTACAGGTATCTGTGCTGAGACAGAGGATCACACCATATGAAACAAATAAGGTCAAGTACACACATTGATATCTTCTCAAATGAAATCTCATTACAGAAACTTTCTAAAAATAAGGGATGTACACAGGTTTTAGTTCAGACTCTAGCTAGTCCTGGGTTGCAGGATTAGCCTCTGTACTAATTTTGAATGTCTTATCTCTTTAACTCTTGTGGTTTTCATTGATTAATTTTTGTTAATGCTGCAGAAACATTGCAAAATCATTTCATTTACACGGACAGCGTACAACTTAAAGATGATACTAGATATCATTGCAAAATTGTCATCACTCACTGAGTGGAAGCCTGAAAAGGGAAACTCTTACTTTCACCCATTGATTTCTCTCCCTGATTCTCCTACTCTCAGTAAACTAAGATTCACTGAGAGAAGTATTTACACTCAGAGATGCAGTAAAATTATTTGGCGAGACTCCTAACGTAGTTGTTAAATGTCTTTCTCTGCTGCTTACGAAGTACCTTTAGTGAAAACAGATAGCTGTTACATGTCATTGCCTTTGGATTTGGCAACGGGTGGAAAGGTAGAAAGCTAAGAGATCACCACTGTCAGAGGTAAAAAAGCTGTTCTTTTGTATAGCTGATGTAGAGAAGAAACATTCAAATTACCAGTAGGACTTAGCGTACACTTTCATTAATTGGAAAGGCTTGATTTCTTGTCCTGCAGAAAAGCCATCTTTTTCATACTCCCATCTGCAGTGTACATTATGCAATAAGAAAATCAAATTGTTGATGATATAAATACTATCCATTTATGCTGATTTCTAGTTGTTTAACAAATATCTGATAGAAACATATCTAGCAGATGCTCTGCTGTTCCAACTTTGTTTGTCTCTTGAGACAGACAGCTACTTAGCAGAGAAAACTATCCTAGTGATTTGTGGCTGCTGAGATACAGGATCATAACCCTATATTAATCTTGACGTGAATTTAACCTTGCTATTTCACTAGAAAATACTAAAAAAACCCTATGCCTTTGGCTCCATTATAAAAGAATTGGTTTTCACAGGTCACACTTTTGATCTTGAGTATACACTCTATGTTCATATCTGAGACATGTAACAAACAGACTTGCATTCTCTGAGGTGCAAGGTCACAGGGATGTTTGGTTGATAAATGCTCTGTTTTCATGCTTTGAGTTCTTAACTCTGTTACTTTGTCTCTAATCCACCTTTGAATGTGGGCTACTGGAGAAAAATGCTGCTGTTTCTGTACTGGGTAGGTCAGACAAACAGATTAGCATGAGAGAAAATATTGGTAATCTCTTAATTTTTCTATTTCACGATTTATCATGTAACAGGAAATATTACAACCAATATTTTAATATTTTAGTGGGACTAAAAAAGCAAGTAGCTCAGATGAAACACTTAGAGTGGCTATCACATATTCTCTTTTTTTTTTTTTTAACCAGGAAAGTGTTTAGTGATTTCATTTGATGCAACTTTCCATTCAGTGGATCAAGTCCTGCATATTTGAACAAGTGCATTAGTTAAGAAATCTTTACAGCCAAATTCCTGACTGACAGTTTTCCCGTCTCTCCATTTTAAAGCACTTTGGTGCCATATTTCTTCTGACAGCTTCTATGTGCTGGCAATTACCCTGATTAAAAACCCATTTGAGAGTTTCTAAGGTGACAGTTTAAAGTTTTAATGCTCCCTGTGATTCGAAAGAAGGAATGCACACCGTTCTCAAAACAGATGAGCAGTTATTTAATAATGTGGCCAACCCAAGTATCAAAATGTAAGAATGCCAAAGAAGGAATTTGTGCTCTCCAAATATTTGTGGCAAAAAGAGAATGTTTAATGTCAGTAAAGAAAATTCACCATTGTCACCTTAACAGTTGCAAAATGATGAGTAGAAACATATTCAGTACCTATATATTAGAAACTATGTTATTTTTATCCCTGCCACCTGAATGATTTTAGAACACAGAATGATGAGAAACATCAGATTATATTTATGTAGTTCAAATTCTCATAAACCTACACCTGTAGGAGCTACTTCTGTACATCAGAACAGACCAAAGGTTTGTTATAATTTTATCATAGATTTATAGTCATTTAGGGGCTGTCTAGAAGGAAGAATTTTGATAGAGAGCATATTATGAATATAAACCTTCCTATCTCTGTCATTTCTGAGCCCAGTCTCAGTCTTGCCTCTCAGTATACCTCATTCTGAGGTGCTTTAACTCTCCTGTAGTACAGAAATCTCTAATGCCATTGTTTGACTCTTCATTTTCTGGTGGCTGAAAGGTAGAATATGCTGCTAAAATGATAGAAGGAAAACACTTTCGATTGTTTAACTACTGAGAACATGCTAAGGTTATCCATTTATATGGGGTGCTGAAATCAAGCTGGGAAACCTGAAAGGAAGATTGACAAGTAAGTAGTTTATCTGAAGTGGGATGAAATGCATCTTGGTAAACACTTTTTTATGATGTGTTTTCAAATGGACTGCAATATTTAGAGAACAGTGTTATACTAATCAGGAAATTACCCACGTAATAAAAACAGATGTTAAATTAAAGAGAAAAAGGGGGAAAATTGCAATATTATAGGACCATAGTAGTACTGGGAAGCTAGGAGAGATGATAACCCATGAAACAGGTTTTATTCCTTAGTTTTCTTTTATTTTTTTTTTTTAACAGACCAAGAGATTGAAATGTATCAAGATATCTATCCAAATAGAGTGCACTGGTCACCTTTGAGAAGATTTTTTTGCATTAGCCAACCTTAATTTCCAGGCAATCAAGACCAAACAAGATAGGAATAAATTTTTTTTTTCTACTGCTAGGCTGGTACAGCTTCTTGATTTACTGTAATTCTTATCTCTGTCTTATTTGGAGAAAACAAAACAAATGGCATCTTTAAATTTCTCTGCCTATTTTGTCTACAGGGACTTAATATTTACTGGGGGTTTGATTTGCCCTGTTGTTTCCTTTTCATTATTTTCCTTCTTTGATTTGCCTGCCATGATAAACTTTTGTACATGAGATTAAGGGCTTCATTAATTGCAAAAGAGCAATCCAAAACATCCTATTGAATGTACCTTTTTCTACTTTTTTGGATCAGAACTGTCCAAGAACTCTTCTTATTGTAGTTCAAACTCTACCTAAAATAAATTTTAAAAGTCAAAAGTTGCTGACACAATCTCTTTCCTAGTCATGAGGAGGACTGCTCTGGCTCTTGGTAACAAACTATGTAAATTCATTCTCTTCACATTCCAACAGGAAAAATAAAGAAATAGATAGGTAAGAGAAGGGAGTAGAAGGTAACAGCAATTCAGCAAATCAATGACTAATAACAAATATGGCAGCAGCATTTTAAAAGACTGATGTCTTTTCTAAATAACATTCTAAAAATCAATTTATCAGAAAGCTGTACTTCGGGAAAGGAAATGCTACTTTTGCTTTGTACCTAGGGAACATGCTACCTTTCATATGTTTCTATCACATAAATCAATCCTCAACAATATAAACTTCTGTCACTTGTACTACCTGCAGTCCTATAGAAAAGTACCGAAGGCTTATTATACATACAATATAAGTTTGTGTTAGCATAAAATTCTATCACATCCAACTGATACAAAAATTACTTGTGTGCAAAAAACAGTTGTACCTTAGTAAATGTTTTCTAAATGTTGTAGAACAATAGGAAAGAGAATTTTCCCTGCCAGTTCCACTGTGGTCATCTACAACATAATAGTCAACAAATGATATTCGTAGAAGATCACATTCAACAAGTGAAAAAAGAAACTCTGGAAACTTAAAGTCAAGTTTAGACAAATCTTATTTCTGACCTTGCAAAAGAATTTTGCATGGCAAAATGTAGAAGAAAATGTCATTCCTAACTGCTGATAAGAGAAAAAGGATATTACATTTTTTCATTTAGGATGCAGTTACATGCAAATAAATCTAATTTCAGGCACAATCTCTAGCTTTTTCCATATTTACCGTGTCTCAGATTCTCTCTCAAGTACCCAAACACAAAGATGAAACTGCTAAACAGTCTGCAGAGAAACCATAAGCACAAATGAAGACAGGAATCACAGGATAAAAGAAAGAAAAGCATAATCCAGATAGATGTACAATTAATCACATGAGTTTACAGAGTTTAGGTCACTTCTTCAAGGATACTGCTAAGCCCCAACATAGTCTTTATGCACTAGACTTCGTGTCCCTCAAACCCCCAACTATAAATGCCACCATTAACAATAGTCCTAAAGGACAGGCATGTTTGAAAAGTTCCCTCTGGGCAGTAGTTTGGAGTTACTGGGTTAGTACTCGGCCAGTGGGCACTGGGTTAGGACTAGAAAAGGGTTGGGAGGGAGACAAAAGTTGGCACTGCAGTTGCAGCAGAGTGGCAAGAAGGCTCTCAAGGGAAAGTGTATTCTGAGCATGAAACAACAGATGAGAATTTGTTCTTCTGGGCCATGGGCTTGTTGTCATCCTGATAATTGCCATAAAACTAGGGGATGGCTTTGTCTCAGCCTGTCTCAAACACCCACAACCATGAAAAAGGTGTATGGCAGCCTATGAATTCTCATTGAAGTCAATTTATAATCTTAATTTTCTAAACTAAATATAAATCTGATGTCTCAGAAGATGTAAGGTCCTCAGAGTACTACCAAAAAAACCCCCAAAAACCCCAAACAACAGAGGGACTGCCAAATGTAGTTGCAAAATTCAATTTCATCCATCTTAACACCCTTGCCATCCTTAAATCTTATGTTGTTTAGAAAAATGACACCATTTCCTCTAGGGGCACTGGAAAAGTAGTCTGATTAAAGAGTTTCCTTCCCTCATATCTGTCTTCTTTCCTCAGGCAAAAGTGTTGGTTATCTTCATGATCAGAATGCGGGTATTATTTGCAGCACATGATATCTACTGTCAGTGGGTGACAAGTTACACAAAAAAATTAATGGAAGGATTCGAGGTACAGAAGCATACACTTAAATGTACATATACAGTGAGACAGAAAATATTGAAGACAATATAAAGCTTTGGCAAAGCCTGAGTTATGTAGCCAGTGTCAGATGCAGGGCTGCAGCTAATTATGCTGAAAGTAAACTATATTCAGGTTACAAGCACTCAATAAACAAGCCTTTTTCTATCCCACAGACTACACCCATTTTTACAAACAACTGAGCAGACATTCAAAACCAGATGAGTTTTGTTTCTCTTAATCTCTTTCTCCATTGTATCTGTCTGATATTTAGTCTTTTTACTTTAATCAACATTATTGTGGCAGCATGAGAAATTTGTACCACATTGATTTCCCATAGCACAGAAGTGTCACAGTAGCTAAAGGTGAAGAAGCTAATAGGATGAAAATAATAATCAGAATAATAATGGAGGAATTATGAACCCAGTTGCATATAAGAGATTGAAATATTATGTTTGGGTTCTTGTGCTACTATAAACTTTGAGATCAAAACACAAATAGATATTAAGTTCAAAGGCATCGCATCAAGTCATCCGCTTATTGACAAAAACAACATCCTTAAACATGTTAGTGTATGAAATAAGCGTAGGAACAAAGCAAACTACTGTTTACTATCAGCTGAATCTCCTAATGCGCTGCATGGTCTTTTTCTTCCTGTGCTGCTATTCTTTCCTTTTAGAGAAAATTGGGTGTGGGTGGTTGGGATAGAGAAAGTATGTGTCCTAATATTTCCCAGAGAAGAATATCCTAAATCAGATCATATGTCTGTCATGGCTACAACTTGTCTTTGACAGTGTCTAAAATGAAAGATAAAAGGTTCCATTATTAACAATAGAGTACTTCTTTGGGATATAACTCCAGGTTTGTATTTGAACTGGTTTAAAGCATGAGTTCAACAATGTAAAAACAATCTTGTTACTTGTTATAAAGAATGTGGGTTTGCTGTCATGTTAGCTCACCATCAAGCTTGCACAGAAGTCTTTATTATCCAACTATTCACACTGCAATATTAGGTTGCAAACTAGCTTAAAGTTAGAAAAGCCTGAACACTGGTAAAGAACAGACAAAATGCAACTTCATGGAACCTTCTAGGCAAACTCTAGAGAGCAACCTCCATCTTGACAGGTGTAATGGTGGCCACACAATGCTGTTCCTATCATGAAGGCAAAATTTTGCAGATGTAAATGTTTTGTGAAACACTGGATTATTATCTTACTTATTGGTTCGGACCAGCTCAAGTGGGGAGGGAGGGAAGGAACAGACTGAATTTCATGGAGGTGAGGTGGTGCTCTGTTCCATATCCCAGCTCCTTCAAGCATCCTGAGGCAGAATTGGATCAGCTGTGAGTCAAAAGCAGACGAGGAGCACTCCCTCACATCTGCTGGAGCCCCTAACCCAGTGCCAGAATGACTGGCACACCAGGAGCACTGGCCCACGCCTTGCCCCAGAACCCCAGAATGGCCAGTGGGCCAGGAGTCCTGCCTGGGGGGGTGGTCACAGGGGGGCCAGAGCAGATAAAAATAAAGACGTGGTCTTCATGTGTTTGGACCTTACCGTCTGGACACGGACAAGCTGGAATTGCATGGTACTCCGGGTGGTAGCTATAATTCTCTCTTTTTCGCTCTCTTTCTTTACTTCTTCTCTTAATCTCCTTTCTTGATATTTTGAGTAATTTAGAGCTCGATGGATTGGATTTTGCTAAGTTGTATGGGTTAGTATGTGCTAAGTCAATACTTTGTGTAATGCTTAATTTTGGTTGAATGTTGCCCCTTAAACTTTTACCAAGTTACCTTATTTTCTAAAGTTTGTCAGTAAAAGCATGTTGTTTTACCTCCTGAGAAAACACGTGTGACACCTTCTCCCTTGTGCCCTTTCAAGGTATAAAAGAACTGAAGGCCCTTTCAATAAATCTGATGAATTTTTGGACCCTTGCATATTTTAAAGTAAAACCTCTTTGATGAGCTCATAGCTTGGAGCCTGGGGTCTTACATGTTCTAACATAAAAGTTTTTCAACAGTTGTGTCAACATGGACAGTCACAAGAATCAGTCAGAGTTAATACACCTGAACTCATCTGTTCAAAAGTGTGAAACAGAGAGCAGTTGCATTATAGTGTGCCTGTGCTTAGTTTGAAGATTAAAACTGATGAATTTATGGTCAAAGTAACATTAATTGGCCACCACGCACAGAGTCAAAATTTCTATTGACTGTTAAAAAAAGAGTTTCAGTATTTCTTGATTACATTAATAAGTACTATGATGACTTTTGCCTATGCTTTTCTTGATTGTCCATTGAAATTAATTTAAATAATTCTGTATATACATTAATCTAAATAGCCAAAGATAACATCATAAATATGGGGAAGTACTGGGAAAAATCAATGCATCATCTAATTATATGTGCTGTCCTCCATGACTGTATAAGAACCAGTCAATCTGAGCTTTATTTCCTATATTATACATACAGTATCCAAGAAGTTGTTAAACCATATTTTGTAATATATTTCTTTCCTAATAATGTTTAACATTTTATTGCTTTTTCACAATTGCCAAATACTAAACTGATGCTTTTATGGAGCTGTGATTCATAAGACTGTGATCTCAGTCCTGACTGGTAACGACCAGCTCTGAAACCATCATTTTACATATGAAAATAAGTCTTATTTTTGTTTGATGGTATTTTATGTCCATCTACACTAAGCTTAATTTTTCATTTTATTACACACTGAGTTTTATAAAGTCTGCCATTCTGTGATAATGGTCCACATCTATACTATTCTGAAGTTGTCATGAGCAAACTTAATCATTTTAAGATTTATTCTCCTTTTCAGGTAATTTGCAAGAAAATAGAGTCAGGCACATTTTAAATCAAAATTCTTTGAACAAAACAATCCACAGTATTGTGGAAAGAGTATAAAATTAAAACAAGGGAAGGAATGCTCTGAATATTCTTCCAGAATCCAGCAGTTTACCGTTTGAGGACTGTTGCAATTAGAGGTGAAGATTTTGTATTCAGGAGATCAAGATGGATTTTTCTTCCATTAATTTGTTTGCTTTCCAAATCCATGTAAAATTTCACAATCCATAGACTTCCTTAAAAATCCCAGACCACTTTCCCACATTTGAGAAAAGTTTTTTTAAAAAATATATTAAAATTGCTCAAATTTTGCCTTTCTACCTGTGAGCAAAGAATATTTTTCTTGTTTTTACTTTTGGTCTTGCCACTTCAAGTGATGCATTGATATAATAAATCCTCTGTAGTTTTCCCTAGTGCTAATTCGAACTGGTTTTTGGAGAGTTAAATTAAATCGTGATCTGTGCCTGTGGAATCGTGTCCTGTTCCTGTGGAAAGCTTTTATTTCAATACTTTGTGTTTTGATATCTCTCCATATGTTTCAGGGTAATGATAATAGTCCTTGTAATAGTATAATTCGACATCATTCTTATTGTAAGAAAATTAGACAGTCAGTATTAAACTCCAGTGCATGTCTTCTGCAATAGGAAAGAGCATGGTACAGAGACATATATGTGGGAACCACTGTAATAAGGAATTTCATTTCAATAAGCTAACCAAAGAAGTTCAGAAAAAGCATACTAAACCCCAGAATTTTTCTCTCAGCTCCAAGTATCTTCAAGGCTGATGAAAACAACATGCAAATGGATGTAAACATTAGGGTAAATTGAAGATATAATTAATCATACCTGACATTGGAAATTAAAGAAAAGTTAAACAACCCACATAGGATTTAACTCTGCAGCTGAATTCTACTTTCTGATTCTGTGATCAAGTGATTCTGTCATGCTTTCTGTAATTATTATTTATTACCACTGCATCAGAAAAAAAGTATTGAACACTGATACATTTGTAACCTTTGTTGGTTGATGTCTTAGTATAAATAATAGCTTCCAGAGTAAAAGAACTGGGTGTGATTGTCCTGAAATTGTCTACTGTAGACAGTACAGACAAAATGGGGCCTCTGTTCTTAGACATCCTGGAGTATTCACTTAGTGAGAGGGAAATAGATGAGAAATAGTACTGACATGGACTCAATTGACCTTGGCAACAGGCACACTAATGATTCTGAGAGCAGAGAGCAGGGTAGGTTACTTAATCCTCAGTGTCAGAAAGCAATTAAATCTGCTAATTACAAAATTATGAGTGCAAATGCTCAAAGGAAAGCAAAAACTGTAATGATTAACCATTTTACAAAGAAATTCTTCCTTCTCTCTCCAACCGTTCCTGGGTATTCCCAAAAGATAACATTTTCACACAGGAGTAATGTTAGATAACTTAATGTCATGCTAAATGACAATGATAGCCTTTGCTTTTTCCTTGGAGATGGTACATTTATGATCCCCAGGTGTCAGGCTGTGAGACTGGACACTGTGTTTAACACAGTCATAACCATTATAGTAACAAAATTTATCGTCGGAGCTACCACTCAGAGGTAGAGCAAATTCTACTCTTACTTTCCAAAGATGCAGAGGGATATTGCAATAGCACAGGATCCCATAGTGTCAGACTAAGTGTTTGTGGTTTTCCACCTTCAAAGAGGAGATCATTTTTGCCAGAAAGTTTATGCTATATTCTGTACAACAGGTAGAGAAGAACTAAACCCTAGGAATCTTTTTTGACATCTTTTCCTAAACTTTAAGAACTCGGAATACTGAATCGAGCATATGAAGAGGATATTGTAAAAGTCCAGTACACAAGAAAAAAACCTAGATTATTTATATGGAAGTTAAGCTATAAGTGTCAAAGTAACATCACCAGAACAAACTTAGATGCATTCTTTCCAAGTAATGCTGTTCCTTATCATATTTATTATCCTCTGATACATGACATCAACATGTTACTGGAATGAGGAAAAAGAAGGTCTGCCCTAGACACATTTGATGAGCCCTTAATTAATTTCTACTTTGCTGTGGAGCACCCATGTAGTCAGAGAGAGAGCATAAAGGAAAAACACAAAGGAACATAACTGAGGAATAGCCCCTACATGTATGTCAGCCTGTCACTTGGCTTGCAGATTCCTTTGAAGCCTATGCTTTTTGGGTTAAAATGAAGTAAGATTAAATTTCCTCATTTTTACCAATTTTTTTTTTCAACTAGAAGCATAATAAATTTTTCGATAAGGGTCAAACCAATTGAAATAATTTTGCCAGTAAAGAATGTTAAACTATCGTGATTTGACGATCTCATTGAAATTCATCTGTTGTATTCCTTGTGTCTGGTAGTTCAGCACGTGTTGACTGTTCAGAGTCTGCAGAACTTGGCGTGCAGATGAGTGAAACTTCACTGTATGAAGCACAATTTTAAAAGAAATCCTTCATTATCTCTACTGTGAAATATCCTGTCAGTTTCAGCATTTTTATCTTTTGTTGGTTTCAAGATTTTTTGGAACAGTATTTTTCAACATTCTCTGCAGATTTACCAGATGAAGAAAAAGACTACAATGAAGTACCATTTTTCATGACACTTAAGTCTCTATGACACTGGTGACACTGGTGTCCACCACAGCTGGCACTCAGCACACATTTATTCTCTGTAGCATATCTTTGCAGTACAGTTTGAAACACAAAGTTCAAGTGCATATGTTGTCTCTGGTTTTCAAAGATACTGAGATATGTATTACACTTAAAAATATGTGTCATTAATCCTGTGAGACAAGATTGTAAAAACTAGAATATTTTTATGAGAATTTGTGCTTTCTTTTCTTCTGCCAATCCACTTCTACTTCAGGTTTTTTTTTTCAAATTTTTTTGCAGGAGGAAGGGAAGAGTATAGTAACTCTAAAATGGCTCTTCAAAGGATTTAAAGAGTCCTAGGTGCTTGTGATCATAAATATTGAATGAAAAGCATAACTTCATGACGTTTTTTGATTTTTAATGTAAGTGCTTGATTGCTTTTTGAAAAATATGGCTATAATCATGACTGCTAGGAGCATATATAGCTATATATCATAGAATGGATTGGGTTGGAAGGGACCTTAGAGATCATCTAGTTCCAACTCCACTGCCATGGACAGGGATACCTTTCACTAGACCAGGTTGCTCAGAGCTCCATCCAGTCTGGCCTTAAACACTTCCAGGGATGGGGCATCCACAACATCTGTATCCAGTAAATCATGCATGTAAAGCTAATAGCATGCAGTGTGTTTTAGAGTCATATGAAAAGTCTTTGTGTTTCATTTTTACCTTGAAACCAGTTCTCTACCAATTATAAGTTTCTATAGGACTTACTCTTTGCTCAAGTCTTGAGTAACTTCTAACTGTTCAGTGGCACAACAAAGGGTCTTATTCCTCTTCTTCATATGCATCATGGAGTTTCCTACAATAGTAACAGATGCAAAGACCCGAGATTCATTATTATTATCTGTACTTAAAAATGATGCAGTTTTATTGACTATTTCATAACTTTGATAGTGTTAGGGAATATATTTTTTCCATGCCAAAAAGTGACGTGTCATTACACAGTTAAGTGACACATTAAAGAAGGTTAGAAAACTCTGGAATATAATACTGCAACTAAAAATAATTGATAAAAACAAAATTTTAATTTAACATTTTCAAATTAACATGTTTTGGGAAATTAATGCCTTTGTTTAACTAGATGAGATTATTATGGAAGATACACAATTTTTAAGTGGGTTATCTCAGAAAAAAATCCCTACAGAATATTTAACAACTCTTAACATTTTTTATGTACATGTATCTAGTATTTGAATAGTATCTAGATACATAATTCTCAGTTACAATGTTCGACTGTCTTGTTTCTGCACTAAAACAGAGAGCTACACTGACACAGTTCTCTGTAGCATTTTGAAGAATGCAAAATAGAGGGAGCAAAAGTACTTTTCAAGAAAATCCTCAACCTTCTAGCTTCTGTGACTCTAACCTCACTTAATGATGTTCCTCCAAAAAGTGTTAGCATACTCAGTGGATTGAAAACTTCTAAAATTGGCTGGAAATATGTTATAATCCTGTTCCAAGTTCAACGGAAAATGGGAGCACTGGAGAGATTGTCCAGACTGAATTCAGTGAAGGTCTTTCACAGTTAGAGGGGGGATCCTTGGCAACATACTGCATCTCTCAAAGAGAGAGAGAAGGAAAATGGATTTTCATTCTCTGAATGCTTAGATGATAAAGAAATTCAGTATATTCGAAATGAGCTCCTAAAAGTATTTTGTCCTATGAGCCAGTAGAACTCCATAGAAGCTTTTGTTGCTACGCAGTGAGGTGCCATAACAATGTATATTGTCTTTCAGTTTAGTGTGTGCTCTTTCTCTTATTGTGAAACATTACAAGAGAGTAGTTGGCTCATTTTATCTGAGCAACCCTGCAGTTACCTTCTGATTCTCATTTTACTGGCTATGCAGAGAAGATGCCATTTAAAACTTTAATTGCCAGAGAGGGTTGTGAAATATTCAATGAGATTTACTGCTTTCCCTTTGTGACGTACCTTCACAGCAAAGTGACCCTGGTGATTAGGAAGCATATTGTATAAATGGCAATGTAATGAGGGCTTGGAGACTGTGAAGTCTCCAAAGAACACTTCATTTTGAAATTTTCTTGTTATGGAGTATTTTATGAAGAAATCCTGCCAGGCATTCCAATGAAGATAACCTGGATCTTTAGCCAGAGACACTGTCAAAAACAGAACAAAATTCTTAATAATGCTTTAAACTACAGACCCATGAAGGCCAACCTCACTGTTTAACTGAACTGATGAGGAGAGGCACTGAAAGAAAAAAAGATCTCTGTCTTTAAGATGTAAACAGTCTGCATATTTTTCAAGTTGTTGGCAAGACATCTAATCAGAGTATTCATGATTCACGGTAAGAATAATCGTTCAGAACATAACAAGTATGTTGATAGCTTTTCTGTTTTTAAGAACTGCATAATTCATAATAGACGTATTACATACTTTAATACATAGGGTTTTTTTAATTCAGATTCTGCTGCTAATCCACTGGAGTCTCTACAACAGAGTTAAACTGTTTCATTCATTTTATTGCTTGTTAACTTTGAAACATAAAAACGACCATTTATAAGTTAGTATTAATTATTTCACTACTGATCAGATTTAGGAAGAACTTTAGTACGCTCAGGTCCAATTCTGTATTGATTCTGCAGTTTACTGAGATGTTAAACTCTTGTGCTCCTTTTAAAACAACTTCTGTTGCAGGTTAAGCTCAGGAGGCAGCTAAGTTCCACACAGCCACTCCCTCACTCCCTACAGTGGGAAGGGAAAGAGAATCAGAAGGGTAAAGTTTAGAGAACTTGTGTGTTGAGATAAGGACAGTGTAATAGGCAAAGTAAAAGCTGCACAAAAAAGCAAAGCAAAATAAGGGATTCATTCACTACTTCCTATCAGCAAGCAGATGTTTAACCATTTCCAAGAAAGTGGGGCTTCATCAATGTGTAATGGTTACCTGGGAAGACAAAAGCAATAACTCCCAACCTAATTGGGCCCAGAAAATTGAAATTCTACCAGAAAAATGAAAGTGTGCAATGTCAAAAATATACCAAATCAAAATAGCTGCTGTCCCTGTCTCTGTAAGACACTGAACAACAAACACACAAGTAAGACCATTGAGTGCATAGATATTTCTGTTTAAAAATTAAATCTTTTGCTGAACCGGATGTGTAAAATTTAAAGTGGTCAGATCCAACGATAGAATAATCACCATTTCATAAGGGCAGCTAAAAGTGAAGTAAATAAATGACTTGTCAAAATGTCATTGCAGGGAGGGACAAAAAAGAGTTTATTCATCCCTACTCCCTCTCAGAATACACAAGCATATGCACCAGGAGAAAAAGTGCTGCTGCTCCTGCACATCCCTTAGTAAATCAGCAACTATACATCCCCTTCCAAGAAACCTTCTCACAGGTTTTCTTTCTTTCACCCTTGTAGTTCCCTTGTGATTTTACAGAGCATCACAAAACCTGGGAAGATGCTGCCAGAGCGGCTCTTCCCAGCAGCTTACAGGCTTCCAAGTCATGACTGGAGTCATCTAGCTGCCCACAATGGCACACCACAGGGAGGGGAGTGGGATTCCACACCCCCACTGGGGACATGGGTCAGACAGGAGCCAGCTACACCCATACACTAAGCTGGGCCAAGGATCCAGGTGGGAAAAAGCCATGAGCCTTGTTCAACACCACTGTTCCACGGAAGCATTGTTTCTTCAGCATGTCAGGAGCTCCTGCCTGTCACAGAAGAAGTATGACAGGCTCACAAGGTAGTTGAAAAAAATGCCATCTGGACACCCCACAGCCTGCTCATATTGAACAGGCACACGAGGGACAGGACCCAGAACTAACTGTCTCTCACAAACCCACCGGCAGCAGTCTGCCTTCTCCAGCCCTCTCTCATCTCTGTCTCTACCTGCTGTGAGGCTGGCTCCCCGGGATTTGCATATCCAGTATTGGGGTCAATACCCATCAGTGTTGCTGGATGCTCCCTCATGAGGCTCCTGCCTGCTGCCCCCAGGCTATGGCCATTTAGGAACTGGTTGGGCAGGCCCAGACCCTTCCAGATAGCCACCACCGGCAGGGGAGGAAAGGCCTGGGTGGCTTTCAGCAGGGAGAGGGTAGGGTTGGAAGAAGAGATCTGCCTCCTGGACACTGATGGCAGCTTACGAGGCACCTGCATCTGATGGGAAACATGGTGCATGGGGAAGGCTGGTGGTGTGGTGGTTGGTGAGATAAATAACCCAGCACAACTGTGCATTCTGGAACTGTCTGTTCGAAACAGCTCCAAAGAAAAGGACCTAAGTGTCCAAGTAGGTAGCAATCTGTATGTGAGCCAGCAGTGCACAGTGGCAGCAAAACCAAGTCCAGGGAAGTGATCCTTCCACTCCACAATTGAGAAGACCTTGCCTGAAGTCCTATGTCCAAGTTTGGGCTCCTTGAGCCACAGTGCAGCATCATGTGTTGCCATACATAGTCAACAACTGCATTCTTCATTTCTTCTTTAAAGACTTTTTTTGATCATTTATATCATATCCTAAGGCTGACCTTGGTTATAGGAGGACAAGGCCAACCCAGTGGCAGACCTGACAAGATGGTAATACTTATCACACTGGGGATGCAGCAGTGGCAGCTGCAGGTACAGCCTATTGTATCCAGGACCTCAGAGCAGAGGTTGGTTTCATATGGCTAGTTTTGAAACTTAATGGTGCAAGCATGTGGCACGTGAGGACAGACAGATGAGTAGCGTGGCATGTTGAAGGGTGCTTGCATTAAGTTGGCACAGCAGATTGTGAAATATGTTCTCAGCTGGAGTTGCTCCAAGTGCTAAGCAGTGTAGATATAGCAAATTGGTTTTAGAAGGGGCTAGTCATGAATGGGGATGATGCACACTGCTCCAGATTAACTGGAACAATAATTCAGCAATTATTCCCTGAAGCAGATCACAAGAAAGTATAGATGTAGCCTAAAGGATGCAAAACTGTTTCATTTAGTTATGTACCAGATTGAGATTGATTATTCCTTAACTTATGTCATATCCTATAAAATATCTTTAGAAAGTCTTCTAAAAATGTCTTTGGATTTTTTGGAAGAGCATAGTTTGATCCAAACTCCAGATTGGATCTAAGCATTTTTTCTGCCTTATTCCATTTCAGACAAAAATATATTAGAGTCAATGTTAAAAAAGTCAGCCTGACTTGGATGTCTTCTTTCCAAGTATATCAACAGTTGCTTTCAAAATTATGATCAAGACTTTTAATGACCTCACATTGAATCTCAGTGATATATTTAATCCAGAATGAAATTAAAATAAATTTTGGATTAAATGCTATCATTTTCAGAAATAAATCAATTTTATTTGAGGGCTATATTTCATATCCTTGAATATCACATGGAGAAGCAAAAAATATGATCTCTATAAACCATGATTTTACTCATTGAGACCAATTAACATATTTAACACTCATCTCAATATTTAGTAAAGGCACTAATGAGAACATCAATGCCAAGAAGGGAAGGAAAAGAAAAGGTAGAACTGGATATTTAGTAAAGGCACTAATGAGAACATCAATGCCAAGAAGGGAAGGAAAAGAAAAGGTAGAACTGGAGGTTTGCCCTGACCAATGAGAATATCTTGAGATTATCCTCTTAAGAACATATCAATAGAGCAGCAGTAAGTTACCTGCTCAAATTTAACAAAAGGATCCCTGAATATTTTTTTTTATTTTTTTTTCCAGTATACAGAGCAATTACTTGTGGTCATTTAGATAAAATGTCTTTTTGGTCCTGGTAAACCTCCTTGAGAGAGAGACTCTCACTGAACAGGTTTTTTACTGTAAAATTTTCTCCTAATTACCTGAGCTTCAGAGATCAATGCAGCAGCTCCTTGGGGGGCAGCTATAGTTAAAGAAGAAAGATGTTGAATATCAATGCCATTGTTCTATTTTCCTTGGAATTATTTTAATCAAGTCAGTGTATTTGGTAAGTGTAGGGTAAGAGACCTGGAGAATATCCTGTCTTTATTTTGACTGAAAAATTTCTACAAAAGAATTTGTTTTAATGGTAGAATCTGTTTTTTCAACTAGTTGAAAATTACCTGGTTTTGTAAAAAAAAGCTTTTCTTATTTTTACTATGTACACATTAAAAAAAAATCAAAAACCTGAGGGATGAAACAAGATTTTTAATTTTTAACAGTGCGTATCAAAACACTATTTTTTGTTTCCATATCTTTATAAATATATCATTGCTTTCAGATTTCCAGGTTTTGTAGAATATTAAAAATATATATATTTTCATGGAAATTAAAAGGTATGTGGTTTTTTCCATTATGAGGAAAAGAACAGACGATATTTGACTAAATATTGGAACTGCCAAATGGAAACCTCTGTTGTAAACCCTGATATCTTTAAAGATATTTAACCTAATTTAAAATCGAAGTGCTGTGTGGTTGTATGTCAGATACAATGAAACCTTTATAAACAATTCTTTTTCAAAATCCAGTTACTGAAGAAAAGCATCAGACTTAAGAGATACAAATGTGGCAAAGGTCGCCCAGAATTGGTTCAGCAGACTAGTTTCGTCATTCTGGATAGATAACCTGTATAGAATTATCTGAGAATCAAGAATAATTCTATTTCAGTATTCTTTGGATCTTTGGACGCCCAGAGAACTCTACAGTTCTATTTTTCCTTAGCTTTGTAAATTTGCATCAGAATATTACTCAATACATAGACTTTATAACCAAGTTAGAAACAATGCTCAAGGATTTTTACATTATTAGCAGTGTCAAAGGAATTAACTTTTTTATATCCTCAAAGATAAGAGGATATATAAATAAACCTGGTCACATATTATTGTGTCGTCAGCAATATCTTAGCTGGAAAACATACTTCATTAAACCAGAAACATAACTGACGCAAGAATAAATTACATGAAATTAAGGTATTTTCATTAAAGACTGGGAAGACTGAGTGCTTTCAACACAATGAATAAAGAACCATAAAGTTTCAGAACAAAGAGTTTTGGTGACCCCAGTAAATTTTAATTAATTAAGTCATAGAATAAAAGTAGTTCAAAAAAGTTTGTCTATTATGTATATATGTAAGATGAGAACTAGTAGAAATTGTCAAAAAGTATAGAATAAGGAAAATAATATGAAACAACTGAGTTCAATTTTCCCAGACAAACTGTAGCAACAAATGCACCCCAGCACTCCTGATCACCACAGTGTTGCCATCCACATTATGGCACACACACTTGTCTCAAAGTCTTTACCTTGTTAACTATTTCAGATTTTGAGTATTTGTACATGGTATTAATTTCTACTAATGATTTTTTATATATATATTCTGTATAAACTGTTTCATGATGCAGTCCTGAGCTTTCCTACCCCAAAGCGAAACAGCCTTCTGAAAGCTAAGAGGCATTAAGCACCTCTCCTACGAGGAAAGGCTGAGAGAGTTGGATTTGTTCAGTCTGGAAAAAAGAAGGTTCAGGGATGACCTAATTGTGGCCTTCCAGTACCTCAAGGGGGCCTACAAGAAAGATGGAGAGAGACCTTTTACAAGAACATGTAGTGATAGGACAAGGGGGAATGGTTTCAAACCAAAAAAGAATATGTTTAGATCAGATATAAGGAAGAAATCCTTCACTGTGAGGGTGATGAGGCACTGGCACAGGTTGCCCAGAGAAGTTGTGGGTGCCCCATCCCTGGAAGTGTTTAAGGACAGGATGGATGGAACTAAACGATCTTTCAGGTCCCTTCCAACCCAGTCTATGAGTCTTTTTATAAATTCATCATGTTTAATTCCCAAGTAAGAGCTAAATTCATTAGTTAAAATACATTTTAACATAATTTCTTGAAGTGACTGAAGTTTTTTTCCTACCTGAAAATACAGAACTGAAAATTGAACCATACTTGGGGTTTGAATTGAGAAGTAAATGCTACTGAAGGACTCGATTTTATTTTCAGGAATTTTTAAAAATGATTTCACCATTAACCATACAAAACAGGTTAGGTTTTAAGACTAAATTTCTGACCTCTGTTAGACTATTGTAGACCTTAAATTGTCATTTAGTCTTCATCAGACATACTATATCCAGTTGATTGAGAAGTAATATTGTGGCATGGCCTCTGAAACATGACTATATCAGCAGACAATAATAACTCTTGTAACGCATTGAGCTTTGTTATGGTTAGTCCGCACACTTCACAAACAAAGATCTTATTACAAGTCTTTATTGTTAAATAAGTTTCCTAGTATAGAGCTTTTGAATTATATAAATAGTACCTTTTATGGCTTGTTTGTTAAGATTCTTTTTAAGTTCTACTTTAGAAATTAAAATAGTCATTCTTTATGCTTCTTGAATGTAAAGACTATTTTTTTCTTCAATTTTTATCATCCATGCCGTGGATGAGAGTGCAGTGGATGAGAATGCAGTCATCACAGATTTTCTGACAGAGATAATATTCAGCTCACTAAGATTTTCTATTCAAAACTAGAAGAAATAAAGTTTCAGGACAGATTTTGTTCCCTGCTTCACTCTGTCCTCTAACCTTGGAATGTCTCAAGCTCTCTGTGCCTGTCAAATGCTATAGGATATCACACAGAAAAGCTAATAAAAACTGCTACTGTAGCTCCTCTTGAGTTCTTCTATGAGTGTACATCATAATGTTTCACCTTTATGAGAACTTTAGATATCTGTGAAACCTCTTGTGATGTAGAAATACCATATGGATTTCTATTTCACTTCAAAAACTGCATCTGCGTGGAAATGTATAGAGATCATACACATGTGTATATATGCACACAGACACGGGTACTTTCTGGCAAATGAATCCACTGAGGCTTTAATGATAGTTCAATCCTGGTTTCTTTCTATCTCTCTGGACAAGGAATTAAAACATGTGGTTATATATTCTCAGTTTTGCAAGAAGGGTGAAATTCTGTTTCCTTTTATTAATGTATAAGTGTTTCTTGTATGCTCAGTACTACTTACAAAAATACAGAGACCACTCTCCTGAAATTTTTGTGATCTGAAAATACATAATGGAGGTGACCTACATAAGAAGAGGAAAAGGGAACAAAACTGGAATGGTATTATTCATTTCATATGTAAATAATTGGATGGGAAAGCAAGTTAACCAATAAAGAGTCCCTGCAGCTGACAGACAAACTGAAATAATTCCCCAGTCTGACTCCAATATGATCAAAGAAGAGTAGTTTTTACAAAGTGTTTTCAAAGCGTAAAATATGAGAGAAACTCCAGGAAAATGTGAGAACTCTGTAGGTGGCAATGTAGACTTTGTGCCCAGAAAAGGCACGGTATTGCAAGTCATGGGGGGAAAATCAGTGAAAAGGGATTTTGACTTTGTACTTTTTTGGTACTTTTGCCACAATCCTATGAAGTTTTCAGCAAAAATTACATCTATGGTTCTCATAGCTTAAGTACAGATACAAACAAAATAGTTTAAAACATTTTCTAAATACACACACACAATATTTCCCTTCTATGTTATGGGTTTCTTAAAATCTCCATGATTTAAAAAATTGTTTTACTGTATTTTAAAAATTTTTACTGCAGTTTTTTAAAATACATTTAGCAAAATCACATTTTCAAGATGCAAATGTACTTCACAATAAGCAATCAATTGCAACACAAACATTTCTGGTGACATTTGTTCCCCAAAGTTTTACTCTATTGCCACTCAGCATGAAACATGTATTGATTCTGGCCTCAGGAGCTGCATTCCATTCTTTCTCCATTTTAGCAGATGGTAAATCAAAGGTGACACAACAAAAATGAATAAGAAGTGGGACTCTAGGGAGAGGGGTAAGTTAGTTCCTTCTAGCTGGCTGGGAAAAACAGCTTCCAAACAACTAAATCTTAGATTTAAGTTATTCAGTGTTCAGGAGAAGATTACAAGGTTGATGCTTTCCAATTGCCATATTTTCTCAAGAAAAGAGTTTCTCTATGAAAAGTTTGATTTTCTTTTTAATTCACTTATTTTTGTTTGATAGACTTTCCATTGACTCTTCAAAGAGCTTCTTTTCAGTATCTGCATCTTTTTATCATAGCACACTAATAAAGAAATGAAGATGATTTCTTAACTTAGTTTAACCTTTTCCTGTGCCTCCTACTGAACTTTTAAGGAGTTGTTCATCAGAGTCTGAAGTTGCCTTTTTTATTCCTGAGCAAACAGGAGAAGAGATAAATAAATGTTATGTATTTTCCAACTTTGCATTCAACTGAAATTGTTTGTTCCCCAGAATCCTCCTGGTAAGGTTTCTTCTTTACATTTATTCTCTTAAATCTTTGGCTTTCAATGTCTTAGTACTTAGTAGTAATGTCTTACTACTTCTTACCAGTGTGTTTCTGGTATAATTCTCACAATATTGTTTTAATCACCTATGTAGCTTAAGAGTTTATGGCCTACATTTCCCTTTTAATTCCCAAGCCAAACTTCCTTCTTTTTTTTTCCTATAAACTTCTATTTCCAGGGAACTCTGTACACCTCACGAAACTTTTGGTTATATTTTTGAGTTTACCACTCTTTGATTCTGTCTGTGCTTAATCCTGCATATCCACCTAACTAATTAAACCTCATGGGCTTTCTGCCATTTTCAGTTATTTAGCGTATAATGGACTATTTTATTTTTTATTTACATATTTTAACAAGACCTGCTGGAAGTCCATAACATGAAGAGAATAAATACCTTGGTTGCAAGTTGTTTTCAGTGATCTGTTTTGTGATTTGTACAGATTAGAAAAAAAGTTTGATTTTAAGATTGAGGAGTTTCTTTTGTCTGTGAAAACCAGGAGATTCTTCCTGCTCTGGTCTTGACTGTGAATTAAAGAGACTACATTAAACATTCATTTCCTTCAGGTTCCTAGATTATTAAGGGATTATAGTTCTTTCAAATAAAATTTGCTGACAAAAGCATGGAGTATGTAATGCAAAATTGGCAACTGTCTTTGCCAAATCCTGAATCTTCCTTCTCTATGAGCCCAGAATCAATCATGGTAGAAACATGCAAAGTTATATTTTTCTTGAATATTTTATCTTGACAAGTATTTATACGTGTACTCCTGCTTTTGAACAGAGTATTTTTTAATATACCTTTATAATGAACAATACTAGACATAGTATTGTCCTTGAACTCAAGAGAGAGGATTTCTCTTCTTTGATATTTTTGCCATTCCTGAAAATCTTGGAAATTCATTTTACAAGCCTGTACCTCTGTTTCCTCAAAAGAGGAGAGTTCTTTTAGAAAATAGTTTGAGTTCTACTGATTAAGAGTACTTGGTGTTATTTGTGTTTTATTTAAAGGAACATATTAGTTATTACTTATATAATAAAAAATAGAATTTTACTTATGACTAGAAAGGAGTTGCTAATAAAGTGAAGGATGAAACTGTGCAACAGTACACAGAAACATCATGAATACTTCAAGCTAGGAATTTAAACTACAGAAGCAATTTAGGGAGACAGAATTACTTGTTGTAGTGTACCTTTCTAATTATGAAACATAATAGAAACAAATCTTCCTAATCTATGAGAAGACCTTGACTTGGGAAAGGGGAGAAATGACAACAGCTGCAGTTGCAGTGTAGTAGTATTGGTAGTTCTATTCAAGTTGTGGAGAGAGATTTTTTTAGGTAAAGAACCATATAGAGTTTACAGATAATAAGAGAACGTTACTCTGCAGTGGGTGGGCCAGATTTCCTGCAGAACCTGTTGGTATTTCTTTACTGTTACTTCTTAGATCTTGCACTTTACAAGGGGGCTCATATCCAACTATAAGCTTCAAGATCTGACTTCTCTGCCACGGGAGAAATTCATTCAGCTTTTCTGTGTTGCTTTTTAACATGAAATGATAGAAAGAATTAATACAGAATTAATAATTTTTTAATCTCCTGAAACATATAGTTTAGCTAGGGGTTAGTAGCTAACTCTTTCAGTGCTACTATCCATTTGGAATTTCTAGACATATACATTCTTTCTGCTTTGAATTTTTGTGAAAGGAAGAAGAGAAAATTCGTCATTTCCCTCAGATGTCACCATGCCAGGCATCTAAACCAAGACAGAGCTTTGACTAAACTACCTGTCCTTCAGAAATCGAAGTACAGAGCCACTGTGCATGCCCCGAATCAACAGTCTCCACATTGTGATCTGGGCTGATGGTCTTCCCATACAAATAGTACACATTGTATCCACCTATTTGTCTGGTCTGAAATTTTAGGACAGAATCAGAGACCTGTAGCCTTCTTAACTCTGGCAAAGTCTTAAAAATGTTTTCAGAAAGGGGTTTCTTCTTCTGTTGCCTATGAAAGGAGATTATTTGGCTTTGCTAGGTAAATCAGGTTGCAAGAGTGTGTCCCTGAATCTTAAATGTAAGAGATCTTTTTCTTTTTCTCAACTGCTATGCAATTATATAATGGATAATTTGTTTCATAGCATTACTTGCAGCTAATTCATGTAACAGGGAGGTTAACTATAGAAGTGAATTCTTCATCATCTCATGAGTTTCATATTCAGGACATGGCAGTGTCATTATTCTGAACTTATATGTTTTGCTACTTCTACTGACAACACACTCCTGTAGTCATAAGGTTAATTGCCTGGTTTACAGTTTTTAACATCACTGTAATTGCAGAGTAATTACACTATGTTCAGTAGACTAACAATAAATTTTACAGGTTACAAAAATAAAAGCTTAGTATAATGGAAGTCTCATTAAATTGGCTGTTCTAAATAACTACAGTCTTAAAATAGTAGTTTAGGACTTTGGAATGGAGTATTTTTCAAATCCAGCCCACTCCTTCATTTTTACTTAACAACCTGAATCCTGTCATACATATAACCTTCTCAAACCACATTTAGAGTTCCTCTTTCAAGATCAGGTTGACTTTTTAGTGTCTGTTGTAGGTAACATGCCCAGTCTCTTTCTAATAACTATTGCCTGGGGAGCCTTGTTCACTTCAAACCAAACAAGACTAGTGTACAGACTGAAATACAGATGGTACAATTTTTTCCTTGACAGAAGTAAAGCAAAGTTGACCTAGAAATGTCCCTGAATTAGGAGGTGTATCCAGCTCTTCTTGCATAAAGGGAGGCAGATGTAATATAAAAAACTTTCTCTAAGGAAGAGAAAATATGTAAAAAAGGAGTGAACTGTAAGGAGAACATTAGCATCCCTCATAAAACCATCATCACTTATCAGTTATTAATTTATTTTAAAAAGTAACAGAAATAGCATTTTTTTAAAGAGAGATTCCCAACCCCCCAGACCCTCATATTATGCCATTGATCTGCAGCTTCTCAAATGAATTCCCAATACTCCTGTATCATGAATACACTGAGCCCTGTATTCATTTGTTCTCTGTGTGTTTGTGCATATTTGGCAGCTGCTAAATGAGTTTGGCCCTTTTACCCACAAGCACTACAGGAAAGTTGAACCCTTGGTTAATGGGCATAAGGACAATTATAAGAGTGTTGCTTTTCTGGAGGAAACAGATAGTTTGATTTAAAGACAATTAAAGCCCTGAGTGAGCTGGGATCCATCCTCCTCTATATTCATTACTTAGATAATAAGTTGTCAGTTATTATTGTCTTTAGCAGAAGAAGGAAAAGGAGAAAAGAAGCCTCCTGTGCAGAAGAAAGGATGTTTTGTAATGGAGCTTGAGGAAGCAGTAGAGCAATCTGGACAGTAGAATCACTAGTGATTACAGAAACAAATGCTGTCAATTAAAGTGGCACGCAAGCCTTCCTTAATTCCAATGCACTATCAATATGCTAACTAACAAATACTTTACCCTATGGAATGACTCTGATGGATCATAAGGTTTTGTCTTCCTGACATTACGTTTTTAGACAAAGCTCTCCAGCTAAAGAGAGGCACATTCTCACAGATGGATAAGGCGCACATTAACAAAAAGAGATTTCATCCCTCACTGAGTGAATCGTCTTTCCAAAAATGGTTGCAAATGTGTGGTGTGGTTGTTTATTTACCATCCATAGGACCAAACTTCTACAGGTTTTATAACTTTTCTTTGGAACAACAATCTTTCAGGAGAATCAGGAAGAATTTCAATAGTCCTTTCACACTGAGAAAGCAGATTGATTCATTTCATCTAATTCTGAAAGTACTTGAATGTGTTGAATGCGGTAGCTTGATTTCAAATTGTAAAGCTTGTGTTCCATCTAGTAGAATTAGATGATGGGATGGGAACTGAACACAGTGGACAAAATGGAAAGGTAAAAACAAAACATCTAAAGAAATAAAAGGTAGTAAATTAATTTGAAGTAGGAGATAGAAAAGAAATCTAAATAATAGAGTGGATGGTATGCATAAATCACTCTATACTTTTAAGTGTAATACAACAGTATCAAAATGAGGACAAAACTGTTTATGTAAGTTTAATATATAGTCAACCCACCCAAGGTCTACCTTCTCTGTGTGGGTGAAACACGTCCTGATAGTCCTTGCACCAAAAGAATACACTGATAGAAGGAGCCTCTAGCACTAAATTCATTCAGAAACCTGTTTAAATATGCTTGCTTGCAGTGCCCTGACCTGCTACCCAGTCTTCCTGCTTCCTACAGAATCCTGCAGATATGTATAAAATACTCGAGGTTAACTTCTCACCCCTCTACCAGTGACTGCAACAAAATCAGGTAGATATCTGCCATGAATGGAAGAGCCCCTTGATAGAGGGACATTCTTTCATGTCTTAAAGCCATAATAACCAAAATAATCCCAGAAGAAGGCAGGGTAACCTGTAGTTTTTAACATATACCAGGTCATTTTGTTCTACAGAATCAATTCAGGCATAAAAATAGTTGTCAGGGTACTGTTTCTTTCTCCACATTCTTTTTTGGTATAAAATAACTTGAAAATTTCTGACCAATTATTACTTAAGAGCCTGATTCTGTGCAAATGACATTTTAAATGGATGACAAGACATCCAAGAGTAGATTTCAGAATATGGAGCCAAACTGCCAAATTAGGTACTTAAAAAAAATATATTGTGAATAAACAATAAAAAGATAACAAGTGTAAAAAGGGATCACATCTAAAATGAGAACAGTATGTGGTTGTGATGACAGTGTTAGGAAGCCCCACAGATTAGACCCTTTTCCTTCTCCTCTGCCTCATACCTGAAAGCACACTGAAGAAACATCTAAGAAGAAGGAAAATTGGGCAAGGATTGCATGAAGAGGGCATGGAGTCTGAGAGGCAGAACAAATCCATGGAGATTTGAAAAAAGGAAATGAACTAAAGCTTACAAAAGTAGTAAAAGTAGATCAGTAGAGTAACCCTTGCAGATGACTTTTTGAAAATGAAAACAGTCCAGTTGGTAAAGAAAAAAGGAATTCCAATTCTTAGTATAAATTATTTTCTGTGCTTGCCACTACTTCAGTTGTACAGCTTCAAATATTATAAGAATCATCTGATAAGATCTGTTTTTTACATTTAGAAGTCATGTCAAAATAAACACTCTCCAGCTTGACAGGTACTCCCCCTCTTCCCCCGCCCTGTCTTATGCTGTTCTGCCATTCCTTTACTGCAACCCATCTGTCAGGAAAAAAAAGTCTTTTTTTATTGGTAATTTGTCTTTTACATATGTTAGAGAACACTTACCACGATGTTTTTTTGGTATATTTATAAGAAATTACAGTGCTTCAGTAAGCAAACAAATGGAAATATGGTAACTATACTTTACACCAGTGTCACAAACACTATTTTAATTTCAGAATTTAAAACCAGAAAACTAATCACTGCAGTTTCCTTATTGTGATTATTTTGTAATTAGTACAGTAGAACTGAATCTCCATTTTTGAGCCATCTTTAACACTCCTGGACAGTCAAAACTAAATTTTCAGCTCCTTTGCCTTTCTAAAATCCTACAATTAGGTTTTATTTTGCTAATATAATTTAATATGCATTGAAATCACAGTATGTTTTTAGCAAAACTGGTTGCCATTTTGACTCAGATGATATATTTCTTTCTTTCTTTTAATAGAAACAGAACTTACTGATTTAGAGCTTCTTATTTAATATTTAGTTGGACAGAAAGAAACCAACCCTGTTAAACAACAGGTTTATTGTTCAGGTATTCAGTCACAACAGTGAGACCTGTTAAAGTCTCGGTGTTCAAATCCTGAACTCACCTTCCTTCTCATGTGTATGACTCAGAGCAGTGAGTTGGTTTCATGCCCCAGTAAATGTTAAATTATTTAGTACCACTGAAATAGCACCAACAGGAGACACACAGGAAAATAAAATATTTATCTCCTTATATCCGAGTTGGATGTGCATTGCTTGGGTTTCGAGATCCTTTTTAGATTCCTTAAACAGCATTCCAGTACTGCTGTAGCCACTGGGCTCTTGGTAACTAGTCTTTCTGTGTTTTCCTGCTTTCTTTTGTATATGAATGAGGTTGGTTTTGTGCATGACAATAACACAGATAAACAGATTTCAAATTTCCAAATTTCTTTCCCGAAACATAACTTTCCTGCTCTGGACAGCCCTGGCTTTAGAATCCTGTTGGGAACTTGCAGTGGAAATAAACTTCAGTACAAAATAAATGAGTGTTTCCCAAAACGTGATGAACTTTTCACTCGAAGTGACTGAATATGTCCCAGTCATACAAATCCTTGAAGAAACTAACCAGCCATCAGATTGTGGTGCCAGCAAATTTCTTCTAGCAGTTTTGTACAGGAGGGGTTAGGGGGCTGTGAGAGACTGAAATGTTAATGGTTAACGACTCAAAACAATGGACCATGGTGGCAGGGTGCTTTGCTGAGGCCAGGTTTGCACACACAGTCAAAGGGGAGGAGAAGAATTTTTGGATGTATGCTGGTGAAACCTCTGATCCAAGTAAGACAGAAGGGATGAGCAGCCACCACTGGAGGCTACAGGATGGATCTCCCAAGGGGAGGTGCTTGGGTATTCCCACGTAAACCTAAGCGTATATTAACCTGTTGAACTCTATGTTTCATGAGTTTCCCCCAATAGATCAAGACTGCAACCATCACTTTGACTGAGGGACATCAGAAAAGTCAAGTCTCTTTGCTGGGTCCATGGCTGGTGAATCTTTCTACCCTTAACCTTTCTTTCTCTTTCTTTCATTATTTTCCCTTATACATTTTCTTAAGTGTTATCTTTATGCTTTTATATTGCTATATTTCTATAGATAATAACCAAAATGGCTACACACATCCTTTCTATTGCAACCAAATTGTTCTAAAATAAATCCTATATATCTACACATATATATATTTTAAACACTGATCATTCAATGTTGTTTCAGTCTAATCTGCCCCAAGGGATCTATTAACAAGAGCCTGGGTTACCCTCACCTTCAGGAACAGGTTGTAACAGGGGCTATCATCCACTAAGAGGCTGAAGTAGCCAATGTCAGATGCTTCAGCTAAGTTTATTTTGGTAGCTTTCATTCCTGCGCAAAATACTGGGATCTCATTCACCTTTGAGGTGATATCAGAGGACCATAGATTTTTCCAAGACAGTCTCTGCAGTGTTCTGTGTCAATGGCAAATGAGAGGTATTCTAAAAAAGGCAGGATAAATAAGTGAATAGTCCTGACTTTTGTCCTGAAACATTCTCTAAAATTTTCCCTCAGACATCTTTCTGAATTGTAACTTAGTGGTTCAAATGCAAAGAAACTTTAATTATGGATGCGTATAACCAAAATGTCATACAGACATCAACACAGATTTTAGTGGAATTTCAGAATTGTTCTAAGTACCTATTTGAACAGATGGATAGCGTGGATATGTCAAAGGTAAACCAGATACTTTGTTTTGCTTTCACAGTCTGTTAATATACTGTTATTAAGCACAACCAACAGGAAGTTCTGTGAAGCTTGTTGGGATACCAACCTTAGGTAGGGTATGGGCTTCACATCTTCCTTGAACCAGTTGACTACTCACACTAGTGGGTGTCAAATACACACCATACTCTGCAAGTGTATCTTTTTATCACTGAGAAGGGTAATTCTGCAGACACACTTTACCTTCAAACGTGAATGCTTACTTGTTTAAAACATTTGGTGGATATATGGCTCAGGTGTCTCCTTTTGTTGGATCTTATATAAGGAGGGCAATTTCATGTCCCATATTCTGCTCAGATAACAGCTTGTTCTGCACTGGACATACTTGAAAGTATACCCTTGAAAGTAACAACTTTACTTATTCATTGTCCAGACTGATTTTGAATTGAGATCTAGATTTGGCCTTGTAACCCTATTAACAACTCTCTAAGCCAGTGAGTTCACATCACTGCACTTAGATTGATGCATATGTCCATTCTGAGACATGTCTAATTAATACCTTCATATTACTTTCAATGATACCCTTTGCCTCTGTGGACCACAGAAAATAAACCACCACTAAAAGCTGATCTAAAAAAACCCACCATTCCCTCAATTCAAACCCTTAAAGGCTCCCAACAGCAGAGCTGTAGTTTCCCTAAAATCCTAATTACAGTGAATTAAATTACTAAAATGCTACTAATTACTTTTTAATTTCAAGAGAGATGTTTACAAAGCACAGTATAATGAGTAATACAGTACTTCAAATGATTACTAATGTTGCCATTTTGTCTGACTTAATCTCAATTAGTATAAATCACAATGTCATCATTGCTAATTGCTATTCCTTTTGAGTAAAATGCTAATTTCTCTTTACAATCTTACAATTGCTGTTTGTTTTTCCCTTAAATTATTCCATTTAAGAGGCCCTGATAAAAGGAGTGTTCAGAATATTTATTTTCTAGAGCTCAAGAAGAGGAAGGCATAAACTGAGGCTTTTAGGGTTTATTTTTCAGTAGTTTTATCTTTTAAGTTCCTTTTTTTCTATAATAAAAAAAAAGCTTTCATCTCTCAAATGAATCATCAAGCAAGATGTAAATTCATATCAAATTGTACTTTCAAGGGATTTTGCTTGTTTTAGTGTCATAAATTGACTTTATTATCCATCTCTGAAAGGAAGATTTGAAGTTTTTTTCATGAATAAGCTGCATTCTTACAAGGTTCTCACTGTACCTGTGAAAACTAAATATCAACAGAGAAAGATAGAATGATTTGTCCAGAGTCAGAGAATATACAAAGGGAGTGACAGAGCTGAAATCACCACAGAGCTCATTATCTTACTCTTGGGCTAAATAGTAATCTGTGCTCTTTCCCTCTAAAGTCTCACAGAATTAGATGTCAAAGGTGTGGGTCCTTTGAGCAGGCTGTGCACTACAATGTCTATGGATTTCTATTCTGATGTTGTTTAAATGAATGGGGACAGCACACTGGGGATGTGAATGAGGACTTGGTCCTGCTATCTTCACCATTGTTAAGTGAGATACTTGCAACCTTGGCTCATCAGAAATTATTAAAGCTTCATTTGTGTGTTGTGTCAGCTCACTTAAGGCATTGGTCTGTCTTCAATAACACTGGTAGAATCAGACTCAGTCATGTCATGGCATTTCCTCATCTTTCTCTCCTTGTATCATTATGGGAATAATTTGATCAGCAAGAGCTATTAAACTGAATGGAGCTGGAAAGGAGCACTGGAGAGTGCCAGAGTACACTATTGCTCACTGTAAGATATTTGCAGGCTTTTAAAGGAAAATTAGTACTCAGAGATCTAGTCTACTTTGCTACACTTAATACTAGAAATATGTACAAAAGATAATGAGAAAAATTTATCTCTCTGTGCTGAGAGCTGATGGAGCAGAATATATCTAATAAGCTTGTACACATTTCCAATGCCTTTCACTGAGAGATCTATGAAAGGAGTCCTCTGTACTGTGCCCATTCATTCCTGGTATAAACTCAAGCAGTCCTCTGAAAAGCTGGGTGTTGTACAGGGTCCAATTAAGTCCCTTTCATTAAGTCTCTTCTCTTTCCCTACCACAGTCATGGTATTTCTGCTGCTTGGAATGGATGCTTAGAGGTAAGTAATTGTTATAATTTTTAAGGTATAGTGCACATCACAACTGCTGTAACTCTGTCTTCCAGAAATGAGCAAAGGATTCATTTCTCATTTCCTCTAGGTTTCAGGTAGAAAACATATCAATGAAAGTGCAGGTAGTACATTTTCCTGAAAGAAACTGTTACATTCCATTCATTCAGTAGTTGCATTTGAAGTATCACCTAATGGTTTGCTTCTAAACTCTGCTTGTATAGATATTGTTAATACTGAAATTTCTGTCTTGAAAGGAGTGTCAGGTCTGAAAAACAGATTGCCTTTAAGGCATTTTTAAGAATTCATTTCCCAGTTAACCCAAGGAAGAAACGAAAGGGATGAAAAGCGCTTCAATTATCTCTCTGTTTACCAACTACTGAATAAAGTCCTAAATCACCAGTGCTTGTAGGATTTCCAAGGGAATTGATGAGAATTTTAATATGATTTCCACATAGGAGTGCATTTGTATGACTTGTTATTCTGGATATGGCTCTGCTAGCTGCTGTCAAAAAACCAGCCACACGGGAGTCCTACTTTGCAAAAAAACCCCTGATCTTTAGAGTAAAAACTCAGTATAGGTAGCTGATCCGTAGGTGTGAGGGGAAAACAGAACTCCAGATTAAGTCAACATAAGTCAACAGAAGTACCTGTGAAAATCAAAATGGGCAAAATTTAAGAAGGCAGTCCCCAGTATTTTAAACAGTTACTTCAGAGAAATTCCAGTCTCAGATACGGAGTTTACACATATCCTGTGCACTCCCAATAGCAGTCACTACACAGCATCCACACAGGTACAGTGTCAGCAGGTTTTTTTGAGTTCATGGTTAAATACTATGAAGTTGAATAGAGTTTTGTCACTCTTGTTAGTTTAAACAGCCTGGGTAGCAATGGGAGTTGTAGTTGATCTAGCTAGCAATACTCTGTGCATTAAGCAGCTTTTTTCCCCTGATGTAGAACTTTCTTTGTAAACTTTGTGAGTCACTGTGAAGGCAGAAAGCTTTATTTTTTTTCCCAGTCCTCATTATAATGCAGTCAAATTGCCCTTCAATTTTTTTTTTCCATACTGGTGGCTCAACTTTAACTTTTACACTAGCATAGGCAACACCAGAGGACTATGGCAGTGCTGATGTAAAGAATTGGATTTTAAAAAATTGCTGTGTTTTTGTATTTTTCAAGTTTGCACAATGCATAGACTAATCAATCTTCTAAGAAAACATGCCCTAGAAAGAACTGCATTACAGAATAAATAACACAGGTTTGTTAGCCTTGTATTCTACTTACTAATCACCTATCTGTAGCAAGTATCTGAAGGACACAACAGAGGTGACTAGTCACTCTCTTGGGATTCTTTGCCTGCATTTTGATAGATTTTTTTTCTCATGTATTTTTGTAGGTTTTGGGGCTAAGTGCACATCAAGAGATTAGAGAGAAAACCACATATTATTTTTATTTTATTTTGCAAAAATTCTTCCCTCTCTTCCTGTTTTGTTTTAAGCTTAAACCAAGTATGTAAACCTGATATTCCTATGACAAACCTGGCTGTGTAATTTTTTGTCTTTCTGTTTTCCCATTGTATCTGTCACCAGAAAACCTAAGTGTCATATAAAACTCGATTTTTATGTTGTAACTTTATTTTCATTTAAATAAGAAACTGAAATTGCTGGATTGCTTTGTGGTAAATATCACATACTCTTTGTCCCCTGCAATAAAAACTCCAATTACATTTGTATACAGATGAACTTTTTATATTGACCTACTTCGTAGCAGTAAGTCATTCAGTGTTGTGATATCTCATTTTACATGAAACTCTACCACCACACTAAGTTACTAGATTTTCATGTAAAATGAGATATCACAACACTGAATATCAGATGAAAAATACAGAACTTAAATTGTCTCTAAGTAAATGGTATACAGCACAGGGCCTCAGTTGCTGTTGAATACTAAAATGAAAAAGTCATTTGTGAAAGTCAAATGAGGACCAAGATCCATATTCTTCTAAACTGTGAGATTGTTTTGAATCTGGAAATAGTGTTTGTGTTGAGCTCTAGCATAAGACATTCACTTATGAGACTGTTTTTAGAAACGTCTGGAGATGCTGGAAATATTAATGACTTTACAAGATACTAAAAAATGTCTTCAGAAAGCAAAGAAGGAGCAAGTAAACACTGTATATCTGCAAAAGGAATCTGTTTCCCTGGAACAAACAGGGCAAAATCCTTGTGAAACCAGGGTAACAACAAATTAACCAATTAACAATTATCCCAAAAGTCTTTAATTAGAATACGTTCTATCCAGGTAGGAACAAAAAGCAAATCCATCAAATTTAGGAAGCAGGCAAAATCTTAAGAACAGGGTATTGCTTGATGTGAACTGTGCTCCCATCTCAATGACTCTGAGGACCTCAGTATTATACCTGTGAGAATTTCAGTGTAGACAGTATCTAGTAACCACTGTGGCAGTGGATCAAGAGTTGGACTTGATGATCTCAGATGATCTCCTTTCCAACCTGGCTGATTCTATGATTCTATGATTCAGTTAATAAAGGCAGCAAATCTGTCAAATATAGTCATTAAATGGTTGCCTATGATAATAAAGATTAGATATAATGAGTGAAGAAGTCTGTCTTTTTCTCATGTTCCTGAGAAGCAGATACTGCCTCTACCATTTTGAGGATTCCCTAAAGGCTGACCTGGTCTAGCGTCCTGGTTGCAGCTGGGATAGATTTAATTTTCTTCCTAATAGCTGGTACAATGCTATGGTTTTTATTTAGTATAAGAATAATGTTGATAACACAATAATGTTTTTACTTGGCACTAAGTAGACTTATCCTAAGTCAAGGACTTTCCAGCTAGCTACTCACGCTCTGCCGGTGAGAAGGCTAGAGAGGCACAAGCAGTTGGGATATTACACAAATAAGACAGCTTACCCAAACTGGACAAAGGAATATTCCATAACACAGAATGTCATGGTTAGTTTATAAACTGAGGGCAGTTGGCTGGGAGGTGCAGATTGCTACTCAGGGCCTGGTTGGGCATCAGTCAGTGGGTGGTGAGCAGCTGTATTGTGCATATATATATGTGTATATATAAATAGATAGATAGATACATATATATATGTATACATATACACATATGGATTTTTTTTTCTTTGGTTTTATTTCTCTCTCTCTTTTTGTTGATTCCCTTTTCATCACTACTAGTACTATTATCATATTATTATTGTTATTTTTACTATTGTGTTCTTTTTTATTTCAATTATTAAACCATTTTTAACTCAAACCGTAGAGTTTACCTTCTTTCTGATTTGCCTCCCCACTGGTGAAGGGCGTGGAAGTAGGAAGGATGATCAAATTGCTCAATGGTATTTAGTTGATGGCTGGAGTTAAACCATAACAGTACTTTTAGGTACACAATGTGAGGCACAGCGGGTTGAGATAGTGACAAATTTTGCTGGAATACACTTGAACAGATTTGTTATAAGCATTCATTATATTAGTATGGTAGTCCGTGGTCACAATGTTGATTTGATTGCTCTCAAAGTTTGTGTGTTGCATCATATAAAACCTTATTTACCATATATACTTCCTATTGTGCTGTTTATTACCTGTGGGAATGGGGGTAAGGTTATAATGTTGTATTCTGTAACATGGTGTCATGGTTTGAGAGTCCCAAAATCCAATTCCCTAGTCCAATTCCCTAGGGCTCTCAAATCATGACACATGGGCTTATGATATGATAGAACTGATGGTTTTGAAACTAGTCTGGTATTTGTACTCAGCATTGGTGTCATCTCCATACTTTGGGAGCAATTTATAAGAAACTATTAATAATTACACCTTTAACATTTTCTCCTCAGAGGCCCAAACTATGGAGGAGATATCTTACCACATCTTCCCCTTTCCCACCACTCTAATTACAGTAGTATTTGAGAACTTTGAAAATTTTGAATATGCTTGGGATGTTGAATCCAGCATGGTCCTATTGCTAGGAACTAGCATGTTGCCGAATGGGTTCCAGATCTTGTCTAAGGTTAAACAACTATTTAAGAATATCACCCACAGATCTGCTGTAGGTTGGATAGCCATGAGTGGTAGCGTGCAAGGGATACTACAGGCAAAAGACTGGGACTGGATGCCTTCAATTTTTTGCAACTTCACTGCTTAACAAGTGCAAAATCTGAAAAACTGGTAAAATATTTGGGAAAAATATGCTGTCACCCTGGAAATTTCAGAGAGACACAAATCACTGTAATATACTGGGGCTTGACCCATGCCCACTGAGCTCTGTTCAACACTATTCAATACCCTCAAGGGGTAAAGAATGTCTTTGGATCTAACAACAAGAAGAGAGGCACTGCAGGTACTCCAATTTCTGACCGACACTGAGGCTACTCCAACCATGGCAACAGGGACTGTGCTGAACCAGAGAACAAACCCAAGTTGGTATCAGTTGCCTTGACACAAGAAGAAATGACCATGAAAGTCAGCCTGTTTAGTAAAGTAGGATGAAGCAGGACCATCAGTAGAAAATGAGGATAAGGCAGAACAAGATGTAACACCTTGATTTCTATCCCCGAGTGAGTTGTAAAAGGATTTCAGCCATTATCCAGATGAGCACATTATTATTATATTCTATTATATTTCCATTATTAAACAGTTCTTATGAAAACTCACATATTTTATCTTCTTTCTGATTATCCTCTCCTTCCCACCAGGGTGTGTATGTGTGTGTCTATCAGTGAGTGAGTGGCTATGTGGTACTTAGGTGCCGTCTGGAGTTAAACCACAATGCCTTGCAAAGTTCCACTAGTATGAGATCAAGAAAGTTCCATTAGAAAACTATGTTTTGCTGATTTTATAGTAATGAACACTAAGAAAGAAAATACACTCTTATAATTATAGAGTTACGTAAATTAAAGACTTGCAGAAATTCTGTTTAGAAGTGACATCTGAGTTTATAGAGTCAAACTACTCAGGTAAAGCACTACATCAGTTTTAGCAGTGACTTTGTCCAGCAGGGTCTTGAAATCTCAAGGATGGAAATTCCACAACCTCTCTGTTCAGTGTAATCCAGCTTCCTGATAACTTTTTCCCCCGATGCCCATTCTAATCATACATACACAATTGGTGGCTCTTGCACCTTTTCATACTGGCTTTATTGAGAAGAGTTGGGCTTCACTGTCTTTTGAACTAATCTCCACATCCCTTTGGAGTTGAAGAGCCAAAAACAGTCACAGTATTTTAGACATCATTTTAGCATCAACAATGTTGAGTGGAGAAGGCTAATACTTTCCTCTGGTCTGCCTGCTGTGATTTGCCTATGTATTATGGGCATATAGTCCCTAATAGTTCCAAACTGCCCCTCAAAGTCCCCTAATCACATATAGTCCCCTCAGTCTAGTATGCGATTTCCTTTATTTGCAGTGAGACTGCTGTGTTGACTGATATTTAAGGATATGTCCACCATCAGCTCTGTGTTCTTTTACAGCAGGGCTGACGATCAACCAGTTGGTTCTCAGCCCACAGTGATGCACAGGGTTATCCTGAATACAGAATTTTGCACTTTTCTTTGTTGAACATCAAGAGATTTCTATTGGCACAATCCACATTTTACAAGGAATTATGGATTGATTCTCTGCTTGTTATGCCAGCAACTTCCCCTACCAGCTGGTAGTTCATTACTATTGGCATTCCTCAGGGGTCATTACTGGAATTGATAGTGTTTATCATCTTTTTTACTCATCCTCGTGATGAGATGGATGTACCTTCAGCATGTCCATAAAATGTGTGCAGCTGTTAATACACTGGAGTGTGCGGTAGCTATTCGGAGACCTCAATAGACTGGAGTCATGGACTGACAGGAACCGTCTAAAGTCCATAAAAGGCAAATGCAGAATTCTGTACATGATTTTTAAGCAACATGCTATGTGACAAGTTACTATAAAGAAGTTGTGCAGAAATGGGCAGGGGGGTGCTCATGAAGAACAAGCTGAATGTAAGTTACAAGTGACTTGGACAAAGAAGGCCAACCGCATACCAAGCACTGTTAGTACGACTGTAGTTTGAGGATTATTTGATTATTCCCTTCAATTCAGCACACATGAGACCACACTCTCGTTACTATGGTCCAGTTTTTCTCTGTATTTAATGGATGTCATATGCACAGGGATTTTCCACAACACATGAGACTAAGTGTTCCAGTTGAAGCAATGGGACAGTTAACAAGGCAGAACATCCAGAGCAGCCTGCTAAACAATTTACACCCACTTTAACCCTGACTCTCTCTCTGGTGCTGTTTTCCAAAAACATCAGAAAGATCCCTCCAGACAGAGCCAAGGGTATGTTTTTGACATTGAATAACATGTTGTCAAGATGAATCTATTACTGTTACTGGAAGCTGCTCTTCAGTCAATACTGGGAGACATTAGTGTCATATCTCATCAGACAGTACAGTTTCAGAAGTAGAGGGAGACTTAAATGTTAAATTTTAAATCTTTATTTTAGTTCTGGCCCTTAGTGGGTTCAAGTGTTGATACCTTAAAAGACACAAATGTTTTTCATTCTTCTTTCTAGCCCAGATAATAGTTGAGCCTTGAAGAATATTTTGTGAACCGTTCTGACAAAACAAGACAGATGACCACATAAGTTTCCATCTTATGTAGGGTTTGTTAATTGGGTCAGCATAATGACGGTATCATTATTTCAATTACCAGAACTGAAAATTCATCCATAGGAAACAGGAAAAATGAGCACTGGCACTCTTTAGCACCAGAATTCTTTCTACTCTGCAGTGCTTCAGCCTTTCCTAAGGGAGCTTTGATTTTTATTCTAAAAGAAATTGCTATTCCAGTAAATAACAGCTGGTTGAATTGGAAGTCGTATCCCAATCACAAATATGACATACTTACAGAGTGACTCTTTTATTATTTCATGGTTCTTGCTGGCATTTCTGATTGTTTGGTTCTTTGTTTGCCGTGATAAAGGGATAGTATAAATGAAATTAAATGTTACGTAGGTACAACTTAATGGATAACAAAGTCTCTTGATTCACTTCTTCATTTTCCCAGTCACTAGAACATAACACTGGTTAAGCTTGACATATTATGAAAAGATCTAAGGTCTTTAAAAAACTCTTGGAATATATAATTTCTTGTACCTTATCATGTCACTGAACTATCAAGTTTTACGTTTCTTTCATTGCCTCTAGCAATAGTTGCTATCTTATGTGCTAATGTAAAGTCATTTTTCTTTGACTAAACACTCTTCACCTGTAAATATACACTGATACAAAAGATTTTATCACTCTGTTTTAGGTGTTCTATTATAAATGACATAATAATTAATGTCTGTAAAATCAGTGAGTACCCTTTAAAATATAATCACAGTAGAAAAATTAAAAGGTTTTTTGGTTTGAAGCATGCTTCCTTTGCTCTCTTATTTCCAATACCTACTATCCCTAGATGATTCCAGTGCTGTTACCATAAACTGTGCAAGTCCAAATATCTTGCTCACTGTGAAGATCCTATTCTAAATTCAATAATGGGAGACTTCCTTAACTGCTATGGTTCCTTACAATAGAATCATAGAACTGTTTAGGTTAGAAAAGACCTTTAATAAAATCAAGTTCAACCCTCAACCCAGCACATCCAAATTCATCCCTAAACCATGTCCACAAGTGCTACATCTACATATCTTTTAAATACTTCAAGGGATAGTGACTCAATCACTTCCCTGGGCAGCCTGTTCCAGCACTAGACATCCCTTTCATGGAAGAAATTTTTGCTAATATCTAATTTCAACTTCCCCTGGTGAAATTCGAGGACATTTCCTCTTGTCTTATTGCTTGTTACTTTGGAAAAGCAACCAATTCCCACCTGGCTACCACCTCCTTTCAGACAACTGTAGCGAGTAATAACATCTCCCCTGAGCCTCTTTTCCTCCAGACTCAGCTCCCTCAGCTGGTCCCCATAAGACTCGTGCTCTAGACCCTTCACCAACTCCATTGTCCTTCTCTGGACATGCTCCAGCATCTCAATGTCTTTCTTGCACTGAGGTGTCCAAAACTGAACACAAGATTCAAGGTTTGGCTCACCAGTGCCGAGCACAGGGAGGCGATTACTGCCCTGATCCTTCTGGACACACTATTTGTGATATAGGTCAGGATGCCATCGACCTTCTTGACCATCTGAGTATACTGTGGTTCATGTTCAGGCAGCTGTCAGCCAACACCCACAAACACCCTTAAAACCATGAAATTTTTTTCTTTCGTTCCAAAAGTCTTTCTTAGTAACATAGTTAGGTAGACCATAGATGTTCTGAGCAGTATTAGAACTGTGTGCCACTCTTGCACATAACATTAATACTTCTAAAGGTCTGTATAGTAATTGAATGGAAAAAAAAAATCTTTGTAATCTAAAGGTAAGTACTATAGTGTACGAGATACACTTTGGAGCAGGGGGTTTTCAACGTATTTCTCTGTACTAGATTTTATGGCTGCCACTAAAATGCCAACCATTGATCCAGTGCCTATATTATCTGAGATTCAATTACAGTGGATCAATGTTGGCTTTTTAACAGTAACCTTTGTAACACGCTGGACAGTACTGGAAATATATCTTACTCCACATACCTAGTAACAATTGACAGCAGTGGTACTGCTAACATATACAAATGGGAAAAGAAAAAAAAACATTAAAGAATCAACTTCCAAGTGGTTAAGAAATTTTGAGCACTAAAATTTGCCCTGAAGAAATAAAGAAAAAAAAGTAGAGCTTGAAAAATTCTCAAACATTTGCCCCAATATTTTTCTTTCCATACATATATTCAATCACTCACGTAATGATCCTGATTTTTAAATGGAAAACAATTCTGTTAATTCAGATAGACCTTGAAGTTATACTGAAATTTATTCTTCTACCAGTTTCTTCAGAAGAAGTCTGATTACTCCAAGTAACACAATTCAGTATTTTCATGCTTTTAGTTGCAGGTTTATTTCTTTCTTTAGCTGACTGAAAAAATTAATCATGACACTAAGACTGTTTCTGTTGCAGGGTTCATGACTGATGACAGATAAATTAATTCTTTTCTTTCAAAGAGGAATAGTAATAGGTTTTTATACCAGTCAAGTATGTCAGCCTGTGATTTTGAGCACAGACTCTGTGTTACTAATGGCCAGCACTGGGAACAAAGTCCTTATTTCAAGTCTCAGGCATTTAAGTAGCATTGTGATACAGAAAGAGAGATTGAAAATTCTCCCAGTTTTAGAGGGAACTTCACATAGGTTTAAAACAGCAATACCAGAGCATAATATTTCCTGATTTGTGGTTTTTCACAAAGCATTTATGAGTCTATTAATTACTACTCTTTGTGATTAATACTGACATAATGTTGGTATAGAAATAGCAATGCAACTCTGCAGTCCCTTTTTACAGTAATGTTTAGATCCCTCATAGTGAAATGTTTAAAGGCTTTCCAAATCTTCTATAATCAGGGATCACTCTTCCTTTCTATCCCCTCCTATGCTTGCTAAAATAAAAGCCACCAAATCTATGCTGTTCTATTTGTCTTAAACAACTCAAAAATAAAAAAAAAATAGCAGTTCAAAATGTCTCTCAAGCTATGTAGCTGTACCTAAGCACCCCTATAATACCTGAGATACATTAAATATAATGCAAAATGAGGACTAGGTTAATATTGATGGTGGTGGGCAGGTATAGTCAGGAATAAAAGAAATTAGATTTACAGATAGTAAGTCAGTCTTAAAGTAAGTCAGGCAAAAATGTCTCCATACCTTTCCCACTGGTCCTTCTACCATTCATCATCAGCATAAGACACTGTCTTCTGACTAAACCTCTTCACAAACCAGGGCAGAGTGGTCAGTGTTTGTATACACTTGTCCATGTACAAAGTTTAACAGAGCTGCAGGATGACAGCTCCTTGCAGACATTTACTGCAACTGTGGATGACATGTTTGTGCAGGTTCAGGTTAAGGCTCTTTATTTATATAGAGTAGCTGTGTCAGTGTATCACTTGAAAATAAGTCTATCTCTCACTGAAATATGTAGTAAATAAGAAAAGTAAAAGTGAACAATCCAGTGAGTACAAGGATTTTCATGAAATGTGTTTTATGCAAATTTAGTGGTAGACTGAGGCAAATTGGGGCAAATTGTCCTTAGTCTGTCATTCAGTAGGCCTTCAGTGAGAAGGTGTGAGAGGTGTTCATTCTTATGCCAGTGCAGTATCTAGTCTTTCTGGGTGCAGTCATCAGTACAGCTTTAATATTGTCCTATTTGCCAAAGGAGGATCCAAGGACTGCAAATCAAGGATAAATTCACATTTTCTCACTTCACCTGATTAAAGGACATAAAAAAGTTGGCACAGAAAGTTTTCAAAGGCCTCCTTTGGGGTCTGTTCATCTCCATGACCACAATCTGGATTCCAGGATGATTTAAAGATGGTTTCAGGCCCCCAGCCACAGAAGGCACAACTAAAAGGTCACGGAAGTCTGGGCTGCAGAGCCCAGGTCTGTTATAGCTGGCATCCCTGGAGAGTGGGAAGCTTGAGTCTCTCCTCCTCAGGCTTCAGCAAACTCTACCTCTTCTCTCCTCAGAGACTCTCAGAGTATTGTGAAAACAACTTTCAATAGGAAAATATTGCAGAGCTAAATGAGCATGTCTAGGCCCACCAAAAGGAACAAAGATAAGCCTCTGAATCTAAGGGACAGGATCTTCTAGGGAACATTGTCTTAAATGATGCAGGGCTCTCTTTCTCAAGAAGGGATCAATTAACCTCTTCCCTCCTTCAAGCACTGTAGTGAAGAGAAAATATTTAATCTCGTGACAAATCAACATGATAACAGTGATGTTTTTGAGAATACAGCCTTGATAGAAGTAAATACTAAATAACTAAAGTATACACAGACACAGTTCTCTCACTAGATTTAGACAGCTGAAATTCCACGAACCGACTTTACTAATATAAAAGTTTGGAATTGAGCCTATCTCTCCTCTCATTCACCGTATGAGTTAGGAATTTGACAATAAAGACCAGCATAATCAGCACTTATATTTTAACATTAATCTGCCATTTATGTCTGTCTAGATATCTTCTTTTTTTCCCACACAAGTGAATAAGATGGTTATATCTCCAAACGTCTAGCCTGAGACATATGACCTCAGTCAAACTGACAATTATTTCAAACATCATGCATCATTGACACTTCACAGAATGCAGTGATACTCAGTTGATGAAAAAGAGGAGCAGAACAAGTCCTCCCCTATTAGCTAATTCCCCGAACTGAACTCGTCTTAAAAAAAAAGGAGAAGAACCGTGCCCTGGAGATTCCTGAAACCTTTAACAAACACACTAAAGACAAGTAAATTACTTCAAAGTAGTCACACTTAAGGCTATTGTTTGATTCCAGGTTCTAGCTATCTATAAGTGTGTTAATCTAATTAATGATTTCATTTCCCCTCTTCACTCCTCCTGTCTCTTCCCCCATCCCCACCACCCCAGGGAAAGTGTTCATTAGGGAGAAGAATCGTTCTAAATTCTTCATTTCTGGGTAAAATTTACAATTGTGCTACTCTCTTGTGCTTTGAGAAGCCAAACTTGACATGAAAAAATCAGTTTGCTGCCAGAGAGCTCTTAGACTAACTTGGTGAAATTACTAAGTTTTTTTTGTAGAGGACATAGAGACAGAGACATCTTCATTACTTGAAATTTAAGCTCATTTTAGTAGGTGTTGGTTTCAAAATTTCATATGATCAGATGCATCTGAGTAACTGCTGTGCTGCAAATGTGCACCAGTAGATCTATTTACTTTTTACTTGTAAGTCTATCCAAACTATTTCTTAATTGTTGGCCTGTGGAATGTTTATTTGCTTAATTATTAATTAATTATTTGGAGAAAGATCCCGATTAAAAAATACTGCCATAAAAGTAAGGTGGTGTAAATAGTTAGTGGGAGTTTCTACATCAATTTTGTAGAAAAATTCTAGACTACAAAGAATGTTAAGAGGACAAGAGAGACATGCACCCACATCTAGGACTAATATGCACTGTTCTCACAAGATATATTTGGGACAGATTTCTTGGCATCTGAGACACCGCTTTCATTTTCACAATGGAAGGAGAATTGTGCTTTCTCCAGGTTCAGTGGAAAAGGATGACGTCATTTGTAAGAAGCAATGTAAACACAACAGTAATTACTCATTTTTGTGCTCTGATTCAGCCTTCTTCCCAAATATGCTTTGTTTTAAAACAAAGACACCAAAAATGTTATTTATATGTTTTAAATCAGAGCTTCTTTATACAAAGTGTAAACTTTATCCAAACATGAAATGTAAACCTCCTCTGGCCATTGGTAAGAAATCTTGAGGATTTTCAAAACAAATAAAAGAAAGAGAAATTATATGCATACTTAATTTTATTCATGGTACTTAATCAGGAACTTTATTAACTGGGGTACACATTTTTTGTAGTTCCCTCGGGCACAGTAGTATGTTTCTGGGGATACTAATAAGGGTCAGACTGTATCTTCTTCATAAATTATTTGCTCCTTCTTAGTTAAAACTGCATTCTTTATTATAGAAACACGTGCTATGCCAAATGACAGGGTCCTATTTTTTTACTTGGAAAGAACCATTAGGAGATCTGAACTTCAGCCACTGCCCCACACATACTAGCTTGTGGTAGGCAATTTCACTCAAAATACTCATTGCTTGCAAGTGAGCATCAAAATATTTGTATTTAAATTTCAAGACATTTTTAATATTTTTAATGCCTGATTTAATGGAAATGAACCAGCCAGATACCTTCAGAATAACAGGAGCACTGCAACTACAAAGGCTGTGCAGAAATGTAGGAATTTTCAACTTAATCTAGACATTCCTTCCTCAGCATATATTTCCAATCACAAGACATTATTGTCAATATATGTGATGTTTTCAAGCTTTATTTCAGGTGATTTTTGCCAGTGAAACTCAGTAGTTAATAGAATTGCCAATTTTGCTATCAAAGGAACAGCATTTTTAGCAACATTTTCTACAAGTTTTGGTGGAAGTTTGATCTTACACGTGCAAGTACAGACTACTAGTTTGAGATGTTCACTTTTATGAGGCTTAAGAAAGGCCCAAAGTTCAGGAGGAAGTATGACCTTGTGATTATAACAAAAAGGGCTGAGGTGTAGCAGGCAGGATTTCACACCATTTATTTACTAGAACAGGATGTACAAAAATGAGAACATATTTGCAAAAATTTACTTGATAGTTCTTTTTCCAGTAGATTTAATGGAAATACTGACACATTTTCAATTTGGAAAAAAAAAATCAGCCAATGATACTGCACTAGTTGATTGTTGCCTACTGTCAACCTCTATATACATTGTAATTAAACACATCAAACTGTGAAGAAAGTGTTAAGAAAACTAATAAAAGCAATTGCATTTACCTCAGAAACAGACAATGGAGTAGTTTTAGACAAAATTTAGTCCCTTTTAGTTGCATCTTGAAGAATTAAGAAAAAACTTCTCATTTATTTATTCTTGAATATGTTTTGTTCTTGGTTTCAGTAACTACTCTTTCTTTAATCTTAGAACACTGCAAGTAGCAAATTCAGTAATTTTTTGCTTTCCTTTGCTTTGATATGAGAACTATATATCAGGCTTTTCTAGCAGAGGACAGGTTGCAAACACTTTTTAGAATGCAAGGCTAAAGTCTAGGTTTTGTTGACATTTTTGCACAAGCAGTGTCAATCTCCCAGAAACTGCAAAAGTCAGGTAAATTTCCATAAATATTTCCTGCTCAAATAGATGGGGAAAATATGTTAAAAAATGTCAAAGTATTAATTTCTTTAAACGATTAATGAAATGCTTTGATGGTCATTTGATAATAAAACATTTCAAGAACTCTTTCTTTGCAAAAAGAATTTTAGAAGTTATTTAGAATACAAACACACAAACTATTTCTTGTTGGAGAAGGGAAATGTCAGAAAGAATTGTCTGCTTTATTTTGTAGAATTTTTTCCACAAATATTTCCATTATCTACATTTTTCTTTGGATTCAACAAGAAGTGAGTACTTTCATGAGCTTTTTAATTTGCCTCTTGCACCAAGTGCCATTATTGGCTGACTACCACTGTATTCTCCTCCTGTGTTTAGAAGAGCCCTGTAAGAACAGAGCCAAAGTTGATGCCTCAAGGACATACACAATACTGTTTCACCCAGAGGCACATTTTAACATATCTGAGACAAAGCTCAGAGCATTTGTGTTTCAATTTCAGCTACCCTAGGATTCTGTTCTTAAAATTTTCTTCACACAATCACAAAAACATATCAGAGATGTTATACTGTGCTTTAGTACACAGGAGACAGTTAAGCGTTTCTGTGATGCAAACTATGTAAATTGTAACATGCTAAAAAGTCCTACATACCTGAATATAACATACACACACACAAAAAAAATTGCTCTTAATTCTTTTAATACTAAGAAACACACACTGAATATTTTCCAAATTGCTTGGCTTTTACTGCTCTCTCTTTACTGGTATTTCCTCTTGCATTTCTATCGTATCGATACGCTTTAGGATACCTCTATATTTATCACAGTCATGTTTGTTATGCAGTCCAAAAGTTAGGTTGCTAGTTTTACTGCTTTCAACAATTCTCAAAAATTTAAAATTTTTCTCACTTTAGAATGAAAATAAGTCTGGTTTTTGACAACTAATATTAATATTAATAATACTGTTAAAATATTATCTTTTAAATTGATAAATAACCCTACGTAAGGAATGTTGATATGGAGTAATTTCTTCTTCTTTAAGAAAAGATGATCTGAAACAATTTCCTCCTATGCATCCTGAAAGCCTTTTTACTAACTTTTTGACTGCAAAATACAATAGTAAAATTCATTTTCAGTTGAAAATTACTGCAAAATAAAAATAGTTTAGACAATAAATCATTAGGTTTTGGAGTTGTTGCATATTTTGGTTTGGGGTTTTAAATTTTTTTAATGGAAATCTGAGGCATGCATCAGTAAATAATCTTTAATGTAAAAGTTTTACCAGCAAGTCTTTATCCAAGTGTAACTTTAACGGTTACTCTGTCGATAAATTTTATTTTTGAGAGCAAAACATGAGTATATTCTTTCAAAAAAGATCAAAAGACTTCAATCAAGCCCTGGAGGTGGATTTCCTTCATTGCATCCCTTTGTTGTACTAGAGCATTAATAACCAGTAATAAATTTCCTGAAGAAGAATTCCCCATGCATTTTAGGGTAATCGTGTGAAAACAGAAAGAAACTAAATTCACACCTCACCTCCGAAACTCTTAAACTGCCTTTAATCAGGAATTTCATTACTTGTTCTTACCTCTTCTCGTGACCATCCCTGAATCTGAAGTGCAACACCAATAAACACTAGGAGCTCCTGAGACAGAACCTTTTTTATCCTTACATATGCCAAAAAGGAAAACATTGGATGTAATTAAGACAAGAAATCATGGTGAGGAGGAGAGAAACCCCAGTGCATAGTTTCTCAAGGGTGCATGGGAACTATTCACTTCATCTGCAGAAATCTATAGATTTTGAATCTGAGCTGTAAAATACAATAAAATTAGCACAAATTTTCACTTTATATTCCTCTCCGTTCGTGTTTGCATTGTATTGGTTTTAGTTTCTTGGATTATAGTGCATTATAATACTATATGTTTCATTAAGAGTCTTTCCTCTTTTGATGAAGACTCCCAACATGAAGGAATTTGATATAGATGGCCTAATACAACCATTTCTGTTCTTCTAAAAGTAAAGTCCTAAAAGCCAATGTAGAACTTTAGAGAACAAAACTACTTGAGTGAACAACTTTGCCTTTGACTGAGTCTTTTCATTTCTGTGAGCTATCAGATGTTGTTCCAAGCCCCTTTCCCTGCAGGATACAAGGCTAAGAAGGATTATTCAATCACGAAAACCCCACTGGTTCATCTTATGACATAAAATCCTCTAAACTTACTGAGAAAGCAGACACTTCTGGGGCGCTTCAGACCCATTTTTTTGTCTTTCTTGGTATTTTAGTTTGCAAAAATGCTGTCAAAGGTGAGCCCTACAACCAAAGAGACAGTGGAAATATGAAATATTGCCAGAAGCTGATTTACCCAGAAGTCAGAAGTTATAGTTAGGCTAATTTCACAATGAAATATGAATTACACATATTTCTTTTCTCACATAGGAGACCCTGTGCCACTGAGTTTTTCACAGACAAGCAGCAGAGTGATAGGGTCTTCTTTGCATAAAAAGTAGCATTGTCCTATGATATGAGTGAAAGTCAAGATTTTTGTTTCTCTGCTTGTAAAACCAGGAAAAATCATACTTATTAATCAAATAGGAGTCTATTGACCACTAATGTTTTCAAATCAATACTTCTCAAAAGAGGAAAAGAAGTATCATTATTTTAAAAACTACTGATTTCACAGATGTTAGTTTCTTCTTTGCTGCAATTTCTGATAATTTAACTTCTGGTCTCTGTTCCTGGAGAAAGTGCTGGATCCGCAGAAGGATTAGCATTGTTTTTAAAGAGGCAGTCTCCTCATTCTCTATGTTATTAGTGGGAAAATACATTACCATTGGTAATATGCAATACTTTCTGATACAGTTCTTATGATTATTTATGTCAGACCAAAAGTTGCTCCTGTTTTATATTAAACAACACTATAGGAAGTTTCTGCCTTATGATTTGAATCACTCAGTACTCACGTTGGGACTTCAAGGTACTAGAATACTTATGGACCAGGGACAAATCAGGTCTGCTCTAGTACGTTTAAGTACCTATTAGAAGTAAATAAACTTTGGAAAAAACACATCTCCTTCAGTGGGTGCAAGATAGAAGCACAAATTGTATAATTTACTGATGAAGTTTGGGATCAAGCCAGAACCTGTAGAGGGTACCAAGTCTTTCAACTCATGCCATAGAGCCAAGTGAGATATATGCCTACAACATAGGGTTGTAGGCCCAGTACCCTAATCTAATGTCAGGATAGAGAGATTTGGATAGTTATTATTTCCTGGTTCATCAGAATAGTTGGATTTAACTTTTGGCTGTCAATGGTTACTACCATTTATCACCTAATAACAACTAGTAGCATTCAGTTTTCCTTTGGAATTTTTGAATCAAATATTAAATTAAGAGACAGAAAGTGGAACGTAAGACTAGATATTTAGACACACAATAGAAAGAAGCATTTTTTTTTAGTGGAGATGTTGACTGGTTGCATTGTAAGATGAATGTAAAGGTTTCTTTCCTGCTCAATAGTAGTTTCAGGTTTCTTTATCTTCCTGCAGTAATTGTTGTCTAATCACTGTAACTTCTAATAGTACCATAATTAATGGATGGAGATGAAGAAAGAAAACATTCAGCAGTTATAAGGTAGGTGTTGGGTGTGTTTCCCTATAATATTTGTAAATTTTATAAAAGCACCACACAATTCCTATGCCTCACTTAGATTCCCTTTAGCGTCTCCAAACAAGATTTGATTGCTTGAGTTTTGTTTTGATGCTCCATGTATGGCTGAATTTCATCCTAGTGCAGGACTGTTGCTGACAAAACAATCTCCTCTGCTTTGTCCAATTTGGCTGTAAATGACTAAATCAATGTGACCTTCAGAAAAACCTCCTAGATGATTATTCTGTAGCCTTGACTGCCAATATGAAGCACTTCCCATTTACCAGAACTCTTTACAGAAAGCAATTCGCTAATTGAACAGGTGGCTATTTATTTCAGTGTTGGGGAAGCTGAGATAGTTCCTGATGCAAAACACAAAAAGTAACTTCTGGAATATTGCTAAGAAATTTAATATACTGTTACAGTCATGCTCAGGCTACCAGGTCCTGCCAGAACCTATACAGTGCAAAATCCCATTTTTCTCCTTGGCTGCTATGTCACTCTGCAACTTTATATCCATTTTATTATTCTTAGCCTCTAATTCAGTTATGGCAGAAAGCTTTCCAAAGCTCTGAACTCTTGAAGACCTCAGGCCCAGCCTACAAACATACACATTTGATTATTTTTTAATGAATATCCCCACTGCAAGTATAGACAATCAGGGCCTGTTTAATGTTGCATTTCAAAAAAATTACTGGGATAAAAATAGAATAAAATCTTCATGCTACTAGTTATAAATTTCAAGCTGTACTCCTTGGGATATAAGCCTATCTTTATCTAGTCCCAGATTACGAAAGAATTTTACACTGCATACATGTACTATTGTGTGCAGTGCTTGAACAAGTATTCTTCGCTGTGAGGGTGTTGAGGAACTGGAATAGGTTGTCCGGAGAAGCTGAGGATGCTCCATCCCTGGAAGTGTTCCAGGCCAGATGGAATGGGGCTCTGAGCAACCTGGTCTAGTGAAAGATGTCCCTGATCATGGCAGAGGGTTTGGAACTAGATGATCTTTAAGGTTCCTTTCAACCAAACCATTCTATGATTCTGTGTCTCTCCGATGCATCTGTTACTGATCACTGCTGAAAAGGAGACAGAAAAACTGGAATCTGACATTAAAACCAGTATTGCAGCTCCTATGCTGCTACTCACTTCATTGGCAAAGGATATTTTGAGTAGGTTTTACAATTCAAATCTAAATGACCACTCTGGCCATGAAGAAAGACAAAAGTAGTTTCAGAGAGATCCATTGCCTTGCAGAACTTAGGTGGACAGGTTTTTTAGGCCAAAGTTTTCCTAAAGAACTCTCAGACATTTAATTTCAGATTCTAATTCTTCTTTCATTTTCTTTGGTGCATCATTAAATATAATTTCTAAGTCAGTTCAGTAGATCCGACATGAGAAGAGCCTTACTAATTTAATCCTCTTTTTGAATATTGTTCATTTCTCTCCTCTTCTTTCCTTCCCAACACACTCGCCAAAGGCACCAACTTCTATACAGAGACAAAATATTTTGGTAATTCATTTTTGATGTCATTTTCCCAACAAGCTGACTGACTCCATAGTCCTCTCCTTTCCCTCTTTTTTCCCCTTTCCCAAACATTTCTAATCATTCCTTTATCAAACCATGCTGGTAGCTTTGCAACCTGGCATTTAGAGCTAAGCAAATAAATTTCAATGACTAATACACTCAAACAAAGCTTTTTTCCCTTCTTAGGGATTACTCGAAAGAAGATCTTGAACTGAATTTATTTGATAGCAGAATGCTTGTGATATCTTTTAAATTCTGTTAATCTCTGCTTGATCACAAATATTTATGCTGCCTAATTTGTGAGAGATTGAAAAAAGTCATGTAACACTGATTGCTTCACATGATTTTATACAGCAAAAGTGGAGGTCTCAGGTGCAGACAAAGTAAGCTAAAATATGAGTGAAAATACTGGTTTGTAAACCTCAATATATTCACAGGCATATGTTTCTCTCAGTCACTCTAATTCCTTCCACAGTCATCTTCATTGGAATTTTAGCCTATGGTAGCTTTCAGCACAATGCTTTTTTGCTGTACCATTAGTCTCTCTCCACAGTCATGCGTTTGAATCCTTCTACCAGTCATCCTTGTTCAATCTGTTTCTAGTTGATTTGGAGAGCAATAACATTGCAGAAGCCCAGACAACATTTTTCACAGGCTACATATCGAAGCAATTTCAAAATGGACAGTTATAGGATGCTGTTATGTTTCCTCTGTTCTCAAGGACTGAGACCAGTGTACAAAGTCAAGAAAGAAATAACAATGTAGCAAAATTACCACTGCACAATTATTGCATTCTTGATAAACCCAAAAATATTTGGACCCTCTTTTTTTTTGAATAAAAAATTCTGGCATTTTGTCAGCATCCCAAAATACTTAGACCCTAAAGTCTTAGAAGTTTTAGTATGACTGTTCTATTTCAAGAATCTGAGCTTTCTCCATATTCCACTAATGAAGCTTCTTCATCTACAGACTTATTATTTGTAAGGGAAATGCATATTTGAAAGTGAAATACAGTATCTGGAAAGACAATAAGAATACAAAGAAACCATTGAGGTCTGCACATAAACTTCCTTATAAAGGAAGAAATTTTGATGAGGGAAATGCAGTCTTTCCATCTGGGAAATGATCAGCATTGCTCAGACTGTCCTTATCACTGGCATTTGAAACAGCAATATGCCTGCAGTTTTAAGATTTAATTGTACCTGAAAATCAGTTTTTCTTTGCAGTCTGGTGACTAAATCTGGATAAAGAAGACAAGAAGAAACAAAATGGAGAGGAAAGGATTCTGTGTCCTAGTCCCTCTTCTGCTACTGAGCAGCTGGGTGACCTTGGACAAGACACTTAACATCCATGACTTATTGCTTCAACTGCCAAATTAGACAAGGCTGACCTGTCTTTGAGGGGTTTGTGGGCTTCAATTTTTAACATCTTGGTACAGAACCACTCAGAACTGCAAAACAGAGGCTTTCATTGTTGTAGTTAAATAACTGAGACTTCAGCTCAGTAGAAATTAAAAATCAGCACTTTCTTCTTGTATCTCTGGGGATGATGATGGAGATCCACTTGAGTAAGTGCAGGAAGGCTCTTAGGAATGGGCAGACTAACAAAGCACAGAATAAATGAATGAACAGAAACATCCAGTGCAAGATTTCCTAGCTGTCCTCACCTCCGATGCATTGATTAATAGGGAACAATGAAGGAAACAGTGCTGGAGGACAAACTGAGTAGTAAAGAATTGTAACTGACAATTTGATGCTAAAATACATAGTCCCTTGTAAAACCTATTGATTAATGAAGTCTCTCTACCAGCATAAAAAAAATATACACACAACAGAGAGAAGAAAATTTGAGTAAATACTCTCATTTAGAAAACTCAGTATCATGCAGCATTTAATCTGTCTGCTATTCAATAACAGCAGCACACACAAGTAACTTTTCTCTTTTGTTATTACTCACCTGGAGCTATTAATCATCAGACTACAAACAAAAGACCAAAAGGAGAGAGGAGAAGTGATGAGCCTATTTCTCCCTTGAGGCAGATATTGAGGAGGTCAGTGAACCCAGGGAGGGGCGCAGAGCAGCCTCCCAGCCCTGACAGAGCAGGGATCGCAGTGGGGATGTGCACTGAGCATGGAAGAGGCGCACTCTTCTAGCGGCAGGGATCAGGGTGCCATCAGCAGGACCCTGAAGTCACCTTCCCTTGCCGGCCAAAGTTTTTAGTACAACACTGCCATCTATTGTCTAACGTTCCAGATTTGAAGGAGGCTGGATATTACAAAGTGGTCAGTCTTGTGAGATGTCCCAGATTTGAAACCACATGCGGCACCCCACTAGCCGAACGCTGTAGAAGTTACAACCTAGACATAACTTTTGACCTTCCAGCCCAAGCAAATTATCATAACAGATTGACAGGTCAAGGCTGTATAATGAAAGAGAAGCTGAGCAGGCTGGACGTTCACAGATAAGGCAATACAAAAAAGGAGAGGTGTTCTAACTGTTCTGTTCTGACTAAACCTTTCTGAATTAACCTGCATTAACCTTTTGAATACCACACTGGGCTGGAGATTTATCCAGAAGATGTACAATGGAGGAACCAGAAGAGCTGACTTCAAATGGTTATCATGTTAGAGCAATATTAAATAATCCAAAGGTCAAAGGAGGAAGAGGACTCCTTGTACAAGTTATAACTCTGATTAATAGAATATTAAATCACACTAAAGTAATTCTTTATCTGAGTGTAAAGTAAGGCAAGTGCTTTTCCCCCTTTTAAAACAACCTGTTGGCAAAATTCAGTCAGTGCTTTTGTTCAGGGTGGAATGCATATTTCTTAATTCATTATTGCACGTCATTATACATCTAAATAAACATTGATATGTAGAAATAAAACTCAGAGTTTAGACCACAATTTTTGGATCTATAACTATCACTGCATTGTTCCCAGAGAGAGAAAAACATTCTGGGGCTTGGCAAGAAACACAAACCAAGATGCAGTTTGATGAATCCTTCATGTTTCAGTTTTGAAAAAAAAATAAGTTCTGTACTTCATTCTTCTGGGGAAATGAATTAGGCCCATATGAGAGAGAGAGAATAAAGAGAATTAGACTTTTGTATTGACAAGGAGTAGAGCAGAACACAAAAATGTGTAGCATTAACAATATTAAATCCTTTATCCGCAGGAAGGCCACTTCCAGAAAGTGTAAAAAATTCAAATGAAGTCTCTCTACTTTTCTCCTTTCTCGAACTTCAGGCAGTGCTGTCCTATCAATGTGATTAAAAGTACTACATTATATTTTATCACTTTTTATGGGTTTGCCTTTTGAAATGAGCTTGTTTAAATCTCTCTTCTGAGCTGCACCAGCTGCCCACATGAGCTCAATCCGATGAGAAAAAACATGAACTCTGGGGTAAAGGTACTAGAGTTAGACAACCGATAGGGAAGATATTCCAGGCCACATGGTCATATTTAATCCCTCTTGGAATTCTGGTGATACACTACAGGATCCTCAGTAGAACAATTTTCAAAAATATCACCCAAATATTTTTATGGTGGAATAGCTGTTCTCACAAAGGTAGCCAGCTTCACATCTCATGTAGGCTCCCCCAGCTCACCTACCTCTTAGTCATTCTGTCACATTTCACAGCTGTCATGTTGTTTGAATGCAAAGTTGATAACTTGGTGTGATTTCTAAAAAAAAAAAAAAAAGGAAAACATTTGTGTGTGAACATTCTTTTACAATCCATCTTCCTCCCAAAAAATCATTTCGTTTTCTTGATTTTAATTCTGTTACAATTCTGTTCCCAATTTATGTTTTATGCCTGCAATTTTGATGTCTTTTCCTTTTATTATTTCAAAAAAGGAAGAAGGAGTGTAGAGGACCAATGAAAGGAACTAAAAACATGAAAAAGTAAGAGGAATGGAAAGAGACATTTGGTAGGGGCATTAAACAATTTTTAAAAACTCAGGGTATGTTGATGGAATATTAAAACAACTGCAATTCTTAAGGCAGATTCACTGTGAGATTAGATGGGCCCAATTAATAGTATAGTCTTTGATTGGTAAAACTAGATGAGTACCTGGCTGAAAGACCTAATCTTCGTTCTTTCATCTCTGAAAAAATCAAATATGGTTTTATTTTTATCAAGTAGGTACAAGAAAAAATAATCAGAGCATTGATGTTCAGGTTTTCAGTATTAAATATTAAATTTTCAATTTTCAGTTGATATTGAAAATTTTTTCAATATTTTTTATTCAAGTTTGATTCTAGTCCAAAAGAGCTGGTTTTTTGTTTTGTTTTACCGAATGCTTTGGAAACTCAAAACCACGTATACCTAAATATTTCGGTTTCCCATGTACTTCAGGAAAATTTGCTTAGCATTTTGATCAGAGGTATAATTTCCAAATTTTTAACAACTAAAGGGAATAATTTAGTTACAGAGATCCACCTATTCACATGTCTTCACATGTTTCTGTAGAAATGTTGGAATCTGGTTAACTACATCTGCAACTTTTGCAAGTTCAGTTGTCCTAAAGCTGCCTGCGTCTTCAGGCAATCACTTATCATTAGGTGCAGTAAGCACTGAAATGAAGATGGATTCTCCTTCTCTCTAACACTGTGATAATAGACAGTATTTGGTTCCCAGAGAGGGAAAACTGAGCTTTGCAACCCAAGTGACAATAATATAGCTTGGCTCCAAGTGTTACCTGGACACAGGAGAGTATAGGAGGCTTTTTACCTCACCAGTATGCAGGTTCTGCCAAACTCCACAATAGTGCCTTTAAGAGCCTGTAGTCCTAGTGTGTCAGTTAGTTTGTAAACAAAACACTATGAGAAAAAAGAACACTTAAGTGGTTAGACATGAATCAACCTGACTAACTCTATGACAGTTTCTGTCTCATGAGAAGAAAAATCAGATGGGGTATATTCATATCTTCTATTCCTAGTGTCTCTATGGCAATTTTGGCAGCTGCTCTTGTAAGTGTTCATTTCTTCCAAGTCAGCTCAATCTCACACTCTGGCAGTTTTGATCTGTAGCCTCCTAGATTAATATAGCACAAACAATTCCAATTATCACAGCTCACATCAAAAGGTTTTAGAATAAGCAGAATTGAATAAACTGTGCCCCTCAGAGAGACGTATACGGTAGCATCAGGGTGGTATTTGAAAGTCTCCTGAAAATCACAACAGATGACTAGAAAACACAATAAATTTAATTTTTGAAGAGGTTCAGCCTGGTTTTGATTCTTCTTAAATATTGTTCTGTCAGTCAGTGGAAAACTGTAAACTTTTTGTTGTAAATTCAAATGGAAAAGAAGGTTTTACAGTTTGTTGTTTTAAACTACATGTGGAATAAAGTTCTATTCCAGTGAAAATACATGTTCTATGAATTAAAGAAACCCATTTTGCAAAGATAAGTACTTTAAAGTTCACCTGAAGCAAGTATTGAGCAAAGATCTGCAGCCAGAGGATAAATATGTGCAAAACAATATAGCTCCTTTAGTTATATAATTTTTTAAATCTGCTTGGAATAATAATATTTCTGGAAATCTCAACAATATTTCTCATTGCCAAAATTTTTCAAGGTGTAGAACAGTAAAACAACAAAACATAATCTAGTTAGTCTTAGAGAATTGAACACATTCTGTATTGTGTTTGGTTTTGTCAATGGGTAGCTCCACATAAATTCAGTGAAATATGTGATATAACTAATGTGAAAAGGGTCAAAGCAGCAGCATAGCAGAAACAAATGGCAAAAAGTGAGCATGAGAGATACTGTGAGTGGACTCTGTCCAAAAGTGTTTCATGTTAGTAACATCACATTGAAGCCAGCATCCAACGCCAACAAACAATACTGTTGAGTCACTGTCAAATGCAAACAGTAGCAGCACTTATGCTAAGAAAACCACTGCAGTATATATATAAGTAGCTTATTGGTGCCTTGAATGCCATCTGCAAAGATTAAACCCTGTTCTGGTTTCTGCTGCTAGACTCTGTTTGTGGTTCAATATGTAGAGGTTCAGATATCTGTGAAAGATTGTATATTAGTTCAGTCCAAATGAACTGACCAAAACAGGAGATGTCATGTACAGGCAGGAGCTATCTCTCAAGAAAGCTTTTTATGTCAAGCGGCGTTATTACAAACACTTAATTCTTATCCCCAAAGTGGATCCCTGGATCTGAAATGCCAAAGGAGAAAGAAAGGTGTTTATTTGGGCTTCTGTAAGAGTACTGATCTGCATGGAAAATACTCTTTTTTTTTACCAGACAAATACTCCCTAATGGAAGTAGACCTGTCATGTGGGCTGCACTATCTTAATTTCTGCTGCTCTTCCTTTGACTAATGAGCTTTTCCACTCCTGAAGAAAAAGAAACCAAGCTGTGATTCCCTTAAGGATTCTGAAAGTTGAAATAGGAACAGAACAGTACCTACTGTGTGAGAGTGATGCAATATGTTATCATAATATGTATAAGGACATATTTATCAGACATCATGGTTTGTCTTTTGAAATGAGTTTATCAGAATAACCTATATAGTTCCCAATGGGAGTAATAATGAATACAGAATGTTTATACAGTGGAATTTTATGAACCAAGACATTTAGTAATTTAGAAGTTATCATTTTCTACAGCATCCATGAGGACAGTGTCATAATAGGATAATCAAGAGGCATTTTCAACGCAGCTGTCAAAAAAATATCTTTAATGTCATTTTTAAATAACTCTGAAAGAAAGGGAGATTGCACTTTCTCCTGCCTGTAGTGGAAATGCTACAGAGAGAGGTCAGCAGCAATACAGCTAGTCTATAATATATAGTCCATTCCAAAGATGTGTACCATTAGCCTGGACTGCAGTTTGTTGTACTTTACAGCAGAAGGGTATTAGAATTTTGTACTAAATCCTCAAGGTCAAAATATGCCTGACTAAAGGACCCCTATACACCTGGTTCTATGAGATTCCAATTCTCTATACATGTGCATATCCAGCACTACTGGCATACATGGTAAGGTTTATAGATTTTCAAACGCTCTGATAATCCAAGTTCTTGGTAGCATTTGGTGTACTACTGTAATTGCTATGCTAAGAACGTAAAAGGCATGGCTGAGTCCATGCCCAGAAATGTCAATGTTTCTCCAGGGGGTCATAGTAGATCTGAACAATTAAATGTATTCCTTCAGAAGCACTAGACTTTAAAGAGAAACATCAGACCTCCTCTGTCTACCTGATCAACATGCAGCAGATGGGCTTTTTTTCTGTCTTATTCTACTTCTGTTTTTCTCAGATATATGGCAAAAGGTCCACAGCCATCAATAGATTGGGTCATCTCCTGTAACTCAGTGGCAAGAGCCATGTCAGACAGGAGAAGCCTTGAGAGTTTTCTTCTATATTTCCAGAATCTATCACTTGGTCATATTTCCTTTATTTAAAATCTGGGGTGTAATGGAGAATTATGTCTCTGCTCCTTTAACAAAACTTGAATCTCTTCAGTGTTTATGCTGTCTACAGCGTACCTCTGCTGAGCATAGTTTGCAGCAGAACTAGGAATCACAGGGTCTTATTCAATGCAATTGTACAACACAGCACCCATTATTTCTGAAGGCTTTTCCTTTCTTCTCCACTAAGTGAAGGCAATCTTAAATCACAAGGTATATGACTATGAAGCATTTTCAGATTCAAACTTCATATTATGTTCCTTTTCATAAAGGAATCTTTAGGCAGGAAAGCATCTTCAAAATGGTGAGAGAACACCTCATATTGGTGACTGGAAAACTGTGTAAGAAAGCTAGAAATGTACCGCAATAGCCTTTATTCCACCATATCATAAAAACTCTGTCCTCCTTCCTTTTGCTATTCAGTTTAGGAAGTTTTTATCCTTAAAGAGAAACCAGTTCACGCTTCAGCTCCTAGCTGATGGTGGGGATCTGGATGGCTGTTGAAATCAAGAACTGGAAGGGTAGTTTCTACTTATGATCCTGAGATTCTCTCAGCTGGTTAGAGCCTGGTGCAAATAATGCCCAGGTTGTGGGTTTGATGCCTGTATGAGCCATTCACTTAAGAGCTGAACTTGATGATCCTTGTGGGGCCCTTCCAACTCAGAATATTCTGTGATTATAGAAGTGCAACTGGCACGTGCTTTAGGATAACCTCAGATTACTAGCCTATCTTTCTGCTAGTTAAATGCTACAAGTACCTGGAAAAAGTGAGAAGTGGAAACCCTTTCAGGAGGCCTTCACTTTGACCTCTTTGCCCAGCTGTGATTCTGAGCTCTGTCAAGCAAACAGGTTTCTCTCCAGTTTAGCTATGCTACATAGCAGCTTTTCAGCTTGTACCACATATTTACCAAGAAATTCAATTCTTTTTCTTTTGTTCCTCTCAGTAATGGGTTTGAACTGGGATATAGTCATGCTACAATGTCTTGGATTTCTCCTCGGTGAGTGCTAAAACTATTAGTTTTCTTTTGGGCTAAATTGCCTCAGTGTAGCAATTAATGGCACTGGGACCATTTATACATGTTGGATTTATTATCTATGGTTATACCTGGTTGGATCATTTTTCTGCATGCTGAAATGGAGCATAATTGGGCTATTTTTCATAACAAATGGAGTGTGCCTGTACAGAAGGATGTTGGCCTACATCAAGTTTTGCCTCACTATTTTTAATAGCTCCAGCAGGGAATGTGTTTCACTTCTCTGTTGGGGTCTTTCCAGACTAATGTTTTTCTTTTTGTTTAATGACACAGAGGTTGGTCTCTGTCATATTGTTATGAGTGATAAAGTATAAGTCCTGGTCATTTTTGCATTGCTTTTGTGGAAAAAAGGTGAACAAGCAAATTCCAGAAAGAAGTACAGCTACGCGTATTTGAATTCCCTGTACTAACTAGGCAATAGTGGCCCAGACAAGTGAGTTTCTTGCGAGAATATCTCGGTTTGTTTTATTTTAACACAAAATCAGAACACAATTCCTGGGAGACATTCCAGCCTGGCAGTCCTTCATTACTATTATAGTAAATATTTAGTATAATAAAATAATAGAATGCAATATAAAATGATATAATAATAATATTATACAGTTCTTCAATCTATTATTGTCTGTTTTAAAATGGACATCTTCAACAAAGAGAAAATTAAAGCATGGTCAATGAATAAATTCAGCATAGTAAGACTACTGTTTTAGTGACCTGTGATGCCAGAGTTTTTTCTTTGCTTACAGGCATGCTCCAGCAGAAGAGAAAACTTTAAAATGATTCATTAAAATCAATCAGAAGCTTACTCTTTGAGCATCTGCTTTTGTTTGGGTTATGTTTTCCTGGTGATTCCTTGAATCAAAGCTAAAGAAGAGTCATAGGGAGAACATCAGGCACTGTCTTTATTCCTTAATGCCTTTACTCTCAAATGAGCTACTGGGTAGAGGTGAGAGACACAGTAGTGTATTGGCACTCAAATCTGCTTTGCAGCATATTCCTATGCTGAGCATCTGGTAAGGAACACAGATGTTCATTTTACAAACTGTCTGTGTTGAAGCTATGGTTGAGGTGTATGTCTTCATGAAAAATGACTGTTTATTATAACACAAAATGAGACTGTAGCACTTTGTAATCCCATCCCCAACTCCATGTGTTCACATTGTATATAGGTATATGTTCATGCAAATGCCTCTGTGTGAGGCATTTGTTACAGTGTTAGAGTGTAACAATATTTGTTACAGTGTTGTGTGCATGTGTTACAGTGTATTTAGAATCTTCATACAGTGAGATTACCTGATAGGCTTTATCTCCATCACTTATGCCCTTCTTTCAGATTGATTTCTTTAAACGTGGTGAGCATGAAGCAAAAAGACAACTCTCACTTTTCTCTCTTAACTCTGAAGTTCTGAAAGTCTGTTGTATAAGATAGTATTGAGAAAGCTTCAAGAGGGTCAAAAATGTGCAAAAATTTACAGTCAACTCCTGTTTCATCTGAATGACTATTTGGCATGAATTTCAGGTCACTACTTTCCTGTCTGAAAGAACCTTGTGTGTGATGCTCACAGTATAGGCTCCATGGCACACCTCCAAGGGTTTGGATTAGATAGAATAAATATCCTTCCACAGAATAACCAAACCTTGATATCAGTGTATTTTGGTAATTTGCAAAACAGAACCATTTGCTGAGCACTAAGAAAGAAATTAATTTATTTCTTGATTCATTTATTTATTTGGGTTTATATCAACACTAGTTTTAAAGCAAAGATCTAGAGCTTAAAGCAATGTTGTTATCTATTAGAAATGTGTGCACTAATGTGATGAAAACTAAATACATCTTCTTCCACAAATGGTCTGAATGAAATCAAAGTCTAATTCATGCCATTCTTATCAATTGGCATATATATATATACACTAGCCACTATCATAATTGATTTTTTTACTGTAATGTGCATAGACTCAATTCAAAATCAGGCCTTCACTCCATCTGTGTAACGCTCTCACAGGGAAGAGACTATGTTATTGCATAAATCCATTCTACGTAACTGAGTTCAGTTAAAGTCTGAGCAGGTACAAAGAAAAGTATATCTTTCATGGAAGAAAAAGGTTAGACAAGAATATTCAGCTACAGGAAGAGATGAATGAAGGAGAAATATTATAAATTATTAAATCATGAAAGTACAAGAGAAGTTAAAAGATAAAAATTTATCTTTCATGTAAAAAAAAAAACCTACAGGGAATCCAATGAAAAAAACAGGCAGGAAGTCAAAACCAAATAAAAAGCAGTACTGTTTCTAAAGTCTACTGTGTTTTTCTTTCTAAGACCATAGCAGAAGCAAAAAGCAGGAATGTTTCCAAAGAGGGATCACAGAACTGCATTGAGGGTAAGTCAAATGGCAAAAAACACAGAACTATCTAGATACAAACTCTGGTACTCTTCCCCTCAACTCCACCTCACCTGGAGTACTGCATCCTGTTCTTGGGTCCCCAACATAAGAAGGACACGGACCTGTTGGATTGAGCCCAGAGAAGGGCCACAAAAAGGATCAGAGGACTGTAGCCATGAAGACAGGCTGAGAGAACTGGGGTTGTTCAGTCTGGAGAAGAGAAGGCTCCAGGGAGACCTTCAAGCAGCCTTCCAGTACATAAAGGGAGCTTAGAAGAAAGCCAAAGAGCGATGCTTTAGACAGGCATATAGTGATGGGCAAGGGAGAATGGCTTTAAATTGAAAGAGGAAAGGTTTGGATTAGATATTAGGAAAAAATTCATCAGTGTGAGGGCGGTGAGGCACTGGAATAGGTTGCCCAGAAGAGCAGTTGATGTTCCCTAGAAGTGGTCAAGGCCAGGCTGAATGGGGCTTGATCAACCTCATCTCAGGGATTCCTTCCCTGCTCCTGTCTGGGGGGTTGGAACTACATGATCTTTAAGGCCCCTTCCAACCCAAAACATTGTGTGATTCCTTGGATTATTGTCTGTCAGAAGTTGGGAGGATATATCATGAAAAGTACATCAGACCAGTTGTTCATTGGAGTAGTCCAACATGGATATTGAGGCTTATAAAGTCAGTCTGTATCCCAGTCCTCCCTTGCTGTGTCAGCTTTATAGGTGGAGGAGGATATATTTCAAGGAAAAGATATTGGGGCAAAAGAGCATCAGGGTTCAGTCAATAAATGATAAACTTCTCTGCAGAGTGTCTGTGTATGTCCCCTTCTCATTCTCTTTGTTGTAGGCAATCTAAAAGTAAAACTAACAGTTTTATATGTCCATAGATTTTGCTTTAGCTGCACAGACAAATGATAAGAAGGGAAATGGAGGTACGAGGTAGGAAAATTACTTCTCCCTGTATGTCAGTGACAGAACTAGACAAACAGTTCCACTTCCTAGTCTATTACCTCCTTTTACATTCTACATTTGCTATACCCTAGTGGCATCTAGTGTATGGCAGAAAAGATGGCTTGCAGTCTGTCCTGAAGATCAGTGGATTGGTAGCTGATAGTCAGGATGACTCCCTGAGGACGCGTTGATCAAAGATCCTTTAAAACCAGGGTACTTTAACATGGTCATTGATTGCAGCCGTGACATTATTGCAAAGTCCTGCTGGTCTTCAGATTTAGAAGAGTCTTTATAGGTCAAAAACAATAATTTGTAATGCACTTGAAAAACAGCACCCATTTTTCAGCTCAGTGCCTCCTGCATCAGCTCTGCTTCTTATCTGATTTATGCTTTATTTCCATGTACAATGTATTGCAGTAATCCAGTTCCCAAGTAATTCAGGTATGGATGGTAGCAGCACTGTACTAGCATCTGAAAATACACAAGAAAGTAATTTTGGTATAGGAAGCTAAGAATTTTACAGTTCTTCATCTTCAGACCTATGTCAGATAAAGAAAATATTGTGCATAACAGTGTTGAGCTGAACGATTGTTAAAGGCAAAGAAATGCACTATTACATTGATAATTTTTTTCCCTAACAATACAGCAAATGCAGGATTGAGAGACATAACCCTTTAATCAGGTTAAAAATTGCATATTACAAATGTTACTGAAACTTGATTTTTGAATTTTTTTCTCCCTTACCTAAAACAGTTAAATTTGTAACTAATTATACTGAGAAAAAACTTAAGAAAGGTCTAACTGCCCAGAGATATAGCAGAATTATATTATCTCTTTGCAATAACAGTGTCTAATAAATAGGTTTCAGGAGCACACATTAGTTAACATTAGAAATACTTTCAAAAATTAATCTAGCTCCAAATTTGCTTGTTCCAGTTGATATGGTTTATAATACTTAATATGTACAGCATGCTTATTTTTGTCTGGCATGTTTTTAGCAGATGTAGTTAATAGAAAACATCTTAAAAATTATTCTTTTACAAAAAAAGAACAACACAATTTTGCGCTCTTAAGGATGAGATCCATTCTTAGTCTACACCAGTTTACATGTCACTGACTTTAACAATGCTTCTCCTTATCTTCACCAGTCTAAGGGAGTTCTGAAACAGTTCTTAAATTTGTGTTAATTTATATAAATGCATACTTAATGATGATGTAGACTAACAGTACCTGGCACACCACCCATCATATATCTCTCACAGACACATTTTTGCTCTTGTATATTTATTACGAGCCCTGCAATTTTCAGTAGTTTTTTTTTCTCCCTTGAAATCCCAGTTTACAGAGTTATATTATATTACAGGAAATTCAGCTTTCAGTTTTCAGAAAATAAGCTTCAAGTTCTCATGGCTGCTAAGAGATATTTCAAAAGGTTAATCTGAAAGGATCAAACACTAGAAGGCAAATAATATAAAGATCCCAAGGGATATTACTTTTAAAATCTCATGATTTTTAAACCAGTTTTATGGGATTAAAATTGCAGCAGGGGAGATTGAGGTTAAACATTAAGAAACCCTTCTGCTCTAAGCATAGTTAAGTAGTAAGACAGTTTGTCTAGAGAGCTTGTGATTTTCCTCCACTGAAGGTTTTTAAGAGCAAACTGGACAGGTTGTTGCTCAGGAATGTTTAAACTCTCATTGATTCTGTCTTCAGAGGTGGAGTAGCAATATGAGGTCATGTAGAGAGTTCATCTTTTGCCCCATTTTCAATAGAAACGATTTATGCAAGATTTACCATTTTTAACATGTTGGGTTAACAATGATAACAGCAAAATGACTTCATCTAAACCCCCAGTAATCACTGCTGGTAATGCATTTCTTACCAATATTGTTAATAAAAATCTTTAAAAATCCAATATTAGTAATAAAAATAGAATGGATCCATTTTAAAAAAGCTGGAGTTTTCCCCCAGAGTCCTTTCTGTAGGTTCTAAGGAATCTCTGTTCAGGATAAGTCTTTAATGACTCTTAAAACTATATTTTATCAGCCCCAAGTAATTCCAATGGACAGTTTTTGTTTAATTTTTTCTGTTCTCATCTAATTTTCTTATTTTGTTCATATACTAGTATGGCTGTATTTCTAGCATATTAATTTTAAAAAATTTTATTCTATTATGGTTTTGCAAGTTCTCTTGCACAGTTGCCCAGCTGTTATTTTAGGTGTCATCTTTCTTATATGAAAATATAATAAGTTTATCTTGTTAGCAATTGAAAAAAGCAGGTCAATAAATACTTTGGCAATGACTTTTGAGGTAATTTGTGTGGACTCTCAGCTGTTAGCTAACACCTTCACTTAATGTATTCACTTTTTTTTGTTGCTCCAGAGAAGAAGCTGTTAAGGAGTATTTATTTACTTCTTAATTTAGAATAGAATAATTTTAGTTGGAAGATACCTACAAACATTATCTACTTCAACTGGCTGACCAGTTCAGGGCTGACCAAAAGTTAATGTTGTTAAGGACACTTTCCAAATGCCTCAAACTCTAAAATGCTTTGGGCACTGATCACCTCTTTGGGAAACCTGCTTGGCCATCTTCTCAGTAAAAAAATGTTTCCTAATGTCTAAACCTTCCATGGTGCAGCTCTGAACCATTCACACACGTCCTATCACTGGATACCAGGGTGATACATCACAAAAATTAAGCCTGCAGGAGATTTTGACCCTAAAAACACACACAGTATGTAGCCAGAAGCAAGATGGTTCTGAAAGAACCCAACAGTAGGAAAATAAAAGTAAAAACTTAGGTCACACAGGGGTCAGCTTACCCCTGTTAAGCAATAAGCACACAGAGTAGAGTTTAGTTGTGTACAATTGTGGATGAGCTGGAGGTCAGCCTCCAGAGAACAAAGAAACTCTAATGGAGTAAAAGAGTAAATCCAGAAGAGCACAATTAATCAGCAATTTCTGTCCTGAGTTTTCTTTGCCTGAAAGCTGAGGGTTTCTTGACTTGGAAACATAGGAGACAGCAGAGAATTGATTAACACAAAGGAAGAAACTAACAGAATGCTTTGCTTGTACAGAGACCCAAAAGCATTGAATAAAGATGTAAAAAAGAAAACATGTTTCAACAACCAACCAAGGGATAAAATTTGGGCCATTTGGCTGATGTCAAACAGCTATCTAAAATAGACACATCAGCCTCTGCCCTTATACCATCACTGTATATGTTCAGAATATTTAACACACCTGTAGAAGTTTACTGAAGACTGCTATTTTGATTTGTTTTGGGATGTGAGCTGTTTCTGTAGAATATAAAACATTTGTTATGTTATTGAGATTAACAAGAGTTAGTGATATTTTTATTTGGGAGAAAGTCAACATCTAGAAGATACTGGCAGGACTTGGGGGAGAGGAAGAGCTGCAGGGTTAAAGATTAAAAAAACCCAAACAACCCCCAACGAGAGGAAGGTCTAAGAAAACATATACCCTGGAGTTAATGCAGAGAGCTGTACGGAAAAATCCTGATCATTTTGAGATCATCAATACCATCCTCACAAACACGTAAAAGAAACAGAGTTGAGAAATTAATGCTTAACTGAAAATAGCCACATGGAAAGATGCCAGTTTGCATTGCGACTTACAAAACAGCTCAGGTTGAAAACCCCCAGGAAATAATTTAATCTATTAGCACAAATTGGCTGGTCATTTCCCAAATCAAAGTTCCAGTCCTATATGATATGTTACTTTGATCATGATACATTACTTATTGGAGCAAGCTGATGAAAAAGGATCTTGTAGGTCATTGAGGGAATAAAAAAATCTAAAAAAAAAAGTTCTGAAACTTTTTATGAATAATACTACTACATATGGTTTGGTGTATTACAGATGTTAAAAATACAGCAGAAAAGCTACACTGTTCTCACATGAAAAAAACGCCTCCTGAAGCAAAGCATGCATAAATTTGTTTGTGTCAACTACAAAACTCGGTACTTATTCTAGATAATTTTTCTTACTTCTCCCTGAGAGCCTCAAATGAGATAATGTTATATATACACATTTTTTCAAATCTGGGGTTTTTTGCTAGACATCATGTACCTTTAGAAGTGCATATAATTCAGAAAGTTTCCATGAAGTTTTCACCAGTGTACTGGGAATAAAATAAATGGTAAGAAAAAAAAGAGAGAGAAGTCAGATTCTATTACACACCTACAGAATAGAAACAGTGAGACTTGGTTTATCCTTGTAGAACTGGAAATTTTGTAATCTTAGAAACTCGTGACTAAAATCTCCAGATTTTTGGAATTAGACAAGGGAGGGAAAAGACAAAAAAAATCAGCTCGAATTTAGTATGGAAGCAATTAACCAGAAACATACACATTAGATACAAAGATCTAGTTCAGTAAGCAACAGGTTGCTGCAAGTTGGAAGGCAGAATTACTGTATTTTTTTCTTTGTTCTTTTGCAATTTCCTAGCTATTTACTACTGGATGCTTTCAGATAAAGGACAAATGGGGATGATGGGGACAGACTGGATATAAGATATAAGAAGAAATATTTTACAATGAGGGCCATGAAACACTGAGACAGGTTGCCTGGAGAGGTGGTGGTAGATGACCCATCCCTGGGAACATTCAAGGTCAGGTTGGAGGGGACTGTGAGTAACCTGATCTAGTTGAAGATATCCCTGGTTGTTGTGTGAGGCTTGGACTAGATGGTCTTTTAAGGTCCATTCCAACTCAAACCATTCGATGATTCTGAGAGAGGCTATACAGTTTTTCATTATGTATTCTTTGTTCTGTCCTGATATGGAATTTCCTATTAAGTGGATGCCAAAGATATCATAAAGCAGAGGTGTTGTATGGTGTTTCCCTGTTGTCTTTGGAGATTCTCTCTACGGATAGACCCATTATGAAAAGGAGAAAGAGACAGGTTATCAAGTCTTTTGAAGGGAAGGAAGAAATGGATACAAAGCTGATTGTTTTGCTTGGAATTCCTTAACGAGGCAAGATCCACAAAAAAGCAATCTCAGCCCAAGCTCAAAACATGCAAACATACGAGTATATTCTTCATATATATAAAGAATTTGTTTTACTAGTTCTTGAAACAACAATATGAATATTTCAAAGGAGCTGCACAAATCTAAGGAGCAGTTAAAGGATAACTGGATGCCACTACCTAGTTTATTCAATAGGTTTACATAAATATGTGGTATATAAATAATTTATATTAAATGTTAAGTTTTGATTGAGAAGAGAGAATGTGGTTAGACTTCACCACAAAAGTAAACCTGTGACTATTCACATTAAAAGAAGAATTCATTAAGAGGCATCTGCTTCTCAGCTCTTGCAGCTACTGCATCCCCAGTACCTTCCAGGTAGCCAGGTTAAATGGCAGGCTGGGTCTCCCTGACCACACATGGCTCAGACTGTTGGTGAGTGCACTGTAGAAGGGCATTCTGAACTCACCCAGGCAACACATGATTTCTGCAGGCTGGTTGATATGACTGTCAGCCACATGCTGTTGTTACCAAGTCTGTCTGTGACACTGAAGCTGCTCTGACTGCAACAACCCGTGCAGACAGATGCAGACTGCCTTGTAGTTCAAAGTATGTCTTTCCAGCCCCTGTAATCATTAGGATGTGGAACTTGTCCCCTGCCCATGCCGGGCAGAGGTAGAAGAGCACCCATCTCTGTAATTATGACAGCTCTGGACGGTTGCTTGTGGTTTCTGAAATATACTTTGGTTTGAACTCCAGCTGTGATTAAACTTGTTTCCAGCAGACAGCAACTTAATGTAAAACTAGCAAGAATAAAGTGAGGATTTTGACAAGGTGTCATCAGATTTTCCCAGCACACAGGGAGCTTTTTCAGTATAATTCCTAATATGACAGGGACTAAAACTGAACCCCTGGTCATTCATTTTAAATTTAAACCTTTCTGGGTCACTATGCTAAAACCACTCAAGATAATTTTTAATGCAGGAGTCAAAGACACAGTCAATGCAACCTAACTTGAATACCCAAGTTGTACAACTGTGCATCAGTTCTGAGAGGTGGGAAGCATTGCCCTGTCCTCTGATGAACACTGCAGATAAGGCCACAATAAAGAAGTCATAGCAATGACTGCACAGTGGACTTTTCTTTTACAGAAAGCAGTACATATTATAAATGTTCCTGCTACTTTTTCAAGGAGATGGATTTGTCATGTTGAAAGCATAAAGTGATGTTATAAACCTTCTAACAAAGTAGCGTGCACTTTACAAACTGCTTTAGGACGCCAGATTGAACAGACTTACAGTACTTTGGTGGTACTAAAGAACATAAATCCAATTTTCTAATCACCACATTATTATAGTTCTGTGAAGTTTAGTTGGAAGTAAGATACCTAGATAACATTACCATAGCAGTTATGTGAAATACACATGCATTCATCTTTTGCATCAGGGCATAAACTTTAACTGAGGGAATTACTCAGAACAGGTTTAATTTTTGCACAGCACTTCCCATCTGATGCTAACACCAGTTTCAGGGCTATTTGTCCTCTGCATGATGCAGAGAAATTCCTCCTTTCTTGCTGTCATCCTCAGGAGACAGTGATCTAACAGCCATAGGCTTTCTCAAGCTACAGGCTTGTAGAACAGTTTCTGGAAAACTGCCCAGCAGAAAAGACCCTGGGGTGCTAGCTGACAGTTGGCTGAACACGATCTGGCAGTGAGCCCAGGTGGCCTCTACCAGAAATAGTGGGGCCAGCAGGACCAGGGAAGGAGATGACTGTCCTGTACGCGGCACTAACAAGGCCGTTCCATGAGTGCTGTGTTCAGCTTTGAGCCCCTCACTGCGAGAGACATGGAGGTGCTGGAGTGAGTCCAGAGAAGGGCAACGGAGCTGGGGAAGGGTCTGGAGCACAAATCCTATGAAGAGTGGCTGAGGGAGCTGGGAGTGTTTAGGAGAAAAGGAGGCTCAGGGGAGACCTTATTGCTCTCTACAACTACCTGAAAGGAGGTTTAAGTGAGGTGGGTGTTGGCCTCTTTTCCGTTGCAACTAACTAGCAACAGGACAAGAGGAAATGGCCTCAAGCTGTGCCAAGAGATGTTCAGATTGGACCTCAGGAAGAATTTTTTTCTCTGAAAGGGTGATTCAGCATTGGAATGGGCTTCCCAGGGAGGTGATGGAGTCACCATTCCTGGAAGTGTTCAAGAAATGACTGGTCATGGCACTTAGTGCTATGGTTTAGTTAGCATGGTGGTGTTCAGGAGGTGTTCATGGTGTGCAGGAAATCTGCAGTTACAAACTCAGCAAACCCAATCTGAGCATCAAAATTACACAGAAATAATGTAGTATTTGAGAGTCACTGAAGTCTTACTCCTGTGTGATATTGTGCATAATGAAGCATCTAAAGTGAAGAAAGGATTAATGTCTTATAATAAAGTAACTGAAAATGATATAAAATAAAAAAGGCAATTATGAAAGTCATCAACAATTTAAATTCTGTTATAAGTAATTTTTTGTGTGAAGGTCATTGTATCTTCAAGGTACTGATTTTCTCTTTTGTAATCTTTCCCAGAAAAAGAAGGAAAGTAAGCAAAATGAGACCCAGTTCTTACTCAAAAATAGACCTAGGAGCTTCCAAGTGCAAATCAATTGCCCAGAAAAGAGATTTTTATAGAATTATGAAACATGATGTTCATGCCCAACTATAATTTCATCTAAGTCAAATACCTTGATTTGAGATTTATTGTATACAACCAGTCAGTGGTGACACTGTTATAATGGGTAAAAAAATCCATTGCGTATTCTTCAAATGTCTGTTTACTCTAAAAAGTAGGAAATATAGTTTGGAATTTAAAATATTAAAAAATTTAAAAAAGATTTTAGCAAGTACGTTTTGTTTGAGACATGTACCTAGAAAGATATCATTGTAGTCAAAGCAACCTAGAAGGCCCAGACACCTTGGAGAAGCTCCAAAGAAGGCATGTGACGTGAAGATGATGGTGAAGAAGAAAGGGGTCTTGAGACCTACAATTCAATTCCGGGAAAGAGTGGAAGGGGTGGACCTGAAGGAGGTTCTGGGGGTGGACAATTTTCAGGTTGGATGTATCCATTAGATATGATAATTAATTAGTTATAAAATTGTGGTATTCCTATGCTGTATCATACACTTACATATTTAATGTGCCTTAAAGCTCTTTAATTAGACAATGCTCTACACTTTAGCTATATTAATATTGTCTAGAAAGTTCTTTTCTTCCATTTTAGGCAACAAACAATCCAAAAGATGTAAGAATGAAATCATATGTATTTACTGCAAAAATATCATCTGAACCAACTCATGATGTTACTACCTACACTAATTATCTTTTTGTCATGGATCTAACTTTGGCAATGCCATTCAGCAGTGTTGTTTTGACTGCAGCTTGAAACATTAAGATTCTGCATATAGTGATATCACTGATCTATTTCTGGACCTATCTCCAAACAGCATCACTGAATCTGGACTATAGCATCTGAGAAGTACTTATTGTCTGTGATCGCCTGCTCAAGTAAACAGATGAATTGAAGACAATGGCAAAGAATATTTCCTGTTCTTTTCAAGGCTGAATTATTACCTGGGAATTAGAGATTGAGACTCTGTGATGCAGCCTGTTCAGATTCAGTTTGTTGAGGGAGGATATTGAGGTGCTGGAGCAGGTCCAGAGAAGAGCAACGAGGCTGGTGAAGGGAGTCGAGCACAAGTCCTATGAGGAGAGGCTGAGGGAGCTGGGGGTGTTTAGCCTGGAGAAGAGGAGGCTCAGGTGAGATCTCATCATTCTCTACAACTCCCTGAAAGGAGGTTGTAGCCAGGTGGAGTCGGTCTCTTCTCCCAGGCAACCAGCAGTAGGACAAGAGGGCATGGTCTTGAGCTCTGCCAGGGGAGGTTTAAGTTGGATATTAGGAAGAAATTTTTTACAGAGAGAGTAATCAGACATTGGAATGGGCTACTCAGGGAGGTGGTGGATTCACTGTCCCTGGAGGTTTTTAAGATGAGACTGAATGCGGCACTTAGTGCCATGGCCTAGTAATCACAGCGGTGTTGGATCAAGGGTTGGACTTGCTGATCTCAGAGGTCTTTTCCAACCCGGTTGATTCTATGATTCTATGAAAACAAAACTGAGCCAACTATTTGTAGAGCATAAATATTACTTACGCTGAGTTTTTTTGTGCCAGATTTCCCTTAAATTTATTGTGGATTTCAACATTCTTTTTGATTTTTTAAGGTCTTTACTGAAGCAGCTTCATATTAATTCACTCAATTCCTTCTTTCATTTTTTACCACTAGACCATTCATATGTAAATCTGTCACTTATTTATCAGCAGGTTGGAAGACATAATTTCCATTTCTTAGGAAATTCCTACGGTCCCAATTTTTTGTAATTCAGTGTCAGGAGTAAAAGCCAACATTTCAAAAAATATTTGTAGCAAATTGAAATTGTTCGGTCATATATTTTTATTAATTTGTTGAAACATTTTAAGAGAAATAAGGACTATTGTAATTTAACCTAATGTATTATATAGATCATAAAATTAAGATAAATATTTTAATATAATTAAAAATTCAAACGGAATAACTTCTAAAGCATGAAGTTAAAACTAAGCTCTGCACATTACTCCAGAATTAATTTTAAATCATTTTAGTAGTATAAAACCAGAATAAAATCTGAAGACATTATCTTCTACTTTCTTATTTACAAACATGTAAAAATCTGTTTGTTTCTGAAAGTTTTTTAAATTTAGTAAGATGACATTTTCAAAGAATACTAGCTTTCTGATTTTTATTTAGTTCTTATGTAACTGGACTCAATTATACACCTGAAAAAGCAAGAAATCCTTCAAAATCTGGAAGTGTTCTCTGCTGCTTAAGATGTTCCTCCTGTTGACCCGTGACTGCCATGAGCCAAACTGTAGATGTACAACACAAGGATAAGTATAATCCCAGCACTAATTCATGAGTCTTTGGCCTCCTCACTAGATGATGCCCCAGGCTTGGTTACATACTGTGGACATATTCCTTTACAGCAGGTCAGGAGACTAGGCTATTCTTATATGAGGCTTTGAAAGCCAGGAAGAAGGTCCCTGATACTAATATGCAATATGGTACACTTGTTCAGCCCTCTCACCTTTCACTGGTGTACCTAAGCATGTATATATACAAACAGTATAACCAGATAACAAACTAGAAGAAATGCACCATTTTTTCAGCCACAGATAAGTATTTGGTCCTTTCAGCAGAGACTGCAACTGAAGGTAAACAGCAGATCTACTGAATATTCAATTTATCCTACATGTCAGTAAAAAAAATAAAAATCTTTTTTGCTATAAATAATACAGATTACTCTTCCAGAATTTCATCACTGCAGCAATGCTGTCAGAAGCATGCAAAGCAAAATGCTCTTCAATGTCAGTATTTCATACATCACATTGACACCCTCCACACCACTTTCTTTGGGGTTCAGTGATAGAAGTGAAGACAGATGAAGTGGCATTAACTAACTCAAGTGCTTTACTGCCAGCTCTCATTTTGGATGAACTTATTCAGGGACAGCCTGAACTCCTCTGACATAACATTGTACAGTAGCCAACCCCTATCTCTAGCTGTTATGAGTACCAGAGGGAACAAAATAATTTGTACTTGATTCTGAAAAACTTATTTTGGAGCTATATTTGGAGTTATATTTGGAACTTCTAATTAGCAACTAATCACAGGTCTCTGGAACAAAAAGACTCATATCTGCCAAACAGATTTCAAATAGTCACATAAGAATGGGTGAGAAACGGGATTTTCGTGTTCATAACTTCCTCACATCTTCACCGCGTGACAGAATGACCAAGGCACAATGCCTTTGTGCACTTGGATTCCTAACAGTGTATTGTGTTGCCACGTCTCCCTGGCAACACAGGCTACTGAAAGCACATCAAATTTGTCCTCTGCTCGCTAAAATTCTTTACTATAAAATACTGAATTGAGTTCAAGATCACAACTTCCTCTAAAAGCATTCAGTTCTTCTGGACCTGGCATATCTGAAGTTTGAGCAGGAATGATGGCTAGGACCTTGTACCCTTTCCAATGACAGGAAAGTTCATATGGGTAGATGAAACTGCCTTAGAAATTAGTGTAAAGCTGCCATTTAGCTGTCCCAGGAACAAATGACCATCACAAATCTTACTTTTCCCAGCCCAAATACAAGGTTTAATTCTTTGATTTGTCTTCTCTGATGTATCTATCTTCTCTAACAGATATTAAAGAAAAATATTGCACCATTCAAGATAAGACACTCTAGGCTCCCTTCTACAGAAGAGGGGCAAGGAGACAAGATACATATTACAAAGGGCAATGTATTGCCTAATCCTCCTAATTTATTAGCACAAGTGGTACCAAAAGCCATTTCTGGGAGAGCTGATCCACATGAACTTTCCCACTTTTCTCAGGGCCCTTCAGGTGCCATTCGGTTGGACAGAAAGAGGTAGAAGGCTCAAGACAAAGCAAAAGTGTGAAAAAAGGCTTCAGAGAGAAAAATAATGAATCAACAAATAGTTAATCAGAAGGGTAGATTGTTGACATAGGTCCTGCATGCTCTGTAACTGCATGAAGCAGCAGCAGCTCTTTGCTCTGTGCTTAAAAGGAACAGTTCTTCTGACAATGTAAATTCCGTTAAAGAATTCTAGTTGTTTAAAAGGTGATTATATTGTAGTAATTTCTTCTAGGTTTATTACAATGTTTTTTTCCTGAGGGATCCTAAAAGGTTGTTATCATTTCTCATACAGCACTTTTACTCCTAATAATCAATATTGATTTTACTATATCATATTATTGCTTAGATTTATTTTCTTGTTTTGTGTGGGATTTAGGTATTAATATAATTTAAAAGAAATGAGATAGATTGCTCTGCTTTGAAATTTCACATTAAAAATAATTAGCTTTTCGTCTCATTTCCAGATAATACAGAAGCATTTGCACTGAAGTATTTATATTTAATACATTTCTTCAGTTCCTCTGAGTTAAAGAGTTTAAATAAATAAAGGAGAACAGGACCTTTCTTTTAGGAACATCCATGAAACAAAAAAGGTTCCTCTCGTCTAAGTAAGCATCTGGAAGAGGTGAGAATTAGGCCCCTCAGAAATTTGTGGAGATACACAGCTTATTTCCAGTGTGCTACCACAAGTTAATCAAAAACACAAATAATTCAAGTAATGAATCTGTGATCAAAGCCATTTTCTTCGTGAGAACCCTTATGCTAACCCTTTGTGATAACCCCTCCATCCTATATAATTAAGAAACTGTTTTTATTTTATTAATCCTAAATATTTGTTAACTCAGTTATGTCCCGTGATTTAGAGTTATATTTATCTACCCCAGACAGTTTCTACCAGACTCTGCACAGAAAAAACCCCCTTGGCACAGAGTCTCCTACAGAGTATTTTGCAGGCTCTTCTATTCTGTACCCTGCAGGGTTGTATTTTACATAACAGAAATGTGGCAGCAAAGAAAGTAGCATTTTTCAAAAAGAAATTTGGTTTTTTGCTTTACATGCATTCGAGGGCAAGTAATTATTTCACAGAAGTAGATTTACTTTAAAACAAGAATTAAAGGAAACTTAGTGCCTTATGCTCTGCAACTAGCTGATCTTATCCATATTTACTGAAGAGACAATCAGAAGTAATCAGATTGAAAGAAGAAGAGATTTATTTTTCTCTTGTGGATGAAGTGGTGTGTGCTTCAGTGTGACGTGCATTTTGATTTTTTAAAAAGCTGTATACTAGAACAAAATTAATTTACTTCCATACTGGGAGTAGGTAGATACACCAATAAGAACCTAATGATGTGATTCAACACACTTTACACTGTAGTTTTATAAATAATCTGGAAAGTATCTCCAAAAATGAAAAAATTATAACAATGTCATTATAATCTGTCATTTATATGGTGCCATTTATACAATGCATATATACAGATTTCCAAAGCACTTTCAAATGATACATCCAGAAATTACTTTTCAAAGTATTAGAAAAGAGCTATTTCAGGTATGATATATGAAGAAAATAAAATGATGGGCACAGTACTAGATGTCAAGTTAAGACAAGGAGTGCAAAATAACACTCAGTACTTTCACAGTCTAGATCTGAGGTGAAGCATCTAAGGCACTCTGACAATCACAATAACTAGCAATAAACATTCTGTCGTGGTTTAACCTCATCTGGCAATTAAGTACCACACAGTTGCTCACTCACTCCCACCCGCAATGAGATGACAAAGAGAATCAGAAAAAGGTGAAATTCATGGGCTAAGAACAGTCTAATAACTAAAATAAAATACAACTTGATAATAATAAAAAGGAAAAGGAGAGAGAGGAATAAAACCCAAGAAAAACAAGTGGTACACAATACAATTGCTCACTACCGCTGACTGACATCCAGCCTATCCCTGATCTGCAATTGGTACCTCCTGGCCAACTGCCTCCAGTTTATATAGAAAGAGTTGCAGTTCCAGCCAAAACCAGGACGCATTTTCTTTGAGAATTGTAAGAAAAGTGAAAAAAATTTATAAAAGTTTTCTTTTAATGAAATTATATGCTATATTTTACAAGAATTCCCTTTGTAATCATATATCCCTATATAGCAAAGGCACCACATAATAGAAGCAGGATGACGCTCTTGAAAAACTCCTGACTATAAACCAACATGTTAATGAAGAACCAAAGTACCTGGAAACATGATCTTCCAGGTCATTTCCAAACTAAGCACTAACAGGCCTGATCCTTCTTTGCAGAGAACTCAAGTACGTAATTCATGTCTTCCTGGTTGCTTTGTCATGGGAGAGAAGGATTTGTTATCACAAGGACTTTAGTAATTAAGGTGACATTAAAACAGAATCCTTTCAGTCTGTTCATGTTCTGAATTTTGCAAGAACAGGAGGACCTAATCAATTTTTTTTTTAAATACAGTCTAAATATATCCACTCACTTCACTGAGTCTTAAGTAGGTGGGAGTAGATTGTACTTAACTAAGTGTACAATTGCCTTATGACAGCAAACTACCTTCAAAGAATAGACTTCCAAACCACAAATGAACAACAAATGCCAAATTGCCATGGATTTATCACATAAATTCCCACATATTCTACACAAAAGAATGACAGAGGGAGTATCATAAGGGAATCATAACTTAACATACATTACTCTTGGTAGATTTGCAGCTAAGCCTTGCCCTGGGATATTTGGGTGTTCTTTCCAGGGGAGACAATAGAATAGAGGCTACACTTGCAGTTCTTGGTAAATGAACCTGAATAAAGAAGGTCTCTGAAAAGTCCAAATCACCACTTCACCCTATTCTCACTAGGGTCTGTGGACCAAAATGTTTTATCTTTCCCTTGTAAGTCATTACAAAGTCAATGGAAAGTATACAGAAAGTTACCAAAGCAAAACTCCGGTACTTTACCAAACAAGATGTTTATTCAGTTGATCCAAAGCCAAACAGGAAAACTCACTGCTTAGAAGTATGGCTTAAAATAATCTGTTTCAGTTCTAGCTGGAAATCTATTGCCCTGATATTCTTGTCTATGACTTGGTTTTTGTATCTATTAATAATTTATTGATTGTTAGAGAATCATTAAAAAAGGGCCTTTAATACAGAGTTTGATCTCCTATTTAAAATACTACTCTGTACAGTCCCCTTATAATTAACAGTCAAACAATTAAGTTCTACCTATCTAGCTAATCACTACTGTGACAGTATCTCAGAAAAAAAATGGTACCAATCTACAATAAGTTTCTCTTCTAGTTATCCCCTACACTGTGGTTCTGCAACATAATCAGTTGTCTTTTCAACTCTAACCTCATTGTAGCTAGTGTTATCACTTCATCTATGTTCTGTAATGTTCCAGCCATGCTCTTGATTAGCAGTATATAATAGCTGCAAGAGCTCACCTAATGGGACTGCTATAGGCCCTGATTTATCATACACTCTTTACCAGTTCACTATGGTGCCATTTTCTATGGTTTGTATGGCTCAGTATATAATTCCCAGTGTCATCAGTTCATTTCATAGTGCATATTTTGAAATTACACACACATTGCGGCTAATAAAGGTAGCCCGGCACAACAACAACACAAAAAAAAAAAAAAAAAATAAACCACAGAAAACCCACCCCAAACTGAAAACAAACAAACAAAAGCCAAAACAAAACCAAGAAAAACAACAAAAAACAAACCAACCAAACAAAAAAACCCCCACAAAATCCCAAACAAAACAAACAAACAAACAAAACTAAAACAAAAAACCCACCTGAAAAAACGTCACTGAGCAATAGAAATAAGCCTTTATTTATCCATCCATTACAGAGAATCCAGGACATTCAACAATAGCTCCAGCATAATAGTGCTCCAAATCTGTGATTTTCTCTTTCTTATTCTCTTATTTTGCTTTTTAGTTGAACTGGTACTTTTTAAAATATTAGTCTTTCCTAGTTTAGACTGTAGTAGTGGTAAAACCGACAGAGAATGCGAAAATGCTACAGCCTACAGTTCTACAAGTTAGCAAAGGAACACAACTCAAATATGGAAGCTATTTCCTGTTCCAACAAGGGCAGGATTGTTTTGCTAGGGTTGTATATCCTCAGTGTTTCTAGATATAGAAACCCTGTACTTGGGTTGTGGTTTAGGAATGGTACTCTCCAATTCAGTGCCCCCACCAAGACTCTCCCAAAATATGCGCTTCTCCTCACTCCCCACTTCCTCTCTCCCTTCCTGCTCTGGCAGAATGGAGTTGAGAATTGGAGGCACAAAAGTTGAAGATCACGAGTTGAGATAAGAACAATTTACTGGAAACAGCAATGAGATAGAAAACTGAAACAGTAACAGCAACAATATCAATAACAAAAATATACAGAGAGGGTGGTTCATATGCAAAAATGCTCACCCCAACCCCGAGACAAAGAACAATGCCAGGCAATGCCACAACAATTTTTTCAACTGGAAGTCCGGCCCTTCTTCTCAGTAGCCAGAGAGAATCCCTTTCCCCTGCCACTGGCAATGACCTGAGGTGGTATCGAATAATATCTGGGACCTGGCTGAAACTAGGACAGGGTCCAGTACATAAATTAGCCAGGGTAGTTTTTTTCCTCCAAAGGCCACCATAGCACCCATTGACACAAAGGCATATTTACTATATAGAAAATGAGCCCTTTTCTAAGATGCTTGTAATGAAGTTAGAAACCTCAGTGTAGATAATATTTCTGGTCTAATAATTGCATTGATTTAATTTTATTTTTTGTTAAATTACCTATTGAATCAAAACTTGGGGGGTTTTTTTGGTGATGGGGGAGATTCTATTTCTAATTTAATAAGGATTTCCGTTGCTGCTTTTGCTATATCTACACATTCACCAAAAAAAACTAATCCTTGTGAATTCCGCATCTGCTCAAAAACATTTACCTTCTGAATATTCACTTTCTGTAGATTTTGATGAAACTCATGATGAATGACATGCAACAGCACAAGACCTGGAAGTAATTGCTTATAAATTCATAATGCTTGCGGGATACATGAAAATCTTTTGCTGGTGAAATGCAATATGAAAGGTGAAGGTTTTAAGATATAATCTGACCCAATGAAGAGCAGCTGAATAAACTTCTCCCACTTATCTTTCACAATGCTTATGATTCATCCTACCTGTCTAGGTGCTATGAAGACACTGCTAACTAACTTCACATCTGTGCCTATGTGATTTACATGATTTACATGCTTCTATGTTTTATGTGCTCAGTTTCTTGTATATTGTGACAAAAGTAGTGTGCTACTGTACCAAGGCCTACAAAATGGTCTCCATAGATGTAAGGGAGTGCTTGCTACTCACAGAACTGATTGTTGGAGATTTCAGGGCCTTCAAATGCACTGTGAATGGTACGAAGAAGCTACAAGTGTTACTTCTATCAAGCACCCCTATTCATAGTGATTTGTAAGATGATTCTTTATTTTCTTGTCTCCAAGTACAATTATAAATTTGAAAGTATAGCAAACTAGATATAGCTAGATATTGCAAACTATGCCTACAAGCTGAAAAAGAAAAGAACTCAGACTCTGTTTTCAGAGTTAATATGAGAGTCTATTATGTTCTACCAACTATTCTCTAATAGGCAGGAAAACCCACAGTTCTTATTGTGTAAATGTATCCGTACGAATAAAACAAATGATATCTCAGATATATTAGCTGGTTAGTTATTCTTTAGCACTTCTTACCATAGACTAAGGATTAAAGTCTGACAGACTAAAATTACGAGATTTTCCCTTTATTCTTGAAAAAGGAGACCTAAAAGAACCAAGAATGAACTTCAGATAATTAGATTGTAAAAAGCAATGATAAGGCCATAAATCTTTGTTTCGATCTAAACCATACAGATCTTTTTTATGTCATTTTTTTCTACACAGGTTGAATTAAGCCGCACTGAAGGAAGGGGAATGCAAAACAAAATGAAAAATACAGTAATGTAGGGTCTTTGTTAGCCTTGCAGCAGAGACATGCTGCTTTTTAAAGTGTGTTAGCAATTACTATTGTTCCCACAGGCTGGAACACTGATGAGTTAACCAATATATTTGAGCAGTGGAATTGACTTAAAAAAAGGAACAAGAGCCTCTTGCTTGGTAGATGGATTTTTTTTTTTTTAAATTAGGTCTATGTTGTCTGTAGCCAGAGTGGTCACCATCTGAAAGCTTTATAGATGAACACCAGCAAACAGGATGGTGATTTGACCATGCCATAAATTTAGTATGATGCATCTGTCATTCACTGGCTTCCTATATGTGGATTACAGCTAAGACTCTGTGCCTAAATTATGATTGGAAGTGAAATGTTCTCTCACATTAGTTGCAATTCTCCTTCAGATTGACAGAGGGAAATATGCGGAAAACAGTTTGGTCTTGATTTAATGGAACAAATACAGGTTGATGGAAGGAAGTCCATGTGGTATGAAGAGAAGTAACAGATGAAAAATTCCATGCAACAGTGGTCTGGTGCTGGCTTTGCTTTTAATTAAGGACATGACTGAGGACTACAGTGTTTGTCTCAGTAGAGGTGTACTTATATTGGAACAAAATAGCTCCATCTGCCTACATTTAACAAATCATTTCCCCCATCTATTAAAAAAGAATTTTATATTCTTATTTTCTAAATGTCCAAATTTTTATTAGATCTCTCATGGACAACATGGCATACTGAAGGTTGCATAAAACCCACATCAAAAAGCAAAATATTATAAGTTTTTAATATTTTTTTCCAGATTTATTTATTTACGGAGAAACAAACTACTACCAGGTTACCCTCACCTTTTAATTAATTCTCTGATAAAATTAATTTGGGGTAAAAGTACTGTTCACAGGTTAGATGAACTCAGATGAAGTTACCACTCTACTGCAATATTTACATCTTTTTTGCATTAAAACTCACTTCTGTTGCCTGGGAAGCAAAGTGGGTGAGAAGATGCAAATTACAGTAGAGATTACAAACTCTTTCCAGAATTTCTCTGCTTCTTTCCTTGATGAACAGTCCAGCCTTTGTGAGTGCTGTAGATGTATGCAGAAGGCACATACTTAAAAATTGTGCACGTTTGGCAGTTTTATAATTATCTATATCAGAATTGGTACAATAACTGAGGAGTAGGCATAATTCATTTTGTTTAAGACAGAACCCAAACAATATAATGTGGGTAACTAGAGGGACTAGTCTTACCATAACATCATGGACATCTACAGAGTCAATACTGAAGGAAAACTAATTCAAACCATTCACCACATTGTGCATTCTCCACAGTTGACTCCCCACAAAAAAAACCACACCAGACTTCTGTGTTACAAGGAAGAGACATTCGCATTAATTTTCCATTCAGCTAAACATGCTCTTGCATTTCATATAGTGTCATCATGTTTTCTCCACACTCTCCTTTTAAATCTGAATGTGCAGGACTTTCTATGGATTTAAAACACCATTTTCTCTGGTAACAGAGACGGTAATGGTTGATAAATGTTGAAAAATAAACAGTTCTTCTCTAGTTTTTCAAATAATTAAAGAAAAGGCTGCTTATACAGTGAGGTTGTGAATACAATATATGTTAAACAGATCATTGGAATAGTGGAGACAATACATTGTCAAAAGAAACATCAGTCAAAAGAAATAATATTATAAGTAAATGTGCAAATTTCTTGCCTAAAATAGTGAGGAACATGGAACAACTGAGTAGTTTATAAGAATCATGTGTATCTTTAGCTTAAAAAAAATATACAGTTGTGGTTATTTTCAAGTTCTGTATAAGCTCAAATAAAGCCTATGGTGGCTGACAACAAACCAAACTAGTTTAAACAAATCTTTTTGTATCAATAACTAATTACATCCTTGTTCTGCCTCAGTAACACAGATTGATAGTTCCATTATAGTGTTTAATTGGAATTGTTTTTAATTTATCCTTAAGAAGTGGTCTAATTGGAGAAGGAACAGATGTCACAAGTCACGTGCCACCAGGATGACTATGCTGCTGCAGAATGGCCAACTGGGCTGTGAATGCCTTCCAGGATCTCCTTCAGAGTGAGGTGGAGGGGAGTTTTCTGTGTGTCTGGTTTCATTTGCAGATGCTGCCTGTAAAATCTGTGAAGAACAATCTCCTACTGGGATGAACTCTAAACTAGCTGACTGGTAGGAAGAGTCAATAACCGTTTTTCACTCTTTCTTTGGCAGCTGGTAAATACAATACATTCATGACAGCAGACAAATAGGACTCCGTTTAGGCCTCTCTTGATGCAGTTTTGCTTTCTGTCCCAAGCATCTGACAGGCAAATTTCTTTTTTTTTTTTTAATCATGCTCTATTAACACTGACTTACAAGAGAGACACAACATTATGCATTTCACGTAACTCATGGCTTACAAGTATGATTTCAGAGAGATGAAGTGACATTTATGTTAGGAGTAGCCTTTACACCAAAGCCCCAACCTTCTGAATTCTAGGGTTGAATACCAAATAGTTCAACAGAGCCTTGAGCCTGCCTCAAAACTGAACTAAAGAGGAACGGGAGCTTTCCATTTTTAAATTTCAAATTAGGAATACCTAGAATTTCAAAGCAACATGAAAATCCTCCAAATTATGTTCCCACAGAGGAAACAATTATGAAGAGCTTTAGCACATAGGAAAAATAGTCATTTGGCATGGATAATTTCTAACTATTTTATAGTAATTTTTATTAAAAGCAGAATGTAATTAGAAAAGTATTTCTCGATCATTATAAGTGAAGCAGCGCAAAACGAAATTTTCAAAAGACAGAACATTTCTCATTCAAATATCCCTATAGTGAAAACTCAGAGCTATCTTTTTGCTGTCATCCCAAAAAATACCAATTGCTCACAACAAAGTAAGTGATGCATGTAGAGGTCTGAAGTAATACTGAACAGACACTGTTGAAAAACAGCTACTGCAGGGTGCAATACAGCAACTATTGAGAAGTGTCTGTCAATCAATTGTTATGAAAAGGGGAAAAAGAATTCTGAATGCAGCAGAAATATTGGAGAGTTTATACCAACTAGCATTGCAGATTGCAGAAAACAGCATTACGTTCTGATCTCAAAGGCAGAAGAGACATGTCTCATTCAAAAACACGTCAGGCTGCTATTAGTTAGAATGGGTATTTGATCTATTAAATTGTACTTTTCTCTGCACACATTACAGTATTATTTCACCAACCTGTTGAATTTGTTGCTGGCAGAGTGGGAAACTAAATGTTCCTGAAGCCTGTTCATTGCTGCCTAAGACCCCACTGGCCAGAGATGCTGTCTCACATGGTATAACCAAGTCTCTGCCAGGACTGTAATCCTGACTGGATAGCATGCACTCAATGTCAGCTTTTTGCCAAAAGTGAGCTGAGTCACCATAATTCTCCCCCAGTACTAAAGATCACATGAGGGGTTTTAAGTCCCTGAATCTAATCTACAAATGGTGTTGTATCACAAATGATCTTTCATGATTTGGAATGACTTATCAATAATCCTTTATGAACTGTTTTCATATATTAATAATCTTTCCATATTTAATTGAAGCATGACATTCAACAGCAAGCAATGAAGCAGAAATCAAATACATAAGCTGAATCTCTGGCACCTGTCTTACTTTTGAGACTATCCATTTACTGTATACATGCAATTAGATTATATTTTCAGAACTGGGGTTTTAATCTCCCATAGAATTCAGTCAAAACTTAACCTAATTAACACCCAAACAATATCTGAAGTAGTACTTCGTTATTTAGTCCAATTATCTGGATTAAACAGAAAAGCACTGTAATTTTTTTCCTCATTCTAAGTGTTCAAATGAAACTGGACTTAAAAGTATAATTTTGAACTAGGAAATACAAAATTTACCTATCAGAATGACTATTTTTTAGAAGTATTTGAATGTATTTTGAGATTACTGAAAACAAATGTATTTGACATGTAATAAGCAGTATATGTCCTCTCAGAGAGATTTCGTAAAATAAAGTTTGCTGTAGAGGACAGAACAATGGAGATCCTTGTCCTAATGCATATAAACCTTCCACTTCATTACCTGCAGTTTACTGTCACCAGCACAATATAATGACATGTATGCCTCCTTATTAAAAAGTGATACTCTTCATGTTTAATTCGACCTCTATTTAGCATGACCATAATACCACAATTTTCTTTTATCAGAGAAAGTGTAACTGTCATTTAATAACTCCAGATTTGCAGAGGCTGCCCATGGTTCAAGAGGTGGAAGTAGTAGATAAATGAGGATTTTTCCAGGAAAGAAAGACTAGATGAGTGGGTTGTGGTCCCCATCATAGCAGTTGCACAATAATCAAGGACTTCACTGATAAACAGAGTGCTGCTAGAATTTTCTGCATTTTTTCTTCCCATTGTGAGCCAATAGTAGCAAAGAACTGGGGAAGATACAAGCATTGAGCATTTGAAGGTTGGACAGGCATAGGAAACAACACAAGATGGTAGCAACTTAGCCTGAAAAAGCTATTTCCTGACATCTTTTACTCAGAAAAATACATATTGTCTCAGTAAGTTGTAGTACCAAAGAGATATCAATACTGCCAAACAGATTAATGCAAATGTAGAGGCCGATGTATTGTCCATTGTAGTATTTACCCATGAATAACTGAGTAATTTAGTTAAAGAAAACCATCTCTGGCTAGCACTCTGATGGACAGAGAAAAGTGAAATTAAAATCCTGTTTTGACACACAAAGAATTGTCACAATTAACTAAGGAATCGTGTTACTGTGCTCTCAGTTTTGATCTCAAATGCTTATACATTACATTCATTGACTTCGTAACTGGAAGTAGTCCTGACAGTTGATGATGTTCTTTGTCTAGATTATTTACATCAAATAATGCATAGAAGTAATTCCTGTCAAAGTTTATATATATTCAATATAGGGAGGATCCTGAGTACTCACTTAAACTTTGTGTGTTTTGCCTTTGAATTCTACAATAAACCTCGGATGCTCTGTCCTTTTTATGCATTTGACTTCATCTCAGAGCAAAGTATTTCAAACCTTTATACCTCCACATTTAAAAAAATAAGATAATAATGAATATTCCTGTCATTTTAACTGTCACTTAGAAACCATCATGTAATTATTCCAGATGATCAATTCAGTAGCAAGCTCATTGGCAGGTAACATCTGTGGGACTTGTGATCTTGTTCAACAAGGAGACCTAAAAAGAGTCTGTAGATAGTATTAAGGTTTTTGTAAAATCTTTCATTTTTACAGATTTTGTCACTCATTTTTGCAGAACCACAAAGGAACAGGAGCTTAAAAAAAACCCCTCAAGCTGTGGGGGAAAATATTCCAACTGTTTTCTTCCTTCCCTTCCTTCTCCCTCTACTCTGCCCTCAAAATTAAAAAAAAAAAAAGTATTTGGCCCTTTTAGCACAAACTTAAATTCTGGAGAAATGTTTTCCTTTCAGCTGCATTATAAACATAATTAGTAAAGTTGACTTTGTTTTGTTGTCTGCCAGATAAGACATTCTTCATTTTGGAGATAATAAAATTAGTCATTAAAAATTCAGAAAGGGTTTGAACATCACCTTTCTCATGCTTTATGATACATCTGTCACAGTACAACCCTTCCATAAGGAACCGATTGGGTTATATTTTCTTTAGAATCTGGTTTAATAGCTCACCTATGTTATAGAGAGGAGTAAGAATAAAAAATAATTATAATTGCTTCATTAATGTAAGGGCAGGGGCACAGAAATCTCTTTCTACAAATGTCAACAGTCAGAATTGGCTGAGTCTTGTTACCTCCAGTAAAATATTTCCTTCTAGGGGATTTCAGTCACTTCTTAAAGAGCTCCTAAACTACTCTTGGTAGCTGTCTATTTTGCTGTGGCAATGGACTATATCTCTAATTCTTTCTCTGATCATTAGACAATGGTTTGCCTAGGGGATTTTTTCCCCCCTTCTCATATACCTTTGCATGTAATAGGAGCAACACATTTCTCCTTATAGCTGTGCTATGAAAGACTGTGATGGTGCAATGAAGAAAATTGTCTGTTAAGCTGGGTTGTGTGTGGATGACTACCCTTTCCCAGTTCTCTAGCTGAAACAGCAGCTTGAGATGTACAGAATAGTGTTTGTGTGCGTGTCTGGGAGTGGGGGAGTGTATATCTTGGCAATAATTAGTTTCCCAGAAACAATACTTGCTGCTTCATCTGCAGAGTACCAGGCAGGTAGATTACAGTTTAGTGAATTACACCCAAGGGCTCTCTCTAACCTTCAAATATGCTACCATAACATTTCATTTTCAGACAGTTTAATACAGTTCCTGATTGTTAATATGATTTTAATATCTGACAGTGCAAAAGGGTAATAATGTTATGGGGCTTAGAAAGTAGAAAGGATAAAATAGTCATCATCATCAGTGATTCACTCCTGGTATGTCATGTCTAGAAAATATATTTTATTGCCATAGTATGTCTGCACAGCTCAGGTAAAATATCAGTCAGTCAGTTCTCAGACCTGTAAAAATTATTTTAATTCTCTTTATTCTTTAATTTCTATTTGTTCCCACTCTTACCTCTTCTCCAAGCACTGTACCAGGTACCATCTGTGACCAGCAGGTCCCACTCACCCTCACATTTGCAGACAACTCCGACCAGCTGCAAGCTTTCCTCAGGAGTGTCACTGACAGCTATAACATGTGCCTGGGATGACTGGTGTTGAGGTACAGTGACTGATAACAAACCAATACCATGCTTTGTTCAGGAGTTTCAAAAGCGTGACTCAATACCATCTTTCTGAGGATATTTTTTGGTTGCTTTGTAATGATTTTCCTAGATTACCCTGTGTTGACTTTTACATTTTAGATTTTTACTGATTTATATACATACTAGTGTTTCTTAAGTGGTCAGACTGGTTCCCAGACATGGGCATTTCTGCCTCCTGTTCTCCTAAGTCATGTGTGATTGAAATGTAGTGGGAATTGGTACAGGGGTCCTGTGGCTGCCACAGATCATCATCTAATGCTGTATAACCGTGTCACCATGGCATTACAGCTCCACAAATAAATTTTAGCCAATGGGCTGAAATTTGGTCTACATGCAAGGCCACATTGATGCAGCAAAGTTGTTTCCAGGGTTTAAGATAACATCTGTGTGGGACGGTAATAGTCTCCCTATTCACTCAAGAGTTAGCTCAGGCAACTGTCTTGTTCAATAAAGGCTCAATATCAGATTTGCAAGCTCTCTGAGGGAAAAATCTACCTTCCCTCTTGCATTTGAATTGTCAAGGAGTACAAGACATGGTAAAGATTCATTTGAGTGACCTTGTTACACACTGACCGTTTCTTCCCATCATTTTCTATTTTTGAACCAGTTAATCAATGCTATGATGACTTTTGCTTCTGCCTATGGCTTGTTAATTTAAGAACCCATGGCAAAGGAATTTGTTCACTTATTTTTTAGAAACAAATATATCAGAAGAATCAATTTACCAAACTATTCTTTCTCACCCACAGCAAGTGACTCCAGGGAATACAAATCAATATGTAAGCTCTGAGTTTATTCAGTGTGGTTTTTGAAAAGCAATGTACCATATTTAATTAGGGGTTAGTTATGTACTTAAAATAGTTTCTATCAGTTTCCTTGATAGAATAATCTGGTTTATTGGTCTTCTCTGAAAGCCTTTAAACTCAGAGGAGTGAAGAAACCCAAGATTTTAAATAGTGGTAGGAAGGTCTTCTAAGAAGATCTCCATGAATGTCTGCTGTGCAAGAGCAATTAACAGCTCTATCAAATATGCAGCCTCTACCTTTGTACAGATTCTGCCTCAGTCTCAATTACCATGGCACTAGTCAATGTATAAAATCACTTTCCCACAGATCTGGTTCCTGCACATAGCTTGCAGAATTAGGCCTACAAATTCTGACTCACTTGATTGCCTTGGTTGTTTCACCTCACATTGCTTTCCTGTTTGGTGGTAACAAATTAGGTAATCATTACAAGCAAGAGGATTATGACCATAATTAGCAAATAAGGTTTTTGAAGGATTTATTGCTCTGGCTCAATTCACTAGTTTCCCTAAGAAAAAGCATCATCTAGCTCATATGTGTCAGTAATTAACTTTGTCTTTATTGCATTGTAAATACTGCTTTAATTACCGCACTATTTAGCTTAGATGAGATTCAATTGCAGTAACTTAAATGTGATTCTTGTGGTACCTATTTTTTCTTCCCTTACTTCATTTTATCCTTAACTCATTTTAAGATAAACATTCAGCACATATTTTCAAAGATATCTGGATACGTTTTCATGATTAAAACCTTAAATAGGGTTACTCCAAGAGGGGATGAACTCTTAGGCAAAAAAGAATTTAGTCCTTCAAGAGACTACCTATGCTGGGCTATGGTTATTTTCTATTATTTTACAAGCATAAAAAGGCAGGCACTCAGCCACAGAACTGTAGCAGAAAATTTCTTTGGCTTTGGCTTACTCCTACTGCTGTACATGCTTTGTACCACCCCCTGTGTCTCTATCCATCCAAACTCAATGACAAGATGTAATTTCAGTCTAGTGGAAGTCACCATTTGAAATTTAAATGAGCTTTTGAAGTTTCATCCATAGACAAGGTTAAGCAAAGGAAAGCAGAATGGGAGAGAAATGCTGACGCACCTCACTCTTAACTCAGGCTTTTTTTTAATTCTGAATTCACATGGGAACTCAACTCAGTGGAGCAATACAAAGTGTCAGGATACGTGCTCTCCTGATTTGGGGATTATAAATTCCCTGACAGTTCTTATTCCCTGTATCATATAGGATCCAGTGACCAACATGATCTGCCCTAATTAATTTTTTCCTGCATCTGAATAAGCTTACTAAAAGTTGTCTGTTCGACTAAAAGAGACTGGCTGTATGCTCACCATAGGAACTGTTAGGGGCTGAGCTTATTCTATTGGTAGAGCATTGTAATAACTTTAAGAGTGCAAGAAAGCACATCTACTTATTCGATGCTCAAGGAGAGACAGATAAAAACACTCCACTTCTCTTTTTCTCTTTGTCTCAACAGATAGTACCTATACAGTTTGGACTGGACTAGAAGATACTTCATATCAGAGATATTTATTAGGTTCTAATTATCTTCAAGAAGAAATGTGTGAAACTTCATTACTTCAGTTGTTTAGATTAGACAAAGCTCTGAATTTGCCATCATGGGAGACACCTGCAGGAAAAGTTCTTCAGTTCCTGCTGGAGTTCATATTGTTAAGTCATGAGGGACCAGATGTGTTTATGGTGGTTCAGAAGTATTAATCAGCAAATTTTCTCCAGTGCCAACAAAAACATGTGAATAAGTAATTAAAATTGGATTGGAATTTTAGCCAGGTTTTTGTATAACACAATAAATAATTACACTGATTATTTTCCTAAATGAAGGTCTCCCTTTTTTCAGGTATTAGTCTCAGACACAGCACAGCACAGCATACCAACTCTGTTCTCTTAATTTAACTAGGATTGGTTAATAGGAAACTTGAAAACTTTAGGAAAAATGAAACAGAATAATTTATAGTTGTATTTTTCTATTATGTCAACATTGCATGTGAAACTATGCTGATGACTTGATACTTTGCCTTAAAAAGGAAAGAGAAGATTGTTACAGAACTCTGCAAATTAAATTTCAATAATTAATTGCATTTTGCCCTTTCTCCTGAAGATAACAATATGCCTTCACTTCCAGTCCTAAACTACTGCAACTTTTGTTCTTTACACGACAATCTGAAGAAACCACTCTAGTCAGTACCAAGTCAATTTACTAAAAAGGTGTGTGAATGAGACCTGAAAAGTACTATTTTCACTCTAATGGCTCTTGCAATGACCCTCTAAACACCATTGAAGGGCCCTCAGATTCCTCAGCGTTTAAAAGATATCCCCGTATCCCTACATACTCCCCTACAAAGCATTTGTAGAGTTCTTTTCTGAGGGTGGTTATGCTTCAGCTGTGACCGGAGTAGCATTAATTTATAGAAAATCTATTTAATTATTTTGAGAGCTCCATATCAAAGCATCTATATAAAATTGTTGTCCTATCATGAAAGATAAATGATCTTTCTTACAAAGCAGGCCTGACAGATTGAATATATTTGACTGAATGCTTCTTACAGGATATCATGCCATAGTTTAGGGAGGAAACATCTATGATTTAATCCTCCTTACATCCATTAGAGACTTTGTGCCACATATTCTATATTATCCCCACACCTCCATCCCTCTTCTATCAAACACATTTACCTTTGCAGCAACAGAAGGCTGGTGGTGGATAAAAAATGCGTCTGCACAGCTAGGAGTGCTCTGATGCCATTGTAATGTGGGCATAAAATCAAGCAACATATGTAGAGGCAGCTGCTCGCAGTTGTGAAGGCATGTTAAAAATATGGGACTGTTGAAAAACTTCAATAGATTTTATAACTGGGGAGCTATGTAGTTTTATTGTATACTACATGAACCCACAAAAAGTGATGCTTTTCTTTAGTGCATTTATTCACAGCTCATTTACAACAGAGTAATTCTATCATGCAACAAAATGGAAGGTTTTTCCTAGTTTTTTCTCAGAGAATTTGAACTTTGTCACACTAATGTCTCTGAAAGAGAAACCAGACAGGGAAAAGGACTGGATCATTACAGAGAGGATTAAAAAGAGCTCTTTCTTATTGTGAATCCCTGGCCAAATTTCAGTTCCCTGTGCATAGCTTCTTAAATGAACTAGGGAAAACTTTTTTTGGTATCTGGATTTGGGAACCTAATTGTTTAAGGAAAGGATAGAAACCAAGTTTGAAGTTCTCCTCTGAAACTATGAATATCCATCTAGTCCTTGTGGTTTATCTTCCAAATACCATCCTGATCTTTACCTTCACTCAGAGAAGATGCATATATTCTGCAGACCTTCAGAGAAGTGTCCACCTAATTGAGAGGATGAGACTGCTGCCTTTGAATGAGTTAGTTTAAACAAAGTGAGTGTTACAACAGAGAAGACAAGATATGGAATATTGCTGAACTTACCATACTTGAACCTCTCCATTTTAAAGCAATCCAGGAGTTTTAACAGAAGAAATGTTGAGGTAGCCAAAGTAAAAGACTAGCAAAGGAGAAACAATACACAGAGTAAGCAACTTTATGCAGAAACAGTGCAAATCTTTCTTGAAAGGGCAAGAATTACATGTTTTTGAGTCAATCTTACATTATAAGGCCACTGGCTCTATCCTGGAAATTTAACTACTATGTTTAGCATGGTCCCCAAGGCATACCCTCATCCTGTGTGAGGTCATGGGAAAGACATTCAATTTTGGTAGTCTTTTGGTGTGCAAAATGAAAGTCATAGTGAAATTAGTGGTACCTTGTGGAGATATCGGAAGAATCACCTAGCTAACATGATCAAAGTGCTTTTAAAGTGTATGCACTTTCATTACAAACTAATTGAGCCCTTCCAGGGAGAGGAAAATAGGATGTAATTATTATTTCTATGTCTGTCACTCGTGTTCTAATCTGTTAATTGACATAAAACACCAGATGGAGAAACTAAACAATCTAACAGTGGGAAGAGTTAACTTTGCAGTAGTGTATGCAATAATCTGTATGGTTTTAGTGATAAAGCAGATGAGAGTCAAGGCAGAAAAAGATATGAAAATAGGAATCCCAGGAGTTTATGGCAATGGTTTTCTATCAGACTGTGACAGTAGTATCATCATCAGGGTATCTTCTGCTTAAAATCACTGGTGCAATTAGTATGGATCAAATTGACCTGTAAGACTGATACTAGAACCTGTTAAGAAACAGTTCCTTCAAACGCAGGTGAAAATCTCTGCTTTTGATGTAAAATTTATCATATTGAACAGTTTATGTGTGCGTGCAAATATAGGTAATAGTCTTAAAACCAAAGGAATAGTCACTTTGAGAAGGCATATACATGCTGTGGGAAAACAACTAGCAAGCAAATCTTCCCTCTTAACACTGTTATCTTCTCCCACCTGCAACAGTACAAATTATGTAACAATACAGAATAGCATAAATAGATGGGCACAAAATTTTGCTTCCTGATTATTGATTTGGAATTTTGACCAGGTGAAGCAGACACTATCATAAATATTTCTGATGAACTATGCATAGTATTTAGACAGTCTCAATCTAATCTCTAGCCATATCACTTCTAAGAAAAACACATAAAGGAAAACTAATTTTTAGTAATGTACGATGTGATTCTATGTTATATTTTTCTGTGGGCAATTTGAGGTCTTTAGTCATCATGAATAAAATTCCCAGCACCTTTATCAATGTTAGAAGTCCTTTGACTTCTTTTTCAAAAAGTACTCTATGAGAGTATGGTAGAAATTCTATTATATTTCCTTCTCACTCTTCTTCCTTCAGATCCTATCACCCAGAACTAACCTGAAAGACCGACAGACTTTCCTTATCAGTGTTGTGCTTTACCTGTTTTTTTGCCATCTTTGAGACTAAATCAGAAAAACATGTGGCACATTCATCCACTGCTGCTGATATAATTCTAATCTTTCTAATCTTTCTCTCTTCCTCTTTCTTGCTATCAAAATGCTACCAATTAGTTTATGTCGAGAAAGCACCTTGAAGATGTAAAACTCAATGCAAGTGCTACGTATTTAGAACACAGCAGAATCAACCCAGTTAAGCATTCAACAGTACCATTGGAAGCCTGCGGCTGAAATGGAGGTTGCAAGTGTATCATATACTCCAAGCAGGCTAAGGCCAAGTTTCTGTTGCCTGGCAGACTCATAATTCAACATCTACTACTTTTGGTGAAATCTCTACCTGTCTCCAAAGTCAGGTGGCTGTTGCTGCCTTCCTCACCACGTCATCAGTCACTCAAGTGTCCCACGTTTCCAACTAAATAAAGGAGTAATTCTGGCTTTTCAGAAAGTTGAGACTATGAATAAGAGCATTAACTTCTAGCTCAACTGTGAACAATCCAGCAGTAGCTGTGCTTGGCACCTGGTGAGGATATGTCCTGTCCTGATCAGAAAAGAAGCAGGAGGGTCAAGATTTCTTCAGTCTAGTACTTAGTCTAGTACTTGGCAGGCAGCAGCAAGGGCTAGCTGCCTATGATTGGGGGTTCAGGGAAGGAGACAAGGTGAACCCTGCACAGATTGTGCACTCACCAACTGATATTGTCCTACAGGGGCTGAATCAGGCAGAGATAGGGCCCTTCAACAGCCCCGGGCACAGCAAGTGGCCAAGATTTCACTTCCTCTGGACAGTGCTGGCAAAGGCTGCAGGACACAGAGCTGCAGTGTGAGGGTGAGGGACCCAGATAGAACTGGGAAAAAGCACCTCCACAACACTGCCCAGGGAAGAGATGAAGATCCAAGCCTGACCTGAAATAGAGCCCCTCGTCCTGACAGCAACAGGTGAAGAGGGTGGATAGAGGTCCCAGGTAAAGTTTTCGGGGACATTAAGGCTTGTGAGTGTCCTCTGGGACATGACACCAGTGCTGCCCTTATCTCACCTTAGAACTTGGAAAAATCAGTATCCACTAACTCTGAGGAAACAAATGTAAGGATTGTGCAGTTTTGCATGAGTGCTCAAATATCTGCATTATTCATCTGGCCCTCATCACTACACTGAGCTCTAGGGAAACTTTACAATAATGTCAAAATATATTACTCACTGTATCTGTACCTTTTATAGGTCAAACCATTTTCCCTGTATTGCAGGTAGGATTTCAAGGTTCAGGCAGACTGCTGGCATGTCTGTGCAGTGCAATGGAGTGTGAAGCACACCTCCTTGAGATAACAATGCTCACAACCGCTTCAGAACCAGAAGCAGCACAATTTCAGCACAGCCTCTGAACAAATACACTGTAATGATGAAAGACTGAACTTACAAGGTCTGGCATAGCAATGTCAAATGTGGCCAGACTGCTTTCATATCTCATGATTCTCTGCTCCTTACTAAGCAATGTCACATGAATTCATCACTTTAGAAATTCATTGCTGTACTTGATATGTTGCAAGCATACCCCAGGGGATTTGGCCATAAGCATTAAGGGAGTTGATGACAGAACAGGAAATTGGGTTTGGAGGTTTCCTCCTACAGCCCTGGCTAATACCAAATAGAGGACCACCTCCTGAAGTCACTGAGAGACCATGAGAACAGCTGCAGAAAGTGGATGTTTTAGAGGCGGACAAGAGGTGAAGAAAATTTTATGAGCAATTCTATAAATCTTCCTGTTTAGTTTGAAGCACGGAAACTTCTTTTAACTCTCATTCAGATAACAAAGAAAAAAAAAATTCTATCTTTTTAACAGATCTTAACAACAGTATTACAGCCTGTGCTGCAGTCTCAGCATTTTCTCTCAGTTTATTTTATTAAGTGAAAGAAATTATAAGAATAGAATTATCTCCATAGTGTAAAAAAGCAGTTGAGTATATTCTGCTTTGTACAGTGCCGCAGCTAAATTTTAGATTTAACTCAGCTTCAATAGGCTCTATTCTTCATGATTGCCTTACAGCAATCTGAGCGAGATACAATGACAAACAATGCACCATCATCAACAGCAAATTAGTCATTTGCTCTCACACTGATTGACTATTAAAGCTTTGTTTGAATTCACTTCTCTCTGGGACTTGGAAAATATTACTCCTGCTTTTTCATTCAACATGCAGCAACACACAAAGCCTGCTCTCTGTCCTCCATCAAATGCTTGTACACCACACTGCTCTTTATGTTAAACCTGTTCTAAGAAAATTAGTGAAAGGAAAATCTAAGAATAAGCAATATTAACTTGAAGACTGGTGACAAAAGTAAAGACATGGTTTTTTACCTTTTAATATATTTGTCTTCATTCTAATAATAATCAAAAGACACAAGAAGAAATAATTGAATGAGGCATTCAAAATATGAATTGGCAGATGATGAAGATGCATACAGTTAGCACATAACTTCCCATAGCATTTAACTATTCTTCTCCACAAATATATCATACTTTGTGTTAGGATTCTTTTTTACCAAAACGTAGCCAAAACAATTAGATATGGAATTTTAACAAATCCTAGATTTGAATTTGACTCATACAGCTTCTTCTGTGAGATGGCTTATAAAATCTCTCCAGGGAAGTTTATACCTACATACAATGGGCAGAATAGTCTACTTAATATGAAATATGAATTTCCAGAAATGGGAAAAAGTGTTTTACTGGTGAGTATAAAATAGAAAAAGGGCCTATCTTACTGAGCCAGATTTTAGCTTTGGGTGCAGAATTTTAGACCAAAGTTGCTGGTTTCCTGAATAGGTCCATTTCCTGCTGACTTCAGTGGGAACTCTGAATGCTCAGCAGCTTTCTGCATCTCAGTGAAATGAGTGCCTTGAAGTGATTTATGAAATGATGAAATCAAAAAGTAGGACTAAACTCTAAAATGATGAATCTTGAGTTCCTGGAAATAGTTTCCTCAGCTGCAAAACAGAGATGTCTTTACTTGGCTATCCTTTAGGACCTGGTGAGAAATCCTTCTATAATATTTGTAAATATGTAAAGTTGTAAGACAGCTGGAGATGTGCAAGTTTTGCTTGCTCTGGCTTTACAGTGGTGTTTTTAAGAATCACTGAATAGACTCCTTTATTTAGCATAAAGTACTTTGGATATAATACCAAAACATCTTGAGAAGGAATAAAATGAGGTAATGATCTCTTTTTTTCATGGGGTTTTTTTTCAGTCCATAGGGCAGTGAAATTGTGCACCACTCATACCATGGTTTTTCAGTAGAGTTATTTTGTCCTGGAAGACACAAACAAACAATAAGCCCCTGAGTAAGGTTTAACCTTTCATATGAGGACTCTCTTCTTGTTGCATAAATTACAAACCTAAGAATCCTCAGGCCTTGGGCATAAAACAACAGTCTTCATTTCTAGAAGAACTTTACATTAGCATCTTTCCCCAGTATTTTAATCTATTACTAGACTTCAGAGTAGTGTGAAGTAATGAATAAGTTAGTAGTGAAATGTATGACATCTGACTTTCTTTGATTTGTATTGGAAGCCTGTCAGTGTTAACATAAAATGCCCAGGTCAATAAATTCCTATAAATCAGCATTAGATCTATGACAGTCAACGCATTTACACCAGTAGGAACAAAATAAGTAGTCGCCCCGTATATTAAAAAAAGGCTTTATTTTCCTTGTAATAGTATCAAATTGGATGCTGCATATAATATATATTATCTAAATAGAATATAGATATGCAAAGTGGAAATATCAATTTTCATTTATCTTGGATTTTTTTATTGCTTGAATTGTGTTGAATTTGGGGTATTGATAAAATAAAAGTAATAGAAGGGCAAAAAGATTCTCAAGCATTCATTGCTGAGATTTTGGTTTTGAACACAGGATACAAAAATCTGAATTTGTAGCCAAAGTCACTTGCAAGTGCCAGATGGTGCGACATTTAGCCTTGCCGTGTTCCCTAGCTGTGCTCACTGACTCTGAAGGTATGGATCTAGAAAGAACGCTGCTTATTGTACAGTCCAACAGCAAAAATAGAAATAAATTTAAACTCTTTTTAAATGATGTGGCAATTTTTAACAGAACTTTACTTGACTTGTAGTCTGTTTCATGCTTTTTCTGAAAAGCAGTCTGGGAGTGTATTAAACAGCAATGCAAGATATGTCATTTTTCATACCACTAAAAGCTTGTTTTTACCATAAGAATCCATGGAACTCGTCTTCTGATCTTTTATTTGAATGTAGTTTTATATGTCCTCAGAGCAAGACATTGCAAATGGAATGACACAGTTGTGATTATTGTGCTGTGTATGGGGGTGTCTGAAATTGAACATTCAGAGTTTTCAGATTTGCCTCTGCAAAAGAATCCAAAATGCTGGCCATTGCTTAGTGACTGCAGAGGTATTTTAAGATCAGACAGAGTCTGCTTTCAGGGTTGGTTTGTTTTTTAAGAAAGATGGAGAGAAAATTTCCTGTGTACTAAAAATAGTTATGCTGGCTTGGATAACAGAAATTAATATGAGAACATACAAGGTACTAGCTTTTCATTACAGGATATAAGAGCCCTTTCTCCACAACAGTTTATCCTTACTAGCCTTGGTAGCTTAGCTAGTGTGTTGTCCTTGTTTCATCATGTCTTGGCATCTTCTAAGAACAGGAACAGTGTCAAAAATAAAAATGTGCATTTTCCACGTAACTAACCCTAGTAATTCATGTCTACAACTGCTAATATTCAGCATGCAATTCATGGCTGTCCCTGTCATTTCACACAGCCATAACACATCACCTATATATACCTGTGCCTGGGACATGATAGCACTATAGAAAATTCTGCACAACAAAAAATATAGAACAATGCGATAAAAGACCAATGAAGTGGAATTTAAATGTTTGCACTCCTTTTAAGCAGAGTACTGATGGGGAGGTAAACAGGGAGTAACCTTGGCCTCAGTGGTTTTGTTCAGAGAAATATTTCAGCCAAAAGAAAAGAAGCTGAAATTATGGCAGACTAGAATTAAGCACTTTTTGTATTTCTGGTGTTTGCAAGTCATCAGCCATTAGACTATAAGTCCAGTCATTAGACTGCAAATCCAGACTTTTATATTTACTACCTGATTACAAATTATCCAATTTCTTTTTAATACATTTCTTTGAAAGCCACAAGAGTTATCTGATATTAGGGTTTTCTGGACACAGAATATTAAATAATATTAAATGGCCATTACATTAACAAATATGAAGGAGTTAGCCTTCCTAGAAGATGCACCTCAGGCTGATATCTCTTCATTACACCGAGCGACTGCATGCCCTGTTTTCTATGCATTGTCCTATGGTGACCTTAACAAGAGTCTAGGATTGTGTGTTTAGGTTAGGTGTATTAACATAGCAATTTGCACTCGGCCTTGTTAAACTACATTCTGTTATTTCAAACCATTCCCACAGTATGTCAGGCAAGTTTTGAACTCTCATCTGATCACCATCATGATGCAGTACTATGTGAAAATTTAAATAAGGATTTTCTCTAGTCAGTCATTCAGGTACAACATACCAGGCAAGACAGAATACAGTCACATGCTGCTTCCTAACATTTTGGCAGAAAACGTCTCAACTGTGAGAGAGCCAACAGGCCAAACAACACTAACTGGAGATATCAGCCTCACCTGGGGCCTCCCTACACCCCACTCCAGCCCACAGACCCAAGGGCTTTCAGATCTTGTCTGAGCTATGGTGGAAGAGTCCTGGTCAGACCCTGGTCACCCTCATTGCCCCTGGCCCTCAGCTGATATCCTGGCTTGGCCTTAGGCCCTGCCTGGGAGGCAACCCTGCCGATCCAGGCCCTTGGCTGAGTCTGGCTGCCCTGGCTGCCTCCCTCGTGCCTGGGTGCTCTGGGGCTGGTCCCAGGACTGGCTGATGAGGCCCCTGCCCTGCTGTCTGTGCTATCCTGTTTGACACCCTTTTCCCTGAGGAGCAGCTGATTCAGTGATCACTCACTAGCTCTGCTTTTTTTAATCAGGTGATACACTCATACACCATTTCATTACAGAACATGTTTTTGAGACTATCTAAGAGCCATATGGGATAGAGCTGCCACTGAAGTCTAGCTGTGCAAATTCTGATACTTTTCTCTTAATGCCTACTACCTTGTTAGACATTATGCATAAGTAGATGCGATTTATTGCATTAATTACATGCTTACTAGCTGTCATTCATCTCCTGACTAAAATTCTGATGTTATGAAGATTATTTTTTGATTATTCATTCAAGTACTTTAAGAACTTGAGAGTAAGCTGCTTGCTGTATTGCAGAGCTTTTTTATTTCTTGCTTAAAGATGTGTCCTTTCTATGCTTCTGATGCTTTATCTGTCTTGCATGAGTTAGCAAAGATAACAGTTAAAACTTTGAGGCTGTTTCAGCCTCCAGGTTATTTATTGTGAAACTCAACAGCATGAGTCATCTCTCTAAGAGAAAGTAGAAAAACACCAAACATAAAATTCTATTGCCTAAATTTTACCTTTCATTTAGCTTTCACCCTGATGTGATGCAGACTCACGTTGAGTTCCTTAAAGTTTGCTGTATTTTTTTTCATCCTTTTCTTGTGGATGTAATATGCAATCATTTTATCTTTTTAAGTCGGGCTTATTCTCACCTTCATGTATACCTTCCTTTGTCAACAAACAGTTACTAGAACGGTTTAAGAACTTGATGAATCACTTGTATGCGAAAAGGCTGGACAAAGCAACAGAATATTCCAAACTGAGGCGTTCTGTATAGCCCTGGCAACATTCTTTTATTAAACTTAGGTAAATAACCTCCCCCTATCCTGTCATTTTTCCTTCCCAGGCTTTATCTGTGTATTTGAAACTCCTTGTGATCATGTAGTCTTGTACTGTAGATGACTTGTTAGTAGTCACAAAAGGCCACACCTATAATAGTATCTAGGTTTACTGATCTATAGGCTCACACTGTGGCCTATGTCATGAAGGTTTTTATCGTGTCTCAAGCAAACATCCTTCAGGTATGAGGCAAAATTCCTTCCTTTTCTGTATCCATCCCTTAATCAGCCATTATCTTTGCATTAATATTACAACTTGCCAATTATTCTGTCAAATACCTTCTTCCTAAAGGAAGTGGTAGTATTGATCATACACATTCTTTTCCCTTTGTATCTTCTGAAGACATCTTTGAGTCATAATTTCTCCTATTGTTTTATGATCTGTTATCAGCAACTGCACTTAGTCTCCCCAAACACAGATTTTAAATATCTGGCAATTTCATTTGTGGGCATCTGTCACAGGTTTTCTCCATATTACTGTATGGTCCTTTTTAGTGGATCAATGATTTTTTCTTTTTAATTCAGATTTCAGTATGAATAGTTCATATTTTTCTATATATATAATGGAATTTAGATTTAAAACATGTCTACAGAGAAGACAACTATTAACATCATTTATATTCTGACAAACAAAGCATGATTTATGCTGGGATCTGACTTTGCTCTTGGTTACAGCTGTTGAGTGCTAATGAAACCCTATTAGGGCATATTTTGATTGTAAATTGTGGTGGCGGTGGTAAATTGCGAATAAGTGTTGAAAAGGAGTTGATTTGTATGCACAGACTGAAATGCATAAAATACCACATTGATTTCAATATCCTAATTTCATAACTATACCAGTAAATGGGAGATCAAATATGGAGGGGAAAGCTGGGCATGATGACAATATAGTATAGATCTTTTGAAACATAATCCTTTTCTAAATGCAGATCTTCCTTTACTGAAAAGAGATAAAGTGAAGAGACATTTTATAAATTGGGTTTGATTTTGTCTTGTTTTGGTTTTTAATATGTATACATATACATTTACTGTATGAAAAAAGATTAACCCCTTAGTGTTTTAATCTTACTTATCTTTCCTTTATCTAAATGTGTAGTCCTTTATTTGTCAAAGGGTTACTGTTCACCAGTTGTTCTTTTGAAGAAAAGTAAGATAATGGTATCCCAAAGGTGTTATATATGGAAATTGGGAAGCAGCGCTCATATTAGGTAATAACATTGAGGCAAATATGCTGATTCATGAAAATCAACTAGAACCATACTGAGATATGCAGTTAAAAAAATTATATTCATGGTTGTGAAAGATGTATAAACCTTGCTAAATGTAAACTTCATTCCATTTCTTCTAGTTTTTTGTTTTTCAAAAAAGGAAAGCTGCTCCTATCTAATGTATTTTTCCTGCATGATGAAAACAAAAGGTTCTTTTCCTCCCTCCAAGCATGTTCTTCCCCAAGGATTTTGGTTTGGGGTTGTTCTTTCTCTGTAAGAATGGAACAATGACTGTAGACATAATTCACTCTAGGGATTCTTCAACCATAGAAGAAACAACTTGACAATTGTCAAAGATAGAATTTAAATGGCTTTATTTACATTGTCAAAGAGCCTTATAGAAAAGGATCTATTTTATGGCATTAAGTAGATTCTTTTTCTTCTTGTTGTAAGTTCATAGTAAATAAGAATCCATTTCCTAACAGTGTTTGTAATAAAAAGGCAGAGAAATAGCAGGAAACAGAAGAATTTTGCCCATACACACTTTTTGAAGGGAATTCTGAAAAAGCAACCAATATAAAAAAATACAGACTTATTGCAGTAGTTTGTGACATTCAGGGTACTTAATAAGCTTCTTAGTAGCAAAGTATATATATTAAAAAAAGATGTAGACTTTATCTTTGAAGAAACAGATTAGTATTAGCTGTCAAATTAAATGAGTTGGATAGTCTTACCATAATTCAAAGCATGAATTTAGTGGTACTGTTAATGGAGTTCGACCTGTGCCTCTATCTCTTCCTGTTTCTTGTCTGCAAAGTAAAATACAGAACTTATCTGCTTATAAAACAGACTTACCATTTCTATAGGTCTTTGATAATAGCAGAAAGGATATAGCTCAGTTCATTAAACTTCTGGGCTACATGTCATGAATGCTGTTGTCTAAAAGTTGCAGCTAATAGCAAATGTGAGTAGAGTTAGACGTACAAAAGCAATAGAACTGTAGAGAGGGGGAGAGGGAAAAGGGTATTCATTGTGCCATTTTATTTAATTCATTGTAATAAAGCAAAACAAAAAAAGAAAACAAAACCAACCTAAACAAACAAGCAAGAACTTGATTTGGAATTATAGAGAGCACCAAGTTTTTTTCTAGTGCTAAGGAAATAAAATTAGTTTAGTTATTAGACCCTCTAGTCAGTGGTCATGTGGGACACAAAATGTATTTTAGCTTACTTTCCTTATGTAGTATATGACTTTAAAAGTGGTACTGACCATAGTTACTGGAATGTCTTTCTTTACCACTGCCTGTTAAAGGGCCTTCCAACCATTTTCTTGTGTTTCTCTACACAGCACCAAATGCATAATCTGATGTCACATCGTTTTTCCAGCTGTGTCTGGAAAACTTAATTCGTCATACTATGGAACCTATTAATTGGACAAAGCTGCTCGATGCCAGGTAGATCATGCAATTCTGTTAATTCTCAGATGGGAATTTGTAATTTTTAATCTCAAATAGATATCAGATTAAAATTATGATCTGCTCTGAGAAGCCAATAAAATGCATTATTTCCAGCATGTTCAAGATGGTAGTCCTCACTGTGGTGGGGAACACACAGCAAAAGGATTATACTGTGTTGCAGATGATAAACAATGCTGACATCAAAACATAATTATTTTTTAGTAATTCTTGTCTCCTGAATCAGAGCTTTTTTTCCTCTGTCAGGATTGCCCTGTAAATTTCAGCAGATATACAAATTAAAATAAATAGAACACTGACAGTGCAAAATTTGCTCTAAATCTCTTAATTAGAAGCACAAATCTTGATCTCTCTCTTCCCAAAAAAGGGAAGGAAAAAAGCTTTAATTTCTTTAAATTGTATGCAGACCATCTTTAATCCAATTCAGAACAGTAGCCCCATCCCAAGGTAGAATCCAAACATTGTCCTTGAAGAACCTGTCTTCTTATGGATGTAATCTCTATATGACTTAATCAGAGTTTGGATCATACTCATTATCCAATGTGATATATGAAAGAATTGTAGATTAGTGGAAATCCAGTAACACGACAAAGTTTGCAAAGCAGGGTTATCTCTGCAAATGTTTAGCTATTGCTTAGTTACAGGTGATGTGAGGTGAAAATTAATCAGAAAACCAATTTAGTGAACTCATGAGTAGCACATTAAGGACAGTAAAACTGTAGGAACTTACATAAGAGGTTGAGACCTAATAATCAATAGGAAAAGCAAAGGGTAAACACTACAGAAAATGTCATTACTTTGTTTTCCTGCTTCTGTGTCACGCAAGATTTATTGCTCCTCTCTACCATCACTGCAGGTTTCGTCCTTTTTTTCATGCGACCCTTTCAGTTTAAGTCTGGGGACTGTGTTTCAGGTGAACATTTATTGCTAAAAGTAAGTAAATTATGGCAGCTGCTCTGACAGCCTTTCAGCTCATGTCTGTCATCTCAATTTACAGTGAGGATATAGTGCAAGAATTAGGTTTAGAATGGAATAAAAAGTGATTATATTTTCCCTGAAGGAAATGTACACACAGTTTCCCTAACAGCTAGTTTCTGTGCACTGATAAAAGCCTTTGGAAGTAATTACATTTAGGACACAGTCCACAGCATTTTACTTTCAGATGCCATAAATAAACCAGAATCAATTGTGAATCATAATAAAAAAGGTAGCATGTATTAATTTTATACAGTATAATACATTTTAGGAGATGTGCAGGCTGATAACAAACTCATTGGTCTGCAAGGGGGTAAAGCTTCTTGCAACAGTGACTCATGAGTCATACAATGTTCTAGGAAGTGGTATTCTCTGTGCATATGTCAAAGGTGCTTCCCTTAACAGTTTCTCTCTTCATAGAAATTGTTGGGTTTAATTGTGCATCTTTGGAAAGAAATCTTGACCTTCATTTCCAGCAGCCTCATGAACTAATCCACCCTCTTACTCGGTTGCCCATCACATCTCAGTAACAACTCCCAGCCACTAGGTGATTGATTCGTACCCAAATGCTCAAGTGCCTGACACAGAAAAGCAAGTACTGCTTCAGCATGTGAAAGTTGCACTGAGGGTCATGGAGATTTAACAGCTTCCTAGGTGTATGCATGAATGCGTGCACACTGACACACACACAGTATCCCTTATTTATACAATGACCTCTAAGTTGGATCATAGTCTATATTTAAAGCAACTGTAAATAGTATGATAAATAACTAAAATGTTAAGGATGGGGAAGAGAATTCTGGCTTATTTAATCTAGGAGTTCACTGAAGCTCATTAAAAAAAATACTTAGGGAAGTGGAAACAGAATCCACCAGAAGTCTGGGTCTAGGTGAAGTCAAGGCTATGCTTCATTAAGATAGGATAGTAATGTAAGGAAAAGGAAAGGTTTATAAAGGAAGAAGAGCCTGAGGTCCAAATCAGGAAAGAGGATTTATCAATAATATGTGTTTGAATTTACACACTATTTTTAATTGATCTTACATCTGAGAAATACACACCTTTGTCCTTGGATTCAGATATACCTTCAGCTGAGCTTTTTCCTTCCCCCAGTCCTCAGTTAACTGCTCTGTAGATCCCTCCCTGTACATGGATTTGAATGACAGACCTTAAAAGTTCACCATTGACATATAGTTATCAAAACATGACATAAAAACTTCCACACTGGTTTCATTGGATGTAGGAAGCAGTTTTCCCCCACAAAACTCTGCCTTGTCAGATTGCTCTCATAAGGAAGTTGCTTCCCTGGACATAGCAAAATCATTTTCCAGTGTTTGGGCCAAGACGTTCACTCTCAGACAAGATCAAAGTGATCATAAATATTGACTTGACTAAGCTGCAACATGTTTCTTGGACTGTGACCTTTAAAAAATCATCCTCAGAGCTGCATAGTAATGGAAAAAGATCAAGAGAGGAAGCAACTGGCTTTATGCCAGTGCACTGTAACTGAAATTATCACAGGACCAGTATCCAGTTGCCACTTGAAAAGTTGGTAAGACAGATTTTGCAGCCAAAGTACTGCACAGAAGTGCTCATCTCTTTGTTACCTCTAATATTTAAACATTTTCTAATCTTAGTTAGAAGGGCATCCTTTCTATTTTGAATACAATCATTTAATTTTTCCTTCTGTAAATATTCCAGATGGTGTGGGTTTAGATCATTATTCGGGATTAAATTGCACAGGACCAAGTGAAGTTATTGACAAGGTGAATCCAACAAGAAACAAATTGTTATGAAACAGGGAAAGACAGGAACAGCCTCCAGAAAACAGGAAATTTAAGAGTCAATAGTTACATATCAGTATGTATGTGAAGGTAGAGAAAGACAGAGGAGACTTTATGCTTGCTCTATCAAGAAAAAAAGAAATATATAATTCCCAGGGTAGCACTTGTGAATGTAGTAGGGACTAAAAATACTTGCATCGTAAACACCTCTGCTTGTATATGTCTACAAAAACATTATATTCGTAACACATAGCTTCACTCAGTACATCCTTCTTATTGTTATTCATATTATACCCAGGTACTCCAAATATATTTGTTGGTTTTTTCCTCTAGCTGCTAAAATCTATATCAGCTTGGGTAAGTGGCTCTCTTCAGTAATGGAGGCTGAAATTTTCAATGAAAAAACAGCACTGGGACCCTGTAGCAGCCCTGGGCGCTGTTGTGGGATGGGATAGGCCCCTGGCAGAGGCCATGTGAGCAGGGATCAGAGCCAGGACAGCAGCATGGGGGCAGGGGATGCAGTTGGGAATAAGGCTGGAGCCAGGGCCTGAGGCTGACCCTGAGCCATAGGTAAAGTGTGAGGTGATTCCCTTCTACATGAATGGAATCATAGAATCACAGAGTGGTTTGGGGTAGAAGGGACCCTAAAGAACATCTAATTCCAACACTCCTGCCATGGACAAGGACACCTTCCACTAGATAGATTGCTCAAAGTCCTATCCAACATGGCCTTGAACACTTCCAGGAATGGGACATAAACAACTGCTCTGGGCAACCTATTCCAGGGCCTTAACAGCCTCACAGTGAAGAATTTCTTCCTAACATCTAATCTAAACCTGCCCGCTTTCAATTTGAAGCCATTAACCCTTGTCCTACATGCCCTTGTAAAAGGTCCTTCTCCAGCCCCAGAGCTGGGCACAGTATTCCAGGTGGGGTCTGATGAAAGCAGAGGGAGGGAATCACCTTGCTCTACCTGCTGACCACTCTTCTTCCAATGCAGCCCAGGATGCATTTGGTCTTCTGGGCTACAAATGTACATTGACTGTTCATGTTGAGTTTCTCATCTGCCAACGTCACCAATTTCTTCTCCTTGGGGCTGTTCTCAATCCATTCTCTGCTCAGCCTCTGTTTGGGCTTGGAATTGTCCTGACCCATGTGCAGGATCTTGCACTTGGCCTTGTGGAACTTCATGAAGTTTGCACAGGCCCACCTCTCAAGCCTGTCAAGGTCCCTCTGGATGGCATCCCTTCCCTACAGCTTATCAATCACACCACACAGCCTGGTGTCCTCAGCAAACTTGCTGAGGCTGTGCTCAGTCCCACTGTCCAAGCCACAAGATGTTAAACAGTGTCAGTCCCAATACCAAATCCTATAAAATGCCACTCATCAATGGTCTCCTGAAGTTCAGAATAGTGAGCTTGCAAGGCACTCTACTTGGTGCCCTAAGGATCTCAAACTTTACCATCTGTCCAGCCAGGCAATCTGGGCAAATATAATTTCAGGTATTTATCCAGTTTACCCAAATGTTATCTCCATTCAGTTCATGTATGCTCTGTGTTACTCTTAGAGAAATGCAGCCCTTTGCAGAAGGCAAGAAGAAGGTCTGGGACCCCATTCTGGAAATGTCAGATGTGTGTAGGCTTTATGCCAGTTGCAAACACTAGGTTGAATTTCAACTTCTTGTTCAAAGCTGTAAAATGATGGTTTTGTACACTCTTCTTCAATGACAGGTAAAATTCTTCCTTTAGATAGCATGGAAAGCTGCTTAGCACATTTAGTTACTTTTGGATGTAAGGCATTTCGTCTATATAAGATATATCTACATAAGGTATTTTATCTGTATAAGCTTTTTGTGGTTATTTCAGAGACTCAGGCTAAGCTTGAGGTGGTTCATGCTTCTACTACCTAGTTTACCAGAAATAAGAGCAAAAGAAATCATTGCTGCCGCAGTTTTTGAATTGGCAGATTATCAGACAACACTATATTACTTCATTGCTGCTATAATATTATCAATTTCAATGCAGTTGTGCTGGCATGAAACTGGATTAATACATTGGTGAATCAGGAGCAGAAACTATAGAGCCTTTAACTGCAGGGAAAAGTAATTAAACTTAATAAGAGTTATGGATTTTAAATGGAGATATATAGCATTTTCAATAAGAGCAGTTTGTGACTCAGTAGCAAGGCTTCAATTATACTCAAGTATTGCTTTAACTATATTGATTTTTTTCGATTTAAAATTTTCCATTTTTCTTAATATTTCCTTGTGTTTCCCAATTCCCTGGAAAACTTTTCTGTGTTGTTAATATTGAAATTAGGTCAACTCAGGGAGTCTCAGCTACCTATAGAGAATCCCCAAACCAGCCTGTTGCAAATGTGTTTTCATTCCGTTTCCCATTTATTAGAGCTGAAAAAACCAAATTCCCAAAATGTTAAGAAAAATTTTCACACCAAATATGCTTGTTAATGGAAATGGCAGTATACATTTCAGTATGTCACTGCCACCACCTGCGTCTCTTTGAACACTTCCATCAACGCTGTCTCCGTACAATCCTAAACACCCACTGGTCAGATTATGTGACTAATACGTCTGTTCTAGAACAGGCAGCAGTTTCGAGTATTGAGGCCATGCTACTGAGAACACAGCTGCGTTGGGCAGGACATGTCTCCAGGATGAAGGACCACCGCCTCCCTAAGATCATGCTCTGTGGTGAACTTGCCACCAGCTGCCACAAGAGAGGAGCCCCAAAGAGAAGAGAGGAGGAGAAAAGACAACACAGAAAGAACCGTGTCTTGTCGATACCACCTAAGGAGTCTTTCCACTGTGCCTTTTGCAACCAGACTTGTCTATCTCCCATTGACCTCTTTAGCCATCAGCGCGCTTGTAGTAAATATGAGTAGAGTCCTTCCCAAATCTTCATTCGCAAAGCCTAGCCATGATGATGATGTCAAAGAATTTATATGTGGAAAAGTAAAAAGTACTGACTGGCTTTCAACTTCAAAGATCTAAACACGGGTTAAGCATGTGTCCCTTCCTCTCCCGGGTTGAGAAGAAGGCCTCAGCAAGAAGCCAATGGCAACAAGATTCAATGATCTTTGTTAAAAATGAAGAAGATTTTTTTGTGTCCACCTCTTCCTCTATCATCCTCAATAAACTAAGGAAGTCTTTTGCTTTCTTTAAAAAAACAACATCAACAAAAACCCCCAAAACCAAAACAACTAAACAAAAATCACCACCCACAACCAACAAACAAAACCCAAAAGCAAAACCAGAGAAAGCTTGAATATAGTTCATTGAATAAGCATGTCCCTGAGTAGTCAGGCATGTAGTGAAAGGCAGTGCAGTCTAGGAAGATTGGAGCAATTGAGTGTGGGCAGAGCTGAAAGAATGAAAAATGAGATGGAGTTCCTTTTGCTATTCAAAAGGAAACTTTGTCTTTGCTGTCTCGTGTCAATTGTTAGATTGTCCATGGGTGGCACACACTTGTAAATTCATTGATTTCCACAAATAAATGAACAGTAACAGTTAATTACACACTCCATGAGTACAACTCAGTTGGAAAGCAGAAGCTGTGCAGACTTGCACAGCACCCTTACCCCCTATCATTCTTGCTGTGTGATCAGGATCTTTATTAACTCACCAGGCAATCTTTGTTGATTCCTCCCAGCTATTTTTTCTTACTCTTTTGATCATGAGCATAGAACCCAGCTGAGTTCAATGGAGCCATCCAGTAGCCTCTGGGGAAAAAAGTTAGTAGCATCAGCTATGCCTCATAGGAAATTCCTGCATTTTATATTTTCTTTATAAATTGTTTCTCATCTTCATCAAAAAAACTGATTAAAAAAATAAAATATACATAACATATATACTATATTAAATATATGTATAATATATGGCATCAGGCATACAGCAAGCTCTATTCTGATCTCTAAATTGTACCTCAGCTGCTACATGAAAGAAATTGAGAAGGTTAGGTCAGGCTTTTAGACAAGAAATTTCAAAGCTGTTGACATACCTCATCAGCCCTCAGACACTAAGGACAGAATCTGCTCTACATCTAGGTAATTTTTAAAGGGAGACTAGACCTCTGACCTATATGGTCAAATTAAAGGGCTTGCAGATATGGTGAAAAATATAGGTGAATAGCTGGGAGTTCCTGCAAAATGCTGTGGGTTCTCTGAAGCAGTTTGAAAGCTGAAAAGTCTTTCCAGAGAAAGGACATGTCCTACATAACTCTCTGGGAAAAGGCTAGAGGGAGATTTGCTGCTTTCTTTGCTGCTAATTCCACAGCCAGCTGTAAAAGAGCATCAGAAAGAGTAGATGAGAAGGTTCTAAGGAGAAGCCAGACTCAACAAAAGCAGGGCATCGGGGTAATTTCATATAACAAAAGTCTAGCATTCTTAATATATAAAAAAGCAGAAGCTATAGATTAGTGAGAAGTTGGTTGGGGTGAGAGGCTTACAAGGACAATAGAAGTAGTGGGTGCCAACTCTTGATTTTTTACCATTAGGCACTTGCATTTGGATCCAGATGCATGAGTTAGTTCCTAAATGGGGCCTCTTTCCAATTGCAAGGTGAACCCACCTTTTCAGCCTGGTCACACTACTTAGAGGCACAATTGGTCTGACTTGGTGTGCTGGTTTGGCTGGGGTAGAGTTAGTTTCTTTATAGTAGCTTCTATGAAACTGGTTTTGATTTGTGTTGTACATAGAGCTGATAATACAGGGACATTTTTTTTACTGCTGAGCAGTGCTTACACAGAGTCAATGCCTTTTCTTCTCCTCACCCCACCATTGAGGAGGCTGGGGGTGCACAAGGAGTTGTGAGGGCACACAGACAGGACAGTTGACCCCAACTGGCCAAAGGGATATTACAGACTGTATAGTATCATGCTCAGCATGTAAAGCTGGGGGAAGAAGAAGAAGGAAGGAACTTCCAGAGTGATGGCCTTTGTTTTCTCAGTAATCATTATGAGTGGTGGAGCTCTGCTGTCCTGAGCATGCCTGCCCATGGGAATCTGTGAATAAATTACTTGTTTTGCTTTGCCTGTGTGCGTGGTTTGGCTTTACCTACTGAAATGTCTTTATCTCAGGCTATGAGTTTTTTCACTTTCCAATTCTCTCTTCCATCCCACCAGGAAGGAGCGAGCAAGAAGCTGCGTGGAGCTTAGTTGCTAGCTGGGTTTACACCACAATACTGGGTTATGGGAACTGTGGCTTTATTTAAAACAGTCATAAATATTCTGATGATCTTTCCAGTATCCCAAGCAGAACACAGAACATGAGCTGCAATTCATCTCTTTAATTCTAATTATATTCCTTACCTAAATTGGGAAACCTGTAGTATAACAATCTTTCACGCACTTTGCTTCATGATTTAAATTCAGTGGCAGAGGTAGATTACTTATTTTTTGTTGGACATTGCATTCGTCTTCTATCTGAGCCTGTCAAAAGTAATATTAAAAAAAGAAGTGCAGTAACTAGCTGAAGTCTAAAGAACTCTCCCTTCTACATGGGAGTATTTTGCCATCTGATGAATGATTTTATTTATATTCTGTTCATTTTTTATTATCTCTGATATCTTTTACCTGCAGTGTTTGTTGTGCTTAAGGTACTAGCAGAATGTTCATGAAAATATTCAGCTATAACTCTATTCGGTCAATAGAGGTGTTTTTCCTTCCCATTACCTACCACAGTGCTGACATTTTATTGCTTGCTGAGATAGGAGACAACAAGAGGGAAAATTGAGTCATTTAATTCCCATATCTAAAAATAAAACTCTCAAGAATGCTTTGCAAAAGAACAAGTAATTTCTGCAGAATTCACAAGCTCTAATGTTCGTTGAAGGGAGAATATTCTGGAGATGAAATATTTGGAAATGAATAACTGTTTGTGATGTTACAGTCTGCTAAGATGCTCAGACTTATCTATGTCCTTTCTATCAATGGATGTTTTTACCTGATGTCAGTTAGATAGGTATATAAATATATTGTGACATTTTAAGTGCTTTTACATTGTAGTTGTAGAAAGATTCACATTCATTAACACGTCTAGCTTTTCAGCAACCTGAAAGGTAGAGAAGTGTCTCCCATTACAAACAGGGATGAAGGAGTGATATATTAAACAACTTGGTCAAGGTCACGCAATAAGTCTGTGGCCATACAAGATGAACCAAGATTTCTTGATCACAAAACACCCAATCTCTTCTCTATATAAAAAGACAAATTACATACTTTGCCAAGTCTGAATCCATAAGTATGCAACACAAACACTGTTGTGCTCTGAAATCCGTAGAATCCTACTACACTTCTACTAAGCCTTACCATGTTTTGAAAAGAAAGCTTTAAAGGCACATGTTCTGTAGCCACTAGTTGCCATGGTGAGTAAGGAATAAAGATTGTCTTACTGTTTCTAAAAATATGTTTGCAATGGGTAGGAAGAAATCCAGAAAAGTAGGAAAACAGAGACAAAATGGCTTTTAACTATTGTTGATATAAACCTTAGGCATTTCTATTAGAAGTTAAAAATACTAAGACTCTCTTCTATATTCAATCTTTCCTGGGAATACAGTATCCAAAAACATGTTTTTTTTTTTAATTTTAGTCAGATTTATGCTGACTCTGTCAAAGTTAGGAATGGGAGGGGAGTGGATAAGAGGTGGGTTAAAGAGCTGCACAGTGAAAACCACTTGAAGTGTACAAATTTATTAACCTTACAAAACCTAGTATTTTGTTGCAATCTTGAGCACCATCTACTGGACCTCTATTTGCTGACTCATTGCTTATATGTCAACAGAGGACAGTATCAGGGCTATTCCTGTTTGAGACTGTCCTGCCATCAAAGTGTCCCTTAAATCAGGCAGGTGAACAAGTGTTGAAAGCCGCTTTTGCTGCACTGGCAGAATGCAAGCAGTATCTTCTCTCTTGAGTCAGTCAGGTGAAACAAAGGTAGCATGGTGGAATCCAGGATCTATCTGGCAATGTAGTAATGAGCTCTTCATGAGCTGTTAATCCTGAACTTCTGTTGTCTGTTCTCTTCAGCATACAGAAAATGTCAGGCAGAAGAGACAGAACAAATCGCATTCTCTGTCCTCTCAGAGTTTCTGCCAAGACAAAAAAGGTGTTGCAAGACAAAATTTTGCAAGATTGCGAACTCACATGGGTTGGGAAGCAGGTTTTGAGTGTGATTCCTTTCAAAGTTCTTCTGGGTTTCACAGTTGGGTTTTTATTTAGGTTTTAATGGGTTTTTTCCTTACTTCCCAGGGGAGTTTATGGACATAAAATAATCTGCTCATCTAACTGCTATTATTTCTTAAAAAATCATTGAAAATTTGAACCTTGGTTTCTAGAAAACAAAGACAAACTTTCAGTAGACACTGATAAATCCTTTGTCTGCAGTTTCCTCATGAATCCAACCGTGTGCTAATATAGAAATTAGTATTTTGCTTAGTATTTTTCTTATAACTCACCAGAATTTTCTCTATCCAAAATTGACTGCTGTTTTGGAAAAAGCAGATATCAATGCATACATTCAATCTAGGATCTAGTTTAACCTCACAAGTTATCCTATAAATAAGTGACAACCAGCAGTGTCCTTCCTACCTTCCAAATGGTTTAATCCTTAATGAGAATATTCAGATCTGAAGGAAGATCATTTCTTCTACATTCTTTTCAAGGGATAGTTCTACGAATTGAAAAGAAGTGTAGACAGAATTCCAGTCAGGAAGAACTGAAAAAAGTGGAGCCTTGGGCTTCTCTTTCAATATACTGGTTTCATTATTGCTTCAGTCCACTGAAGTGCTCCTAAAACATGGTTTCCTGGAGGCAATGGGAAGTGACCAGAGTAGAAGATTGGTAATAGGTCTGGCCCAAATGAATACAGCTCCTTTGTCCCAGGAACAGCCATCATCGTTCGTATGCATTCTAATTGCTGGTCCTGGATCATTGTGACATTTTCTCCTATATTTAAAACGATTATTTGCTGCTCCCCCCCCATCAAACGAGATACTCAGACCCTGAAAAAGAAACTAATGGAAACAGTCTATCTAGAGAAAGGACAACCAGAGCTGTTCCTTTATTACATTTGTATTCTCTAGTTACAGGTTGCTGCTTATGCACATGAATCACACACGGGAGCAGCAGGCCCTGACACTTCACAATCTATACAGTTCTATGCTACAGTCTCCATTTAATTCTTGCTTTAGAGCAGGGATAAGAGGAGTTGTTATCTTGCCAAATGGAAGGTACAGGCTGCAATTTAGCAGAGTTAACCAAAATTAAAACATCAAAGAGAAATAAGGAGATTTCTGTCTTTCAATTGATCCCTAATAATTTTGACACTTATCAGTTATTTAACCAATGAATTTGTGTTTCAGGTTTGAGCAGCTTCAGGGAGCAAGGGCTGGGAAGGAGAGTGTTTGAAAGTGGCATCTGTCTGTTAGTGGCAATTAAGCCAAAATATGCAAAGTTTTAGAGTTCTAACTGCTCCCATTAAGCTGTTGATGAGCAGTAAAATCTCTGATTAAATTTTAAGCAGAGGGAAATGGGCCAGCCGCCTAACACGGGGAGACTGACGGAGTGCTGGAGGCCTGTGCTAGAGGGGAGACAACACATTCAGGCGCTGACTGTCCAAGCCAGCATCAGCTCACATCCACTTGTGGTATCCATTCTGTGCTGACTGCCAGCCCCCAAAACAACAACTGTTTACAGCACGGTGAAGATGTATAGGACAGGGTTGAATGACTTTTGCACAGCCTTATTTTTCCAATATACATACACATCAGAATCAGAGATTTATTTTTTTTCCCCTGCTTACTGTCTTAAAGTATGTGGATATCTTAGGCAAATCACAATGTACTGGTGGACATTTAGCTAACAAATGAATGGTAATTGTGAAGGTTAATAATGTTTTTATAGCACTCTGAAAGCCCTAAAACACTGCTTCAAGTCAGTTAATTGTTATCATAGTTTAAATCAGTATTAATATCATTATCTAACTTAGCCCTCCTCCTCCAGTGCTCCTGTCTGTCTCCCATCCCTTCTTTCCTAACCATTCACCTCCTGGAATGAACTAGAGGCATCATTCCCTAACATGTGATGTGTCATGAAGCTCTGTGAGTAATGAATGAGCCCATTACAACTTTACAGTAGAGGAAACAGGTTAATCCTTTGTCAAATCAGTGCACACAGTGTCCTCCTTCCCTGTTACAATTACTCAAGGGGTGATGGCAGTTTCTCATCCACAGCCTTTCAGGCAACCACTGATGCATGTTTAGGACAGAGATAGGTATGTCACTGCACACAGGCCTTCAGATCCAGTCACAAGGGAACAATGACAGAAGCTGACAGCAGTGACTAATGCTCTGACTTTCTTTGAAACAAACCTTTAGAAAAGTACAAAGCAAAACAAACAACAGTGAAAAAAACACCTCTTTCCAGTTCTGAAGAATTTATTTGATTAAATATAAAAACCTCAAGCATCCAAAGAACATTGAGACAGTTCTCTGTACTGAGACTGATATACTTTTGTACAATCTCATCCCATGGATTCGCAGAGTTCATTACATGATATTGCTATGAAGAGTAGCCACCACAAAGGTAAAAAATGATGGCAAAGAGTACATACCCACACCATAGTGGAGGGTGAGAAAAAGAGTATTGAACTGACCAGACACTGCAAGGGGAAGACTTTTAGAAGAGAGCATTTCTAGAGGATCTCAGAGCATTATCAGCTGTGTGTTTTTTAACAGAGGAGCCATAGCTGATTAAGACCTTGGATTCCTTCTCCCAGAAAATTTTTATTATGGACTTTGAGACATGCAAATTCAGAGTAGAAAAGAAAATCCAAATTTTAATGCTGCTACCTCAGTAATCCTCGCTTCCAGTGAGGACAGAGGAAAAATGGACAGCTGTGTTTTAAGAGGGAGACAAGAGCAGGCCTATTTAGGAGGTGAGTTTCCCGTAGAAATCTCAGTGAGCAGGATTGATTTGAATCATGTGCTACAGAGTTGGTGACCAGCTGGAGTAGTTTCTAGGTAGCCATTTTTAAGAAGATCTATAGTTCAAGCAAATGCAGGCTGTGCCAGCTTCCTCAGCCCTAGATTTATCTAGTTCCATGATGCTCAGAGTTTTCACAAAACCAGATAGACCCTCAACAGCTCATGAAATCAGTATTGTCGTCCCTTCATGTACAAGAGTGCTTGAAGAAAGCTTTGCAGTGCCCAGAATTTAAGCAACGTTGCATTGTAAAAATTCCTCTAAATATAAAAATGACACTGTGTAATTCTTTATGTTACTTCAAGTGGATGGATCAAATTGCAGGTTTTTAACTACAGGGAATTATGGGGCTATGAGCCTTATATAAGCTTTCTGGTTATATACCTGTGCAGCAGGAACAGGGACACAGGAGACAATATTCCTGTATGGGTGAGTATTAGCGGGGAGAATACAAGTTCTTTACATAAAGACTACTGAAAAACAGGAACCCTACTAGGAGGAAGCAGAAACAGGTCAGTGCAAATCTCCCTCCACTGACTTAATGACTGCTAAAGGCACAGAAAGTTATCACTATATTCATCCTTCTGGAATTGCTGTGGCTATGAAATTATACAGATTGTGCAGATAGTATTTCATGTGCTCAACACACAGTGGGAGGTTGTTATAATAAACATCAGCAGTGTTTGAGGAAGAGAAGGATCTAAATTTTGGGTTTGTTCTTAGAAAAAAAAGCTTTTATCTGGATATCAATTAATGATTCAATACAGCTAATTATCTTAATAAGATGAAGGTAAGCTGTCACAGGCTTAGCAGCAGCTTAGTGTTTTGATGGTCCAGCAACATGTCTTCCAGGAGGAGTGCTTGATTGTTCTCTCAGTTTGTTAGGTAGTAGTTACTACACCCATGTAGTAACACTAGCCTAAAGAGCATGGGATTTCTAGATTGGTCTCAGATTCCAATCATCTAGTCCTATAAGACAGGAGTTACTACATGTTCATGGGGGAAAAGGATGAGCAAGTCATATAACACATCAAGAGATCAGTTGCCGAAATGAATTAAATCACTTACCAATGTTTCTCTTCTGGGTTCTGTTGGATTTAGAAGATGATTTCTGCCCTCTGGCTTGACTACATCCAGACTCAAGAGCTCACCAGCTTTTAAAAGGGTAAACCCAAACAGTGACAAAGAGTCTTCTTGCTGCCCTCCTTTTTGTTTTTATCACTTCTTTCTCCTTTTCGCACTGGAGCATCCTTTGAAGTGTGTTTGCATGTTAGAGTCCTGGTCACCTTCCCGAGTACCATACCAACAAACCAAAAGAACTGGCACTATTATTTGCCACAAGTTATTATTTGATGCACTACTCTCTGTTTGGAGCTATAACAGAATTAGAATATACACAGAGTTCTACAAAATGTAGAGTGGGACTTCTAATCAGATTCCTACCAGAATTCATTCCAAAGGATTTTACAGAAATGCTTTATTTCTCTTACATAGGAAAATATATAGCTTTCAAATCAATTTACTCGGTCTTCAAATAGTGGTAAAAATGAATTCTTGTGATCTGGAAATGAAATGCATTATTTAGGCACAGATGGGTGAATGCTCTGCAGGATGATGCTGAAAAGCTTCTTTTCTAAATAAGAGAAAATGAAATAGGTTGATTTTGTATGGGACTAGTGCTACCAGGAGAATTCTGCTCTCTTGGCTCTCAAGCGTATTCAGGGACTTAAGACTGACAAAACTGGAACACTGACTGGAAGAATCGTTTTTATTTTGGAAGTGGATCCTTTGGCTTTTTGTATTATAAAGTGTGTTTTCCTAGATATGCAGTGTGATGCTGTAAGGTAGCATGAGGAAGACATCATCTGTTAGTTCTGTTAGACCAGACCTCAGATGCTTAGGAAAGAAGAAGATCAAGCAGAGGAAGAAGAGGTCTCCTCAGCTTTGGGATTTGTTCTTTGACTGTCCCAGACTAATAACTTTTAGCAGACTAAATATTTTGTGCATTAAGGTAGCATGACTGTCTCATCTGTTTTCTAGTCCTTGTATTTAACATGAACCTTCAGATGTATTGCTTTGGTGAAAAAGGTTTATTATTTGATCAGATACTTTGCATTTTGGCCATTCAGTTGATCTGATGGACAAGTTACCAACATCTGAATTTCTGAGCCCCACATCTGACACTTATTTGACAGACTGCCTTCGAGAAGTCATGTCCGCATATTATGTTTCATCCCCTTAATCTGTAAAATCAGTTTGAAAATATTTACTCCCTAGGCTGTTGTGGAAATTAATTAACATTTCCATAGTTCTTTAAAGATGTAAAGTGCCAAGTAACATTATTATTATGTTGCCTCAGTCTATGATTTTTTTCAGATGTCACAACATGGGTCAGTAGTTAGATGCAAACTTCCAGTGAAATTTAAGGGGTTTGCATGATGTAGTTCTGCAGTATTAAATAATAATAATTTTCACTCCAAGTTAGTAATAAAAAGTCTCCAGTATTTGATATGAGACATTATGCTGCTAGGTATGTCATTTTTCAAATTGAAAATAAAATCAAGAAAAACCCTTAGCATTCTGTTGTTATTAAATACTAATGGAACTTTTCCCATAGATATACAGATGCTAGTAATGGTGTTTTAAATGGTGTTTATGATGGGATGCTGTATTTTAGTTTTCATTAATTTGTCCTTTTTCTAGCAGAAAGCATTATTCGTGAGGATTGCCATCATTCTTCTGTTTACCACTTGACAGTTTGAATGTTTTTCCTCAGAAGTGGTTGCATTTTGGTGAAAGGTTTCATTTTCTCTCCCAACTTTCTTAAATGGCTTTGATGTCCCTCATGATGAAAGACACTGTAGCAGTGTAAGCCACTACTAGAAATTACTCAAAGCTTTGCTGAGGTGAGGATTGAAGCTGCTCGTTCTGTTTCTTCTCACACATTACATAACATACGCACTAAGGAGTGTTAATGACACTTGCAAAATGGAATGGACTCGTTGAAAAAGGGGTTAATTGAAAGCGGTACAGTTAAAACAAAATTTAGTGGGATAATGGCTGTGCTTCTTATTCTTGCAAATAGAGAAAATTTTAAATTATTATCTGCGGAGTAAGTTGAAGCTGATGAACTACCCACAGACATACTTTACTGACATAGTTGCAGCTTACAAGTGTCTATCAGTCCTTACCCTCGAGGACAGTTTGCAGGTAACAGCTTTTCAGCCTCTTCCTCTCATCCAGAAGTCATGTATAGTTCTACTTTTTTATGTCTGACTGACTGCGGTTTCAATGCACTGTGCCAGGTGACTCAGCTTGCTTACATGGGTTGGAGTTCAAGGCTCCAGGTTAGAGTTCAAGCTGTGCCTCATCTCCAGCCTACCAGCCATCTGACCTCCTCCAGCCATGAGCTGGCATGGAAGCCCTAAGCAGTCTGGATTTGAGGCACAGCTCACATTACTAAAAGCATGCAACTCTGCTATGAGAAGCTTACACACCTTTCCAACTGCAGAGCTGGTTTGCTTTTGAGAACTGGTTACCAAGGAACGCTATGTTGGCCAACCCAGATCTGTAGTTTGCTTTGATTTATTAATTAGCTAGATTTGCATGCTGTCATTCCCTCTAGACAAGATAAAGGCTTGCTAAAAGTTCATTATTTGCCATCAATATGCCTGCTGCTTTTGATACAGTAGTGAATAGTGAAACTAAGAATAAATTGAGGAAAATCAAGAGTCATTCAAAGGATAGCCATCAGCAGTGGTTTGGAGCTGTGGAATACTTTTCTTACAAAAACCAGATACCCAAAGAGATAGATTATTTAAAATTTACAATAGAAAAAAATACTATTGAGCATGCAATGGAAAATTATCCTACAGTACCAAGGGAATTAATTAAACACAGCTTCCATCCCGATATGAAAATGTTTTGAATTTACTCTGCTCTTGCTTTGCACAGAAGAAGCTGGGTATGGAATAAAGTCTGTCTTTGCCTGTAAACACATTAAGAGATCTCAGCCAAGCCCAAAAACAGGCCTGAAATTCTGTACAGATCTACAGCTCCTGAATCTTTGCTTTTTTTTTTTTTCAATTCCAGTATATAATCTCTGTTTTCTAGCTAAATCCAGATGTTTCTAACAGGATGCAGATCTAAGTTAACATTGCCATGATTTTGTCCTTAGTTCCAACTCTGTCCTCCTGTCACCAGACAAGCACTCTTGCTCCATCTCTTTGGGCAGCCTAGGTGATCATTTCCTGTCACAAAATGAGCCAATACAGGGCTCATTAAACTTATGGAAAGCTACTTTTGTGTTGCTATTTTTCTTTTTCTTTATTTTTTCCTGTAAGGATAGTTGTCTGCCAGTTTTACTAATTGAACAGGTTCACCATAGGCTCAGACAAGCATCATAGCTGGAACAGAGGAGGAGGAGGAAACGATTAACCAGCGTTTTCAACTTATCTCAATTTAAATCATCATGGAATTAAAGCCTGGTAAAAACCTTGGTAGCCAGAGATTTCCTCCTTCCGTCAGTGAAAGGTAAAAGTAGCCTAAAGCACTTTATCTATCACCCTATATAGGACTTGGTTTTTCTTTAGTATTGATAGAGAGATCTTAGAGATAAAACCCTCTTAACCTAGCCAGCACAGTTTTATTATGGCCTAAGTTAAAGAAGTAAATGCTGGAATAAATCAGAGATTTCAGTCCAGCTTTTATAAGTGCCGATGTTATAACAATGCTTCTTCCCAGACCCAATATTCCTGTAACAGAAACATAACTATGCTCAGGGATACATGTGGCAATGTCTGCGTTTCTCATAAACAGAGGTGCCCAATATTTCAACTTGCATTTCATTCCAACTACGATGACTAAATACATATCATGCTCTTCTAGGTATAATCAAACATTTATATAAACTCACCTGTGATTTATTCATTGTACAGAGAAAAGCCCAACAATCTTACTAATCTCAGGTTATCTTGGACATGCGTCTGACATTATGTGGGGGAAATGACAGTTATGTAGTCCTTTTATTTAAAGACTCATAGTGCTTTACAAAGGAAAATATAGTGTGGTCACATGAGGGGAAACTGAGATTTATGAAATTAAATGACTACTCCGGTTGCCACTCCACAGTGTAGCATCAGAGAAAAACATAATTCAGGTACTCTTATTCCACTCACTCTGATTGCTGTCTTGCATGGGATTGAGCGACTTTGCACTTACCATAGCATAGTCTCTATCCAGGATAGTGTTGTGGATACCATAATAAGTATTAAAAAAGTCTGTCCTGTCTGTCATCTGCAGTCATCTGACCAGACTGCACCAGTTTAAACCCTACAGCAGGAAGGGTTCAAAACCAGCCTTTTTTCAGAAGTGCCAATGAGCTCTGCACCCACAGGGTTTCTTTCTCACAATTCTGTAGACACCATAGGATTCACTGGCATGGGCAAACTGATGTTGCCTAAATGCACACAGCATTTAAAGGTATAGATTTCAAACAATCATGAAGGCTTGAAGGTGTGCTATCTTACCACATCCAGGGGGGCAAAACCTGATATGGTGTGCCCGTACTTGCCTGACCAGTTTTCTTCTGCCTTTTCTGCTCTGTCAATCTGATCTGTCAGGAAACCAAGACATAAATTTCTCTAGCGCTCTGTAACACAGACACGGTACAATATCAGATCTCAGATTTTCAGTGCTATGAAAACAGTAAAAAGAGTCTAAAAAGCCCATTTGTCGAGGCTAGAGTACACTTGATCAGGTGATGTTTGAGGAATTTCCTTACCTAGGATTTTGCTTTACTCTCTTGAAAGCATCTTTTCAACTATAAGTTTTACCTTAGCCTCACAAGAAAGAAAGAATGAACAGAGACCTATGCATAATCTTCACATAAATTAGTAATGCATAGTCTGAATACAAATTTGTACTTCCAACACTCCATCAGAAAAATACTTTACAAATTTCCCTATATGTTTAATATCAGTTGCTGTTGTATCCAGAAACCTAAATTTATCCTGGTTTCTTACATGGCATTACAATAGCTTTTACACCAGAGATAGTACTAGCTTTTGGCATTTTATAGGAGAACCATGGTGGTTTGTGCACAACTAGGTCAAAGTGATAAAACCTCCATATAAATCAATGTCTTCTCATTTAACTGTCATATTGAAATGGTAGTCTTGCATATCACTTAGGGAAAAGCATTCTAGTTGCAATATTTTATCAATTTTTTTTCTCTTGGGAATTAGTAGAACCATTGAGATTCTAATGCTTAAGTCTGTGACATCAGTAGTTTCTAGTCCCCTGAAAATACATCATAGACTCAGCCCAGCTCTACACACATCTTTCCCAATGGTTATTGTCTAGTGACCTCATATTACCAAGTCTTAATCATACTTGTAAAACATTCTTCTATGGTTCGTTGACGTGCACTACAGGTGTCATCATAAGTAAATGCAACTCTGAAATGAAATAGAGACATTATATTCCATTCACTTCCTCTACTTGCTTAGTAATGTATTTCATTCCCAGATTCATATCTCAGAGTTTCTGCTGTAACAGGGGAGGGGATGAAGTTATGGCATGACCAAAGTGGTACCTCGTCATTATCAAGAAGATGGTTCTTGACCATAGTCTGATAAAGCTAAAGTGATGGGGAATTGGGATCTTTGTGCTGCAGCACTGATGAGAATTAGGCCTAAACAACATGTGACCTTTTTTGGGAGTGAATTTTGGAGTAGCCCTCAGGATCTTCTAAAAAGGCACAGTAAGGCTGGCTGTCTGGAGACCAAATCTCGCCCCTGGCATACTCCATCCAGCCTCCCATCTTTTCCTCAGAGGAAGGAGAGAAAAGTTGTGTGTCCGACATTAACATTTCCTCCTGTGGTAACCACCATTTCAGTATAACTCCTAATTGAGACAGAGCTTCCAATATCAAGCACCAACCTCTGTAGCTTTCAGACATGGCCCACCTTTTCAATAGGTGATAGTTTAGAGCTCAGCTATAGTCCAGTATGGGGAGAACATAAGACAAATTTCCCTCCTTTCCCTGCCTGGTAATAGCTGAGGAAGTGGGCACAGCCTTTAGCACTGGTACACAATTTCGCAGCCCAATTACATGATGGCTCAAGAAAATATGACTAGCGAGTGTGATGTTTGCTATTTGGCATATCTGTTGAAGTCCTATAGATATTTTTTGGCATTTTTCCAGTTACCTCCTTAATGTCTTTTGACATGTGTTCCCGAAGAGCCTGGATTTTATGTTTATATCTCTCTGGCCAGAAAATGAACACCAAAGCAGATATTCCAAAACTGAGTTTATTAAATAGTGCAAGCCAAATAGTTTGGAAATAATTTCATTTCCCTTCCTTATTTTCTTTACAGTTTCTCTTTTATGACACACAGTGCTTGTTTTAAACAGGTGCAGAAGTGCCAAGGGACCAAGAGGACTTCAGTCCCTCGTTAACACACTCAATGCATCAGGCATTCTAGCTACATCTCATGGTAGTAAATATAATGTGTGCAGGAACGTTCCCAGATACTGATGCCAACTGGCAAAGGATTTCCCATGCCTATGCTGGTTTATTCTGTTCGCTTCTGAAAGAGGGTGCTGCAGGCAAACTGCTTATTGAGAATAAGCAAAGCCCAGGAATAATTTGGGAAACTGCTATTTGGCATGGGCCAAATGCCAGGTGCCACTCTAACAGTCAAGTTTCAATGTCCTTGGAACTTACCAAGTATGTTAGGATTTATTAGTAGTTTTCAGAGAAGAGCTTGTGACATTTCACAGCTTGTCCTCACCATCCCAATAGCTTTGCCTCCAGCTCTACCATTAAAAGCTGATCTCAGTTAAAGGCCAGTGATGTGGCCTTGTAAATCCATAGACCTGTACAGCACTGTGCATTTCTGTACTATCTCTCTGCTTCAGTATCTTTGAACAATATCGATGCAGAAACAGGAAGTCCCTGTTTGTGGTTTGTCCTACATTGAGTGGTGGATAGGTGTTCCTAGTGCACATGAGACAGCATTATCAGCATTGAGTTTGTGTTTGCCATAACATACACAGCCCTTTTCCATGAGAAAAAATTATATTAAGCAAATATAGCTTGGTCATGAGAGTAAGTCTGGTTTGTGTATTTTGACCATGCGAGTATGTAAAGAGCATGTGTTGCAAACATGAAAAGCAGTTGCTTAGGTGCAAAAAAATAAATTCAATTCCCTTGAAGGGGAAAGTCTTCATCTTAAGTGAACTCGATGTGTAAGGAGCCCATTTGAATGAATAGCTAGAGTCAGAAAATCAAAATGAGGTATGATGGCCTCATTAACAGGATGGTTTTGATCGCCTGCGCTGACGGTCTTTTCAGGTGAGTTCTAGGGCCATGCATTAAGCATACCTACCTGCTTTCTATTTTGATTCTGACAGTATAGGTATGGCTTAGGAGGTCATTGTATAAACCAAAAGAATTAAAGGTGTAGCGGAACATACTAACCTAGAAATCATTTTATTATTCCTTCAAATACAGGAAGTGAGCACTTGAGTTAGTACTGCCTGATTTATCTCTGTCATGTTTCTGTCAAACTGGAATCAAACTCTTCTATGACTTCTGCACCCCAGAACCTGACAGGTCTAAGACCTGAAAGTCTGAGGTCTTATTCCTGATATAGCCTCTTGAGTCAGATTCATTTTAGCATTAAAGCATTCTTTGGGAGTTTTAAGTGACTAAAGCATAGACATACTGTCTATGAAGCCAATCAGATGCTTTTCCTGACCACTGTTAATTCTCTGAGTTGATCTATCATATAGAGACTGATGAGCCCAAGGCCTTGGACAAAAGAAAAGTAGGCTGTGGGTGGGGACAGCAGAACATTGAGAGCAGCAAATAGTCAAATTCCAGCCATTTACTTTGCAATGCCTTTTGCCAGCCCCAGAATTGGTTCCTGATGCCAGAAGTAGGATTGGATGATGTTTAGAAGTAGTGATGTTGCATAGAGTATTTCTTCCCAGTAGCACCAGTAATTTCTGTATGCTCTCTCTGGAACCCATCACTCCAGCAGATCTAAGAGCAACTCATTCACTACAGCTCTCAGCCCTAACTTGCACAGCCAGTCACTATCTGTTCTTCCCCTGCCTGCAGCATCCCAACTGCTCACTGTAGAAGTAGCAAATATAAATAGTGGCATTATGAAGTAATGACAATGGACGTAATGGCAGGACTGAGAAACATTTCCTCCCTGCCAGCAGGCAGCAATATATGTAATGGAAAAGCAACCACACGGTGGTTGCTTTCATATCCATTTTACTGTTTCAAACTGCTTTGAATTTGGATGTTTACTAGACATATTCTTCATAAAACACTCAAGAAGCACAAGCTTTGTGCCTTTTGCACATTATATATCATGAGTACTAAGGCCAGTTTTACTATCTGCACAAGGCAAACCAAATGACTGTGCTGATCTCCCCTGCTGCATGGAAGGTGACTAGTTGAAGCTATTGTCTCATTCTTAGCAACTCAGTTTATTCCTCTCTTCTTGCATACTTTGTCCTGTGATTGCTAGTGTATTGCCCTCCTAATATGAAAAGAATAAAAAAAAAATTAACAGTAATGCTTTTCCAGAATGCTTAATTAATAACTATGTTTGTATAAAAGAAAGTAATGTGATAAAAAATAATACAGAGACACTGTAGCTTTTTTTTTTTTCTATCACTTTGGGGGCAATTTTGGCTAAGTTTCAGATCTGTGCTCTGAGCACTGAAGTGGTTAAGTGACTACAAAGATACAAATAGGTTTCAGGCACTTTAGACTGAATTCAGTCAGCAGTGATTATTAAGTATGTTTGCCAAAAACCTTGCTTTGCCCTCCAAACTCATGCATCCTATTATACCTGCAGTCTGTAACTACTCTTTCTAAAGCTGTGAATGCAGAAATTGCCCTTGACAAATGGTGACACATTGTCCCCACGAGGTGATCAAGAACTCCCACTGGTATCAGTCTTTCACAGTCCTGTCATTGAGAGACAAAAATTGTTCACAGCTCCCAAGTTCTGTCTCAGCTCTCCTGGACAAAAGGAACTGCAGGATGAAGTATGTTTTTTTGATTTTATGTATTGTTTCAATTTACAAGAAATGCCTCTTTTCTCTGCTCTGGCTATTTTCACAATAACTGAAAATGACATTGTATCAAGATAGATCTGTCAAGCAGAACAAATGTAGCATAATAATAGACAGTAGGCACTACATTTAATTACACAGTCACATCATAATCTGAAGCAGAAATCAAAGGTGCCCAGTGAAGAAGTCTAACTGCTTTGCTTACTAAAGATTGAATATTGTTTGTAAGATGTTAAAGAGGATACTGATGAATTTTCTGAAATAGACAACTGTCCATAGAGAGCAGAGTTATAACTACCAGGCTCATCGTACATCAAAATTTAGTGACAATTTGGCAGTAGTGGCAGCGATCTGTGGTGATGATGACTCAGGGTTTTGAGTCCTGTCTGCTATCAGATTGGGGCATAAACAATCACCTTTTCTTTTGGTTAACAGGAAAAATCTTTCCAGTCAGCAAGTAGATGAGGTTTTTGGAGCATGGATGATAAAACACTTACAGAGTAGAAAGCTTTCAAGAAAATGGGAAGTTACTATCCAAGGAATAGGTAGAAAATGAGAAGAAACTATTTTTAATACATATGAAACCAAGAGGCTTTTATATGCCTGAGTTATTATTGAAGTCTGGCAGGATGTGATTACAGGGAGCTGTTGTTTCATGAACGATTTTTAATCCTGTTGGCAGAGTCAGACAGGGTGTAAATTTGCAAGTTGATTTGTATGCAGATCACCCTGCTGCCTTGGTATTGATTTGAAAGATGTAGGATGAATGTTCCCTGCTTTATAAGGAAAAAAAAATACTCTGAGTCCCAAGAGCTTTTGTTAAAAACTGTTAAAAACTGGTAGAGAAGACACTAGATGTCATTTCAGGAACTGGAAGAAACTGTGTCCAGAATGCTTCACCTCAAATGTAGAGGTACTGATGTCTGGTATGATGGTTATGGATGTACAGACAAGCGGCACTAGACTGATCCATTTGTTTTTCACTTTTGAGGGCATTGGCTTGACCCACAGTGTAATACCTGTCACAGTGTAATGACCCAAATGAATCCTCTTTCTGAGATCCCTTTTAACCCCTTAATCTAGCACCTTCTTTTTTAAAACCTCAGCACAGTATCACAAACGTAGCCTCTCAGTGTCTCAGAAGGAAATGATGGAGGTTGAGTTCTCTGGCAAAAACGAAATACACTGGCTGATCTCATGGACCCAACAACACAGGACTAGAACTGCTAGTTCTCCTAGTCCAGAGCAGTACAGTTTGTTGAAGTATCAGTGAGATAGTGATTTTTCTGAAGCTTTCCCTAAACCAGATTTTCACAACCCACAAAAGAGTGTAATTGTCACTTTTTCATTCTCCACCTCCAGGGCTGCATAGTATGCATGGTAGTGGGACCTTGGAGCACTTGAAGAGCTCATGTAACCTCAGGGCCACCCCTCCAAGGCAAATGGAGTTTTCTAGGTGCAAACAAACCAGTATCTGAACTAAGTGTCTGAATAACCAATATCACTGAATTCAGAATATCTTGATCCCTAGTCCAAACCTAGACAGGTTAATCATATCTGCAACTTTAATAAAATGATTAAAATATACACTAGGTATTTTTCCATCTATGTAAACAGACCAAAGATACAGTGAACACTAAAATAACACAAAGAACAAAATAAAATAGTAGAAACTGCAAGTATATATTTCATGCAAAGTGCACGTTTCACACATAAGATGCCAAACAAAACTGTAGTGGAGAGGTAAAAATTATGAAAAAATTCTGATGCAATGAGCTGTGCAGAGGAGGCAATTCCAGTGGTCCTAGTTATTTTTTATCACAGCTCTGTAAAAAAAAAAAAATAAAGTAACCGAGTAAAAATTCAGAAAACAATTTTAAAAGAAGTAAGAAGAAATTTGTTTTTAACCCAGAACACAAAGGGAAGTCAAAGACACTGAATATTCATCCAATTGTGTCGTATTCAAAAAGAAGCAGGTATTTAGGCAAACAACAAAGTTACCTCTTAAATTGGATTAGGTATGATATTGTGAGGAATACTAAAGCTTTCACTACTGATTACTGCAGACCCAGTGAATTTAAGCTGCTGTGCTCAGCACAAGGATGGTAGTCTGTACAATCTCTGTCCTTTTGGAGTAGAATAGGTCATAGTAGAGGCTGCAAGAGAGCTGCCAGTAAACTACTTGAATAGTTAAAAGAAAATTAAGATAATGTGTGAGCATATTTTTTAGCACCTTTATCACCAAACGATTTTATCACTTGAGTTAATATTTCATGCCAAAATAAACTCTGATGAAGCTCACAAGTCTACCAGTGGGTCCTATCAAATACTTGTATATGTTGAATGGACTTGCTAAAGTCAAAGAGAATTCCTTCTTCCAGCTTTGCATTTCTGATTTGAAAGTGAGTGCACAGTTATCTGTGCTGTTGATGGACAAGATGACTACTTTTTCTCCTGATGCAGCTTGAATACATCTTTTAACATACTGCAGCCCAGTCCAGATTACCTGCTGAATTCTTGCAAAACACTGGGTTCTCAGGTTATCCATGCACAATGTAAATGCAAGACTAGAAGTATTAATGAACTGTTCTACTTCTACCCTGTCAGCAGATATGGTCCTCAAACAGGTGGATAATGGGTCTTTCTGAATATGGCAGTAACACAAAAACTAGGCTGTTCTCAGAGGGCAGGAAGGAGGAGTTCTGGTTAGACCTTTATCATGATAGACAGGACAGTTATTAGATCCTTAACAATTCATCAGATGCATGTCATAGTGGCAAGCATTGCTGCTCTTTTCTGCATACTGAATTTTGGGTGGTTTTTTTTTTAAGTTCATTGTTCAACTGAAATGAGATCATTAGATGTATCTAATGATCTATCTATCCTCAGAAAATTTTCTGTTTAAAGGAGCGTGTTAACTCCACGATAATGTCTGGGAGGGCAAGAGCTCATGCTCTATATATAATTTTCAGAATATTCAATAGCCAGAAATTCTTTGCAAGAAGCTGTGCATCGCTGTAGAGATTTGTGTCAGTCATTAAAGCTGTAGCTGATCTGTCTCATCATTGATCTTCCACCTTTTATGCAATGTAAAATGAAGCAATAATGTAATTTTAACAGCTTTTAAACCATTAAAAACTTGTGGTAGAGGTGTCTCCACTCTCTCTCCTTTAACAATTTACATAAATTTTCTGTTGTTTCAGGGTCCCTGAATGTTTTGGCTTCAAATTGTTCCCTCTCAACTGCATATCTGCTTGGAATATTGAACAAACAATGAAGTAGGAACTTCAGGGATATTGGTGGCACCTCTAGAAATTATCCTTGACTTTCCACATCCTCCCCTCAGAGATACATTGTTTGACATGGACACAGGCTGCCATAATTCAATATGACACACCAAATCATCCCATGTAGCTTTCATGATCACATTAACTCTCTAATTCTCAATAGTGCTAACAACTCACCTTTAGGGATGCAAATTAATTAAACTCTTTTAAACTTTCCCCCCTCATTACTTCCATGGGTGAAGTTCACAGAGCTCTTTCAATAAATGGTATCCTTCAGATGACCCAAACCATGACATTGACAGTCAGTCTCATTCTCTGTGCAAACTGTGTTGAGTGTGATACAAAACCTCAGTTTTGATTCAGAGACTGGGAGAAAAGGGGTTTGGATTATAACAGCAATGAAAGCAAGAGAGATAAAAATAATAAAGAAGAAGCAAAATTTCTCTAAGATGAACCTTGTTTGTTTTCAAACAATAAATAAACATAATTAAAGAGGATGTAGAAAATGTAGAATCTAAATTGATAGAATCTTACTCTATGACCATATACTGTCTATGGTTAAGGGTCAGATTATCCTTTGTAAATAACCTGTCCCTCACATGTGTGCCTTGGAAATCATGACCACTAAGGGTAGCTGTTCCTGGCCCTTAATTGTGTCTGTGTGCTGTGAGTGTGATAGAGGGAAAGAGTTTACAGTCTTGTTGTTCAATGGTGCTATGCTACCTTTCCCAGGTGGACTAGGTGATCTTTCGAGGTCCATTTTGTCCTGAGCTGTTCTATGATTCCATGGTTCTATGACTCTGTTCCTTCTTCTTGCATTCTGTTTTGCAGAAGTAGTTCTTGTGCATGTGTACGAATCCATCGTGTTTCCAATTTGTTTGAATGCATTAGGTATACTGTCATGAGTCTTCTGGAAAAGGGAGAGATGTAGTCAGTCAGTCTTATATACTGGGAGGATCAGGAAGCTCCACGTCTGTCTCTCTCCCTAAGCCTCACATCTCAGGAGTGAGAAATGTTCTTTAAACACTAATGTTTTACATTTCCAGCATAGTTCTTGTGTCATGATGCAACCAGTGGTAGGTAAATGCATATTTAAATAAGTGCTTTTATATTTAAATAACTGCATCCATGCAAGACCACTAGGAAGGAATCTAAATCTTTCAAGCATTGCAAATTCACATACATGTCAATATTTTTAATGAAGAAAATGGGAAGAATCTGATATATACTGAAACCACTACAGGTTCACTCTGTTCTTACAAATCAGCCCTGGTGTGAATCTTGGATTATTCTGTGCATGCTTAGGCAGCTATGCCAGCTACCCTGGCAAGGTAGGTTACATGACAATCATTAAGTTACTAGTAGTAAGTCAAAGCCTTGCCTTCATTCCTATTAGGTGAAGAAATGGATCATGTATTTTGGAAGGACCAAATGAGCATGGGTCATGAGCAAATACAGACAAGTGTTAAATTTTACTAGGGTTCATAGCTCTTAGTTTAGACATCGCCCTCTTCTAGACAACTGTGGGTTGTCTCATGGGATTTTCATAGGTGTTGGCTTAATATACCCAGAACTTAAACCTGTCTGTGTGTTCACAGTCAATTATTTCTTTATATGTAACTTTGTCATAGCTCCTTCACTCACCTGCTATGAATTTTGAAGTCCTTAACTCATGTACTGAGTCTGAGAACAATCGAGATGCAGAGTGGTTTATAATATTGATGTTCACTGGGGCCAGTTTGTCAGAATGATAATATAGCCAGCACAGATCACCAAGCCACAGAAATCTGTGCAGTTTCACCAAAGATCTTCTATTAATAAAGGGTAGGTCTTTGTGCCTCTCTTTGCACTTTAAATTTTCCTCTAGGTAGAATAAGGAGGATTTTCATGTTATTTTATCACTATATCTCTTTCCCTTTCACCTTTACTAATTCATATTTCAAACTTCAGAAAAATAAGAATTAAATAAGATCATAGAGGAAAACATCCTCAGGAACCAGTTCAAAGAAATATTTGGTGAAAGCCATCTTATTTTGACAATAGTCCTGTATTGATTTTCAGTGAAATAGGAAGAAAGGGAGTCAGATGAGTGTGTGAAAATAAAGCACATCCTGATCTAATTGAAATCTTTACCCAGTTCCATTTTTCTGGATTCCTTGTTCTCCGTGCAACTGTATGTTTGAGTTTTATACGTAGTCCACCATTCATCTCAGAAATTTTGTTCTGCTATGCATCTTTTCCTCCTTTTCACTCACCAGCACTCATCTTCTTTCCAAACACAAGCAAATGATATATTGAGACCTAGCAACAAATTAAACTTAATCATTTTAGTTGCATTCTGTAAACTGTGATCCAGAAAAATTAAGTCAGTCATTTTCAGGTAGAAAATTACACTACTGTGGAGTGATGCATCAGCAAAATCTCGGTCACTCAGCCTTGAAAACAGTTACCAAAGCAAAAGCTATTTTAGTTGCAAAAAGATGAAGCAATTTATTAATTTTATCTGTCTCTAATTTGTTTTAATGACTGCATCAGAGCAACATTAAAAACTCAGACTTCAGACTATCATAACCAACCAATGCAGATAGAAGTTTGTGATAAATGTCATATGGGTAATTAAGTTTATGCATGAATAATTTGTTATGTCATCTGGGGGGAATGTGGCATTTTTTGGATGACATGTAAAATTAAATCCTGGACAACTCACACTTCTACTCACAAATAACTAACTGTGATCTTTAGGCAAGCTTCTGACAGTTCCTACCTCATGGTATCTTAAGTCTTTGTGGCAATTTCAGTTGTGTGCAGAATTGTTCTGCAGATTCCAGCCATCAGTTTTCATTAATGTGTGGTGCTAAAAACAGAGCAGAAGGTCCTTTTGCAGACAAATGCATAATTTTTTTCGGGCTTTTTTGTGGATATTTTATGTAAGCTAAAGCAGCACAGAGAAGAGCAAGGATGCCTGGAGTTGTTTTTGATCTCACAAGTTCAGTTTTAACTTTTCTGACTAGAGAAGAATATCTCCTCAAACCCATTTTCCCGAGTGAGATCAGACACCAAATTTGTAAAGAGTTTTATCTTTGTAAATGAAATGTAAATATAAATTATGTGTTTGAGGTTGAATGGTCCTCAGACTAGTTTTGGCTTAATGAGTGGTGATATTCTTTGTTTTACCTAATGAGCTATACTGGTGAGGTTCACTCAGTATGACTAAAGGTATCTGAGTCATGTCCTCACTGTGCATGTTGAGCAAACAGACAGATAGATAGATACACACCAACTATTTGCAATTCCATGGTTGGTGTCACTGTGTTAAAATTCCTATTTAACTGAAAGAAAATTGATATCGACCTGTATTAGCCTGATTGCATGTCAGGTTCTGCACTCAGTTTGAATTATTAGGAAATAGCCAAGGAAAATTGATTGTATTTTAAAGGTCCTGTGAAAAGTTTTAGAGCTGCACATTAGGAAGTGGTGTTAACCAAATGAGAACTAATAATTTTCAGTAGCATTAGCAATCACCCATTCTACCTTACCTCTTCAAAGTACGCTAATTTTCCTTGAATAGGCACAATAAACAAAAGTTTCAAAGTGCTATTAGCTGCTATGTAGGATTCACAGCAAGACACTGTATAGTTTTTCCGGCAGTCAAGAGATTCATCTTGCTACGCTGCAGATCTCAAGACCAAAGATATTGGAAGTACTGTACCGCAAAACTGGTCATGAGCTAGACATGAACATACCTACCAAAGCTGGTTTTTAATACTGGAAAAACTGCAGTGGAAAGTCAATGTGGTGGTGAATTACAAAAGAGCAAAACCCCTCTGCCATCCTCCAGCACTGAGCCCTAGATGTCCTGGTAGAGCCAGGCAAATGACAAGTCTTGCCACAGCTTGTGGATGCTGGAGGACCTGAAGGCTGCAATGCACAACCATAGTGCCAGGAGCACATTTTCCAGGATGGTAGTAGTGTATTGGACTAGAACGAGCATTCTATCACTGAAGAAAAAAACCCCACCAGGTAGAGTACCATAGCAGCACCAAGAATGGGAATTTTTAATTTACCTGAGCCTGAAATGGTTTCCTGTCTACATTTGCCACCAGGTCGAGGGAGTTGATTCTGCCCCTCTACTCCACTCTCACGAGACCCCATATGGAGTGCTGCATCCAACTCTTGGGTCCCCAGCACAGGAAGGACATTGACCTGTTGGAACAAGTCCAGAGGAGAGTCACCAAGATTTTAGAGGGATGAAGCACCTCTCCTAAGAGGAAAGGTTGAGAGAATTGTGTTGGTTCAGCCTGGAAAAGAGATGGCTTAGGGGTGACCTAATTGTGGCCTTCTGGTACCTGAAGAGGGCCTACAAGAAAGATGGAGAAGGACTTTTTACAAGAGCATGTAGTCATAGGACAAGGGGGAATTGCTTCAAACTGAGAGGATGTTTAGACTGGATATCAGGAAAAAATCCTTTACTGTAAGGGTGGTGAGGCACTAGAACAAGTTCCCCAGAGAAGCTGTGGATGCCCCATCCCTGGAAATGTTTAAAGCCAGGCTGGATGGATTTCTGTGCAACCTGATCTAGTGTTCATGGCATGGGGGTTGGAACTAGAGGATCTTTAAGGCCCCTTCCAATCCAAACCACTCTATGATTCTATAATTTTCCAGAGGAAACTGTAATTTCATCAAGTCTGTCCAGTTGTAGTGACCAGCTTCTGACATGGCAGGTATATAGAAGTTGGCCTTTGATTAGGAAAATGTCTGCCTTGGATTTCACTGCCAACATCAGTGTAATAGCATTAACAGTCATGTTCATATAAAGACTTTGCATAATTTCTAATAATATGTCCCAGACAAAAAAAAAATCTCAAAACACTATTACTAGAATAGTCAAGTGGTATTTTTGTGTTATGGAAGTTCAGTTCCAGAACCACCACTTTTTGGAGGGGACGTGAGCTTGTTAATATGCAGCTCTGCACTGAAAGGGGTATGAAGAAACGTAACCTGTGTGAGTTGTCGACAACCTGCCAGCGTGAGGCTGAAATACTTTATGGAAATGCTCCATGCATGGAAGAGATTTTCTGCTTTGCAGTGCCTCTGTGAGAATACCACCCATGAGCACACAGAGGAATTGAAGATTACATTCATTCTAGTAGGACAGTTAGGCTGCAGAGCTTTGACATTTCTGAGATGTTAAGGTAAAGGCAAGGAGAGCTACAGAACAGCTACCAAAATAGGCATGTTTCTCCAGCCTTGTCATGGCTAATCTTTGTCTTTATTAATGTATTTTCATTCTACCTTTACACAAGGTTGGAGTTACTTTCTTGTCCTGCACAGGATTCTGTACTGAGACCTGTGCTGCTGAAATTATTCCTAAATGACCTATTAAAGAAGGTAAATAGTGAGGAAACAAAGTCTGCAAACAATACAAAAGCACTCAAGAGATTGCCAGACAATGAAGTTTTGTAGAAGGGTCTTGTGATACTAACAACTGGGTTATAAAACAACAAATTAAATTAAACGTATAAAAGAAAACAAAGTAATGTTTAAGGACAAATCAATGCACAATGACCATCTCTAAATTATATTATTTTTCTTAACACATAAGAAAGAGACACTGAAATTATTATGATTAGACATCTGAAAATATCAGCTTCATGCCCAATAACAGCTTAAAATAAACTATGAAATACAATTAAATGTTAAAAAAAAATTATGACTTATGTATTGAGAAAGAATAGAGAGAAAAAGTTATTATTATAACACGTGCATGAGTCCTCTTCCACACATACCTTGAGTGTAGTTTTGATTACCTTATCTTGAATAGACTGTAACACAGCTAAAGCAGTACAGAGAGGAGCAAGAATGCCTGGAATTATTGAAAGGATTGCATTTATTTAATAAAAGAACTCTTGAGCATGGAGAATGGATGATGCAAAAATGGCAAGATATAAAAGGGGACATACTGTTTTGTACTGGGTCTACCCTTATATTCATTCTTCACCTCAACTTCTCCCATTGGCCATTGTCAGGGGCAGTATAATGAGCTTAGTGAGCTTGGGAGTCTTTTTATCTGTACTGCTATAAAGTTTTTATGGTCTTTTATTTCTTTTCTTTTTTTTCCTATCTCAAGACTAATGAAAATTGTCTCTAACAACTTAAAGATCCTGACAAACTGAGGAAGATTATTGAGTATTCAGAGGCATCCAAATTCTATATATTTCTGAAAATGCCATCGTGTTCTCCTCTGCCATGTGTAACACATAAAAAAAAAAAAAGGTAACACCTTGGTTTTTGTTCTGATGTCTGTATTGCTATTCATGCCAGGAGACAAAAGCATGTCTGGTCAGCAAAACTGTCCCCAAACTACAGCCATATGTCATTAAACAAAAGCTTGAGGAATATCTTATATTCATTCAAAGGTATGTATCTGAGGAGTGCAAATTTCTTATCACTGTTTCCTAGCATTTGCCAAGAGGCAGAATGTCAAATAAATAATTTAGACTGGCTGAGGCACTGCAGGAAAACAAAGCCATCATTCATCTCAGCTACATTATTGATAACCGATAACAAGATACTTGCTAAGACAAATGGTTCTGTTATTATACCAGTGAATTTTAGTCTACCCTGACTAAATAAATCTTATTGAACAGTTTGTTGTTTTAAGATGTCCAAACATTTCCATAATAATTTTTACCTTTCTTTCTACCCAGCCACCTATAGAATCTCTCTATATATATGTTGGTTGGTTGTCTACAGTCTTTCTCTAAATACAGCATTGTTACTTACCTTATAAAGTTGGGTAAGGAATTTCATGCCTGTATGTGTAATTTTTATATCCACAAAATCTTCATTATAGTTTGGATGCAGAGGAAAACAGGAACAACGTGATTATGTAAGTCAAGCATTCTCTTCTCTCTCAATACAAATGTTTTTCTGCTATCTTATATTAATGGAGCTTGTCAGGTTCTTGTATCTGGTGTTATGATATAATTACTTTTACTTTACATATGGACTTTCTCCATTATCAACACGTAATTATAATAACAGCAGTGCCCAGGAGGTCTTAGCAGGTCTATTCCATAGAAGTGTTTCGGTATGTCAGAAATATCCTCCTTCCTCTCACTTTCCATGCAGTATCCGATAGCTCCAGACTTATGCAGGCTGCTGTGTACTCCTCTGTCAGCTGCCTGGATCGTGCTCTGGGGGAAGGTGAAGACACCTCTTGACAGTGAATCTAACCACTTCTAAAGATACAGGGAGGAACACTTGATCCTGAGCCTCTGAAGTGTCAAATGCTGTTTGCAAGATGCTGTTCTGTCACAGCAGTCAAGAGAGAAGTTCTCGGCACATTGTGGATGTGTGGAAGAAAAATTTGCTGCCAAAGCGTGGGCTGAGAATGGTTCTTGCAAATGCTAAGCCCCTGAGCTTGCTACATGACTTTTTTCCCCAAGATTTTATAAACTCTGGGACTGATCTGCACCAGAATTTTTTATTTCATATTAAATCTTGTCAATTAACTTGAAGTAATTAAGGATTTGGGAAGTTTCTTTTAGGCATTCTCCGTACATGTCATTAAAACAAAGTGTGTATGTGCATTAATTTTAAAATATGGGCAGTAAGTTCTAAATATCACATTCCTAGGAGGAAAGTGATCTAAGAATGGAAGTGAATATACTTCCAAATAAGAAAATACGGTACTTGGAAGACAAGAACAACAAAAATATTTCTATATCAGAAAGCATCATCTGGGACTTGCTGACTTTTTATTGAACAGAAAACTGAAAACAAGACTTCCCTCAGTGATAGAAATATATTCTAGAGTCTTTGGAGACTTATGGAAGTATACAGAAACACTGAAGACAAACAAAAAAACCCTCAGTATTATTTGGGGTCTTGAAAACTACAATTACCTCAGGGACATTCTACTGTGCACCTCTCTGGTGGGAAATAGTAGTCACAAATAGTACAAGTGTCACAAGAATCCACACTTGATCCAGTAAGATTGCCACCTTGCATGGTTATGTATAAGCATCAAAGCTAAAGGCACTAAGTCCAAAATTTGCAGCAGTGAAAAGCTGAAATGGATCAGTCAATAAAGACTGAGAACACCAAACACCAGGGTTAGGACATAACCATTGTTTTGTTACATTTGGCTGAAGAAGGGAGGTCTGCATCTGAAGGCTTTTGCAGGAGCCAGTTGTCATTCATTTAAGAGCTCATGTTAGCAATGCTAATCAGTCACAATTTGGGCACTTGATAATGCAAGTTCACAACACCAATTTGCAGCAAGAGAAGCTTATACTAGGATCTTTTTTCATTAAATCCCCTGAGGAGCAAAACTTAGATATATGCTGCTCTGAATTGGTAGAATATGGTATAATCACGAGTTTTTTGCCCTCTCAACTGATATCACCCTGGTTTCTTACTTTTGAGAGTTACCGTGGTTTCTTACTTTTGAGAGTTACATAGCTGTCAGTCATGGTGGCTCTGCGAAGGTACAGAGATTTAAAAACAGCTGAATACAAATTTGTTCTAAATTGAGGAGATGAGTCTCTGAAACTAGAAATATAAACTGAATAGTAATACAGAATACATTTTAGATTTTGAAATGCTTCTGAAAGATGATGAATGCTTTTGTAATGTTAAAAAACTATGTCTATAAATTTTAATGGTATTTTGAGTTTTCTTTAGACTCCAAATTCTCTTTTACATGTCAAAATGAAGAAGGGTAGCTATAGATAATACCTGATTTTTAATTTGTTCAAAGTGGATTATACACTCTTATCCTGTAGATGACCCAGCTAGAGTAGTTTCCTTTTTATTTCTCCGCATTAGAAATCCCTGTGGAAATCAGTAAGATTGTTACAAACAAAAGAAATTCTCCATCTAAAACATCCTTGATGGCCTTTTAGGACTCTTGAAGTCAATGACTAAATTCCCATTGATTTCAGTGAACCTTGTGCTACTAATTAATATTACTAAAAGTTATGTCCTGCTATCACTGCTTGTTAACACTAAGTTTCTAATAATTTGAAGAAAAAAAATCCCTTTAATGAAACCAGAAACAAACATAAAACTAAAAAAAAAGCAATTATAAGACTTCTGATTAAAAGACTATGCTAAAATGTGATTAACAAAAGCATTTAAACTCCTCCATAGGAGTTTCAAACATGGGTTTATATTGCATTTATACTTATTATCCCCATCATATAGATGACGCTAAAAGACAAATAGATTGGAGAGCTAACTGACATCTATCAGGTCTTTGATGAGAGCTTGGACTTTCTGATATTTGTATCATGGGTATTGGCCATCTTGTGCAAAAACTATGTGCCCAGTTGTTACTCCTAGCACTAAGCAAGATAATGTATCACTAAACTTGTCTAAAGTTTTCTGTTCTCTGTCAGGGCCAACCCTTACACTCATCCATCCCTCTTTCCAAGATTTGGGAAAACATTCTTGTTATATTTTCTTCTCTGTTTCTTTATCTCCATACATCTCTATACTTCCAAGAGAAAAACTCAAAGACTCAAATTATCTTGACTGTTTCAAGCAACTATATTAACCCACCTTGGTGAAGTAGGTAAAAAGAAATAAAGGTGAAAGGTGAATAGGTAGATACCATGATCTGTAGCTACCTCAGACAAACAAACTATACCACCTGCTCTAATAGAAGCTCAAATGACTAGACATGTAAATGCAAGACAAAAATCCATTTACTCTTTCAAAAAAGCATACATTTTCATCTTAGAAAAAAAAAATAAATTCATACTCCCTCTTTTTGGAACAGATTAGATTTCTATGTGTTGAAAGAATCTTAGATGATGCAGGACATATACTGCTTCAGGCCTGCTTGCACAATCCGGCCTGTGTGCTGGACGGCAGGGACCTGTGTTCTCCAGCAGCAGATCTGTGTCCTTGAGCAGCAGATATCAGAAAGCTGCATAGAGGAAAACAGGGAAGGAGGTTGTTATCCAGAGTGTGAGAAACCAGAAGATGGGGGGGCCTGGAAATGTGCCTTGGCTAGTAGAGCCAATAAAGTTATAGATATAGTGTGTGAAAGTAAATGTAACCAATAGAAAGTTAGATTAGAGCGTGTGAACCCTGTAGGACCCTTGATAATGTGTGTATTTTTGGAATAAAGGGAGAACATTGACTGTACCTCCATGAGGATGTGTCTTTGACTCTCGAGCTCATTTTTTGCATCTTCTCCTTTTATCTATGTGTCATGGTTCAACCCCAGCTGGCAACCAAGCAGCACACAAATGGTCGGTCATTCTCCCATGCACACAAGCAAAGCAAATAAAGTAATTAATTCACTGCTTCCCATGGGTAGGCAGGTGTTCAGCCATTCCCAGGAAAGCAGGGCCCCATCACACGGAATGGTTACTTGGGAAGACGAACACCATCACTCCGAATATCTCCCTCTTCCTCCTTCATCCCCCAAGCCCCCTCACCAGCGTGGTAGTATGAAAAGCAGAAAAGGCCTTGGGTCTGTGTAACCACTGCTCAGCAAAAACAAAAACATCTCTGTATTATCAACACTGTTTTCAGCACAAATCCAAAACACAGACCCAGACCAGCCACTGTGAGGAAAATTAACTCTCCCCCAGCCTAAACCAGCACACTATGCCATATAGTCTTACGATTTCTCAGGCTGGCTAACACCCAATCTCCGAAGCATGGACATTGAATATATTCTAGCGACTGAGTTTCAGAAATGGATGGGCTTGCTGAGAACCTGCTGGCAAATCATTAGCCCAAGTGATTCTGCCTAGTAGCTGTCTTTGCCACTTTCTTCCAGAAGCAGGCAAACTGCTTCAGTACTATATGGAAACAGATTCTGAATTGCCTTGAGAACTTGTGGGATTCAGTAAGATGACCAATATTTGAAATTGCATTAATATAGGGTGCCTAATTTACAGATGATAGACAATGCATAAATCAAACATTGGTTCATGAAAGTGACCGATGTTGTCCTTTGATGGATAAACCTCCCGGGATGAAGGGACACTTTTCAAAATGTATTATCATAAACAGAAGTACTATTTTACGTTTCTCAGCATCCTGGAGCTACATTTTGTTCTTAGCATTGCTCTCCTAAATGGCATGAAATTATCAGCAGGGGTGGATTGTGTCTACAGAAGTCAGCCTATAGATTTGCATTAATTTCTGTTTCTTTATATTTGCTAGTGTTTTTCAAAATCTGATGGAAAAATTGGCTTAGCAGTCAGTGCCCCTGCTTGGTGTGTCTTAATGGAGGCTGTCATCTGAAGTGATTTTCCTTTTGTTACAGCATAAAAGCATTCCATTTTTTCCTTCCAGGGGATAATAGACCTTGTCATAAGCTATTGTATCTTTTGATTTAAAAAAATAAATATATCAGTTCCCCTTTCCCTTCTCCTTTGACACAAACACAACCCAATATTTACAGGTCATACATACCTTGAAAACACTTCTGGGTTTCACGAGCTAATACAGACAATAAGCTTTATAGCACCCAGGAAAAGAAAACAGGAGGTGATCAGGTGGGATCTTTTTCAGAGATGACCAAACTTGTCTGGTTTTGCTGTGGCTGCACTGTTTTCGCCTTGTTTATCCTCCGAAAGTCAGGCAAGATAGATTGGTTCTCAGTAATTTTTTTATTATTATTTATTTATTACTTCAGGAAATGTGTGTCTTTAGACAAGTCATATTAAGGACTTCTTCCCTTGTCTGAATTACTCTGTTTCATCTGCACCTTTTCTACTTTTTAGTCAGCCACCAATCAAAACTCTCACATACTTTTAACTTTTATTTTTGAAATTAAAATTCCCCCTGAGTGAAAAGGGAGACCCGATATTTTCTAAGATTCAGAAACAGTAAACAGTTCTCAGATCATATAGTCTGTTACCTTCCCTATATTATGTCACTGCAATATGTAAAATACCTCTCATGGGAAAATTTGGCATCTTATACTTCAGTTCAGGAAATTGCAGTTCCTGTGTTGACAGATCTTCAGGATCTTGGAAAAACTGTTACTACAGCTACAGCTGGATATCTAAGGGCTGTATAGAGAACTCAAGGGAATGACCTGAAGTTGTGTCAGGGGAGGTCTAGGTTCGATATTAGAAAGAGGTTCTTCACCCAGAGGATGGTTGGGCACTGGAACAGGATCCCCAGGGAAGTGGTCAGAGCACCAAGCCTGACAGAGTTCAAGAAGAGTTTGGACAATGTTCTGGGGCACATGGTGTGACTCTTGGGGATGGTCCTGTGCAGGGCTAAGGGTTGGACTCAATGATCCTTATGGTTCCTTTCCAACTCAGCATATTCTCTGATTATATTTGTTTTTAACCATACCTCCTCAAATCCTCTGTCTAATACACTCATCTATCCTGCCTGTTTGGTATATTTTGTAGATTTCTCATGCCTTTATTATTACATGAAGGCAATTAACATACAGAGATCCTGGTCTCTACAATATCTGGGGTGTTTTTAAAATACTGTCATTAACAGGATTTTAATGCAACCAATAGAGGATAGTATTCTTAATATTGTTTTCTCTCCTCCTGGTCTTATTAAATAGTATGAAGATACCAACTTCAATTTACAAAATTTATCTTGTGAAAGGAAAGAAGTTATAATAATACAACTAAAGAAATCTAACTCCTGATTTAATTTGGAAGACCGCAATAAAACCTCGGTTTTCAAAACAAAAAGCTGATCTGCATTCTGAGCCAATGTGATCCTCCTCAAATTCTCAATCTTAGATGCAGAGCACTGTCCGGGAGCACAGAGATGGAGGACATGCTGGTGGAGTTTTCAATAGGTACAACATCTTAAAGGTACTTGTTGCATTTTTATGGTCACTGGTTACGCCTTTAGAGTTTTGGCTGAGAGTCCATAAAATGTTCTACATTCGTTGGAGTTCCATTATGTGACGAGATGTGTGTGTCCTTCTGAGGCGTGCATAGGATAAAGATCATGTTCCAGGGAAATTCAGGGTAAGCTTATATGGAAAAGCTACTTACGGGTTAACAGTCAGGAAGAAATTTTATGAGAAGTTCACATAAAAGACCTCACAGAAAACTGCAGAATGTTTGAAGAAAAAGACAGAATGTTCTACAGGAAACAAAAGAAGGTTTCTCTTGAGGGAGAATGACAAGGGGGAAAAAACAGCAAGAAGTGAAAGAAAAATTCTTGAAATATGGAACTAAGGGTACTTATTTTGGCTTGATTTAACATCAAACAAATGTAAAACATTTTATTTGTATTTATATATTTTCCCCCTGAAGAAATGGCAATTTTCATTAATATTATAAAGATTTTGATTTCCAAGTAAGTACTATTAAGTTTTATTCTGAACTGATGTTACAATTTGCCCAGTAGAATTGCTATGCTATATCCACATATATAAGGCTTTGCAATGCTCAGCATATCTTGCAAGGAGTACATAATTTATTTTCTGTTAAAGAATTTAATAAATTATGACTTGATCATAAATTCTGAGATCACAGGTTACCCTAACAATATCTGTTCAGTACTCATCTAAGATTCCAGAAATTGTGTTATGTAGACTCAAAAAGACAATTAAGCATTATTTGGAACAGGCTTTAATAATTGTGATGGTGCATTGCAATTACATACATTATGATAGTGGAGTATGTAGAGACAAGGTTGAGTTGTTCAGTTTTGCATTGCACTTAGCCTAGTGTTCAGGTGTGGTGTCCCATCACTAATGCAGGTGTACATTAGTTCTCTTTAATGACCCACATCTAACAATCTCATGTCTACTTGTCATCTTCAGTCAGGAAGAATAAAAAATCCTCGTAGGAATGATCTGATGTTCTCATCTCTCCTTGCAGTCTTGCGGTCATTATAAGAATGGACTAACATCTTGCCTTTTGACCCCTCTTAGTCTTGACATGAAAATTTTTCTGCCTTCCCAGAGCACAGTCACTGATCTTCGAAAAATCTACTTATAGTCAAAACCTGGCCTTTTGGGCATCTGTTTTCATGAAAAATGACATAATAAGTGCACAGAATCATCAAATTATATATACATTGACAATAGTGTTCAGAACTCTTCTTTCTACCTGGTCGTGGAAAGAAAGTGACATATGGCTGGCATTTTTCTCTCTATTGCTCCTGCTTGTGAGAACTAAAATAGAAAGTAACTCACTGTAATAGTTTTCAGTGTGCTAACAGTTTTAAAGATTTTTCCAAATCTTCCTATTCCTCAATAAAGTACTTGAAAAGTCTATTCCTATGGATGAAAACATAGACTCTTTTTTAATGTGTCTTGTGTACATTTGATCAACCTGAAGAAAGCACTTGACAAAGCTGCCAGTTAGAGAATTAGATACAGCTGTGTTGGCAAATAGTATGGTTCGATAGGAGTGGATATTGAACAGTTGGTGCCAAAGACTTAGAATCTACACTACTCACCAGTCTTTTCTAATCTTAGTTATCTAGTCTTTTCTGATAGCCTAAGTACCCATTAGTAGCTGGAGCACAGTAGGTTCTCTTCTAGAACACTTCACTAGAGCACGTTGTCTGGTTTACCTCAGTCTGACAGTAAGCTTCTTAATGAGCTCTAAGATACAGACAAAAATGCAGTAAGTGGGGACACCCAGGAAATATACATCAAAGCCTTATCCTGACCAGAACTAAAGAAACAGCTTTGAAACCTCCCTGGTTCTTCAACTGATACTGTCACAATTCGTGATCTTAAAAATTATAATAATTTTCTTGGAGCAGTTAAACTTATGTTCTTCATTTAAATGTGACAGAAGGCAAATGTCTGTAAGTCGTAAGTAGAATCTTAAAAGTATTCCACCCAAGAGTATTTTTCATTTTTCCTTAAATGGCTGACCAATTCTAGACAGCCTATTAAAATTACCTTCATAATAAAGATGAGCATTTGGTGAAGAATACAGAGATCTACCTCAAAGAATGATTTCTACATTTTCATTTTGAGAGTTTGTCTCAATATTTACCAGATTTGACTTCAGCTCTTTTGCAGATGTTTATACAATCCCAGGTCTTGTTCAGACACACAAAACTGCTGATATAAGTTGTACTTCACATTTGGTGTTCTCTGATGAAGACGTGTCAGCATTTTCAAAACATTTAGTGACTTCCAAGTTTTTAATAAAGCTGGTGAACTTGCCTTATTTTCTAGAGAGCTGCCTAGTTGAAATAGAAATAATGGAGAAAACAGATCCCATCCTAACAGCACTGACAGGTAAAGCTATACCTATCCTCAATGATACTCTACGAAGTACTAGATTTGCAAATCTCCCAAGAAGTGAAGTCTCACTTTCCCTTGGTAAACAGCTGTGCACTTGACACAGAGGAACTGGACTACCTAGGATTTCCCCCTGTAACACAGAATAGCATAGTACTACAAAGTCAGTAACTAAAAATTCAGGTGCAAAATTGCTTTGCTGCTACATTAGTTAATGTTGAAGTGGTATCTTGTGGTGTTCTTGTAGTTCAACAGTTGCAAATATTTTTGAGCTACCATTCTGTAATTTTCTTCAGTGATGGACACATTGGGAAATTCAATTTTGATAACAAGAACATTTCTGTGTTGCCTTCACTTTGGCCTGTCATTTCCATTTCTCCTCTCTGATTCCTTGAGGTGATTCTTGCTCAAAAACTTTTGCAAACTGAATTGTCTGTGCTTATTTTTCAGAGAATACACATATGCTTTGTGCTTGTTTTACTTTGACCTCCACACAAAAATTAGATCACAAATGATCCCTGGCATTCTAAACAAATTACTTATTGATCTATGAATTGTTGTGCATGATTTCAGCCAATCCAACAAACTTCTGAACAAGAAAAAATTGGTGTCAGTGTTGTATAAATTCAGGAAGATAAGTTACAGGCATTGTATTGATAATGGCTAAAACAGGAATTTAATTTTTTTGAAAGTCTAAGATACCACCACAAGTTGATAATGAAGGATGAAATTACATTGTAAAAAAAAAAAAAAAAGAGAGGAAATATGCAGAACACATAATATTGCTCTCTTCTGAGTAGGAAGACAATTCCACACAAAAAAATGACACTGTATAAATTACTAGCAGTAAAATTTTCAGAATGTTTTTTATTTCATTGCAGAGCATAGGCTTTAGCCGTGTTGGGGTTGTGCAGGTGAGTAGGAATATTATCTTGTTGGGGTCTGCCTCCCTTGTTTGTCAGGACAGCTTTCTACTTTTCACCTTGCCTGGTTTACTAGGTATCTCAGATACGTCTACATGTTAAAACTCATTCAAACTCTAATTTCACTTTTACTGTCTCTGTGCCATTCTAACTTTAGCACAATTCCTGAGTTGAAAATGTAACACGTGGATAAGCTAGTTATTTTCAGACTTTTTACGCAGAAAATCTGAGTTCAAAATAAAGTCATTTACTTATGACTGCAGCAAATCAGCCTTGGAGATGATCAGCTTTATCTAGAAACAGACCAAATGGATGAGTGAGTTAGAATCTGGATTTATGGGACAGATGCTCATCTGCAGGCATAGGAGTTGCAACAATTCATAGAGGCTGAAAAGTGTCTGAATTTCTGGTTCTGCCACTAGACATTGACTTGCAAATAGTGAACATTCCCATGGCACTAAGGCAAGTTTTAATAGAAGGTCTAATGAAAAAAGCTGCCAGCAGTATAAGTTTTTGATTTAACTGAAGACCAAAAATAAGTCCAATACATACAAATACACAGTGAAAGTCATAGTAGGGTTGTCTGCACACTTTCCCCAGTGAGAGAAACATTGTGCCTAAAAAGCAAAGAGAAGAAACAAAAGCAAGTACTCTCGCAAAGAAATTTACATCTTGTTATTAAACAGTCAACCTTCACATAAGGAAGGGCATATTTACAGTGCTGCTCAAATCGAATGCTCTAAGGCTGTTTTATGATATAAAAACATTTATAAATAGGCTTTAATTCAGCTTTGCCTCTGTCAGAAAACTCAATGGAAATTCTAATTACCATTTCTCCATGCAGATGAAAGACAATCATGTATTGACATTCAGCTAACACTATTCACCGAAAGGTTCAATAGTTTAGCATGACTGCACTTACCTTAGAAAATTAATAATCATATTGTGGGACCAATGGTCAATGGGACACACTGACAAATTTATTTTCCTCATGTGCCCAATCTCCCGTCTCTGCTGGGCATGTTTAATTTTGCCATGTTTGCTGCCAAAGAACCCTTTCACATTTGCTACTAGGCCTGCATTTTATGGGAAGAGAAAGAGGAAAAGGCATAGTGAAGAATTATCATAAACTAGTTTTTCAGACCCACACAGCCAGAGAAGAAAAAAGGAGTGCTAGCATGCCTTGTGTTCTTATCATCAGTTCATCGCCTCAGGCCAATAATCTCTGGGGTACTCAGGGCTTCCCCAAAACTTACTTGCTAAGCTTCTTACGAAGCTAACATGCTATAGGCTGCTATGAGTCCTTGAGGTGATCTGTACAGCGATGCTTTTCTTTGCTTTGTTGTGGCCTTTATGCAGACAGATTTGATTCAAAGAGATCAAAACTACAGGATTTTTATCATTATTCAAATCAGTGAGTAGATAATTTACTTTAAACTTTTGAACTTTTGTTGCAATTGGTGCATTCCAGTTTTTCCTATGATATATACAATTTCCTATTTTCTATAGGGCATTTCTTGTACATGGCATTTGTCTTTACTGACGCAGGAGGACATGGTAAGAATAAGGGCATTGATTTAAATAATTTAGAAAGTTTAATCTATAGTCAGTAAAGACTTTAATGACCACATTTTTTTTTTATTTATTATGTAATGATTGCCTTAGAAATTTTGGCAAGTTGCATTTGAAAGGAAATTGAAATGCCATTAAAATCTCGGGTTTATTTTTCATTTTGTTCTAAATCTAAGCAAAGTTACTTTAGGTCTGACCTCATGCAAGTCTTTCCAAAACACTGAGAAAGATCTCTTAGTAGGGAAAGAAAATAGCACCTACCAGATACTTTATCTTTCTAAAACTAGTCAATCTTCTCATTTTTATGCACAGATGTTTTTCATGGACTGGAAGAGGAAACATAATTTTTACCTTTTAATCAAGTCTTTCCAAATTTCTCCCCTTAAATGGAATCAGTAATCGAAATATACTTTTTGAATAATGACTTATTTTCTATAATATAGGTAGAGGTTACAACCAGTTTGATTGACTTAGCAAGTCATTAAAGTGAATGTTTGGAATTTGACAATTTACTTCTACAGGCTTGGTGGTTTGATATGCATTAACGCTATGACAGCAAGCACACTACATTTTGTATTACTATTTAATATATATGCTTTTAGTACGGCAATAAATTGAATCATTTGAGAGGTTTTCATAGCTTCATGATTAAATAAAAAATAGTTGTAGATTTTTTTTTAATCTAAGAGTTTTTTAATAGTTACATTCCATCTATCTTACAGTGCTACTGGATTTTTTTGGCGGAGCTCTGGGAATAGTTCACACAAAGAATGACACAAGTTTGATGTCAGGGTCATTTATAAGATTTAATAGAGACAAAAGCTTCCTTATACTTTCCTTGTAAAGACAATACAAACATAGGAGTGCAAATGTTTCTTCTTTCGTATTTCTTCTGTTCTCACATATCATCAGTCACTAATACATGAAATGGAAGTAACACACATGGGATTTGGAATCTCGCCTGGTTATGAAGACCTGACAGAAAAAATATTCTGTCTCCTGAACTGAGTCAATTTGTTATGACCTCCTTGGCAGAGAGCAGATTTGATACCCCACAATCTCACTGTGGGTGTTACCTTCCAACCATACCAACCCATAAGTTTACACTGCCATCAGTTTTGAAATATGGTGCTGCGAGAACAATATACAGTATTTGACAGGGTGCCACGAGCCATCTTAGCCTCTTCTTTTTGATTTGAAGTTCAGAGGAAATGGGTTCTTACCACTGTTACCACACTGTAAAAGCCTTTGCTTGGAAGGACAAAAGCATGTCACAACAGCGCGTGAGTAATGTGGAATTAATCTGCAGGCTTTTATGTTGGAGAAAAGAACTGGGAGCCTCAGAACTGTGAGGGCAGCCTTTGACACGGACAGCATCTGAGGGCACTTCAGAGAAGCACCTCAAAATTCAGAGGATTAGAGATGTTTTGGAATCTAGATTAAAACATTCTTTTTTTGCTAAATCCTTTTTTTCTCTTTTTAAAAGTATTAACCTTTCAAATGTATAAGGAAGAAGAATATTAAAATTTTCTAAGCAAGACATTCTTTTAACATTTTCAGAGGGGAGAGTTATTTACTGATCCAAACTACTTTGAAGTCTGAAATGATAGTCTTGAAATCTTGGTGATATGGCTCATGCCTGCACTAAATGGGTTTCTTCTTGTCCGTAACCCAGAATTACAGAATTCCCTTGAAAATAAGCAGTGTTAGCACAAATGTTTCACAATATAAAAATCAGATTTGTGCCAAGGACAGGACAAGGGCTCAGACAGACTGCTTTTCAAGGGATAGGAGAGCGTTTGCATAACAGTGCATAGCAGTGCAGCAGCAGTGACAAAAATCTCAATGGTAGAAGCCTCTGGCTCATGGAAGGAGAAACTAGGGAGTCTAGCATAACAGGATAGTATTTGTCTAAACAGAAGAGAATCACAATATAAATCAAAGGTAATCACATTTTGAAGTTACATCCAAACAATTACTTTTGTGTCAGATCATAGTTGAAGGGAACAGAAGGTAACTTTACTTGGTACACAGCAAAGTGAGTCATTATGAAAATCTGAGAGGATTTCTAGTTCCTCCACTGATTCAGTCTGAGATGCTGTAAATATTATTTATTTAAGTACAGACTGTTCATAGAAAGGGGCAGTAGTATTAGCTGCTACACTGAGTTCTCTTGATTAATTCACAACTGATAAAGCACTTTAAGACAGCACTCAGTTGAAATATGTTTCAGAAAGAAAAAAGTGTAAAATACATGACTTCAGTGTGTTTGTCCTAGATTTTCAGTAATTAAAATTGGCAGTATATTTACTATATGAGCATTGACAGAACTGCTCCAGCATATAATTGAAAAGAAAGAAGAAGCAACTTTGCCTGACAAATGCCTTAATAAGTCATTCCACACTATGTCTGCTTTGTAATGTTTATCGTTACAACGTAACTAATTGATATCTGTGCAGAGTTGTCTCTATTGGCACATTACACATCTAGAAAAAATATCTTATTTAAAAACAATAATAAAAATACCAATGGAAAGACTTGTTTTTAATACCATACTGAATGCAGCCTGAACAAATGAAGAGTTTTGATGTGATTTAGCATTATGCCAACAGTGAACACAACTGTAAATTATTTTTGCAACCTGCTCTCAGAGTCCCAAATTGCCTTTTTGCTGTCTGCATTCTTAATGATGGTTGATACATCCCAGGGAAAAGAGAATACCGATATCTTTTATCTTGATTTAGTTACTGGGCTGGGATCTTTATATATTCAAGACCAAAAAGAACAAAAAAAAATATATTCTGCTTTTGCAATGTCAAAATGCAAATACATTCTATGAAAAGTAGAAAGCAATGATCATGAGTAGAAAGTTTTTATAGTGGCAATTTAACCTGGCTGTTATTTACACTATAAAAGTCTCCCTGTGTCTGAAGATATGTTGACTAGAAAGATCAGACAAGATTTCTTGCCATTTTAGTTGGCTTTAAGGAAAGCAAACTGACAAAGTCATAAACTATGGTGTATACAAAGCAGAAATGGTGAAGTTTTTAAAATACCTGTGAATTTGTAATGTTCAGGATATTTCTTTTCATTACTAAATGCAGAAGTTTGAAGAAATAAATGGTATCATTCAGATAGAGACTAGAACTACCATAGTCTGTCTGTTGATTTGCTGACCCAAAAATTTGTTTGTTTATACAATGATCTCCAGGCGCGGCAGGGGCAGGGGCCGGACCCGGCACGGGGCCCGGAGCGCAGCCGGGGCCTCTTCCCACAATAACATCAGGGGAGATGGCTGCCCGCATTAAACCTTTGTTGCCGAAGCCCCCTGCAGCTGCCAGACAGCAAAAACACCCCTGCCCTATAACGGTATTTGGAAAGCCTTTAGGACAGAGGCTGCGCAGGCTAACGACACCGAGTTTTTAAAAGCCTTTCCAATTTATCTAGAGGACGGTTGTGCCCCAGAATGGTGTCCGGTGTCTTACTCTATGTTAAAAGACATCAAACAAGCAATTCTGCAGTATGGTTTAGGTTCACCTTATACCGTTGGGCTTTTTGAATCGTTTTTCCTCACCTGCCATTTCATACTGTATGATATCAAAGCAGTAATTAATGGAATGGGCAGGCATCCGTTTTTGAGGTGGAATGGAAGCGGCTTATAGTTAAATATGTTAATGAAAAGATGGAAAGGCGTGGTATTTCAATAAGCAATGCTATTGACATGTATGGAGAAGGTAACTATGCCAGCAGACAAGATCAGGTTCTTCTGGATTTAAAATATCTGGACATTACAAAAGAGCTAGCAACAGAAGTCCTTAAAAAGGTTGCTGATGCATATGTCCAAACACCTTCATTCACCCTAATTCATCAGGGCCCAAAAGAACCTTTTGTGGACTTTATAACCCGGTATCATGGTTTGAGATAGCCCCAAAAGTCCAATTCCCTAGCTCCATCCCCCCTCCCACATCTCAACCTAATGTGAGATGGGTTTTTCCAGACAAAACACAACCAGACTCAGAATGGGGGAAAGGGAATATATTACAATGACTGTACAAATAAATACTATAACACATTATACACACGATCACAACTATCTCTACCATGACATATAGTATTTACAATGGATCAGATCTCTTCTCCCCTCCAAATAAAAGTCCAGGAGGGAAAGAAGGACAGATCCTTTCCAGTCTCTCAGGGCGGCAGCTTCTTCTAAGGCAGCAGGTTCTCCTCATCTCATGCATGCAGCAGTAACTGGATTGTTGTAGCTGGATCTCTGTTCAATACACACAAGGGGGTCTCCAGGCCCCTCGGCCTGTCGTCTCTAAAACGAGGGTCTTTCTCTTCCGTGGACTGCGTAGCAGGGACAAGCTCGCGTCACCACGTCATACCACGAAGCTCAGGGGTCTTCATGGCAGTCCCTTTCCTCAGGGAATTCAAATTCCCCTTTGCAGAGCTCTGTGCTCTGCCTCAAGGCTGCTAGCTTAGCAGCAGCAGCGAGGGGGGGCCAAGGTCAACCCCCCCCGCATTCCTTCTCCGTCATGGTCCAGCTTCCCAGGACGCCTTTGAGCTTCTCAGTTCCTCTCTGCAAGTGCTGTAGCACTCCAAGGCTCTTTCAAGCAAGAGTCCATCATCTTCCTCCTTCCAGGAGGTTTCAAGGAGTTTGGGGGTTTGGTACAGTTCCTACCCCCAGAACTCTGAAGTTCTGCTGCGGGCTCTCTCTCTCTTCTGCTGCTTCCTCCGGTTCAGTTCTTATCTGTCCTGGCTCTTATCCAGAGTCTCTGGACACTGCCGCCGCTTCTGCTCTGCCTCTGTAGCCCCCAGCTGGGGCTGGGGGGGGCCAGAGGCCCCGAGGGGCTCCGGGCCCCTTTTCCTCGTGGTCTCCTACAACATGGCTACTTCTTCTTCCAATCCAAACTACCACTCTTCTCTTCCGGTGCTTGTGATATGTTTACATTTCTGCAGGAGCGCTAATTGGACAGAGCTCCAAAACTTCCAGGGGTTTCCACCCCTGGGGGTTACCACTTTTCAGCCTCTGGGGGAAAACAAGGTTCAAACCACTACACCCGGCTAAAGGAAGCTATAGCACACCAAGTCCAGCAGAAAGAAAGTCAAGACATTCTGTTTAATAAGCTTGTGGTTGAAAAAGCTAACAAGGATTGCCAACAAGCTTTAAAAATGCTAGAAGATCCCACACTTCTGGAGATGATAGAAGCTTGCAAGAATGTGGGGTCTAATTCTCATAAAGCAAGACTAATAACTGAAGCTTTAGCTGGACCACAAACCTGTTTTCACTGTGGTGAAACAGGACATATAAAAAGGAACTGTCCACAATTGACTACAAAGACTGAACTTCCAAAGACGCCATGCAAACGGTGTGGAAAAGGTAGACACTGGACAAAAGATTGCAGGTCTCTTACTAACATCTATGGAGAACTGCTACCTCTGAAAAAGTCACCCGACTTAAGGAGAAAAGTGACTTTTAATTCAATGCCAGATCTTAAACAGTGCACCAGTGAACTGGCAAGAAACAAGACAGCACCCCCTCAACTGCGTTCCATCCTGCATAGCCCATCCCTTTAGCAAGTGCCAGGAAACCACAGCAATTAGAATGAATCATGTTAAACCTACCATTCCCTGCAGTTCAGCTTAAATCAGATGAACCAATTATGCAAGTTACGCCCTTACCACGGGATCCCAATCCTAAATTGTTCCTTCTAACATGTTCTGTTTATTTTCCAGGATCTCATAGTCCATAGAAGACCACTATCACTAAGCTTTTAGACACTATGGAGCAGTGGCATCTCGAGCTGGAAACAAATTTTAGGGGGGGAGTCACTCAGCAAATGCAGCTGTCCAAACTGATTGGGAAGATGCAGATCTGTTCTCCCCCAAGTCCATTTAAACAAACCCTCCTGACCTTGCTTTGAAATTTTGCTTTCTCTGTTTGTTTTGTTACTAACTATTTCTTGTGTCACAGCAGGCTGTAAGAGGACTATCAAAACAGATATTTTCTAGTTGTGCTTCAAACAAATAAAGAAGGGTGAGATGTGACAGACAAAGAATCAGAATGGGGAAAATCTCAGAAGTGGAAAAGGATGTACAGTGATTGAACAAACTTTATGATAAAGACTTTATAGTAATTATGTACACGCACATTGTATGTTCCCCCAGAGTTTGTGTCTTCCGGGCAAATCCCGACCTGTCCACCTCCCTGCTCCCCTGTTTCTCTGCTGATTGGCTGGAGAAGCTGCAGACAGGAGACAGCCCCCGTTCGCCCTTTCCTCCCCTGGTTCCACCTGCGTTCCTCCCCTTTTTGCCCTGTCCCTACCTTGGTTTGTCCTCTCGCTTGCCTGTCTCATGCTCCGCCCTGTGTTCTGGCCCTTTCCCCTTCTGACCTGATAAAAGACGGGGTGGACATGTGAATAAAGGGTCCTACCTGCATCCCACCCTCGTGTCGGACTCGTGTAATACCACAGTCCCATCCTCTCTTCGGACCATGGGAATGATCAGCTCTGCAATGTGCAGTGCCAGTTGTACCTTGTAGATATATATCATAATGTCCTAAACGTCTGGCATGGGAAGAACGTGATGAATACTGAAATTTTGCACATTATATTATATAGGTTTGTAGAACTGCAATTTAACAGTAACAGCTGAGAGACACACTATGAACAAAATTTCTTAATTAATCACAACTACTTAAAGGCATATTTTCAGCTGGCTCAGTGACTTTTTGTGATGGAAGGTGTGCCTGCCTGGAAAAAAAAGCACTTTTATGAAGTGCTTGCATGAAGCAAGAAACCATCCTAGAGACAAACCACTGCTAAATATATCAGTGTGTCCACATAATGCAACACAATCCTAAACTCAGATACTAACTTTGATGTACTATTAGCAATCAATACAATACTGCACTGAAGCTAATTTGCCTATCTTTGGATAAATAATGGTTCCAGCACTGAAACAATACAGGCCTACCGCAATTCAGTGCTCTCTCTAGCATGTTTGGATGATGATGTGTGATTCTATGACTCTCCTTCACTGTAGGTGAATGTCCCAAGAGAAGTGGACATGATGTGGATTGCACTGCCCCCTTTGTAGGCAAGTGCTAAATATATGGAATGGTATAGCTTCATCTGTATATAGTTTCTTCAGTTTGACTCAGAGATTTTGAGATGAGTTCTTGCTGGCAAGGCCTGGCTTTGGAACATGGAAAAGCATAGCTGTGAAACCAGTAGGACACAATCCTAAATGAGGCTTTTGTGTCATGTTTCAGACATGAATATTCACATTAGGATTCCACTTCCAGATTTTACACAACACAAGCCTATTAAGCCAGCTCTGCAGCTGACCTGAACATTTGGGTAAAGCTGAACCAGCTACAGGCTACCCTCAGGCTGTGACAAAAGAGCTGCTATACCAAATAACTATCACCTTCAAAGAACCTCTGAGAGGAGCCATGTCAGTGATCCTAAGCAAAGTCTTCCCTGGCTAGGAATCAGAGCCCTTAGTTATAAGTTTTTCCACATTTACTTAAGGTAAAGTTCAACCTCATGCTAGAGAGAGCAGCAACGTATATAACAGTGAGCTACCCCAGGGCAGAAGTGGATTGAAACAGTGCTGAGATATGATCTAGAAACAGACCTTTCAGAGGCCTTATCTCCTTCTCTGCCAAAGCAAGGTCATTCTTGTTCATATATTTTCCAGTGCCTGCTCCTAAAATTTGTTAAGTAAAGGGGCTTTTCACCAGAAGGAAGCTAAGCTTTTCTTTTAACAGCTACACTTATAGAACAGGCCATGGCCCTCTTATATCTTATCGCTATTCTGACAATGTTCAGTATGTCTGCTTAGGGTATGTCACTCTCCTTTGTGATTTCAAAGATATTTTACCATTCATTGATGCCCTTGACAATAAAATTCCTCCCCTCAGAAGCTGTGAGTGCAACATAGTTTAGTATAAAAGTCTGCAAGTATAGTATATGTTACCTGTCTCTTGAAAATTACATTGAAAAAAAAATCAGGTTTGCAAAATTTAAAACTCTGAAGCTAGGAAATGCCAGAATTAAGACTTCCAGTGCGAGCTTTATCCGGATCCCCTCTGCATATGCCTTTATGATAGTCTTTAATTACAAAATCGAATGTTTCCCATGGGTTCCCTGCCTTATTTAGTGCACCAGTTGGGTAGTACTTACTGAATGGTAACTGTTCAATAGTGCTTTTCATCTTCACCATTTAATGCAGAAACCCCCATGCTTTATTTACTAAATGCCATCCAATACTTTCACTGAACATAGGATTAAAGACCAATCTACTGTATTCATAATGCTGTGTCTTAGTTCTTAGCAAAGACATTAATATTTATATTAGCTGTGTGAAGAGAGTCACAATTCCATTTTACATATGGAAAGAAAAGGCACGGGTGTGCTATTCTGAATTAGCCTTGGGTGTTCAATCCAAGATACAAAGTGGTATTCCAGAACACTTAATGTTTGATATCAGTTTATCTGTCACTAACACCTGTTATATTTGTTGGTAATCCACACTTCAGCAAATCAGTTAGCTCAATTGGTTAGAGTATGGTGCTAATAACACCAAGGCTGTGGGTTAGATCCCTGCATAGACTATACGCTTAAGAGTTGGACTCAGTGATCCTTGTGGGTCCCTTCCAACTCAGAATATTCTGTGATCTCTTTGCAAAGAGTTAAAGTACTAAGTACCTTTCAAATGATAGTGCATCTGGAAGAGAGAGTAACTTTAAAGAACTAAGGGTCCAGCAGACCTGTTAATAATGAGGTCTCTTTCCCAGAGGTAATTATCACAATGAGAAGAAAGGGCAACTAGAAGTTTTGTACGAAGCTCTTCCAGCCTATAAAGGGACAAAAAGGAATGTTATCATAGGGATTTCAATTTAGGATAAAGAATCTGTAACTTTATAAAAGTACCTAAACTTGTTTTCATGTAGTGTGCATACAATGAGAAAAATGAGAATATTTTCCTTCTGTTAGGAGATGAGGATTTTGTACCAGCAAGATCATGAAACTGCAAGCATGTTGGCACGAGGAACTATTGATTTTCCTTTGAAGTAGTTCTGCAAAATGACATACTAGCGGCTTCTAAAAGGAAGGGAAAGTTTTGTGGTGCATCACCTCCACCCTTGGGACACAGAATGACCTCAGATGAGGAGCTAAAAAGCTGACACCTCATGAAGAAAATCAGAGTGACAATTATAATAGTGAATTGAGGATTATTTTTTAAACATCATTGAAATGTGTAATTGAAGAGAGAGAGGAAAATGTCCTTGTTTTACATACAATTTCAGTCTAAAGCTGAAGCTTGCCTGAGTTCATTCCCGACTACTTTGCCTATCTATATATCTTTCCTTCTGGACATGAAATGTGCAGTGAATGGTGTGACCTCAGGAGGCTATTTATAATTGTTGACTATTCTTAATAGAAGGTTCAAAGCATAACATGGGATTCAGCACCACAAAGGGGGTTATTTATTCATCTGTCTTGTGTTGTACCACACAATGTCTAGTGATTATAGCATGAAAACTGACTTCCTAGAAATCTCGGTCTTCTCTCTGCTGTGTTCTTGATACAACTCTAAAATTTTACTGCTCAGCTTTTTCATTTGTGGAGTCTCTTTGGCTACAATCTCAGGTCACTGTAGGTCTCAGTGAGATCAAAGTAAAACTTCAAAGCAGCTGACTTCTGATTTTTTTTTCAAGAATTTGTAAATGAGACTATATGATATTATTCGCTGTGCAACCTGTTTGCCACAGGTCTAACTGGATTTATAATTCTCTGTGTTCATATATAAATCCGTGTGGGAGTACTCAAAATGTGACAATACATTACTATAGACCTCTTGTATCCATTTCATTCCATTATACTTGAGTTCTTGGTCTTAAAAGCCATAGACAAAATTAACAGTTAATCTAAACATTTGTGCCATTTTTATATATGGGATGCTGTAAAAGATGAGGGCCAGAACATTTTAACTCTCCACTTGTAAACAGTTCAATTTAATACTGAGAGTCCATCACCCCTGGAGCGAATCTTCCCTTAACTGCACTGCACAGTTTCCTCTAAAACACTGGTGATGCCTACAGAGACCAAAACGCAACTTGCTCTGGAATCAGCTCCTGAAGTCGGATGCCAAACTGAATGTGATCTGCTTGGGCCCCAGTGTAGAAATTACCACTTTCTATACCCTTGAACAACATTTAGTCTCTGTCTGAGCTATGAACAAACTATGATGGCCACTGTCAAGGGGACTGGAAAACAACAGAGAGGTGTTATCTAAAAGGTGTAGTGAAAGGTGATTAAATGCTAACCATAGGTTCTTTTAATCCTCAGTAGCAGAGACCCAGTCATTTGTGTGAACTTATATAGGCATACAAGGCTAGGAACCCCCCAGAGCCACATCCATTCACAAACATCTATTCACATCTTAAAAATTAATGTAGAAGTGAAGCTTCTTTTCTTGTTCCAACTTAAAGGAACATTTTCACTTTTCAGGGACAGCAAAAAGGTAGAATTTTCTACAGTTTTTAAAAATATAGGACTTAGTTTTACTTCATTTCTGGGAAGGTTCCCATATTTGCATTGCTGATGTACTTTTAAATCACTTCCCCATACTTGCCGCGTTTCCTAAATCTGCTGCTTCTTTTAGACTGTTATAAAGTGTATCTACTTTTAGCTGGTTTTAATCTCAGTAACTGCACAGGTAAAAACTGGACTTGCTAAAACTGCAGTAAAAGAAAATTAGATACAGATGAAAGAAAATGTAAAGGGCAAGAAGAAATGAAGTACACTCAAAGTGCCTTCTAGTAGTTAGTTATGATATGTTTGATGCTTAGGTTTCATAAGAGTTTTACCAGGGCTTTTATTGCCAAGTCACTTCTGGGTAAATTACAGAAGCTGCATCTTGCATTTGCATGAGCAAAATGGTAGTATTCAATAAGAAAATTCATACATGCCTAATGATTTAGTGTTCTTTGGATCTCAAAACTGAGTTTCCATAGAGGTACTATCAAAAAACCCTGTATTTTGCAGGAGAAAATGCCAAATACTCACTGAAAATCAAGCCCCTTGAAAGAATTGCAGTTGCACTCCAAAGCTTGAAACAGTGCTAGCATTTACCTACTTTGCAAATGCAGGACAACACGCTTTTCCAATGCGGAATGAAGCTATTAATGTTTGTTAAATACTCAGAGTGCATATTTTACTGTTCTCTTATCTACAAAGCTGATTTTTATCTGAGACTGGAAAAAAAATACATCATTGCACTTCAGTGTGCATTAAGTGTACTCCCAAGGCACAAGTACATCATTTCAGCAGCATTCCTATTTTCATTCAAAAAATGGAGTGAGATTGAATTATGAAGTCAGATCCCAGATTTCTTGGTAACTTTTCTCTTAGAAATGCTTTCCCTTATTCAAAGTCTTGTCTTTTCATGATAAAATAATACAGTCATTTGTAACCATAGGATACCTGTCTTCAGGGACATGGCAGACAGCTACAATAGTTTCACCAACTAGAAAATCTAAATACATTTGTGCCAGGGAAAAAATACTGCACACTTGAGCTGTAACAGACAGAACAAATGTTCCCTAATTTTCTGTTGGAGGATTTGCAGTTTTTCCACTTGAGATGATGATGCTGAAATGAGGATTTTCACTTTTTGAATATGACATAATTTGTGAGGAAGACATGCAGTAAATATTTCAGCTGGAGTAGGTTTAAAATTAGCCCAAGCTCAAAAGGTTTAAAAAGTAGCTTTTGTCTTTCTGGAAATTATTTAAGCTGTGTGGACTTGCTGTGTCAATGACAAATGAAAGACTATGTTGGAAAAGGGCTTTGAGAAAGGACTTTGCTTAAGAAAGTATGCTGTTTCCTCTGATCAGGAAGGATCTGATCTATGTTGTTTACAGTGTGACCACCAAAGTGCACATTTGTCAGGAATATGTAGGATTAACAGTGTAGGATCAGTTCTTAGCAACTAAATGTGTACATCCCTTGCAATGTTGTTACAGAGTTGGTGGGCTTTTTTCATATCAGAAAGTTTTACCAGAAAGAACAGTGACAAGGAGTTCCATCTCATTTATACTCCCTGATGCTATTTACCTAAATTCAGCCTAATGACCTCCAAGATTCTATCTGTTAACCTGAGGACATGGCTAAAATTACCACAGTTTCCAGGGAAAAAATCATACCTTTTACATACAGCAAGTAAAAAGGTGAGCTGTTGCAGGGTTCTTTGTTTTCCCCTTAGAGATACCCACTGATATTGTGCTGTCTCCACCAGATGATCTCCAGGAGCTGGGCAGGTGTGACCTTAGCAGAGGAGTAGGCAACACACCAGAAGTAACTCACTGATTTTATGAAGCACTTCCCTTCCCATCTGTGACCCATCACCATAGGACCTTTTTTAAAAAAAAGGGATTAGAATTAATTTTCAAAGCAGAGTCAGATGACAGAAAGCTCCCTACCTGTCTTGCTTAAAATTTTCTGTATTCTACAAGCCATTTAGAATATCACATAATATTCATGAAGAAGTTAGTGATTTTTTTCTTTTATATTAAACAAAAAGTCTTACTACCTATGATAAGTGAAATGCAATGTAATCAGATACCATGACAATGACTGTGTAAAACAGAGAAAGGGAGTATAAACTTACCAGAAGATTGTCTCTAAGGACAATGTTTAATAAAACTACTGGATCAGCTTCCTTCAGTGTATGGAGGTTTTGAAGAGCCTCTTAGTAGTTACGGCTTTCATAAGGGAACTACATCTAGCAACCAAAAATTGTAATCATACATATTAATCTTTCATAAAAAAATTTCTAGACCTGTGAGCACTCCAGATGAGTCACAAATCATGTTTGTTTGGTTTTTTTTTTCTGGAGGATTTTAAATATTGAAAGACTAAAAGTCTGAAAACCGTAAGTTATCTTCATAAATGCTAGGGAAGGAGAATTTCCTTTGATCTTCCTTACCCAACTACTATATTCTTAACATATATACTGGAGTAAACTAGATATTACTATGTCTCTAAATGTGTAATCTGTTAGCTAGCAGCACATATTTTTATGAAAACCTGTAAATTAACAGATATTGTGGCAAACAATGTAAGTATAAACTGTATGTTCTGTGCAGAAATGTATACTCTTCACCTCAGAACAAAGGATCATCCCAACAGAAAAGAAACCAGAACTGATAGGATATAGTATATCCTGGGTGACTGTAATGTCTGTGAAAGATACTCTGTGATCTTTTTCCCCTTTAGCCAAGTCATTGTCCCACTCCTGGAGAAGGCCCTGCCCACAGTTTCCCATATATCCAATATTTTAATACTTCCCCCTTAAATTTAGAGAATGCAATTCCCCTTTCATCTAGCACAGTGATGGCAGCAAGCAAACAACCCAACCAAAGTTAAGTATTATTCACTTATAAGACTTCTGTGAAAACATGCCTTAAAAATGCTAAACTACCCTGAAAGTTTGCACATCTGCCCTAAAATTTATCATCTCCTAAATCTGAGATGTCTCTCTGTAGGTGAGTCATATTTCTCCCTGACAGCATGTACCAAATAACTCTTCTGATTCTTCCAATAAAGAATTTCAATTGCATTCCTACAGAACAGCTTCCTAAGCAAAGGTACAGTAACTTCTCCATACTGACTGCATGTTTGCTAGCATTCAGAATGTCATTATATCCTGGTGATCCTAAATCAATAGTTCATATCTGTCACTGCTTATTCTTGTGCTGTCATAGACAACTCTCATAGTGGCTTTAGAAAGCTCTGTCAGATTTGAAAGTACTGATGGGATTCTGCTGTAACATCATTTCTGCAAGGACTCTGTTCCAAGTTAGTGCTTTCTTCCTCCAGTGTTGCCTAGCATCAGTGCAGGAATCCTTCTGCCTCTCTGCTAGGTAGCAGGTAGATTTTTATAATTCTTTTTTATTATTCTCTTGCATCTGAAACAAATAGATCTGGGGTTTTTATTCCGTGAATCAGAGTGCAGTTAACTGAGGTTTATAAGCTTCCAGCATATGTTTAAAAGCTATTTGGATATAATATTCATCTTTGAAGGCAGTGGGCCAACCCTCTAAACTTCGCTTGTGGTTGTGTGTTTTTTTTAGGGAGAGGAGTCCTTTTTTTCCTATGGTAAAAATAAAGACACTAAAGTTACTACATAGTTAAATCGTCATTATATATGGTATTAATAAATGTGCCACTAGTACAGTCTGTTCTGTTAAGTAACTTTGCTAATCTGAACACATTATACTAGATTTATACTGTAGAGGAAAATCTCTTGGAGAAAGCAATGAAACAATCTAATGCAGAGGATCCAGATTTATTGTTGTCTCTGCTTTTGTGGCACAGAAAGAGGGACAAAAATAATGTAAAGGAGGAGACTTTGCTTCCAAATGACTGCATTGAGTTCTGTCATTGGTAGTGCAGATGTTCCTTTCTGGATTCTTCCCATATCTCCAGGGCTCTAAAGCATCTTTTTTTCATTGTGATTTCAAAATGATCCCTCCATGATAAAATGGTTCATTCTTAAATGTCAGTAAATATGCATTGACATTTCAGGAGCGTGAGTGTTTTAGTGCTGCAGGTCACGTGCTTTCCCTATTATACCTTAAAGATCCCTATAATACCCCTGCACCCCTCCAGCAGTCCTCTAGGATGCAGAGAAAGGATTGGTGAAAGGTCTTTGCAAGGTGGTCCTGCAAAGTGCAAGGTGGTTCCCACACATGGAGAAGTGATGTACATGTTGAAACTCCTAGATATACTGAGACTTGAATTAAGAACCTTAGTAGTAAAAGGTGCATTACTATCATTTGGAACTGCTGGAAAATGTGTTGTTAGTCTTTCCCAGGCATTCTCATGCAACACAGAGACAAATTTTTTTGTATACCTTTGCTCTCTATGTAGACCTTGTACACTGCCAGCTCCATACATCCATGTGCTCCCAGATCTGATCTGTTCAGATTATGTTACAGGTGAATCATTCAGAAGGCACCTGTACAAAACATTATTAGTTGGCCACTTAAGCACACTATCTATCACCAGATCACAAAGCGGGTCTCTATTGCTTCAGCCAGGACTAAATCTTTATAGATTTTCAGATATCAGTGAATTCCACCAGTGCCAGGACCTGTCAGACGGCTTAAATGCAGCACAGAACTCATGCCTTTAAATTGTTATATTTCAGTAACCCTTAGAACTCAAAGGCAAATATACTGAACTAAGAGAAGAAAGTAGCTTTTGTCTTAGTACCACCTCTTCTCTGCTCCCCTTTTCCTTTATCCCTCCATTTAATATTTCCAGCTTTGCACAAAACACTGAAACCTGTCATCCCAAAGATTAGAATGTCTCCATGATGCATAACTCACAGTTCTGTAACAAAACAGTCTTTTCTCTACAATCAGTACAACAGCGCTGAAGTTCTTTATAAACATTCACATGACTGTGCACACCTAGGGACTTCAAGACTGGGCACATCACCCATGAAATTTGAAACACTCAACAAATGAATTTGAATGAAAAGCAAGGGGAAACAAAAAAGGAAAAAGAATACTTAAATACATTAGAAGATCAAGAGATATAGATTTGACAGGGTGATCCAATTTTGTGCTACGTTAGTATCAATTGGATTAATTGAACACATACTTGTATTAGAATGATCTTTTATTTTCAGAATCAGATTTCAGTATCATGTGGAAATTTAAACAAAATATACTTACTTTGACCTTAACCAAAACCCCTTTGGAGCAATGAGAGTGAATCTTTCAAGAAAGGCTAGCATTGTTACCTTCACGTAACAAGGAAATAACAGTATATTTGTGTGTCTGCTGCCTCCTTCAGCACAAAAAATAATACTAATTACAGATATGTATCTGTCATCCTCCACTGACTGAAGAACTTTCAAAGTAGTCAGCTCAATAGGAAAAAGTGGAGGTCTCCTGTTAGCTTTGACCTCCAGAAACTAGCTTTTACTCAAAAACATGACTGTCTCCTGTTAAACCTAACCTAACTGTCTTGCCATAGGCAGTAGTTAATAGTGCACAATGACAAACTTTGTTGATCCCATTCTTGAGTCTCTTCTTTTGATATTATCTGCTTATTGATGTATAAGCTGAGAAACTTTGAAATGTCACGTGGGGACACACAGTGTAGAAGACGATTAGATTACACATATACATCTATGGAGACTGCATTAGCCAAAAAATTAGAGTTGTGCATGAATTGTATAATCCATTTTGTTGAAGTGATTTTCTCATTGAGGCTTTAATGTATTTCATAAATGTCAAACGGAAATTACAATATTTGAACTGAATTTTGCAAATCAGAAACAAAGTACATATATAGTCATTTACAACTCTAGGTCTCAGCATCTTTCCAGTGTATATGAACTGTCCTGGAGTCACATGTTAGGAAAGAAGGGAAGATTAAGCATTTCAAACTTTAATCTTTTGATATTTTCCTTCTCATATTAGTACCTACTTAATGGAAAACCTCTCTAAGATACCAGCTCTGCCTTTCTATTTATAAACACAGCTCACAGTTTACTCTATCGAGTAAGTGCTATTATGACACAGTGATAAGAAGAAAAAAAATGCATAAACATGATGTACTTGAAAAGGACTCTCCTTGCCAATCTTATGGACAGGCCATATAGTTTTAATTTGATATCAACTTTGATCTTATTCCTAGTCTTCTCATTTATGATGACCAGCACTTTCAGACACTGTGAGGAAGCTCAGTAATGAACTTAATGATCCTAATAAGAAGAGATCTTAGGAGAGATGTTTGACTAGTTTAATAGAAACAGATTTTACGTTGGTTTGGAGGGAGGGGATTGTCCCACTCTGCTCTGCACTGGTGAAGCCTCACCTTGAATACTGTGTGCAGTTTTGGTCACCACAATCTAAGAAAGGCATTAAGCTATTAGAGAGCATCCAAAGGAGGGCAACGAAGATGGTGAAGGGCCTTGAGGGGAAGCCGTATGAGAAGCAGCTGAAGTCACTTGGTGTGTTCAGCCTGGAGAAGAGGAGACTGAGGGGAGACCTCATTGCAGTTACAACTTCCTCTTGAGGGGAAGAAAAGGGGCAGGCACTTGTTTCTTCTCTGGGGTGACCAGTGACAGGACCTGTGGGAATGGTCTGAAGTTGTGTCAGGGGAGGTTTAGGTTGGATATTCAAAAAGGATTCTTCACCCAGAGGATGGTTAGGCACTGGAACATGCTCCCAGTGGAAGCGGTCACAGCACTCTTGACAGAGTTCAAGAATTGTTTGGATGATAATGATACACCATGATACAAGAGTCTTGGTGTGACTCTTGGAGATGTTCCTGTGCAGTGCTAAGGGTTGGACTTGATGATCCTTATGGGTCCCTTCCAACTCAGCATATTCTGTGATCCTGTAAAATGTTCCTGCTTCTAAGCCTGACAACATGTGCAGGACTATAAAGGCTGGTGGTTGAGCTGGCACAGAAGTATCTGAGAGACAGAACTGGGCCAGCTTCACAGGGGAAGTAAACTGCTGAGGATTTGGAGTTTGTTTTAGATTTGTACATTCCAAGCCACACTAAATGTCCGTGCACATTACCGAGCAAATTGCTTCTTGGTTTTTTTATTATATTAAGAAGAAGACTAGCTCATGCTTGAATTAGGAGATTACTTCTCCTACAATGTTTTTCAGAGTTTGTGGATTTATCATCAAGATTTCATGGCTGCTGTGATGAATTGCCATTAAGACGTTATCCTCAAAAGAACAAAGAAGGGCTTTCATACCTGAGTAATTTTTGAAATAAAAGGAGCATTTGACTAAAATGAAGTGACTGCTAGAGGAATATTTCTTACTGTGTCCAGAGACATATTTTTGCTAAACATTTTAAAACTCAACTTCCCCTTTGACACAGAAATTAAGATATTGCTCTGCATGTAATGCACATGACATTATAGCCTTCAGTCACAGAGATCTGTGTATTCCTATACATGTCCCAGGCCTGAGGCAACTTTGTATTTAAAAATAAACACAAGTCGGTAAGGATGGATCTCTTTCAATTTAGCTTCAGCTTGGGCGTTTTGTGGTTTTGGTCTACTCACCACCATTTGTTATGGTGCACTTTCCTCAGCAATAAACTGAGAATTGTATGACTGATGGACAACTAGACCAGTACTAGTTAATTTTTGAAAAGACAATGTTGCTCACATTAGCATTACACATTGTTGTTCGTATCAATATTTCAGCTTCACAGTAGAAAAAGCAGCAAGGTCATGAAGGAGCAGCACGTTTTTATGGAAATTAGTAAGTATTGTGTGAAAAATTATTTTAGTCCTATAAAGGATGAATGAGCTAGGGTTTAGCAGTCAGGACTGTCCAGTTCTGACCAAAATAAAGAAGTAATGGCAGCATCCTGTGGGAGATCAGTTGTTTTTATAGCTCCCAAGTTGTTGCATTCAAAATTATTTTCAACTTTTTTTTTCCTTTGTTGTTTCCTTCTTTCATGTCTTTTATTGGAGGGGATAAAAAGTGTTCTAAGAGGTAGAGAATTATAGAAGAGGAAAGAATGGGATTATACTGGCATGGAAATACAGGCTGTTTCATTTTCTGTATTTACTGGATCGCTCGGGCTGTCATTAGCAGTAAATGAACAACATTACCACTCCAGCTCTAGAGGAAGTTATGTAGCAATTCTAACTGAACCATACTGAGACAGTCTTTTGTTTTCTAAAAATAGTCAGTTTGTTAAACTGAATCGTATTTGTGATTGCCACAAAATCTTATGTGGAAAAAATTATTATACTGACAAAAAATTTGGAAACTGGTTGTTCTGTATATTATCTACATTGACATCAAACATCAGTAATCACTGGCCATTGTTTTTAATCTGATGTATGTTATTCCTGCAACCATGGACCACAGACAAGAAAAAAAAATGTTTAGGTGGTAAACATTTGCCTTTATTACTTAGTAGAAGACAATGAAGTTTGTTAGCGGCTTATAAGATGAAAATAATTCATTACCCCATCATTTACAAACAGTAGATATATAGATAAAATCGCAGTAGAGGCAATCAGGAATGTTGTGGAACACACAATAGTTTGTTATTGGGATGCTGCTTTTTGGCATTTGCATGCAAGTGTGTATCTGGGATACTCAGAACTGCTGAGAAAGCGAGTGCATTGATAATATTATTATTAGCATATAATTTCTGCTGTAATAACAAAAGGTATAAATCTGGGTTAGGTTCCACTGTGCTTGTTGCTATTCAGCCTTAGTCAGGTTTACAGTTCAGTAAGAGGTATATTTGCTTGTCAGATACATAATTAGATACATGTAGTGATTTAATATGTTCATATTGCCTATTAATTCAGAGCTTCACACTAATTATTTGCTAGTTGAGAAGCATGCTGTTGATGGCTCAAATATCATCACAGGTTTTTTTATTTAGAAGGAGGTAAGTAAAGCTTTAAAAATAGAACACAGAAAATGAAACTAATTTTACAATTTTCCAGGGATCCAAACTGGAAAATAACAAGAAAAATGTTAGTCAAACTAGAAGACAAAATCAATTGTGTTTTATGATGTTTTGTTATAATGTCCTGTCACTTGGTATATTAAGTTTAATATTCTTTAACTAGGGAAAAGGAAAGATGTACATGATAATATTATGCATGGAAATTGGCTTTGCATTACTTTCAAATAATCACTACTGAGAGGAGAGGGGAGAAGGGAGAGAAGACAGGACTTTTTACATTATTTTTTTTATTAATGTAGTGCTTCTAAAACAGAAGGACAAAAGAAGATAAAGAAAACAGACAATTTGGCTTTTAAGTGAAATATCCAGTAAGAAAAACTCGAGACTGTGTGCTCTGTCACAATAGCTGTTATACAGACAGGCTTAGCAAATCAAAATCTATGTCAAGGTGGAGAGATTACCTTGACTACCAGTGTTGGGAGATAACCATCACCAGGGTGACAGAAGCAAAGAGAGAAAAGAGCAACAGCAAGGACAATAAGCAATGTGCATGTAGAGAAATTTCATCTTTTTACACATAGGAAATGAGTTTGCACTTTATCTCCCAGGACATTATTCATGTCCAGAGAAGCAATTCTACATTCCTAAGGGTCTGCAGTATGTCTTACAGAAAGTGTTGTGATAACACAGTATGGGAACAGGCCAATGTGCAAAAAGAGTCTCAGAGGCACACACGTATGAGAGCACTTGGAATGCTCACTGGTACAGCAAATCTCTCCAACTTCTCAATGTTATCTTTGGAAGCAGTACAGATGCAAAGATCAGTATCATTACCTACTCTGTTACAGCAGGTCGATAGTTTCCACTTGGTCGCTATTGCCTTTTTTTGGCAGAAATTTAATAGCAATTACAGATTTTTTGAATTCATTTGTGTGGTAGAGGTACGGAGAATGAGACAAGAGCAGAAAGCAACAAGGAAAACAGGTGATAACAGCAGCCTATTATCTGGGTATCAGTAGAGCCAGGAACACTGCTCCTATCCATGCAGCTTTCCCCTATAAGGTTTCTCAGCACTGTTAGTCCTTAAAAATGGCTCATGGAAAGCTAGACAGAGTGTTACCTCCCAGCGTTTTCTCAGTAGGTCTTAAAACTAGGTCTTCAGAACACCACCCCCTAGTCTATGCTAGCAGTACTCTTTTGTCACCTGGCACTACAGCAGAGAGAGTTCTAGAATGAATTTTAAACTAAACCCAAAATATTAAAATAGGACATCTAAGAGAATCAGTTTAAATCTTGCCTGCTTTCTGGTAACAAAACTCCTACAGAAAACTGATCATTTCACCACCTTAAAAAGTCATATATCTCAGGGAAGAGAAAAATGATGCAGAGGTATACTGGCATGGACATATAGGTGGAAAGCTAGTATGCACATCTACTTTTCCAAGAAGAATGACAGGCTGTACAGGAGAAAAAAAAATTTGTGATGTAGATTTACATTCCTGTCCTGCTAATAAATGGGCCAATGAAACAGCTGACTGCTCCCCTATTGCAGGTGTGGGAGTTATTTACTTTCTAATCCTTTCCCTTTTGGCTCTGACTGGACACAAATGAAAATCCCTGGCATTAGGTATTAGAAGAGATGCAGAAAGCACAGGAACCAATTTGCAGGGTTTCACTTGACTAGTTTTCTTCATTTGACTCCTATTAGCTCTCATAATGTATCCTCACTATTAATCAGCTAGGGAGAGAAGAGGTGATGCCTGTTTTTTCACGTGTGTAGGAGGATGTAGGTACACCACAGCAATCCCACTGGAAAAAGTTCAGTGCCTTAAAGCATCTCCTTCAGGACTTACAAGGCACAAAGGCACTGACTCTGAGCACTGAGACAGCTGTCAGCAGGCACAGAAGATTCTGAAGGAGTGTCTGAAATAAATGTTTGAGTTCATGGTACCTTCAGCATAAACTCTATGGAACAAATTGATCCCTCCTGTAATCCCATTAGAAACAGTGGAACCAAAGGACTGTAGAGGCAGCTGTTATTGTTAGATGTGAACTTATTCCAAGCAGTGTAATTCCCAGAACAAAACCACAGTTATAACAGTAGATGAGCTGCAGTGGTTGTAGCAACAGTAGCTTCTTCAGAATTCATGTTCTGTCTGTTCCTGATGGCTCCTTGGGAGAGGAAACAGGCTCTGGGCCAAATAGCACTCTAAGCCAAACAGCCCTCTGAGCTTTCCCCTCTTGTGTCTTACACTATGAAAACCAAATTGCTTCCTCTTATGACCCTATGCAGATATCAGAGCTTTGTTAGTATGGAGCTTGTATAATGTTTCTGCACGTTATGTCAGTCACTAGTGAAAGGTGTTGCTCGATTTCCATAAGATTTGATGAAAATTCATCATCATTAATGTATTTTAAAAGTGTAGTAAGTAAATTGTAGTAGAGTTGGTTTCCAAGGCAATGATGTCCACAGTAATGCCACTGAAATTTGAGATTTTTTCAGACAAAAATTGCTATATTCATAGAAGGTCAAAACAACAGTCCAGTCAGATTAGTATCTCCAATGGGGCCATAGACAGGTGCCTAGGATAGAATAGAAGAGAAGTGTAAAGTAATGCATACCAGCAATAAGGGAGCAGTATCTGTGGGTTTGCAGCTTAGAAACTTTCAAAGTTAGGGGTGGCTTCCTTGTTTTGTGCGTTCCTTGATGGACTCTTCTTCTATGAGTTTATTCTATTGCTTTCTAAATCTATTTAATTTTCACCAGCTGTTTCTCTGTCTGCCACATCCCTACTCTTCAAAAATCTTCACCAATATACACATATCAGGAAATACATAGGTAAGCCAAAACTCTAAGTGAGGTCTGTTCCAAGACTTATAAGACCAAACTTAGTTTTTTCTTTTGCTGGCACTTCGGTATAATAGACTCACCAGAAATTCATCTCTCTGGTTACTAATTGAACAAGGAGCAAACAGGCTTGAACTAGAGCAGCACAAATATGCACCAAAGGCAAGGATAATTTATGGGAATATTCTGCATTTGGATTATTTCTGGAAGCTCTAAGCTCCTTGAGGAGAAACAAATAAGGCTTCATGTTGAAATGAACACTGATGATGCACAAATCTTCTGCCTTGGAACTGATATCTATCTGTTTCAAAGAGGAGATTTCCACCTTCTCTGCTTCATTCCTGCTACCTCTTATACATGAACCAAGTTGAAAGGAGGTTATAGAACAGAATCTGGGCTCTGCATCTAATACAGAGTTTGTTTTCTATCACTCACGAGACCCGTTTCACTAAGACCACACATTCGCTCCTGCCTATTTAGAGAAAGAAATTTTTTTCAATCAGTGCATTTTGACCAGGGGCAGTCCTGGAAAACCATATGAGCCTATAAGTTGGGATAAAAATATCCAAAGAAACAACAATCAAACAGAAACTTCAACCTAATTTACTCTTCTTCCCAATGCAGAAGTATTTCTCTTTATCAGAAATTGTCCCAGCGGACTGTGAGTCTGGTCCTTGCTCTGCTGGAGTGGACAACTGAATCTGTGTAGGGGAATGTGGCTTCACCAGATTCTCACTAAAAAGCGCTCTCTAAAACTGCAATGTGCCTCCCCAGCAAATCTGATTTGGGAATGTGCTCATAACAAGTAATTCAATGTGTTCTTCCTGTGCTCTGTTCACTGATGTTTCAAAGCAAGCACATAATATCTCTGAATGTCTCTGCTAATAGTAACTATTCAGCAAAAGGTCCGTAAATCAAACTACAGCCCAAGAGCTATGCCCTGCAAGAGTTCACTGCCCAGTCATTGCAGTGGGTTTTACCATCTAAATCATCTGGAATGTTACCTGTTTCTGAGTGAGTGGCTGCAAGTATTTTAATGAGTGAATGAATAATAAATAACAAATATAAAGTTATGAAAACACATTTTGGGTATTCTTATTTGCTTATACTCATCCTCTCTCATCTACCGGTTTGATCTGCATACAAGGAAGCATATCCTAAACTATTCTTGTAAACAGTCCTGAACTGATTCATATATATGAAGAATTTCAGTCTCAGAGGTAATTTTTCAGTAAAATATTTTTGTGACTGCATTATGTTAAACCAGACACTATTTTAATACTCCACCATTGCAGTTTGAGAGGCGATCACAGGAATAAACGGCTATCCAGAACTTTTGGAGCATCTGGATAGCTGATGTTAGGAAGCCAAGCTCACATAATTTTGTTTAATTGTTGTCCTTTGTTTCAGTTAACTCTTGAGATGTGAGTGTCAAAAATCTGCTGAAGTCAAATAAATCATCCTTACCAGGCCTCAGCCTGGTTATTGGAAGGTTACTGAGGAAATGGGGCAGACTCTGTAAGATTAGCCACAGTAGTACTGCTTTAATGTGCTCCTCTCCCTCATAAGTGGGACAATGACATGATCTGAGGTAATCGTGATCATTCACAGGAAAGAAAGGATTATTCAAAGTTACTGCACTGGTCTGGGTCTTCAAGTATCTGCATTTACACTGTGTCTACTTGCAATTCACGGAGCTTCCTGATAGATCACGCTTCCATTTCCAGTAGCACTGGGTGAATAACTGTATTTCAACTATTGTGTGCTCGGATGGTGTAGTAACAAGACTAGATAAATACCTCCTATAAAGAGAGGCAAAGCCACTTTTGCCTCCCCAAAATTATTCCTTCTATGTTATTGTCAGAGACCTCTATGATGATTTAGGACACATTGTCTGTAACAGATGATGTTTGGGCGGCTCTTTATTTACAGCCCTGATTTTTGGAACTTTGTCCTTTCAAAGATTCTCAGATTTATTTCAGATTTTGGAGAGATTGACTTTGGAGAGACAGACAAAATTCATTTCTCCCGGCAATGTCTGTAGACATCCTGAAAACATAAAGATTTTGTAAAGAAATCAGCTTTTGCTCTTGTTCCATTCAAAGGTAAATGATTGCATCAAATTAAAAGAAGAAAAAAAAAAAACCAAAACAACCAAGCCAAACAAAAAACAACCAACCAAACAAAAAAACCCAACAAACCTCCCCCCAAAAAATCCCCACACAAACAAAACCAAAAACAAACCCAAAACAAAAACACACACACAAAAAAAAACCAAAACACAGAAACAGACATGCCACCTTGTGAAGTCTAAATATGAAAGACTTGTGATTAAGATAAATAGAAGTTGTTAAATGGTTTGGTCTCAGTCTCCTCGTGAGTAATCAGCAATAAAATCATTCTGCTTTTATGATGCACAGAAGGACACACTAAGGCCTAGTGCAAAAGGCTTTGGATTTCTTTAATTTTTTTTCCCCATTGTCTATGAAATTTCCACTTAGACTGATTTAGCCAATTGGAAATGGTGTATGGCTTAAAATACTTATTTTCTGTCATGTCTTTTTCAGTCCTCAGACTCTTGTAAAACTACTCTTGTAGTGCAGTGAGCTGCTAAAACTGAGTTGTGCAAAAGGTACTGGGTGTCTTACATTTGTGTAGCTGGTTTTGCCTTGAGGCTGATGACCAAAATTAAGAATTAGGTGACATCAACATTATTCATTCACACTGAGAATTAGTTGCACAATCCTAATATCACCCTTAGATCCCTTGGAGTCCTAGAAGATGAGAATTTTTAGGTAAGGCTAATAACAGTTTGTAAGGTTTAAGCACATAGGGAGTATTTGGATATTAGTGAAAGTCACAGGTTTGGAGTGAGGTGTGTTATCAAAGTGAATACAACAGCTGCATCAATAAGTCCTAAAAGTGAGTACAGCAGTGAGCTGGGACACAGCCAGTTCCACAACACAGGAGAAATAATAGTTAGAGATCAAAACTTAGTTTCAGAAAAATGCAAATAATTGTTCTTAATACAGCTATTGCAATAGATTTTTTTAAACAGTTTCCAGGAACTCAAAAAAGAATTATCAAATCCCACTTACATGTGGGCAAGCCACTTACAGTCTGGTATTCAAGATCTAATGATTGGATGCCTGCAGTTGCAAATAGTCTCCCATCCTGTTTCCTGTCTATTTAAATTGTAAACTTCTGAGGGTTGGAATTATGCCTTGCCATATATTTTAATACTACCTGGAAAAAGCTTTCTAATTTTGATTGAAATCTCCAGGCATTATTGTAATGAAAATAACCATAATTATCTCCAATGGGACAAAATCTGAGTGCCGAATTGAAATTGAAATGCTAGAATGGGTGTAGTAGCAGAGAAGTGCCCACACTGCAGTAGGCACTTCTATCAGGTTTTGTGTAGTTTCTAAATTGAACTAGTCAAAATCCATATAAATCCATAAGTACTTTCTTCTGGCAGGTTTCTATACCCCTAATTTACAAACTCTTCATCCACCCCCAAAAAAGCTGATTCTCTAAAGGTATGAGGAAAAGTTCAATGAAAAGCAGAGAGTTGAGACATGGAATCAAAACGAAGGCAGTAAATGCCCGGAATAAAAACCTTTCCCTTCCATTTAAGCTCTTTTCACCACCCAGGCCTAAGGATTACTAGCAATAATTCTATTTATTGATAAAATGTTACTCAAAATGTTAAAAAATTTAATTTTCCATAGTTAGTCAAAGTTGTGCTGGAAACTAAGATACAGCAATGCAGCCGTACGTTGATTCTATACCTGTGAGATCCTCAGTGCCTTCCGGAGATAAAAGAATATACCAGGAGTAAAGTAGAGGGAGGTAAAGGGAACTGGAACTCTCTCCTTGTGTTGTTTGATGGACATATGAGAGAAGATTCATGTTTATGAACAGAAAGAACAAAAAAATGCAATTTAGATGATCAGCCAAAGTAAAATAAGAGAACAGTTTTACTAGATCTGATCTTTTGCACAGGGTTAGTTCTGCTTCTAGAAGAATTGATGCCAAGCAGGTCAGCAGATTGATCTGATGCTATGAGAGATTGAGATTTTGATGGTTAACTCACTACAATTTTTAGCATGCACTACTTTCTCAAGAAGTGCAAGTTACTTTATTAGTTAGTATAACACCCAGGTTCTGTTATATGCATTAGAAATTACTTAAATTGTTGCAATTTAAAATAGAAATATTTTTTTAACCAAAGTATATAGCAGTTGTCACTGGGGGAGCTTTGGAGCTTTTCAGGATTGTTGGAGCACTTTAAAAGATACTTAAGCAGTAAAATCTCTAGCTAAATGGCATGAGAAATGGTAAAAACTGAGGAGGAATACTTTGAGAGCTTTGAAAAGCTTACTGGTTGGAATACACTAATAACTGGGATAAAAGCACTAAATTTACTTTGTGCAAGTCTGTTACCAGCTGGTAACAACAAGGTTTCACTAGAATGAGTAAAAACAAGACATAGTGGTGTGGAGAGCTATGAGGATGCAGTGTTCAAAATGAGGATGTAATAATGCAGTTGTATTTTCTGAGCACCTTAGATACAAGACATTAATTGTATTGTAATTCTCCCTGAGCAATGCAGACAATGGAATTCATTATTACATTTAACTGAAAATGTATTTAATTTTCTAGTAAGTAATCTCATTGAAATAGAAATAGTCTACTAAAATGTTTTCAAAAAACAAATTACCTTTGGCTGTAATATTTTTGCAAAATAGAGATGTCCATATTCAATTAAGTTAATTTCCTTTTAAGTTGAACTGCAGGAAAAAGTGATTTGCTTCTAATTTTATGTGGAATTGTTTCACATTCAATATAAACATTACCCGTGTTTTTGCTTTAGTTATGAGCTTTCTTTGTACTAAGAAAAAGCAGAAACATCCTTGTACATATGTAGATATATTTACAAAAATGCTTAATTATTCAGTTTGAGGAGAGAAACTAAGAGAGCTCTACGGCTCTGCTTCTTTCCCAGGGTAAGAAGGCAATGGTAAAGAATAAAGTGCATCCCAGGTGTCATATGGAGTCTGAATGTGGCTAGAACACATTCCTAGATCCGGAAATCTGGATTGTGCAGAAACTTGAAGGTCTCCCAGATCCTGTAGATTAGACAGTAGCTGCTGAGAGCCATATATATTTAAAATACAGCATGAAACAAATAGATGAATAGGCTGATTTAAAGAGAGGTTATTTACAGGACACAATTGTTCATATGCACAGAGGCAGCTATGCTCACTGTCATCTACGTCTGGCCACAATGTCCACATGAATTAAAATGCTAATTTGTGACTAGAACAGAGCACGTCTCAGTTCCTGTTCTTGCAGCTGCCTCTGGGTTACACAGTCACCCTACCTGTGCTAGGTGGACAGCCCAGTATTTAAGTAACTCAAGCAAAGAATAGCTGGAACGTAACATGACCATGGCTGGTTTTCCACTTCTGATCTCAGCAGGAGGTCTGATAAGCCCTTTTTTTTTTTTTTCACTTTCTTTCTACCCATCTCACTTCTCCTCTCACTGTTTCAGATCTTTCTTAGAAAGAGAAAGAAAAGGTAGAGGGAATACATTTTCATTTAAAGGTAACAAAAGAAGGTGAAATCCAAAAATGAAATGTCCAATAATAAGTTCAGTAAATAACAATGCATTTTCTTTCAGTAGCTCTCATGCAGTTACTTTGTGAATGAATTCAGAACAGCGTGTTCATTATGCTTGTATCAAAGAAACTGGAGAAGGAAAGGCTTATAATTATTTTATTTATAGTTTGATAGGATCAAGGACTTTCTGATGTGGCTCAGGATCTCATTGTGTTGGACTTTGTAAGCACAGAACAAAAAGATGATCTGCACCTCATGGAATTTATTACCACTGTCAAATTTTGGCAATAGCAAAATGAATCTAGCTTGGAAAAGCAGCTTTTGCTTACTTATTTGCTACATCCTTATTTTCTTAGGAGCTTATTATAACTATCCATTGTGGAACATTACAGCTATTTTTCTTTTTTCCTATTGTCCTAGTAAGCTACCTGAGTTGGCATGGTTTTTATGGCCAGCAAAGTTTAGCAGTGAGATTTGTTGGGGGTCAGAAAAGTGAGACATTCCTACTTACAATTTACATCTTGTTTCTGCTTGCATTGCAATTCTCAGGACTTCACATGCCATCAGATTTATTGTTGGGAATCTGACTCAAACTTCATCTTAGCAAAAAAAAAAAAAAAATATTCTAATTACATATTGAAAAAAATCTAAACAGCTCAACTTGCTTCTTCCTGACAGGCAACCCATGAAGCAGCAAATTACTTTGGATGGTGTTGCTTGTTTATAACCTGGCATTTATATTTGTCTTAAACCTTAAAAAAAATGGTCATGTGTAGCCATCCTTGACTTCAGGACCTAAGGAAATTTCTTTTTGTCATGAGATAAAATCAGGCTGAGATTTTTGGTTTCCCTGAAATCAGACGAAATTTTGCAAGTGACCCTGGAAGGAATGGAGGAAGAAAGCAGAGTCAGTAGCAGTCTTCCCCCACCAGTCAGCCATATAAATCCAGTGTTGAAGGGAGAGAAAGATTTTTTCTAGTAGGTATGAAATGACATAAAGAAAAATGATGTGCAATTTGGCAGCCACTGCAGTCTTAGTAATGGGGCCATCAAAGAATACACTACAGTTAGTAGCACTGGTGCACCCAGAGAGTCTTGGAATTCCAGACGACATTTGTCTCACTTTATGGTAAATGAGTGCCATCTGCTAAACCGCAGCGAGAAAGCAAAGTCTGGGGTAAGAACTCAAATTCTGAAATAGCCTTCACTCCTGCTCTTATTATATATTCCCACCACCATGGTGACATTTCCCAGTGGACAGCCACAGACATACAATTCAGCAATTACCATTTATGATGGATAGGTTCCTGTGGATCCATTCTCCATGTAACCCTGGCGCCTGGGCTGCAGCAGAGAAGACGCCATTAGTGTGACCCCGAGGACCTGGATCTTCTCTGCTTGCCCAGACAGATTTGAAATAGTGCGTTTCATTCTGTTGCTGATCTCTCATCTTAGCAGAGACAAGATACATATCCAGTCTATCCTTCTGCAGTCCTCACTTCACACTGCATGCTGGTCTGTACCTCCAGCTCCTTCATTTGTTCTAGCTGCCTGATTATGAGTGTCTCAAAAAGTAGATAAATACTGAAGTTCAGTCCAAGACCCTTTGAGGGAAAGATGCAGAGCAAAATACAACTCCCAGTTTGAAAATCAAATGGGAGTTTGAAAATCAAACATCTGGAACTTGCCTAGAGTGGCTGAACAGGTTACAGAAGCATGGAAACAGTTCTGAAATTAGTGGCACATAGGAGAAATCCCAGATCTCACTCTCACACACTTGCACTTTGATGAGGCACTGAAACTAGTGGCTAGAGGCACAGCTCCTCCCTCTAGCATCACAGCTTCCTACTTGGCAGAAGAATCAGCCCTCTTTTGAATGAAAGCTAAACCATTCCCCAAAGTTTTGCAGCAAGGCAGAGATTCTGAAGCAAATCTAACCTACACAAAACTGAGAAATGCATTTGGAGATGATGTGACTCCAGGGTAGTTTCATAGCTACATAGCCCTCATCACATCGAAAGCAGAGAAAAAAAGAGAGCAGAACATGTGATAGACACCATGGTAGCAGGAAGGAGTCCAAGAGACACACGTAATTCCCGAGTGCCCCATGATATTTTGGTTTCTCCCTTGCTTTGGCAGCACTATTATCAGTAACAGACTATTCTAGAATTTCTCTCTACAAGCTGCAGTCAGTGCCCAGTAAAGATTTTGAAACAGTTTCCTATAGCAGCAACAGTTTGTCCTATTGTCCTTGGCTTTAATTTTCTTCTATTTCTCTCTACACTTTCTGCTAGTGCAGCGTTTTAGTGCTGCAGTTGCATTAACATAGTTTGTGAAGCACTTCAGGACCATTCAGCTTGAGAAGAGCTATATTAACGTAAAATATTCTTCAATGAGTAAGTTAAACAGAAAACGCAATATTGATTCAAGGCCTCACAAGGTGTTACCAGAATTAATTCAGATAGGCTTGGATGTAAGCCTTTGTTTCATGGACTGAGAACCGGTTGAAGGCTTGTAAACAAATTGCAAAGATTAATGGCACTGCAACTTGCTAGGAACCTTCTCAAACATATTTTTTGGGTGCCTTGAAACATTAAGTACTTATCCTTGCAACACTCTGGAAATCACGACTTACTGTGGGAGATCACCCAATTTTGCAGATGGGAAGCAGAAGCCTGAAAAATCTTTGTAATGCATAAGCCAAGGTTTTGGTAAAAGCTCAAATCCAATCTAATATCCCTGTTACAAGGCCATCCTTTCTGACAAATCTCCCCAACCTACCTTTGGAGATTCTGATGTTAAATCTACTTCTCTCAGTTCCGTGTATCATTTGAATTAACATATTTCTCAAGCTTTAACATAAGTTAAACCAAAAAATTAGTGGTAGTCTCTGTCCATAACATTTCTCTCAGTTTATCTGCTTTTTTCAGTCGTGTAGTATTTAATATTATGACATAAGTGCACATTATAAAGCTTGTTTTCCATATTGCCATTTAAAAAATTTTTGAGGAGTATCAGAATAGCAGCACTTGACAGTGTCTTCTCTCTGACATTGACCAGAAAAGGATGCTTGTGGAAAGCACATGAAAAGTAGACAACTGTGTACCTTCCCAGCCCATGGTATATAGACCAAAGATTAACTCATTGTTTGAATACACATTTTAGGTTAATTGCTCATGGTATGCCTATCCTCTATCAGCTTTTCCAGTAACTTTTAAAACTTTGTAATGATTTTGGTCTCTTCATTCCAAATTCAACAGTTTAATTGCACATTGAGTGAAAAATTGTTTTCTTTTATTTCAAGATTGTTAGGCTATTTTGGTTAATAATCACAGCTCCTTGTGTTATAAAAATCAATGCATAATCGTGGTTTATTTATCTACTTCAAGTTATTTGTGATCTTAAGTGTTTGACATAGTCTCTCATTCTCTCTTTTTATGAGACTGTGTTCTTTTAAAACTGACAGACTTTTGGACAAGAGCATGATAAAAAGTGTTTTGGAAATCAAAATGCACTGTATCAAGGGAATGAGATGCCCAGAGAGCTCAAGAAAAGATTACTGTTTCTTTAAAGAAAAAAACGGTAAAATATACTGACTCTTCTTGAGAATGTCATATATATCCACATCTATTATTTTTATTCTTTATCACAGCTTCGGTCAATTTGATTGATAAGAAAATCAAACTTATTTGTTCATAGATTTCACAGCCTACTTATTCCCCACCTGCACACACCCCAGGAGGTCCTTCAAAAATGAGCGTTGGGCTTTCCACCTGCTCTTTCTCTGGATTAAAGACTTATTTATTCAATAGTTCACTCAGAGCAGTTAGTGGTTCAGCAGCAACTTTGAGAATTCTTGGGTTAATACCATCTGTTTCTTACAGTGGCTTTTATTATGCATTTTATTGATCTATTCTAAAACCTCTTCTGCTGACACTTCACTTTGAGACAGTTCTGCGGACTCGTCCCCTGTAAGTAAAGGCAACAATGTCTCTAAGCTCCCATGTGGATAACACTAACGTATGCAGTTCTTTCAGCCTTTCTGCTATGACCACAGCATCCCCCAGTGCTTCCATAGCTCAGCCATCTGTCAGCCCTACAGACTTGGGAAGGATGCTTGGTTTTTATGTGTTTTAGAGAGGCTGTATTATCAATTTCCATCTCTTTAGCAGCTTGTTTCTCAGAATCAGTTTTGATATAGGTTATCATGTTTTTACACTTGCATATCAGAATTTTTATATATTTTCTGTTTTGCACCTTTGTATACAAATTCTGCTTTTTGAGGTATGTCATTTTATTTACAATTGTTTCATTTGCACTGTTTAACCACATTCCTTTTTTTTGGTCATTTAGACTATTTTTTATAGGAGTAAACATTTACTTTGAGGCTGCAATATGGTGCCTTTAAATATTCTTGAAGACATTTTACCCTTTTGATGACTCTCCTTCATCCTTTAAAATAGTTTCCTGGTTACCACAGTTCCCATTTTGAAGTAAAATTTTACTGTAGTGATTTTTTTTTCACTTCTGTGAGGTTTTTAGTCTGAATCTGTGGTTACTGTTCTTCCTTTTGAAGATAGTTGCTTCAAGGGAGACTCATCAGTGATTTCTAAGAATGTAATTTTTGCATAGTGCTTTACCTTGACACTTAGCTAACATTCATGGGGAAAGGGGAGCTCTCATTACAGCTATGTTTTCAGCCCTTACAGGCTCTCTTATCACTCAGAATATTGCATAGTCAACATTCCTCTCCTGGTCATGTAGTCAGGACAACTCATAACGTTTTCTGCATTTAAATATGAAATTTTAAGGTGAAGAATTTCTGTGATGCAAATTTGGAGATTTATATTAACCATGTACACCAATCACACAGACCTTCTCTCCCTTATGCTTTCCTCAGCATAAAGCAGTGGGCTCTAATTTGCTCCTTGATTTTCTACTGTCCCAATATTTATTAACCATCCATGAAGTACCTGAAATTAATGTTATACCAACTGTCTCATTCATAGGTGCAGTTTTTCCCCATAACCTCACTGTTACTTCTCCCAGTGCTGCTGTTACCCAGATGAACATTCACCAACAGCTCCAGAAAAACATTCTCTAGGTATTTGTCCAGATGGCTCATGAAATGTACCACTTCTGCACCTGGCAAACAAGTCATCATGCATAATGTGGAGGGGTTTTTTTTAATAAAACATCCAGTTTTAAAAATAAATAAATTAGGAAATGTTTGTTTGGGGTTTTTTTCGCTAGACCCTCTTCTTACAGAGAGTGTTTATAAGTTGTTTCCTAAGAGACAAGGAACAAAGAGTACTGACTCAAGAACCCTAACATGAACATTTGCAAAGCTGCTTAATTATCTTCATACAAGTGTTTCTTTGAAGATATTATTTGCCATATATTTATAATTGTTATAATTTTTAAGCTGCGAATATGTGATCACTTTATACCAGTCTAGTGTACCAGTGGTTTCTTTGCATTTGACCCCATTTGTGCATCCAGTCTCTTGCCTTTGGCCTGATAGCCACACTGCAGGTCTTTGGGACAAAGTAGGAAGGCTTTCTTTTTATTCTCTATTTCCTGAGTTACCATTAAAGTATGGTCATAGTCCACAGTTACCAATTCTACGTAGGCTGCACATTCATCCTGCCTGCCTGTGTCAGATGGATGGCCCCCTTCACAACATAAGGAGCATATTCCTGGTCAGCAGGGGGTTCCCATAGTAGACGGGGAGCTCCTGTAGCAGGCAGGGAGTGTTGTGATTTTACAGACATACACACACACACACAGACGCCCCTTGTAAGAATGAGCTTGTAGTTAGTGTGCAACAAATGCACAGAGCATCATTCATACACAGAAGTACTGAACTTGCATGATGCAATGCCAAGCCTCCAGTAGGGACAGCTATAAAAGTTACTACAGTGTAGCTGGAGAGACTGTAATCAATAAAAAACTTATATTTTTATCTGGTATACAGCCTTAGTATAATAAATGCACACACCTGAATCTAAGATATGACATTTACATAGACCTTTATATTCATTCAGTGTTCTAGTTATTATTGTGGAGTCTAATGGCTTTATGTACAGTATCTTGGTCTTTTCTTATGTGGTTAAATGTATAATTTATTAAGTAATTTAGAACTTATCCCAGGAAAAATCTCAGTTGTTCCATTGGCATTGACAGAAGTTCTGAGTGGGATGACAATAACCAGAGGCAAATGCTATCATAAAGAGTGACTTTACAGAACTTATAGAAACGCATAAACCATTCAATCAGAGCTGCAGCATTAGTAAAATTTCTTTCATCAGCAGGAAAAAAAAATACGCCTGCTGTCATGCATTGGAAGACTATAACACAGTGTTCCAGTCCAAGATCCTTTAAACTTTCATTCCTCTCATTTCTTACATTTAGCTCTACGTAGACTCAGCTTGTGTATTCCTTACTTCACCATTCTCTGTTCCTGCAGTCTTTGTATGTAGATAGCACATGAGCAGCCCCCTTGCTTCCTTTGAGTTGTGTTTATTTTCACAGGAGATATGAATTCTCTTTTGATTTGAGTCACTTGCTGTGAGAAAAAGGAATTCCCAGACTGGACTACAGCCTTGTTGCATCTGATGGCATACAGCACCCACATAGAAGACTAAGGAGGATGACTCATGCCTGGATACATTTACTGCTTTACAGAAACCTATTAGTACTGAAAAAGTGTTTGGAAACTCAGTTTTAGAGAAAGATAGTTCATACCATCCCAGTAAGAAAAGGACTCCACTGCAACCCAGCACGCTTTGGAAATCATTTCCTGTATGTCAGAAAATACTGCATCTTCTGGCTATGTTAAAAGCCCCTCTTTCAATTTCTCCTGCCTTAGCTTTTGGAGCACATGCAGTAAGCATGTAAATACATGCAGATGAAGACAGTAGAAGTGTTTCTGAATCTTTGTTGTATATTTTAAAGATACAAGAGTAGACTTTACAGACAAAAACAGGCCAGGGAACAATAATGGAGAGGATAATATTGCAAACATATAGGGTCTCGGTCATTCCTTCATTTGTCTTCAGCTTGATGGAAGAAGGTCTACGATAAGTGAAGGATGGGCCTGCTGTAATGAAGCTGTCGACAGTAACGAAAGTCATTTGTGCATGGCCTACCGCACTAAATTACCGCTGACTGCCTTAGGCACAGCTCTCATCAATCCCAAAACACCTGCTACGTAGAGCAATGTGGACCATGGGGGAAGATATCATTATTCTCTCAGAGATGCCTCTGCTGGTTCTTCATCATCTCCCATCCCTCTTCTACATAACTTATTGATCAAGTCCTGTTATTTCTTCAGGTACAGAGCCATGGTACATACAGTAGCACCATTACTCTTCCCAGCAATTCTCAACCACCTCTAAATTATTTCTTGCCCTTCCAAATGAGTTATTGTCCAGTATCTAAGCATCTAAGCTCTCCTTTTTTTCCACTTGTGCCCTGAATATCAATGTTGGAAAATAAAAGGGAATACTCCATTTGAATCTGTGCTTCCTAGAATTAAGTAATTCACTATATCTTCTCTAAGTAGAACACTGGATCACTTCTAATTAGCTTCCATTAGTTGTGGTTCATGTACAAATTTTCTGTAGAGTGTGCTCTGAACAGAAAACAAATCCAAACAGTACCAGTCTGAATACATGGGCAATCCTCAATGTCAAAAAGTAAGGTTGGTCATGTGGGTATCAGAAAATTAAATTTCAACAACTTATCCTTTGGCTATAAATGTGAGGAAAAATCCCTATGAGAGAGAAGTACTTGTTCAAAATTAATTCTGTGGAATTAATTTTTCTATACAGGAGAGAAAGATGGTATGATGTTTGCATAATCAGCACTTTCTAATTACATTCTTTCTGATGAACTCATCACAACTTGACATTTATTTTACATCTCTTGTACTGTATCAGTCTCAAAATTAAACCAACACTGAAATGTTTACCCTTGAGTCTGTCTTTCCAGGATTTGCCTGGTCCCAGGACTGTTTCTTCTGTATAGCTGTTGCATGGCATAGTGGGAGGATTCACATTTCTAGTGAAATGAGCTCTTTGCTAAGTCAACTGATGTTCAGTGCTCTTGAAACATCAGCTATCATTTTAGCTGTGCATATGAAGAATGGGCACTTCATACCATTTTCAAATTATCTATCCCACAACCTATGCTCCAATCCTAATGTTCTATGCAGACGTTATATCCTGCTTGTGAACCATATGAGATTATGGGTTAAAAGAATAATGAATGCATGCTATGTCTTTGTGATCCCTGTTTCTTACTTATATAGTTTTTCCACAGCTTTTTATGCATTTGTTCAGAGCTGCATTCAATGGATGACCCCCATTTGTCAAAGCTTAGGCACATCAGTCTAAGCTTCACAGCAAAGTTGCACTTTTTTGGTTCTCGTAAAAACCTGAACATGCCAAAAGACATCCTGAAAAGCTGCCCTTCAACAGGAATCAGAACAAATCAGATCAGAATAGCAGTGAGGTAATTTAGATTGCTCATCTTAAAACTGGTCCTAAGTCATTGACTTTCTTAAGATATTGGGTAGAGCATGGAGTACTCAGATCTATTTTAAATAAAAATCTTGTCTTATATCTCTGTCTTATTTGTATATGCAAAATAAGCATTGTCTTAATATATAAATGTGATTCACTCTCAGTTTTCCATTTTGTGTCATGACAATACAGTTTTGTAATATCCATCATCTCTAACAGCTCTCTTTGCTCTGTATTTTTAAAATGTCTTTGTTACCTACATTGAATGTGCTTTTACAGTCCAGCAATAAAAATTATTAGTTTTTTTAAAAAACTAAGACTTTTCATTTGCAAATGTAAACCTGGCTCTATCATAAAAAGCAATGAAAGGTATACATCAGGGAGAAATATGGGAAACTGCCAGGTTAATAATTTGGAATATTGGGATGAAAAGGTGTCTGGAAAAATGTATTTGGTTACTTACAAGATTAATTCAATCTTTTGTCTATTAATATTTTTAACTATTTAGCCTTCAGATTTACACTCAGATATAAGTCATTAGATGCAACTTCCATATTTACAGTTATGAACCAAGTTGGATGAAGAAATAGCATAAGAAGAAAGTGGAAAAATGGCAGAAAGATATAGAAAAGTAAAATGTATTGACTTTTGCTTTAGTTATGCTGACTTAGTGGATAGATTCTGCTCCATGATTGTCTGTGTCTATGAAATAATATGTATATATATTAATATATACATTGTGGATCAAAATGTAATTATTATGTGTTCAATTTTAAGAATTTTATCAAAGTTTCAAGGGCAACCATTGATAATTAGGAAATGACAGGACTAAGGGAATGCCTGCAAATTTAGTTTAGCCTCCAGTACGTATGCATTATGATACAGCTCTTAATCCAATGATCACCTGAATTTATTTACAGAGAACTGTTGTCTCATTCAGTGCTCAGAATTGACAGGGTGTACTTAATGAACAGCTCTTTAATATTTGATTTTCTTATTATTGTTCAGTGTGTGATCTTAGTTCTTATTTACTGCATTACATTCAAACCCTGCTCTGAATACATAACTGTTCATTTCCTCATGGACTTTTCTGTGGTGTTGCTGACTAGTATCTAAGTGCTCTGCAAATATTAATGAATTTATCTTCTCAAACCCAGGTGAGGTGAAGGCTGTCATTATGGTCTTATTGTAGACCTAAAACTTAGCCACAGAGGAGTTCAAGTCAAACAGCTACTGCCATCAAGCACACTATCTGAAATGCTAGACCTAAGTTTTCAGAGTATTTAACAGTCGATCTGATTTTGTATGCTGAGAGCACATCCCTGATTGACTGCATCTATAGTTGTGAGCATTTTACACTCCTGCCAATCAGGAAAAAGAGTCTCATGCTGGGCACCCTGGGAACAAGGAATAAACTGTTAATGACCCCAACTGAAAACCCCACTTGGATTTTAAGTCACTTGCTAAGCAACACATAAGAATTCATCAGAAAAAATGAGGATAAAACCTACTTCCTGAGTTCAGCATATGTCTGTTTTAACTGTGAGACTTTGTCTTCTTAAAATTCTTGCCTCAGAAACCAAGCAGCTTCTAAAAATGCACACCAAAAGAAGGAACAATCCCATGCAAGTTTCTTGCACTACACAATAGGCATTTCCCATACCTTATTCTTCCAAAAAAGTAGATGTGTTTTATCTGAAGTCATGGTTTAAATGGCAGACACCTGGAAGTCAATTTAAGAAAAGCCCAGTCAAGTTTTTTTACTTGATGTAGTTTAATTAGGAAATCACCGTTGTGGAGAGAAAGACAGGTATCATGGTGGACAATAGAAGCTGACTGGAGTTACTTATTTCATGAGCAGTTACAGATAGGTTTAGTTTTCTCTCTTTTCTGCACCTGTGACCTCAGAAACACATCATTGTCTCATGTAACTGATGGAAATATGCTAAGAGTCTTTGCTATGGAATATCATCCCTTTTATCATATAATTAAAAATAATTCAGGTTAGAAGGGTCATCAACCTTTGCCATTTTAGGAATGTCCTTAACCAGTAGCAATCTAGAACCTTACTATTAATAATTTCTTATTCCATTCCAGACACATCCTCTGATCTGCTCATTACTGAATGAGTGAGCAATATTATCAGCCCATTATCTATCTAAATACCTTAATTATCCACATTACTTAGCTAAAGACAGGCTCAGATAAAGAACCTGCACCTAAAGCTTTATTGTTCAACACAGAGCACTGGTAAAGCTTCAGAGTCAGCAGTAAATAATATGGACAGCTTTTCTAAGGCTCATGATAGTGTTAAGTATAGTTAAATATAAAATATGACATAAAACCAGAGCAAGTCTTAATACAGCTTCCAGATGACAAAGAGGGGTTTCAGTGTTATTAACACAACTCTAATCAAGAACAGTCATTTGAACAAAGAAGCCCCATAGAACATTTTCCAGATGACTGGTTTAATGTCATTTAGCAGATTAAAACCAAAGGGCAGCATGCTCAGTTTTGAAAGGAAAGATATGAGCAATTTCTAACACTACATTGATTGCAATTCTTTATTCCAGTGCAATGAGTAGTCAGAGTGAGCAGTTGAATGATTATAAACAATATACAAGATATATTGATATATTTCTTTATTTATCTTGATCCTAATAACACTGTTCAGTAATCATTGCTGAAGGATGGAACAAATTCAGCATTATGAACACATTCTGGAAAAGCCAAGAGGTAGGACAGCTGAATGAAATAGAGCAGAGACTGAATTATCCTGCCCTTAAAATTACCCAAGTTGTCAACAGTAGTTTTAAACCTGGGTTTTCTTTTAGCTTCTGCCTCTTGCACTTTCTTCTCCAAGTTTGCCATCCTCCATCTACTCTTCCTTCCTTTTAATGCTAAAATACTCTGCTTATTTAGTAGATGTCCAAGACAAATACTTCAGTGAAAACTCCTGTGATTTCAGTGATGAACTAAGGTAGTTTCTACCTGAGATAGTCACACAAATGAGTACACAGGTATTTAATGATAATCCTACAGTATTAAAGAGTTCATCATGGACCACAATGACTTGCCATATCCCTTATGTCAACTGGATGCATATCCCTGAGAACAAAGCTATGAGTGCTCTGAGTTTCCTTGGTTTTCCCCATGCTTTTTTTCCATCCTTTTATCCTCTCCCTATCTCTGTACTGTATTTGTTTCCTCTAAATATTTTGACCCAAATTTAACTGATTTTCCACTCTTCCATTTATTCTTCTTTTTTTTCCAGGTCCTTTCTCACCTTCCTATTCCTCTTTGCTTTCTTTCTGTTTTATCTCTTCTTTTTTCTCTCTGTACTCAGCTCTACTGTCCTGTAACCTCAATCTCTGAAGTCCCCATCCCCATTTTTTCTGTATAACCTTCTTTCTCAATATATTCCATTCTTTGTCTTATCTTTTTTCCTGTCTTTCTTCCCTATGGCCCCACTGAGAAGTGGCCAGAGAAACAAGTAAATGCCCAGAGTATTCATAATATCTTACTTTCCTAGGTAATCCAGATTCTCTTTATGAGCATTATTTGTATTTCAGAAGAAAGGAGACACCCTAAGTGATCCCAAAGGCCTTGAGGTCTAGAAATAGTACATATAGGATAGTACATCTAGGAACAGTACATTAAGAAACACTGCTCACACAAAACAACTTTCAATCAAGAAAATAAAACCCACCAAAAAGGAGAGGGATGTTATAGAGATCAAATGTAAGTGATTTGAAAATTATTTTTGAAAGCCTAGGGTGAAACTCCATCAGATTTTGATTGGACTCATATGTCTTACCCCTTGATCCCAATATCTTGAGTATAAGGTCATATCTGTCTGCCTACTACCATTTGTTCTGTCTATTTCTCCTTCAATTCAGATTATAGTCTTCTTAATGGCCTCTAATTTTTACTTTTACAGGGAAGAACATGTTTTCGCATGTGAATCTCAATTCTTTAAAGAGGAGAGGCTCAAGAAGTCTCCATGAAGAAACTCGCATATAGCTAAATGAAATAGTTTTTTTTCTTGTGTTTGCATTTTAATTGAAATCTAAATGTAGTGAATATGAAAGAAGTGGCCTGTGTAGTTTGTGGTTAAGAATCTGCAGCTAACCGAGATAAGTGCAGCAAAGCTCAGAGTTCTCTCTATGTGAATGCCTGACCTTCCCGGTCAAACCCTTTTTTCTAGTCCTTCCTTTCACAGCATATGAACACGAACTTCACTGCAGAGACATAAGTAACTGCTGATTAGAGAGAATGCCATTTTGTGATGAGGAATGAAAGACACTTCTCCTGTGCTTACAAAGAAGCAGTCAATATATTTTTCTTCTCTCTCTCATCAAATGGCAACAAAGCTGCTTCTCTAGCCACCCATTTTTCAACACTTTACTCGTACAAAGATAAAATGAAACAAATATAAAGTGAAACAAATATATGTACCTCCATCTCTTAAACCTAATAATTAATCACCTCTAACCTGCTTTAGAGCCCATCCCTCTCAACATGTAATGGTCATTATTTAAGGATACAATCACAGCATCAATACAAATAGAGCTTTCAATTGCTCAAACACATGTTAAAGAATGGAGTAGTAGTTAATCATTTCAAAAGTGAAAAAAGTAGTTTAACATAGTTTTATATTAGCAGAAAAATAACAACTTGCAGACTATAAGCATCCCTTCTCAAGCAGCTATAGCCCTTCAAGCAAAAGATCCACACCTTTACTTGGGGTGTAAATTGCCAGAACTTTCCTTATTGGATTTAATTCTGCCCTGCAGGGCTCTAATGCTACCTCTATCATAGCTTTAAATTTTCACAAGTAATCCTAGCTACAGGAGCAGCTGCTGTTCTGTGAGACACTTAATGTAGCCATTTAGCCTGTGTTCAGATGTTCCCTGCAGTTTCAGCTGCAGAGGTATGAGACACTACTAAACCTTGTCTAGTTTGGTACCATATCTCTGTTGTGGGTTGCCCACCCCACAGCAGACCCAGAAGGGAAAGAACCTGTTTTGTGAGTGATCCTCATGTACTACAGTGCAAGGAAAACATTTTAGCTGAAAACACCAGTGAAGGCTGTCTAAACTGTGCCAGCTGACTTTGCACTGAAACAGAAGAACAATAATGAGTGGCTGGGAGCCTGTAACAGCTCACATTATGCACTGAGCTGTGCAAAGCAGATGATTGCAAAGGGAAGAGATGTATGCTGACTTCTTGTTTTCTGGGTTTCATTGTTCCCATGACTAAACTGAGAGCTTATTCAGAATGAAAGTACTCACGTGCTTTCCATGCAAGAAAAACATAATGCATAGGTGACCTTGGACTTGTGTATATAGATACTGTGCTTTGTACTTTATAAATTGCTTGATAAAGTTTGTTGAATGCATTGCAGTCATGGGAAAAATGTCAGTTAGACTTCTATACTTTTGAAACACTTTTGTGAGCACTTTGTTGTATCCCCAGCTAATAGACCTGCTTCTAAAAGGCAGTAGCAACCTTGACAAGTTTCCAGGATGTCAGCCTGCCCTGTATAAGAATGGAAACTAACATACAGTCTGTGTCAAACTGTTCAATGCTGCTGGTACCCAGTCCCAAGATAATGTTTAAAAATTAGAAAATACATAACGAGTTAACAGTTGTATCGTGTTTTCTCTTATCCCCTTTGCCTGCCCTACCTTAACACAATTTAGTCTGCAAAACCTCTTTTCTGAAATCACATTGTGAGAGGTTTTGATAAGCTATCACTGTATTAAGGCATCTCTCCAGGGAGGATCTAAGGAAAGCGTAGAAAGGCCTTGCATACATGCATATGAATTCAGTAACATATTGAATTCCCTTTCTCCTAGGATGTGGAAATTCAAACAACGCAGACGTGGCTGATGTGACTGGAGCTCACAAATTGTAGATGAGCTCCTGAAGCCTTGGCTGCCTTTCTTTTCTAATTGGTGTATGTGATTACTTCTGGGGCAGAGTGTTGGGGTTTTTTCCCATCTCAGTTTTCTACATCAGGCTTGAAGTAGTGACTGCTGTTGAAAGGTGTCAGTACTGTGGTAAAGTCTTCCAGTTATTAATTTCACTGATTGCAAATTATATTTCTACATTGAAAGATACATAACTCACGGAAAGATGTATTTTTTCTATGAAGAGTAAAGAGCTGTAAGTCAAGGGCTAGAAGGAATTATTTTAATAAGATTCTCCCTCTCTACTGTGCTCAACTGATGGGAAGAGTATGTGACTGAGAAGTCCATTGTCTGACCCCTTCTCAAGGCAATCCAACAAAATCACCTGGTTACATATTTTCCAAGCACTGTATGCAGGGTCAGATTTGGGACCAGATTTTTCCTAAGCAGATGCATGTCTGCAACTGCCCATGAGATCAACGTCTGTAGTGTCTTAAAAAAGGTGCCCAAGATTAGAGGATCTTTTGAAAAGTCAGAAAATTGCATAATTTCCTTGTGAGACAGGAAAGGAAAGTAAGCATAATGATACAAATACCTTTCAGTTTATTATAAGATGAACAGCCTATATCTTAACAAAAGAACCTTGAGCATTTCAGATGAAGTATAATACTGAAATGAATTAACAGTTGCTGTTTAGGGCCTAGTTTCCTATGTTGCCCTTGTTCTCAAATGATACAACAAATACAGTTGTCATACAGATAACACAGTCCAGTCTATTAGGGCCAGTTATTTCCTGTATCTAATATAAATCATTCCTTTTGGCATTTATCACACACACATTTTGTTTCTGGACCCAAATCCTCCTGAGGTGCAGGTTCATAGTGTAGATGTTATTTTTTGTAGTTTGAAAATCTTGTTCAGAGGACCTCCTCAATGGAAGTAGAGATATTTCGTGATAATGCTATCTGAAATGTTGAGTAAACAGAATGCAACAAAAAAAAAAGTTCATATGACATTTTCTTAGGTTATGCCTATCCTATATATTATTATTGAGGAATACACGCAAAACTAAGAGCACAGGATGCAGTTCTATCTTGCATCTGGTGGTTTATCTTGCATAAACTGTGTTTTATGAAGCCATGAATGAAACTCAGAAATTCCTTCCCAGGTAGAAAATTTACTTCAGGAAGAACAGGACTTAAGCTGCCTCCTTTGTAATTTTGCATAAGAATCAGGATCAAAGGTGGAAGCAATTGGCTTTGCATGCAGAAGTGTAGTATGCATTGCACTTGTACTGCAGCACATCAGTAGTCTTACCTATATGTTACAACTCCTGGTGTCAAGTCCAGCCTCCACCGGTGCGCCTTCTTGTCACTCCTTATTGGAATAGGGATTTAAACCAATCTGGCCAAACTCCAACATACATAATAATTTTTTATTGAGTAAATTGCACTGGACTTTCACATTTTTCATCATTACTTCTCTTAAAGGCTGAGCATCTTTGAATGGTGTTGAAGTTGCTACTATATTCAATGGTAGAAGTGGTAATTTAGTAATTTAAAAAAGTGATTTCACTTGAGCTAAGCAGTGAAGTGCCAAAACCATCAAAAGGCTTCAATAGAGCATAAAATCAGCGTAAAACCGAAAAGCAGACAGTAATTTATGAAGGCAGAGACATTATCAGAGATCACATTCTATCGAGGGTATACCAGCAAAACAACTTGATTCATATGCAGGACTACTTTTAATGATCACAGAAGGTTGGGACTTTTGTTGCATACTTCTGGAAATATGGGAACTCTGGCAGAGCAGCAGCTGCTTCGTGCCACATCACCAGAGTGATTCCTCTGATACAAAGACATTGAAAAGGTGGAGAGAAACCAAGCACACAAAACAGCTTATGCAAATTGCCTCTGGTGATGCCTCAAAATTCAACCTAGTTGGATTAATCAGTGTTAAAAGAAATAGCCAGCAGAATAAAAAATGCTGTAATGTGTCTAGACTTCTCTCCAGGGAAAGAATATTTTGGTCCTGGGCCATGTCTCTTGATTTGTTTATGGATCAGCAATCATTAAGCACTGTTAAAAGATGAAAAGCTCATTTTGGAAGCTGGGAGCTTGGATTTGGAAGGATGAGTAGTGGCAGGTTGCTGGATTTCTGGAGCCAGTTTTCAACAGCATCTGGAGTATGTCATCAAATTTAGCCCATATGGAAAGCTGTTTGCATCAAACTAATAGTGATGACTATAAGCCTGTGGTTTTATACACCTGATTGAAATATGTTTGCATTAAGTATTATCTGATAGCAATGAGGACTTAATATTCATGTGATAAGATTACTGGAAGATGTTGTCCTTTACCCTACTCCTACTGTAGCCATATGTTTCATGTATCATTTTGATTAATCAATACATATGAAACAGCAGCTCTGACATGACTGTAACTAAAACAGCAATATGGGACAGATTCTCATTTGGAACAAGTGGGTACAGCTCTGTTGACTTCGAAAAAGTCATCCTCTATTCATACCAGAGCAGCATTCAATCTCACAGTGAGATTGGTGTACAGAGCCAGAGCAGGCTGAATCAGCCCTACTATGTCTCAATCCAGAGCCCACCTGTGAAATAGTAACAAAATAGCAAACCTGAGAGCACATGCGGCATCCCTGGACAGTGTTAGATGCTCAGCCAGGTGGCATTAAAGTTGATCTATCATCAGTTAAGAAAAGGATATTTGCTACCCAGTTGATATTCTTATTTTTTGAATTGCTAGATTTGATAGAAACAAATATATGCAAATCAAAGTCATATTATATTATAACTGTGTTACCACTGTAGGTAATAATTCCAGTGCATAAACACTCATTTTTTTGTGCTTGAAGAGAAGGGAGCTCAGACCATGAGGAAAATACTGTAGAGCCTTTCATCTCATAGTTAGGTTATTAGACCAGCATTAAGGTATGTCAGTTCTTGCCATTTGATAAATGATTTATAGACTGCCGAAAATCAGCTGGGATCTTGCCACAGGAAAAGGGGCTCTTCTTGAACCCTTGGTGTTTGACTAGTCTGCCAGCATCCCAAGGAAGACAAGACCCTTGTGGCTGATCAATCTGTCAGTGTCCCGACACCGGGACTTCAGTGAACAGTTTGCTGTATCGGAGGGTGGTTCAACGAATTTGTTCAGAAACATGCACTGACAGCATATCAGAGGTGAACCCTTTACTGCAATTTAGAAAGAGACATCCACTTCTTGGATCTCCCCACTCTTAGCTGAGAATGTTATCTGCTGCCAGCAACTGCTAGCATCCTTGAAGGACAGAATAACACACTTTTCTAATAAATACACTGACAATACAAAATTTTGCTAGCTTGAGATATTCATTTAGTGTACACAAAGTAAGGTTTTTACCCAATAAGCATCTCTGTGGGGGACAATATACATTCAGCCTGTTGACTGATACCAGAAGTTATCAGGGAGTCTTCCCTAATTTCTCCCCGCCCTTAAGTGACTTTTATACTATTTCTTTACATTTGTACCTTGGAGGTGGGTAATTTTGGGATGAAGGTGTGCATTAGTATTACAATGAGATTACAATGAGCTATGTTTGTCCAAAGAGAGTGATTTTGCCACAGTTGTGGGTTCAGCAGCAAGACATCCCCTGTCTCCCTTGGTTGACAGGTGCTGTGTGGTTTATCAGCTACATGGTACCACTGAGTTCCCACCCCTGGAAGGATTACAACAGAGCCTGTACCCAGTGTCACCAGTCCACTCCACACTCTGTTTCATCCCTCTTAGCACGTGCTTAAGGTTGCAGGCTCTCTGTGTGGGGAATCATTGGTGAAGAGATTTTGTGCTCGCCAACTGCATTCCATCCAGGAAGTAGAAACTACTTTTCACTATGATTTCAGCAATTACTTCTGTTAGAATGATGCCTTAGAGTTTTTAAGATTTGTAGCAAATATGGATTTTTAGTGTGGCTGTAAAGTATCTCACACTTTAGAATAGCAGTTGGCAGTTACCAAACCCAGTTCTCACTCTTCATATAAAGTTTTGTAAATTCTTTAGGTTTGTTTAATGTTCTTCTCAAGGGAAAGGACTCTAGCAAACACATCTCCTTTAGGACATATGCACCTGGACTGTAACAATAAGATATCGTTGTAGCCAAAGCAACCTTGAAGGCCCAGAAACCTTAGAAAAGCTCCAAAGACAACATATGCTGTGAGGAGGAAGAAGATGAGGAAGAAAGAGGTCTTGAGACCTCCAACTCAGTTCTGGGGAGGTATGCCAGGGGGCAGATCTGGGGACAATCTGAGGATGGATAGTTCTCAGGTTGAATGGATTAGTATTATAAAACTCTAAAACCCCTGGACACTTATGTATTGTGTGCACCTGAAGGCCTTCATTAAAGAGATGTTCTCTATCTTATCTATACTAATATTGTTTGGAGAATTTTTCTACAACTTTTGGCATCAGTTTGGCACTCAAAATGTGGGAACAAGAGACCTATGACTTCTCTGGATCAAGTTATTTCATCCTGTGAGACTCAAGGATGTGAATTTAACTTCCCAGTTTTCTCCAATTTTACCCACAGTCATCTTCTCACAGATCTCATAGTATTTCCACAAATCCAGAAAAAACCTGTATTAAATGGGTGTCTAACAGGTAGCCTTGCAAGGAATGAGAGTTGATGCAAAAGTTAAATTCTCATGTCATTTTGAGGTCTTGGAGTAAATTGTTAATGGTCTGATTTGAAGTCTGCAGTGTTGTATGTATTTGTATTCCACTAGGAAACCAGCTTGAGACAAGGCAGATGACAATGACTAAAGCAGTTTGTAGGGGTGGTAATTGGTCATATCTCTTACAAAATGGAAAAGATTGTTACAAAGTTGTAACCATTCCAGATACAGATAAAATCTTTACATTGTTAAGCTTAATAAAAAAGTTTGAAAATACTGAATTAAGATTGCAAGCTAAAATATAGTTTATCTGTCAATGTTGATATAGATCTAGATCTAGATAGATACAGATACTATAAACTGAACTGGAATATCTTGTTCAATTTGAGCTCAGACACATCCACATCTGCATCCTCACTCAAAGTCAGTAAATTCCAGCCAAATCTGTCAAGTTGCAGTTTGTGGTTCTTTGACTTAGCTTTGTGGTATACTGTTCAACATCCTAAGAAACAAGCTACATTTGCAGAAAATCAGTTCAGTTTCTCTTCAAGATTTTTCTCATTTGTTATTGTCCTTATACAACTTCTAGCTTCATCCATTTTAATGATTTAGTTATGCATGGAGGTCATAACAGTAAATTTACACCATGGTAAGCTTCATTTCCTGCTTCCAGGTTGTCAAGTAAAAAGAAGATCATCACAGAAGGAAAGGAAAAGCAGGTGAAGGTAGAATCTCTTTCTTCATTACAATGTTACAAAGTTGTTATTTTTCATGATTATTTTCTCTATGCAACAGTTTTAAACCCAAGTTCTGCTTGATGGCTACAGTGAAGAGATTCAAGATGGTAGCTTGAAAAACAAATCCCTATGTCATGCTCCCTCATAACAAATTTTTCTTTGCTTTTTATTTTTCCCTGATTTTCTTTGATGTAAATTGAAATTATTTATACTGAAAGTGCCAGTCGCTTTTTGCAACATGGAAAATGGGACTCAGGAAATGCAGGTCTTGTCAAGAAAGTTCAGGTTTTAAAATTATTCCAGACAAGTTTGCAGAGGTATGAAAATCTCTCTTCTGTAAAATTGTTAGATTATGTGTTATATTGTGACTGCAAAATGTTGAAGCTGTTCATATGTTGCCCCTGCTTCTATCCAGGGACATTTAGAAGGACGTTACACAGTTTTTCTGAATTCATTGTTTATCCCTGGATGGATTTGATTTGAAAAAATCATCTGAGAGTAAAATCTATGCATCCCTAACCTTTCATGGAAGTATGTCTTTATTCTAAAATAAAATCTTAATTAAAAAAGACTCATTACAAAATCACAGTTTGTAGGGGGAAAAAAAGAAGAAATTTTTCTAAGTAGCCTGTGAGGAGGCTGATTCAAATCGAATTATAATGAGTGTCATGAGGTCTTATTGTCTTATCTGCTTGTACAAGTTTTGCATTGTTGTTATTGCACCTTAATAACACTAAACTAAATCTAGTGTAAATAATTAAGAACCAAGCTTACATTGCTTCAAGATTCACAGCAAAGTGATGTACCTAAGGTTGTCTATTGCAAGATGGAGTAGTGATATTCAATTTTAAGAGTTTAGCTGTGAGACGATCTCTGTATGTGTGAACACACAAACATCTGCCTGCATACTTTAAATTGCAAACAGAAAAAGAAGCGGCTTCATAAGACAGTACCTGGGGTAGTACTTGTGGAGGCTGCCTAGGGGAGTCTTCTAACCAGCTGCGACGCTGCTTCGTAACAAGTTTGTTCTGCAGGCATTGGGTCGGCCCAGGCTGCAGCAAAGTGAAAGTTGCCCATGCCCACGAGTCGATAAGAGAGGGAGTCTGCCTTTGGTCATGTCTTGAGCAAGGACTGTGCTGGCAGCAGGGAGGACAGAAGCACCCTGTGGGCTGTGCTCGACCAGAAGAAATAGAAGGAGGACACAGCTGTATCTAGATTTGTTTAAAAATAGTTGGGGGTAAATGTGATTAGGAGGAGAAAGATGAATGCAGCAGGCTGATTTGCAGTATTTATGAAGTCCTGCTAAGGACACCTAAGATTGAGGACAGCTGCACATTCTGTGTCCTCAGCCAGGTATTGTGAAAAAGTTGCTCCTCTTAGTGCCATTGTCCATGGATTATTACAGTAAGATAGACTAAATAGAAACATCAAGAAGCCATGCCTAATGCCAGAGTCCAGTCATGATGAGAAAGAAAAGTAGACCAAGACTTTGATCAAAGGGAGACAGACTGCTGAAGAAACAATTGTGGAAAAAGACAAATCTTTGAGCAGCTCTTGAACATGATATTAAGAGAAAAAACAAAGACATTAATTCTTGTGAAAGAAAACAGCAGAGTCTTTTAGGAATGCTGGACTAAGTGTGCATAACTCCTATCTTTTGTTTGCGGGTGAATTTCAATCAATGAAAAGAGATGAAAAATCAAGTATTGCTGATGCAGGACTGATTAAACTTCATGACTGAGATCATTGCAATCAACACAAAAAAAAATCTATTCTACAGATACACTGCTGTTTTTTCCCAAAGGACACAAAGGTCATTCTTCTTATCTCTCCTGTGTTTTGAATGGTGGAGGCAAGGTGCTTACAAGAGGGGCTGAATGAGGAGAGAGTCTTTTCATGTCCCTTTTTCCATTTTAATATTTCTCATTTTCCATAAGGGGTGTAAATGTGCTGTGCAGGCAAACTCAAAATGCAAAAGTGTTTGTATTTGACTCGATAAAATTCCCTTCAAAAACGATAACATATATCATGAGACTGGGAAGGAGAAGAGAGAGTGAGGAGTTGGAGTAACATCTTATATTGAGACTTTTTATTAAGAAAGATGTAAAAACACTTTCCCTGTAGACCAGATGGATTTGCCCACTCCTTCTCCAACATCCACTCACCCACTTCTGCAGTCTGAGAAGAGGAAGTGACTGTAGCAGCCAGTGCAACTCAGGCTTATTAACCTTCAGCTGGTGTCCCACTCCAAGGACCAGAAGGACAGGCAGGTTTTGTCCTCTCTTAGTTAAAGCTACTCCAGAAAGCTGCTTCTGCATGTCTCAGTTTCTACCTGCTGTCATAAAAACATGTCATATAAAGGAAAGAGTTGCTTTCTTACCTTCTGTCTCCCACCAAGGGGGAGATGGGATATTCTTTCTTCTTCTATCTTACAAAAACCTTTCCCCTCTCTCTCTACATGTGAAAATTGGATTTTTACCAACTACCGTATGTAGAAATATAATATTTCTGTTTGCAATTCCAATTTCACAGTTGAGCAGGATCTCCAGAGAAAGAGAATTTAAATAAAACTGCAGAAACATTTAATGCAATGACTGGCAGATGCAGAAAGGGTTTGTGGCAGCTCCATTTTTCTGATTATGTTAGCAAAACATGGCATGTGCTTTTATAATACATAGACAACAATTCCATTTGCAATTTAAATCTGATGACTGAAACTCAACAGATTACTTTTTTGGAGAATGTGTTTACCACCTGAATGATCTAATAATACAAAAGTACTTATTTTTCTTCTCTTGGATTAATGTTCCAGACTTGAAGTTTAATGAAGTTACATGAGGTAATTTCAAAAATTGTCTAAGTGCAACAATGCAATTTCAGAAAATTATTTATGCATACTTGATTCAGCAATTAAAAGAGAGTAGCCTATAGTGATTCACACTAGGAAGTCCTTTACATACAGGTAGGTATTTCAGTGTGCTAATGGTGTAGGGGGATGTACTAATAGAAAAGATAGAGAATTTCTACCAAGTCAGCTACATGAGGTAATGTATAAAGTTTACAAAATTTGCTCCAAAATTTGCTACAAAGTTTTCTATAAGCAACTAGTTTGAAAGTCTGCATACCTGTATAAAATTTGCCTAGCTATCTAACACCTCTTACCAACCTAGTGTCACAGGTCCTGGATCAAATATTCCAAGTTCTTCCAATGTTTGAACTTAGATGACTCAAATGTGACCTGTCTGATGTGTCAGATACTCATTCACCATGTTGTCATATTTGCTGGAATTGGAAGTATATATATCCTCCCCAGTTCTGTTAGCAAAGACAAATACCATCTTTTAAGACAGGATTATAATTATTAAGTAGCAAAATTATCAAATTTCAGTGAGAGAGAAACTGGAGGAGACACTGAAAATCAGGGTAAACTCTCTGGGTCAGGCAAACACAGACCTTGGAGAGAACATAGATGTGTTGGGTTTTGTTTAGCTGTGGTTTTTTTCCTTTGTTTTCTCCAGCTCAATCAAAGCTAATTTTTAATGCATGTTTAGAAACCAAGTGAAAATTACTTTAGCTGACCTTAGTTGATCCCAGTGAGTCTCGATCACTTAAGGTTACAAGGGAGTTAGCATGTGATTTGCCATGTGATTTATTCCTATAAGTTATCATGAGGTCTCCAAATGACTGAAAATGTGAAGATAGTCCTTGAGGCACAGTTTAATTGGTGATGCTGGAGCTCTGTGTTATGATCCCTCTCGTTTATAATTTCATCCTTTCCCCCCTTCATTCCCAAATAATATGACTGCAGCTATAGAGAGGCTGGCTAAAGTCTAGGAGCATTATCCCGTGACTCTAATTTGTGGCCTTTTCATAATGGCACAGAAGAGTTAAGGGAAATTTGCCTTACATTTATTCGATCTGGCCTCATCCTAGGCTTACATATCGGATGTCTGTTTCTAGCACTGCCAAGTCTTACATGAAAAGCATTTGAAACTATATGTATTGCAGTTACCAAGGAAATGTCTTACTGAAAATAGGTCCTGAAACACCACAGATAACTAATGTAATCAAAATAAAAGCATAAGTGATTCAGAGGCCCTCATCATTGCTTTCCAAGACAGGACTTTCACTGCATCCTGCTCCCTTGATTTGCCAGCAGGGCCATGCTGCAGTCACAGAGCAGTAAGACATATCTTCTGATCTGATCCTTAATCCTCCCTGCCCTTTTCTTTCCCAGTGTGACACTTTTAGGCAACTTCTCATTTCTCTTCTGTAATCACAGTTCTGTTCCCTTCCCATGTCTGTCTCCCCTTATTAATTACAAAGCAGTCCTCCTGCTCTCCTCCCAGCCACAACAGTGCAGCATCCAGGGCTGGCTCCTGTGACACTTCAGTCCCTCACTGAGTGCAGATCAAGCTGATGCACTCTCTGTCTTTCCTGGCCTCTGCATGTCATCCAGAAAAGTAGCTATCTAAAGACTGCACCTTCTAATTCAACAAATCTGCTCCCTGTGGAGGAAATTTAGGGTTGTGTTGCAGCAATTTATGCCAGCAGTTGAGGAGGTCAGCTAGCAGCGCTGGTGTAAACTGGTAGTAAAATAGGCTTGAATGCTCTGAGGCAAAAAGCCAATACTGACTGATTTAGAATCTGTATAGCCAGTTTTAAGGCTACAACACCCCTCCCTGGGAGTCCTTTGTACAGTATGAAAATCAGGAATTAGTGTGATTTGGGTGTTCATACGTGCCAACTATGCCCAAATGCCAGAAGCTGCACACCCAGCGTGCCTAGAATCAGAAGGGTATAGTGTCCCCTCCTTCAGGGTCTGCAGTCTGCACTGAGCACAAGCACAAGGGGAATCCGCTGCTGGGCTGTGCAGTCCTGTCACGGAATTCATTTGTGCACATTTTTCCAGTCCCATTGATCACATCATGACACGGGAGGAAAGTCAGCTGTGATCTAAGTGGCATCATGTATCCACAGAAAAAAAGGGTCAGAGAAATCTAGGCTCTTGGATTACTTGTACTGATTTCTAAAAGACTTATGCTAGTGATCTTTCTGTGAATATGGGGGAATGCATGCCTACTAGCAGTCAGAAGAAAGTCAGGAAAACTTTTGGCTTGGGAAAGCAACAATTCTGAGAAAAAGCACTGATGAAGGAGAGGTGTGGTACCAGGGATGCTGCCTCTAGAGTCACTTTCCAGATTAGTAAAAAACTGACACTTAAAACTGACAAAATCTAACTTTAAACAGACATCAAAAGTTTGTAGGTCTGAAAAATTCTTTTAATGGTGTTTTAGAAAAGAGTGTGAACTGATATTGCAAGTTTTCACTGTGCACTGTAAAACAATAAGTTTAAGACCAGCAACATAGCAACTCTGTGAGTAAATGTTGCAGATCATATATAGAATAGGATATATGATCTTGGTTTATTTCTGAAATAGGGAGGTTTTATGGTATCCTTCAGTAGAAAAAGAAATAGGATGCATCTATGCTAAAGAGTTTTTTATTGAGGATAAGTTTGGAACTTTGTCTATCTTTCAAATTGATGAAAATAGTTGTGCTATAAAGTTATGTAGCTTTATCATGCATGAGACAAATTGCATAATACATTATCTAGTCTGTGAACATCGCAATTTGATTCTTTGTACTTCCAGACAGAAAAAGACCAATAGAAATTAAAAACAACTAAAGTACTTTCTGCCACAAACTTTTATTTTCACCTTTTTTGTGTGCTGTTTTTCTTTCTGTTTGCTTTTGGGTTAGTTTTCTTCATTGGGTGGATATTGTGGATTTGGGGGTTTTTTTCACTTTCATAGCATTAACAAGACTAGAAATATCACTGGACTTTGTTTTTAAGAAATTTTATTGTTCTCAAGCAGGCAGTTCAGATATCTCTCAGCTCTTCTTAAACTGAACTAAGCTAGACCTTATGAAAACCCCTTATCATAGTGGATGAAGTGGTACACCACCTCCTACGTCCAAAGACATTTTAAGCTGTGGATTGCCCTGTTAGTATTTTCCCCACCCTTTCCAAGATTAAGCTGATGTAAGAATTTTCTTTCTTGATTTACATTCTTCTTAGAAGTCTACCTTCTTCCCAGACAATCTGTGATTCTTATCATCCTTGCATAAAGGATGTGATTATTAAGGCTTCTGACCATACCTGTCTAATTCTACCTTCTGTAGAATTTACCCTAAATCAGTGTATAAAGGTAAGTTTTCTCCATCTCAGAAATATTTTATGGGTTTTCTAAAAGGGAGGGGGGATGTGATTTTGAAACGTATTGTTTTCGTCTTATGCAAAGTTCACCTTGACAGTTGGCTGGCAAGGATCAAAGCTTCATATGGCATGTTGAAAGGTCAAAGCGTGTATTAAATTGTGCACTGAAAAATCAAAGCTTTGTAATTTACAGGCAATAGCTCAGAAATTCATACTTGAGGAGCAGGGTCAAAAGAAAGCTCCTATCCCTCTTAATTCACTTGGCAACACAGTTCCTTTCTGTGTCATAGCAGTGCCTCCTGCTGCTGCTGTTATGCAGGTCTGTTGAATTTCAGGGTGTATAAGTCTGTGCTCTCAGTTTGCCTCCTGCTATGACACACCTCTTTCAGGACATAAGAAAAAAGTGCTTTCAGAAATATTTGGCAGCAGTTTTTCTGTATTTCAATATCCACTTTGTAATATGGATAAAATATTGTCCATAATATGATGTTTGTAAGGATTGTGCTTGCAAAAAAATTGTTACATTTTTTGAGATGTCATTGAGAAAGATATCAATTATATATTTACTTTATTCATGTAAACAATAAATACATCATAAACAATAGCATTCTAAGTTAAAAAAATCATTTCATTAATACTGATTTACTTTAAAAATAGCTTCAAGCTTGAGTGTAAAAATTTGAAAGGATAATGGCTTATTGCAACCTTGCTGACACAGAAAAGTTACATTGTTTTGGTTACAACCTAAGCATGGGTATGGATTTAGTTAAATTGCTCCATATCCCATATGAATAGGTTTGGTTTATAACTTATTTATATGGATTTCTCTCAGTTCAGTTATTGAATTAACTGGGCCTGTAAAGGATTTGTATTACTTTTAACTACATCAATTTAAAAAATAACTCGAATTAAACTCATGCAACACGATTTTGTAGACAAGGCCCAGGAATAAGAAAATTAACCTTTCTTTTATCCTTCTTGGGGCTTTGGTCTTACCTCACTTTCACACAATTTCTGTCCATGAAGGATGATTTCAAAAAGTTTGTGGAGCCATAGGGCAAGAGATCAGAATCAGTCTATTACCTAGATAATGTCTCTCTTATTATTGTTTTTAATGCTAAATGTATTGTTGATTAATGCAAAGCTTTAGTGGTGATCTGGTTAGGGACACACTGAGGAAGTGGGCACACATTGTCTTCTTTAGTCATTCTCAGGAATGTAGAAGTGTTTCATCATGAGGCTGTTACCTTGAATCCCTGCTCACTAGCCATGTCCCTGGTTACTCAGTGCAGACTTTTGTGTCATTGTAGTTCCATTTCTGTCCTGTCAAAATGTGGAGATATCTGTAAGCTCTTGATACTCCTGGCAGAGTGTAGACTATTGGAGATAAACCAGAGGAAAGCAGTAAAAAAAGGAATGGAAAACTGAAAAAGGACAGGTCTAGATTAGATATAAGGAAAAAATTCTCTATGAGGCTGGTGAGACACTGAAACAGGTTGTCCAGAGAAGCTGTGGATGCCACATCCCCTGGAAGTGTTCAAAGCCAGGTTGGATAGGGCTTTTGAGCAATCTAGTCTAGTAGAAGTTGTCTCTGACCATGGCAGGGGGGTTGAAAGAAGATGATCTTGAAGGTTCCTTCCAACCCAAACCATGAATATATGAAAAAAAATTATCTATGAGCAAAAACTTAGCCTGAGGAGAAGAGTGAACAAGACCTGCTAATAGCCTCCAGAGACAGAAATGTCTGTTCTTTAAAGGAAAAGAAGACCCCATTCCCATTTTTTCTTGATGGAAGAGGTGATATCCCAGACCTAAATTCCAACCAAAAAATTCTGCTTAGATGATGAGAAAACCCTCCTAATCCTAAGAAAACTGGAGTACCTAAATATATAGCTCAGGGACTGCAACCGCTCCTTCATTAGAAGTCTAAGAGCATTGTTCCATGTCAGGAGCATAGAAAATGATGCAAGAGAGTATTCCCTAAACCAATTTTTCTATAACTGCTGTATGATCAAGGCATTGATTTTTCCCTATTTATGCTTCCAATATGCTGGGCAAATGGCATTCTTTATTCCAAAATCACCAACCACTACTTGGCTCCTTCAACATTAAGAAGAAGCAATATTTATTTATTCTTGACTAGGAAAAGAAGAAATAAAAGAGAAAGAAAGATGACCCCCTTCTTGTCTATACAAGTAGTCATTATTTCACAAGCATTGCAATACTAAACTCAAACACAAGCCCAAACCAGCTTTGTAAGAACCACCCTGAAAGTCCTATCCAGTAGAGTATTTCTACCTGTTGACAATGTGGAGGACAGTCTGCTACCACCCTCCTGCAGTGGGACAAAACCACACATGTCCCACACCTGGGTCAGAGTGGAACTCAGGTCTGCCTCAGCTTCACTGGAGTGACTCTGGGTTTTAGTACTACAGGAAATGAACAGAAAGAGTCTTTCCTTCAAGCAGTTTTAAGTAGTCTTGGACTTTTAATCCAGGTCTGGTGTGCTAGTTATTGTGTACTTCCTGGGAGACATCTAGTATTAACCTGTTAGCTGACTTTATTAGCATCATTCCTCCAGAAGAAGAAGACTGAGTGTCAGCCTCTCTAGAGAAGGAGGAAGGAGGAGAATGAACAAAACACAAGACAACTACTATCTAATTTCTGTAATATAGATTCCCCTACTGAAACATCTCAACTCATCAGGGGGATAAACACAGAAAACAAAACTCTGTACATTTTAAAACCCGATAAATCTAGAGTATAAAGGAGTTATCAACGTGAGCTACTCAGACTATCAGGTCTGACAGTAATTCCTACACATCTTTAAAGAAGCCTCCTAATCTCTGTCAGTTGTTTGTGGGAGCTGTGCAGAGGCAGTCTGTCGTCATGGCCAATTCTTACCCCACTTCTGAAGCGAGGAGCTATTACACTCATACAAAAAGCTGAAATGAGCATGGTATCCCAGATCTAGGCTGCTCTGTGAGAAAGAAGAAATCTGTCCACAAATCTTTTATTTGTGCCAGTCCTGTATTCCACAGGGTGTACTGAAATATTAACAGGCAGTTTGATCTATATAGTCCAAGAGCAGAGTATCCGATGATTCATCTGTTAGACAGGCAGTGCTCAATTGCTGCTCGAAGTTGGTGCAATGCAGGGCAGCAGTTAGATCAGAAATCAGGGTCTTCTCCTCATGTGGTTGTTGACTCACCATGTGGCTTTTAACATTGCCCTTGGTTTCTTCTTTGATTCCTTTGCAAACAAGAACCAAGAGGTACTTGTGAACAGAAAGCACTGATGGCTTGACATGCTTTCAGGAAAGTTGCGATTGGGCAAAGGACTGCAAAGCCACTAACCTGCATCTCACTCACAGTTTGTTGCACAGTTGCAGCGAGGTTCATTGAAAACACAGAAGCCTGCAGCTTTGCAAGACAGAATATTGCCAGCGCATTTACCTTCTCTGCCTGTGCAAACTGTGTGGTGAGTGTAGTACAGATAGGGAGTGTGGTAAAATGGAATGCTCACTCAGTCATTGTTAAATAGCTTTTATTAATTTCTCCTTTCTAACATGAAGAACTTAAGTTGTCAGGTAACCTTGACAAAATCTTTTTTTGCTAGTAGCTGAGGAAACCCTTTTGCTCTCCTTGGTTCGTCTTCTTCAGATACAAGACAGCAGGAAGAGGCAGAGCAAACAATTACGCTCTGCTGGTGTCCATATAGTCTCACTACCAGTGAGGCCTGCAGCACTCAGTACACATAAACTAGAACACAAGGACAAATCCTCCTGATCTGCATTCATATATTGTGACTAATTCATACTGCTTTTTCTTTCTTAAGAAATAAACCACAGATCTTTTGCATTGTGGGAAAAGTTGCATTTTCCTTTGTATTTTGTGGACCAAGAAAAGCTTTCAGAGTTTAATGGTAGAACATGCCATACCCAGTGTTAAGGAGTACAATTACTATTCAAGTTCTCATATATTCATGCAACAAAATTTCAAGGTGTCTCATTGGATATAATAGGAAAAACTATTAGTGGCTTTAGGAACAGCAGTATCATTTTAAATTTAATGCCCTGTATGCTCATCCTCACAATGTTCATTGAGATTAATATACCTTTTTTGAGCATTAATTAAATTCTGAAACAATTTATTGTTTACCAAGGTTTTCACAGTTGTCACTAACCAACTTAACCATGTTGATAAACTGAAGGCAGTAAGAGAGCACAATTAGGAAAATCACCTTATCTATGAGCTGTGGAGGGCCCGCAGGACAAGCAGATAGTTTTGACTGAGTTAGGCAGAAAGGAGCCATGAATGTAAAGGTTATATGATTTATTACACTATTAAGCTTACGTGGTTCTCATATTTGTCCCACTCCTGTAGGGAAAATGTGCTTTTGAGTGAAACACTGTGAGACTAGTAGTCACACGTGCTACTTTGATGTCATGGTAGAGAAGCCAAACACAACATGGATGCTCAGATTTGAGCAACTGCCTCATCCGTCCTCAACAGAAACCTACTGGAGTGAAAGGAAAGCCTGCATGCTGCTACCTGTATGCTGCCTGCCTCTAATTAAGCAAAGCTTTATACCACTGAGTTTGTCCCAACACCATATTGTTTCCAGATTAGCCTCATTTGCAAACACATTGCATTTTTTTTTCAGAACAAATAGTAGGAAGCATGGCTCCAAAACCTATGTAGCAATACCAAGAATATTTTCCAGTAACAGACAGAAATAATGGAGCAGAGGACAAAAGGGATTTGTGCATGTTGCAGCCATTTTGAAAATAATTTCAGGGTGCATTCTTCTCAGTGATATCTGCTTAAATAAGCTCAGGAGCCAAAGGATTTAGCTCAGAGGTGCAGTTAACAACTATTCCTCAAGATATTGTGCCAGACTACAGTGCTTACCAATTAATTGTTATCAGTTGAGAAAAGGAAATAAGCTTCTATTTTGTCTAGTAAATGAAATGAGGGGCCAAAGCGACCGTTTTTATTCCTGTACTTATATGAATAATGTCAATATAAGGCAGTCAAAGTGAAGACAATTATCTCTTCATTTTCAATCACCAACTGTACAATGTCCCTGGGTTTTAACATCCAACTCAATCTTGTTTCGCTATTGCAAACATGAACTAGATACCAATTGATTTTTAAAATGAATGTGCTACAATTCAACAATAGCTGCAGGGCAGTGAATCAAAACTACTCACATGCTTGTGACTCTGTCTCCATAGTTGCTGAATCCCTACAAAGAGGATATCAACTGTAATAATGTAGAGTCGATCCATGTTTTGTGCAGATATCTCTGTCTGTGCCTCCCAAACTTACCATCATCATATCTGAATTCACATGGTGGACAAAGACTGCAGTTTAGCAGCAGGATAGTTTGCCTGTTGATGAACTGATTTATGAGATCTACGCATGTAGCCAGAGAGTACAAAAGCTGCAGATCAGACCAGAAAGATCCTCAAGTCTCCATAAAGGAGCCCAACATCTTTTGGGACAGAAAAAAAAACCTCCAAACACATATTTTTCCACTAATAAGGCAGAAAACTTTGTGTCCCTCATACCAGAAAAAGCTTTCAGAACAATAAGAGTGGACCTTAAATTATAGGCTTTTTCCTGCTTCTCAGCACAGCATGTCCATGTGCAATTTCTTCTCAGCAGCCCGCTGTCACTTCCTTTAAAATAACAGTTTGGAGATGTTCTATGAAATTGTTCAAGCTTTCAGAAATGTGACAGAACAGACTGCTGCTTCTCCCCTCTCCTGCATGAGCCTGCCCCACTCCGCCTCTCCTCATCCCAACAAGTGCTGCAGAGCCAAGTTTACTGTCATTTCATCAGGAACTGGCCTTAAGTCATTTGCATGCAGCATGAAATAAATTGGATGGGGAAGACTTTATAGCTGCAGTTTCTTTTTCTTTTCCAAAGGAATCAGAAAGAATAGCTACCATGTTTCTTTCAACGGACAAAATTCACTTGTGAATTCACTGAAGTTATTCCCTTTGTGACAGGACTGAATTCAGCCCAAAACATACTTACATCTTACTTTGCATTCAATCAGATGTATTATGATTTAACACTTGCATATAAAAATGAATTATACCTGCTTGACTTTTTGTTAATTCACATGCTCCACACAAGTATAAAGAAAAGAAAACTTACGTCCATTTCTGTGCCATCTGTGGCTCTTTAGCTCCACTGTCTGGTAGTGATTTAAAATTTTATAAAGACAGGTAAAATCATTTACTTTCTAGTCTGAGTAAGATCTCACTGTTATTGCTTCACAAGATAGGGGTATTTAAGATGTCTGGATGGTATAGCTGGCTGTCAGTTACAGAAGAGGAAAAACCTATATTGATGTTAAATGTTTGTTTGCTCTTGAATTAAGCAAGTCTAGCAATTTACTTGTTATATTAATTGGAAATTTTCTCAGGTTATAGAACTCAGATTTATTACTTCCAGGGTTTTGTGTATTATCAATCAAAATTCTGGATTACTCCATTTAAGAATAGGAACACTTTGAAAAAATAAATGCCCTTCAACTATTTCCTTGGTCTACCTTTCCTTTTCTGTTCTTCTGAGAATTATCATGAGCTCCTAAATAATCAGTTTGTTAGAAATTAATTCTGTTTCCTTTTCCATCCTTGTGTTGTTAAACTCCTTTTGATGAGGCTGTGGTACTTTCTGAGTGCTTGCCCTAAGCAAGTGCCAATTTGTATGCTGAGGTGGGAAGGGGAGAGGCAACTTTCTTCTATAGAGTTGGTACTCAAGATCTCATGGTAAGGACCCTGGTACACACAGTCGGGTGGGTAGACAGAAATCGACTAAGAAGCCAGCCAAGTGTCCTGAGAAACACATTTTCCATCAAAATATCATTGCTTACTTAGAAAGAAGCACTAGGCAACTACACAGTCTCTACTGTAGAAAAAACAAAGCAGAGGACCTTATGAAAAGGCACAGTCTGAGTTTGATTTACAGGTACTCAGTATAACAACTTCAATCCACAGACATTGCAAAAACATCACCTGACTTCTTGCAGCACTTGGCTGTGCTGTCTTCAGGATCTGCACTTCTCAAACCAAGACCTGGGGAATGTAGAGTAACATTTTTTGAATGTTTTCTAAAAAGAAATTGAAAGGCAAATATGTGATTTCATGCCTTATAACTTTGTCCACCCCCTACTCCTGTACCACACTTCCTATTGTAAAACTTTTGTTTAGCCAAATGTAAATACATTTGAATGCTTCAGCTGGATGATAAACATGTCTTCCTATACCTATTTATTTCCATTTTTGCTATAGTTCAATAAAAAAGAGAAGTGTTATACTTCAAGGACTGGAGGAACTAAATTAAATGTGACAGAGAGTCCATCACTGAATTAATAAGTGAAAGTATTGCCTGTCATATTTTCATAGGCAGTCTTCCCAGACTTTGGTGGGTTAAGATAAATACAAAGATTTAGTTTTTTTTAATTGTGGGCCAAAAGATTCAACAACAGCATTTTTCAAAGTCAGTCTTCTCTAGTAGAAGGACTTACACAGAGATAATATTTTTTTATTTCTTAACAGAATACTCTATTCTTAGTTAAGTACCCACATATTTATAAATAAGAATTTCATTCTGACATATTGTACCTATAGGGATGATTATTCATCATTTCATTATATTTTCACAAAATAATTCCATTGTTCAGTGTATAACTGCATGTTTATTCTAATCCATAGAAAAGCTCCTTACCCTTCACATTGGCCAATTAGTTTAACTGTGGGGTTTCATATGGAATGTAGGATCCTCTGTGCAATATTTCTCATCTCTCATTAGTACATTTATTGACAGTCTTGGTCTCCAGTTCTCAGACCCTCCTACCATCAAGGGTCTGCCTGCTGATAAGAAACAGGTTTGATTTTTCAGATAGACATTGGATGCAGCCTACAGGTTCTGCTCCTTCATGCTGCCACCTTCCTACACATCTCCCCAGATCTGGGGCACCTCTGACTGTTCAGGCTCTTTCTGTCTGCCCACGTCGCATACTCATCTGGAAGGTCCCGCCATGCCCCTAGCATTGGGCTGTTTTGTCATTCATCATCTTGCTCCTGTTGAGCAGTGTGTGTACAACGTGGCTGTTGCTCCTGTCTGTCCTGCTTCTTTTCCAGACTTTCCTCCTGATCTTTAAACTATAAAGCCCAAGGAGGAGAGATATGAAAACACCATACCTAGTGTTCATGAATTTCTTTCTGTGACAACTCAGGAGATAATTGCCTTACCCTAAATTATATCCAAACAAAAGCACAAACAAGTTAGGGAACCTGAAGACATTTATGTCCGTAAAAATAATGCAGTTGAGCACAGGGTTTACAGGTAACTTTTTGGGTTGCATTCTCGGCTCTGCCTGAAGTTAAGACTTCAAGGGTTAAGCTGGGGATGAGTTTCAAACTTGTAGCTCTATTTTATTCATAGGTCATTTAAAATGTCAGCACTCATACTGCTAACTTATTAAACTGATCTTAAACAGTCTCGTGCTTCTCAGTTTTAAAATGGGCCTTTTAGTTCATCTACAAAACATATATTTTTTTCTGACAGATGAATAATAAGTGCATGGAAAAGCAGCTTTTAGAACTGACTGGTTGGACTTGAAAGTGTATGTTTTGTATGCATAAAAATGTACACAGGCCAGCAGTGTCAAAGCCTTAAAAGGAAGACCATTATGCCTTCTGCTAAATGCATCCATGCTGCTAAATTGCCTGTTATCCTAAAGAACAAATCTTGCAAGAACAATCTATGTTTTCCTAGTCAATGGTAAAAGTCAGTTTCCCTTGAACAGTCTTCCGTCACTATAGCATTACAGGTAATGGAGTTGGGAGTGCTATAGTGAAGGAATACTGTGTTCAAGGCAACCTGACTTGCTGCTTTGGGGATTGTTAGGCTAAACTACTGTGTGGAAGATACTATCTGCCACCTGACTACGATCTGATCTGTCCTTTCACACTTTCACATGGCAACTTCATTTGAAATGGGGCAAGGAGTCTTCCAATCCTCTGTGATCATAACTATGGAAGATCACAGAAATCAAATCGTATGAAATCAGGGATTTTACCATCTAATTGTTCCTTGATGGTTGCCTAACTGTTGCTTTGTAGCAGGAACTGGTGGGTTTTGGTCCTCCATTAGGAGGCAAATGTCTACCACTCCAAAGCTACTTTACCAGCCTGTAACTCTTAGGAAAGAAACATTGAAATTGTTAAGTGTGCAAAAATTAATTCCTCTTTCATCCTGTAGGCTATCAAGGTTAATGTTAAGGCAATACCATGCAACACCAAGTCTAACTTTTGGAACCCAGTCATCATTTTTATTCTGTCATTTAATAATCAGTTTATGCCTTCTTCTAAGCATGAAAGCATCTGTTCCCTTGATTTAAAAATCAGGATATGTGGGGAAAGAAAGTTAAACGCTGAAGATTTATTCGAGGAGGAAAAAGAATTTTGCTCGAGGAGATTTTCACTGCTGGAAAATTGGGCCTAGAAAAAACCCACTGTGGGAGAAAATTCTTTCCTGTGAACAGTACTGCTTATTTTTGCCTGTCTGTTTTGAGAAGTTAAGTCCCCTATTGCAAGAAGAGATAAATGTTCTCACATTTTTTGGAGGCCTCTCGGGGAGAGAAAGAAACCATAAAGCACAGAGGAGATTATTTCTTTGAAGTTGTGAGCATGCAAAAGGTGTTGTTATAAAGGCACCAGAACAGGACTCACAGGGTTGCTTTTTGGCCCTGCTTAGTTTTCACTTAGCAGTGTATTCGGGGTTTCCAACTTCGGAATAAGCTTTTCCTTAATACCTTAGCTGTGGTTTGGTCATCTGGGTTTACCTGTGTATGAATCAATTCTTACAGGATATTAAGAATACAGCTCCATGAAATGCTAGCATTGGTTGCAAAATTACTCAAGTCTTTAAAACAATCTTTTACTGTCTGCCTTTTTTTTAACTCAGAACATTTTAGTCATCAGGTTTATGGAGGACCCCTAAATAACAGTTTTACTATCAGAATGATGGGTGTAAAAGCAAGACATTGCTACCATAGGGCAAGAATGACTAGGTAAGGCAGAAAAGAACTGAAAACAGCTTTGTCCTGATAGGAAACATCTGTTTTGGACCAGATTTACAAATAACATTTACCAAATTTCCATCTTGTTTTGAGAGTTGTTATTCAAAATCACTCAAAACCAAGTGCTATTACAAGTTTAATTGATGGACTGGAAAGTAGATGGATTTCACTGGCAGGTGCATGATGAATGAACTTGGGAAAAGAAAATGAAAATAACCAAGTCCAATATATTGCTTACTTCTCAGAATATAGATGCTTGTAGTCATTTATATTCCACAAGATTCATGGGCAGCAAATATCCTTAAGTATTTACACGAATTTTAGTCTATTTTAAGCTTTCAGGAAAGCTGTGTTTTAAAAAGTGACCTAAATATTAGATTTAGTTAAGAATTTTTACAATACCCAAGGACTGACCTGCATAAGAAAGAATCCTACTTAGTTAAACAAAAGGCTTCTTCAAATTTTTTAATCTGTACTTGTGAGATTTTCTCACAGAGTTTTAAACAACCTAGAATCTCTTATTCAAAATTCTAACTTATAATAAAAATGTAAATTGCATCATAATCAGAGGAATGAATTAATCATAAACAGTGTCTTTATGGTACATGTTGAGGAGAAACATTGCAGATAAAGGAAGAAAATCTCATTACTTTGAGAGTGTGTGATTGTAATAGTTCTTGACATCAGCCAGCTATACACCTTATAGAAAACCACATGGTGACTAAACACAGAATCTCTCATCAGAAACGAATTGATACTTACAACTCTTGCAAGAAGCACTTTGAACATGTGTCCTAAAGATGCTGTTTGAGAAGCTGTGAAAGGAGCCTGCAGTATTCTAAAGGCAGGAACCAGACAGGGGACATGTCTTCATGTCAGCACCTGTTTTCCTGTAAGTGCCAGAGCCACTGGAGGTACACCCTCAGCCTCCTGCCTCCATTATAGTTGTGCTGCAAAGCATATTCCTCTTCTCCTCTCTTCTTCACACAAAGAAGAAGAGCCAAAATGATAAAGAGGAGAGATTATACAGTCCAAAACAATGGGAGAGGTTTTGTGCCCTGACCTTCATACACTGCTCATGGGGGCCAACACCAAGACCTGAGAGGCCAAAAGAGACTTCTCTTGTCGCAGGCATGTTACAGATGAGCCCACTGTGCCTCAGTGGGTCATCTCATGGGGACAGCAGGTGACCAGAACACAAGTTGCACAGCTGTGCCCAACTTTCCCTTAAGATCAATTCTCCCATTCAAGAGAAAGAGAGAACATGTCAGGCACAAACCTCAGTGAGGTTAAGAAGCAAATCACAAAAGGGACCAGCAGCGCTTGCAGTCTAACAGGAGAATGCAAGATGGTAGAAATTCCAATTTTGAGGTATCATCTCAGAAGAATCATGCTGGGGAAGCCCAGAATGATGTTTCATTTGATGTCAGAATCACTTTTAAATTTTATTTTTAATTTTATTCTTTACAGACTTGCTCTCTTTCTAGTTCTCATAGAAAACCAAATTGAGTGCTGGAAAGATTTGTATGCAATGAAACATGCTCAGAGATAAAACTCTAGACTAAGGAAAGATCTGTGCTCCTGTCTGGGTTATCTATAACTCCTTCAGCTCTTAAAAAAGGTGAGGCCTTACATACCTAACATTTTCCTCAACATGTCTGTTTGTGTCCCATAACCAAGAAGACAACACTCCGGTCTACTCTTCCTGTTTTCTTCTCACCTTGTAGCAATCCACTCATGAATTCTCTGAGTGGTTCAGGTTATCTTATGTTACAGCATGCTGGAGAGATATGTCACCGTCCGCAGTATTTTCCTTGAATATCTTGAGATTTCCAGGCTACAATACTATTCATCAATCTAAAAACTGTGGTGGAATGTATAATAGTCATTACATGATGTACGATAGTGTTAAAAATCAAAATCCTTGGTAATTGTCCATCCAGCTGTAGAGAGGATAACCCGTCCAGTTTATAAGATGAAGAAATTCCAGCTCTGGTTTTTATTATCCAAGATTTTCTTTTATCGAGGACTATCCTGCACAGTTTATTTGAAACAGTCCAAAAAATCAAAAAGCTATAAAAAACCACCTAAACAACTCTACTAATGTATTTATAAACATCAAGTAGAAATCAAAATTGGCTATTATTAGGTTGAACACATAGAGTTAAAACATTTCTCAGAGTTCTGCTGTAAATTATTAGCTTCTAAATAACTATTGCTGGGATGTATTTAGAGCCACCATTTGCAATTCACATCTGATTTACTTTCTAATTAAACACAGTTTACAAAAGAACTAATAATGCAACACATGGAAATTCAATTGCTGCTAATATCCAGAGTGATACCTGTCTTCACATTTCCTACTTATATCGTGAGCATTTATGAAATTCTGAACCTTCAGTAGTGTTTCTCACATTGTATTCAGTTGGGATGGTAGGTAGAGGGGGTCGAGGGGGGTGAGGAATTTGTGTGTGAGAAATAACAAAATTGATTTAAAGGGACCTTGTGAAATTATCTTAGTTAATTTGATTCATTGTTTAAAATAGACAAAGTTCATAGACAAAGTAAGCTCTATTAAAAAAGTTTACTTGGAGAGACATGCAGTAAATTTCTAATATAGAAAATATCTATTTAAATGTCATATACACCTGCCAGAAACCCATTCTTAAAGCATTTCTCCAGACCTTATCCTGATGAAACTGCATACAGCATGTAGGATAAAAGTATGGTGTTCATTTTAGGAACAGAACCTCAGAAAGTTAAAAGATCTGACCTTGCTGGGATTTGAATGTGCTTTGTAGCAGTTTTATCATCCCCAGGGATTTAGCACACCAGCTGGTAAAAGTTCAACAGAACTTGATTATTTTTTATGCTAATCACATAGCATAGGTAGTAATAATTTAAAAGGTTTATATATTAAGTTCAAATCTCTATTCTGATTCATAGAGCATATATGAAACAAATACACTGAACAGACAGAACAAGACAGACATTTAAAAAGTTTTTGGACACATTGCTTGAATAAAATTTATGAATCCTTTTTTATAGGATCTATGGACTAATTGTATAGGATTTAGTAATTACTTGCATACATTTTTTATGCTTGCAAAAACATTTATAGAAAGAAAGGGACATGAACACATTTATATCCTATTTATGCAACTGGCTTGAAAATGTTGTGTGAGTTTGTGGAAAAAAAACAAGCAATATCTGTGAGTGACACTCTTGAGTAGCCAAGAGACTAAACTGTGTTCAAATAAACCACTGAATTTGTTTCAAGATATAGCAAAGCTGAAAATCAGTTCATAGCTGAAACTATATTGAAAACAATTAGAATTCTGGTTGTATTCAGCTGTGTTCATATCTTTTCATATTCATAAAACTTTGAAGGTAATCTAGGTTGCAAAGTCAAAATATTTATTTCAGGTAAGTACCCAGCCTGCTGTGAGGCAGACACCTTGTTCATCCAGTCAGGTGAACAGCAACAAAAGTATTTGATGATAAGTCAAGTTCAGAATTTAAAACTCATTCAAAAGCCATCTTATTTCATTATGCTCCTTTAAACTATATTCACTTCTGATATTAGCTGGATATATTCAAGCACAAATATATTTCCCAAACCAGGTCAAGGACACTGCTGAAAGAACCGAGGATTTGGCAAATTCTGTTTGACCAGCTCTGCAGATTTGAACAAATCAAAGTCTGTTCATGAATAATCTGCAAATACAGGAGGAGGCTAAATTTGTCAAACAAATTCTTAACTCTACAGTGTTTGCCCAAAGCTACACCCTGTTCCAAATACCTGTTAGTCTCAGCTGGTGTTCTTTATATACTTAGGATATGAAAAAATCCATACTGGGAATAATTAAGGTGTTATGAATTTTAGAGAAAAGAAGTTTACTCCAAGCTTCTGTGCATCTATTCATGGATTTAACTCTGGCAAAATGCTGGTGGTTCTGCAGTCTATCACCTTTATTTATACAACAGGAACAGTTTAACTGGAACAAAGGAAAGTCACTCTGAAACAAAGAGGATCTGAGCCCCTGTGGCTGAGCAAGCCTGGGACTATTTCATTATGTCTGACCCTTGGACCCAACGCCCAGTCAGTCAAGCCAAACACTCCTCTCCATATTCTGACATGGGCTGCTATGTCCCACACGCATGAAAATGTGCAGTGAAAGTCATCCACATTTCAAACTGTTTTCTCCATGTACTGTCTTATAAAGGAAAGCAAGTATCCATCAGCCTATTCCCACCTGTCAATTGAGGCAGAGAAACAGGCCATGGGTATCCTTTAAGTTCATCCCCAAAGCCAGTGAAACAAAATATATGACATTCAACATTCTTTTTTCTTTTTCTTTTTTTTCATTTTGTTTATGCTCAACAGGCAGTAGGAAAAGTAATATTTTTATTATTTACAGCTATGAAGCTCTCCAATACAATAGAGTTCCAATTTTAAGATGGAAATGTATTGCTCCAACTTTATCAGTGAAAATATAATTCATGTCTTCTTTTTCTTACTTTGTTTCTTTGCATTTAGATAGGATGTGACTCTCATTTGGGGTAGTTTCCTTGCCTTCTGTGATCCCTGGATAATGTCTTTAATTTCGGTATTAGACTGATCTAGTTAATTGATCATAGCATACTCTCAAAGCCTCACTAAACCCTTCATGGACCTCTCCCATACTACTTAGCATAACTGTTCAACTGGTAGAAAAAAAATCTTATCTTCTCTCTCCAGAGGCAGATAATCTAGCCTCTAAATCTAGCAAAACTTGCAGTAACTATTGAAAAACTACATAGGATGTAATAGGATTCACAGTTAACTTTTCCCTGCTCTTTTTCAGTTACTGATTGACCCTTGTTTTCTATTTATTTTTCTTTTTCAGTAAGAAATGTTGACTGATGAAAACTTTTCACTGCAAATCAAAGACATTCATCCTGTTTTCTGTAAAAATTGGGGTAAAGACAAATTCACAAATGCTTTGCCTGAATTCTGTTCTTTGGAAGAAATCTGGCTTGGCCCAGTGTATGTATTTGATCACTGTAATATCTTTTTTCCAGCGAGTGAAACTAAAAGCAATTTACAGGAAGAAGTTTAGCCTAGTACTTAAGCAGAAGACTAGACCACTGCTTTTTTCTGGTTTGACTCTGCCACTGAGCTCTCAAAGGTAGTTTAAAATGTTGGAGGGGTTTATTGTTTAAAATATAGAGGGTCCTTGTGTTTAGTGAGCAGAAAACAAAATGCACATGCAGGTAAAGAGCAAATTTTAAGGCTGTTCTAAAGCTCCTTCAAAGTATTGCCACTGATTTCAGCAATCTTTGGGTCAATTGCTCAGACCATTACTCCTTTGCCTATCGGTTGGTAGCAGAAGGGAGATGAAACTAATGCTTTGGACAGGCAGCACAGTAATGTGGAGCTACAGGTCAAACAATTTATGTTCTGACCCTGTATTTTCACTGATGCAAGTTCATTCCACTGATGCAATCACTACATCCCACTCCACCACAGTGGTGGATGATAAAACAGGATGATACTTACCCACCTTTTAAGGCTCCACTTTATGCTCCACCAGCAGTAATCGTTCTATGACTCGGAGGCTTAATTATTTTAGACACTTTGAGATGTAAGATGCTCTGAAAGTATGAAGTGTTAGCATTAATAATAATAATGAAAATGTAAAAAGACTAATTTCCAGTAAATTAACACAGAAGTACAGATCAGTTCCAATCTTGTGGGTTTTAAGCATAGCATTTCTTCCTGAGGGCTACAGTACGATCTTTACCCCTTCATTCATTTCAACCAACAGTTATGTTCAGATTGCTTTTTAAATATTTAATAACTGCTTGGGAGATTTTATTTTATGGTAATTCCACACCATGCATCCCTGGGCTTCTAAATTCAGCACCAGGTTTTAGAACAAACAAAGTCAGTTAATTCCTCTGTGTGTAGATCAGACAATCAACCCTCCCTTGGAGTTTTCTGAAGGTCAAGTGAAACATCCAAAGGAGTTTTTTATCATTTTTCACACCCTTCTTTCCACCCACCATCAAATCAAGCAAAGCTTCTCTTAATCATCATCAGGGAGACAAAAAGTTATAGTGCAGAGCAGTGGACTGGAATTTCACACTCCATTTGCACAATAACTCTGAGGGCTGCTAATGTGCTGTTTGCTTTTTAGCAGGCATCTCTGCAGTCATCACTGAAATGCATTTTGGCGCTGCTCCCAGGGCAACTTAACTATTTATGACAGCTTGTCTTGAAGTGCCTACATGAACATTAGGATGTCCACAGCAATCTGCAAATTGACCCATCTACATGGCATTTGAGATCAGATGGAAAGAGCTTTAATAATGTAATGAAAGTTAGGGTAGATGTCATTTTTAATTTATCTTTTTTATGCACTCTCCAATTTTCCATCCCATCTTCTGGCCAGGATATGTGAAATTGTGAAATCCTCCCATATTAACAGATGCTAATGACCTCACTCTCACTTGGACTGTCTTTTATTACACGTTCAGTCAGTCAACAAATGGGAAATGTAAACAATCACCCTATGTAAACCATTTTCCTGCAGACAGTGAACCTGCTCCACCAGACCCAGATGTTTACTTATTGTCCAAGTTGAGTGATGCATAAGTAATTTAAAAGACAGACATTCTTCATGACAGCTTTCATTTTCATGCTGCTCCAAGGTTCAGAGGTGGATTTTATTCTTCCACCTTTATTTCAGCTTTTTATTCTCTCTTAGAAGCAAAACTGTCTAATAAAACAACATTTTCAGACATGCAATAACAGAGAAGAAAAAAAACCCTTCTGTTGAGATCCAACTTCAGCCCCCAGCCTGGGTATGGAATTATGTCAAGGAAGTTCACCAGGATGAGAGAGTTTACAGCTCCTAACTGTTGCAGATTTATTCAGGGGGCAGCCAGATTTAAGCTACGTCACCTCGTTAGGTCACACTTTCTCTGCTGCAGATTGATGTGCATCAGGATCTGTGAGAGAAGCAATTTGCACAGAAAGTTATAGCAGAAGACAGAGAAAAAGAGTGAGTTACTTCTGATCTTTGCACCTTTGTTTTCCTTAACCTAGTTTGACTATAAATATTTTATGTAGCTATTGGTTTTAAATATATGGCTGTGTAGTACACATTGCAGTTTTTCCCATAACACATCTCCTGAGGGGATAACTATCTTTCTCTCTCTTTTTGCCCCACAGGGTTAACAACATTCTCACTTCTCTTTTTGCTAGCACCTTTCCTTCCATGAATACCAGACACCTTTTCCCTCCAATTCTCAATCTGATTAGCAAAATTTAAATATGTTAATCTCTGATTCCATCTTGCACTCTGAAGTTTTTTGCTTTTGTTCTAATGAGCAAAAGATTTTGTGTATCGCAAGCTTATTCATTTTTCTAGCTATCAGTAGATCCTAACAAAATACAATCTCTCTTTAGTTATAGTCTTCTTTATAATCATAAACCACAACCCATATAGTATAGGCTAGTGTTTGTGTGTGTATATATATATATATACATATATATACAAAAATGTGACCTCAGCTTCTGTAAGACCTCCAGGCCCACCAGCGGTGGAAACCTGTTCATAACCTGAAAAAGATAGAGGCTTTCAGGCATAAAGGGGATTTTATTAGGTCCCTTTAAGATAATCCACTGTATATATCAAGGTGTGACCAGTTTCAGAGTCAGGATGTAGGGCTGTTAAAGCAAAGCAAAACAGCAGTGTACTCTGAGAAGGTGCCTGTCTAGACAAGTTGCTTTAGTTTGTTATACTATTGCCATCATTGGTGCTACTCCACCATTGCAACATGAGTGGGCTTCATGTAACTGAGAAGTATCTGATTTAGGAAGTGTTATGGTTAAAATACTGACAATAAACTGGACTAGTTTTTCTCTTTTGACAGGACTTGCACCAGTAATCATGGGCTGTGAAAATTCAAGGAAAGGGGTTACAGTTGTGGTCAAGGCCAAATGCTGCTGCAGAATAACATAGCAGTTTGCTGTGCACAGTTGAAAGAAAACCAGGCAGAAAGCAGACTTTAAGGTAACAAAAATGATAACTCAAGAAAATGCATTGGTTTTGCTCTTCAGGGAGAAACAATTTAATTTTATTTGCTGTGGAAAGCCTAATTTACCCCTGATTGTAAGTGCACCACAGAAGGTAAGCAATACACAGCTCTTCATGCCTGAAGAAAGATGGCAGGAATTCAGGGAAAAAACCCTCAGCTGAAGCTAACTGAGGCTACAAGAGCAGAGAAAGGGCAGGGCTCCTTGCTGCCACCCTCCACTGGTTGGAATCAGCTCTTAGCACTCTACTGCTTTGTGCAACTAATGGCGCTTTTATACAACTGCTAAAAACAGTGGTCCTGTTTATTGAACAGTAAAATTCCAGTCTCTTCAGCCGTGCCTTAAAAATGGGCTAATAGCAACAACCATTAACTTGACACAGATTTGCATAAAGTTTTTCTGTGTAAAGTTCCACTGCATTTAATATCCTGGAAAAAGACACCTCTGAATTACAGTATTGGTTTAGAGAAGATTGTCCTGGAAAGGGTTTTTTATTATTTTGCTTCATTTTTATTTGGTTTTGTTTGTTTGTTTGTTTAAAGACAGATGCACAAAGAACAAGAAACACAGTTAAGAAAGGGAAACAGTTGTTGCCTTAATCTCAGACTTTCAATAAGAGGTGAAGTTTCCTATGATTTAGTATGGTGGACGGAATTGTATCTTCTGAGAGAGACTGTAGATTACAAAACCTTCCTACCTTGTGGCTGCGGACATTAGTCAGCCCCAGCTTACTCAAGACAGCAGAAGGGATTCATTCCACAGCTGTAATAATTCACAAAATAAAATGTTGTTTTTTCTTACCAAGGACCTGATCTAGTGTCAGTAGTCTCAGCAGAAATGCTCTCATTGCCTAAGGAGCGGTGTCTGAAACAATAGCTACAAAGAATTCATCCTGTTCTTGTCTTCCTTGACTGACAAATATGAGATCAATTGTGCCTGAAAAGCATTCCTAAAGTCAGTACCAATACCTGTTGCCCTGGCAAGTCAATTTGCTTTGGTTGCTTTCAGTCCATTTCAAAGGGAAGTGTGGTCTGACAGACTTAGGGGCTTTTGTTTGTTTTGGTTTTTTAGTTTGTTCTTTTTTTTTCACTACTGTGTCCTTGCTGCTCCAGGCAAATCTCTCCAGCAAGCCAGCTGGGAGCTATCAGTTCAATGTCTAGTCTTTTACAATACGTCCAAAGTTTCAGAGTAGATAAAGGTAGAAGTAATAAGGAAGATTGTTTCTCACATCTGAATAAAGTTTTAGTATCTGCAGCACTCTGAGAGATGAGTTCCAAGGTTTACACCTACATCACATTAAGAATCACTTCATCGGAAAGTTTAAAGCCTGCCAGATTGTAGGTCCTTAGACAACTCTTAGATCATCTCTGGGAAGACACAGCAAACAACTGGCCTGTGTTCATTATCTCTGTGACACTCATGAACTCAAGTCATGCCTTTTCCCAGTCACTCCTCATGTGAAAACAATTCCTGACCGTTTTCTGAATCTTTTCCAATTCTATTACATCCTTTTTGAGATGATCTGAATAGGGCTGCACACCACACAACTGCGGCATGGGTTTCTAGAATGGTATAATGATGCTCCTTATTTCATTCACTCAATTGGCTCTAACAACTAGATGTTGTTTTAGGCTGTTACTGAGCACTGCTAAAATTTTCCTGTAACTTTTTGTCATGAGAGAAACATCTCAGTCTTGCATGATCACAATAAGCTTAAAGCCTGTTTTTTGTAAAAATCAATATCAACTCTACTAATAATTCATTTTATGTGATGAAAGGAACTACATAAATGAGAAACTTTGTCATCTCTCTGAAGTATACTTGGACCTTCAGTTCAAACATGCTCTAACATGCTCTCATGCTTTGATTTGCTATTTGAAAGTCATTCTAACGGAACGGAAAATACACATTTCTGTAAATAAATAAATATAAACAAATTCTTCAAAAGTTTTTTTTTAAGCTCATATAACATTCATGGATAATAAGGACTGACAGTTCTGGGTGAAGATAAAGACTACTACTTTGGAATGGAAACAGAGCAAGCCTTCCTTACACAGCTTGCCTCAACCAGAACAGAGTTAATATTTCAAAAGAAATGGTTTAGGTTCCAGTCTTACCTTCTCATCTATGGAAAAAGGACCTGATACCCATAAAGAACCTTCATGACATCTCTGGGACACTCAGCTAACTTTAAGGTCTGCTGGTTGGTTGGGTAAACATTTACCAAGCTCAAAATAATATTGTCTTTTCTGTATGCAGGTTTTTATTAGAAAGTTATGGTTATCAGCAAGCTCAAATTCCTGTTATTGTCCATGTGAAATTAGAAAAATAAAATCCTTCTGAAGCCAACTCTGTTCCACCTGCACATGTAATCAAAGCTGGGAGTAGCCAGCTGTAATGCTGATTTTCCACCTGTCAGCTCTTATGAGTCCACCTAAACACGCACACAGTGTTTTGTCTATCTTTCCTCCATCCCTCTTTGCATTTCCCACAACACACACTATGTATCAGGCTTCCCTCACAGCCAGTTTGGAAGAAAAACACTCTTGGATCCTATGAGTCTATCTGCGTGTGAAAAATTCCCGTGGTCAGCTGCGTGGCAGTCTCTATCCACTGCTCCTGAGTGCCCAATGGAACCTGAGAGGTGTCCCAGATCCAGTGGCTGCAGCTAAGCCCTTACTGTCTCCCTTTGAGCTCAGGGATTTTTGAGAAGATAGGGCTGCTTGCTTCTGCATATTGTTTTTAAATTCCTTGTAATCCTGAAGTCAGCACTGGAGTTAATAAAATTCTTCCAGGTTTTTTTACAAGTCCATGTAAAACACTTCATTATGTAGGTGTGCACTTACTGTACACAATTTGACAATTTCAAATTTTTATGAAACATAAGTATATTTTCTGGGTTTTGAAATTGACAGTGTCACAATTTGCATGATGACAGGCATGAAGGCTATATATATATATTATATATATATTATCTATATGGAACCAATATACAAAAAAACAAGAAAAATGTGAGTATATATGCTAATCAAATCTTTACAATCCCCAATTTCACAGTACAGTTTTGTCAACAGACATTTCATCCTTCCTCACTTCATGCAAAATATCTCTTGCATTTTATAATCTAAAATCCAAGAGGTGATGACATCTCACTGAAAAAAGCCGTACCCAAAAAAAAAAAAAAAACAAAACAAACAAACAAACAAAAAAAACCCAAACAAAACTAAAGTTACCAAAATGTAAATGTGCTACTTAATTTAAACTATCAGAAACCACATTCTTTCAGCTGCTGAAAAGCCTCTGCAGATAAACACTGGGGGAAGGCAAGGAGGGATTAAGCACTGAAAGAAACTAAGATGCCAAAACAAATGTGCAGCTTGTGTGGGGATCAGGGACTCTTTTCTCAGCAATGCGTTCATAAATTTTATCCTGAGTGTATATCATGAGCAGAAAGTCAAGGATTTAATATTGCTGGCAGTAAGCCAACAGCACATTGGGAAGGTTTTTATATTAATTCCCCACATACCACTCTGCTGGTGCAGCTCAAATCGACCTGCACAGCCCCTTGCTACATCCATTCTGGCTACACCTACAGGCACAGACCAATTGGCACATCTCAGAGGAGGCTTATACAACACCTTGCTACTCCAGCTGAAAAGGTCACCGGTGATTCTACCATACACACCATAATTCTCAGTTCGTTCTGAAACTCCCTGTAGCCTCTTTTGCTATAGCTCATCTTCTTCATGCCAGCTTCCAGTAACTTTTTGACTTTTCATCACTGCTGCTTTCACAGCAGAGAATTCTGTTCCTCTTTTGTCGAAGGAGAACTTTGGAAACCACTGACCCAGGATGAATTTGAATCAGCAGCCAGCTCTACCTCCTGTTTAGAGTCACTTGAGCCACTCAGCCTATAAGAACTATTAATCTCACCTATCTGGAATTTCCATGAATTCTCTAGCCAAGAAGTCAGTCATTAAAGTTATTCATATTATATCTTATAGTAATGAAATGCTAGAGTGATGAAGGCCATATAAGTAATTTGAAGATCTAAAGGGAATGCTATTTAATAGGTGTATGAAAACTGAATAAAATATGATATATTCTATCAAAGCTGAGCTTGGAAGTTGCCTTGTTGCTTTGGGAATGTATTATGAATATTTCCTTAACCACAGAAATATCGTTTATGTCAAAGTGCCAGATTCTTAAGACACTTAAAGAATGCCAAAATATTACCTTGCAGTTAGTTCCAATGACTTCAGAAGGGGCGTAGATCATGTTTTGGGTTTCTGAACCAGAGTGAATTCTACTGTTTGCTCAGTGAAACAGAAGATACAGCCTAAAAAGGACAGGAATTTATGGTTTAAATAGTTTGCAGCCAGTTATCCTCCCTGCACTGAGGACTTTATTTCATTTGAACTCAGTAGACATCACCCAATAGGCATGGAGACTTCGGAGTAGATGTGCTTCCGTCAGTCCTAATTTCCAGGTTAAGGTGGAGCCTGATTACATAGGGGACTGTCTAAACAACAATGACTGGACCAGAGCAGCTTGGAGGTATCAAAGCCAGCTCCCTACCTTAGGACATGGTTTCCAGCCACAGGGTCACTGTGGTGGTTATGTTCAGCAAAGCTGAACAGAGTGAGTCATAGCAGAAATTACGGTGAAAGTCCTACTAAGTGTATTGAGTGATGTTTTGTTAAAAGGAATGCTCAAACTTTTTATTTGAGAACTAAAGAAAGCACCTTCTGGTTTTGAGAAAAAATGTAAGAATATGGAAAAGGAGAAAAATGCTTACCATGAGAATGCAAAGATTTTCAAAAAGAAAATGCATCAGTATTTTTTTCCCAGTCCAAATCCAAGTAAAGGTTAGTTTCAATACTTTAGCTTGGAAATAAACATATAAATAAGTTATAAAACTATACATATTCTTTATAATGCTTTCATATGAAGTTATAATAACAAGCCCATTCTTCCTGTCTTCTTCGCCAGTAAAGCCTGTCTTTGGCCAATGCATATTTTATTATTATGAAAAAAGCAATTAGCTAATTAGATGGGAGTGCTAAACTCAAGTGTCACTGAGAGGGAAATGGGAAAAGCTTCCATCTTATGAGCAAGCAATCTAGTTTTTAACAAAGTCTATACACCAAAACTTTAGCTGAAGGCAAGGGAAGCTAGCTTCCAAACATGAATGGTTTTTGCCACCTGGATTTCCATTTTCCAGTCATTGACTCTTCATTGAGTGTCTTTCAAAATCATTTCTTAGTTAATGAAACACTGGTTCCCAAAACATGAATTTTGTTATTCATCCTCAGGAGACAGCTTAGCTAATTCTTTATGAATCAATCAGTGGAAAGAGATTCTACATGAATCTAACAGGTTTCCAAAGTTTCTTATAATCATATGATAATCATCTGGTGTTAGCATTTGTATATGCATATATATACCAGTGTATACAATGTGTGTGCACCTGTAACCACAGGAGAGCAATGCCCTTTAAGGAACATTATCAGAAAAATGCAAGACTTTTGTCACCTTCTGGGAGATTTGCCTTTAACTCACCGTTTAAATTTAAGCAGTTGTTTCAAAGCTGGGTTTACATCACCAGTATCTACACAGTGCCTAGGTTAGATTCACAAACTCAATACTGTATATAAGGATGTGCAATCTTAAGATTATTTTGTTTGCCACAGCAAAGCCACTACTGGAGGATGCCCTTAGAAACACAACAGAAAGCTGGAAAGCTTCATAGAAAAGGGAGCAAAGACGAGCTTTGAAAATGCCAAATAAAGCTGGATAGATGCAACTTAATTTCCTGAAGTCAAATTTTGGCATGGTACAATTAGCCCCCCACAAATCAAGCACACTACCTGTAACCAGAACACTTGTATACTTTGCTAAGGTGCAATAACTTTTCCACCACACAGCTGGTTCTGTGTCAGAAGAAAAATGCCACCTACAGATTTCTAACATCCATTCAGCTACAAATGTTCTTTCTGGGTATCCTCAGTGAAATACTGAACCTGGCTATCTTACAGCCTGAACCTCTCTGTCTTACAAGATCTGATGAATCTATGCTGCAAGACAGCACTACTTAAGAAAAAGTGTTCTTGATAGTGTTACAAATGCTTCCAGAGTTGTGAGTTTTCCCGAAAGAGAAACTGTCTTTACAGTAACTATTGTGAAAAAATCCCGACACACGTTAAGGTTTTCATATCACATCTTTCATATCACATCACATTCCACAGTATCATTCAATCTCTTTAAAATTCCCTGCTTGCCTGCTTACAGTCTATTTTGCAGCCAGCTCTGTGAAAGCACTGTCACTTCCTCTTCTGCTTTTCTCCTTAAGCCTGTTAGCAACCCTGTTGTGAAGGAGATGTGTGAATATTAACCTATGTATACATTTGTCCGTGATATGATTCTCACCAAATACTACCTTAATACACAAGATTTCTCATTTATGTAGAACAAACACACAAAGATCAAAAATCTGTGCTCCTTTCTCCTCACACACAAAACTAATTCAATCAAGTATCTATTTTTAACTAGCTCTTATTCTGGAAAAATGAAAGTAATACTGAATTTAATGAAGTGGTGTGATGCATGTCAAGTGTAGGCTGGGAAGAAACCTTTTGGAAGCTCTGTCCTAGACTTGCAGAGTGTTGTACCATACAACTCAAAAAAAGCAGTACCAATGAATCATAGCAGTTCAGAAGGATCTTTTCAAAATAATGTAATTCTTCATTCCAGTGACATTATAGATTACCTTTAAAAAGACACTTAGTAGGATAAATTACTTGTTGTTATCTGCAAACCAGACTTCTCACATTCTTGGGTCCCAAATAAATAATCTTAGATTTGTAGGTTATTTCAAGATCAATATACATAGCCTCAGAATAGCAGAAAATTCGTTCATCAATAGGAATTGACGAGGGCATAATCCCAAAATTGGAGTTATGCAAATTAACAGAGGCTATTTTGTGTGTGTGTGAGTGTGTATGCATGTGCACGCATGGGTGGGTGGGTAAAAAGGTATTGGTTTAAGACTTTCTCCCTCATGTGCCTCATCATGAAATTCAAAATTTTCCAGTGTAGATCAAATCTGAACCTGCTAGAATTGAGGAAATCAAAGTCTGAGTTGACACAGGCAGAGGTTTTGAAATTACATCTTATTTTCTGGATCTCTACTGCACTAAAAAATCAAATCTATGAATATGGAATTTTCTTGGGACACTTTTCCATTCCTTTAATGTCTGGGTTCAAAAAAGACTCCCTGAGAAAGGATCAATCCTTTGCACAGGTGTGCACAGTAGTGCTATGTGGAATAGAGGGATAGGAAAAGAAGAGAAGAAGAGAACGAGCATAAAGATAAACTCAGTTTCCCTGAGAAGGTAAACATTACCTGTGAACCCCTCTGTGCACCACTGGCTTGGATAATTACTTATTTCCAGCATGACTACTTTAAGATTCACTTGAACATGGCATGGGAATAAGAGACTGAGAGAGGAGCCATCCCTAGGCAAGAACATTATGCAGGCTTTTCCTTTTCATAAGCAATTAATTATATACATCTTTCAATTAGCTATCAGTTTTATACTTTAGTACTCTCCTTTAAGCAGAATGAGCAACCCTTAAAAATGTGTCTGGAAAACTAAAATACCTTTATTAAATGCAGGATTCTTTGAACATCTGTAAAAATTGAGTTGTAAATAAAAGTTCAAGATAGTTTATCTTTGAGTTTAGCAGCTGAAAAAGAAAGTTTAGGTTAATGCAGGAATTCATAGGAGTCTTATTGCAAAGGTTAAAGACAGGCATCTTACTATGGCCAAATCAGAGTATTTCCAGATGAGACCTCTGAATTAAAATGTTCAAAGCACCGAAGGACTTTCTGAAAAATATACCTCTTGAGACCTCAATTTATCATTCCCTCTAAATGTATGACTATAGTCTAGGAAATCCCTAAATTCAGGAGTAAAATTATTTCTTCACAGTTTTCTCCCCTATTGTACTTACTACTACGTACAGGAAATATGCTGGAAACATTTTTTCAGCAAAAAAACAATTTCACTACATAAAGCCCAGCATAGATATCATTCTCCAAACATAGAAACCATTTCAAGGCCAGCTTTGCAAAATCCAGAAGTGTATGCATTCTGACCAGTGGTTTGAAGCTCAGAAGAATTTGTTTTTCTGAAGTTGTTACATTGCACTTTCAATAACTGAAGGCCCATCAGCAGAGAGACAGCTGCTCAAATGGCTCACATCCAAGGTCCTAACCACCCGTGCCATGCCCTCAACTCAGTGTCTAGTCACATCTTTTCTATAGTGTGGAATACCTAAAAAGAAGGCGTTTTTAATTTTTTTAACAGTATTTGAGGACACTCACCTAAGAAATTATATTCCCCTGTTCTCTCACTGTGTGTTGATCCAAGTAAATTGGGGGTTTTTTTCTCACTGCTGCTGGCCTATCTTTTCCCCTGTCCCCACCAATTCAGTGAGCAAACCAAGAAGTCAATTATTTGCACAGCCTCATGTGAAGTTTTTCACACCAGGAATAGTGCTCCTGTTTCACTGTCTTATTTGTCCTCAAAGTTCTTCCTTTCAGGAACCAGATTATAGCCTCATAGACCCGTAGGGTGCTACTGAAATGGCTTAAATACAGTAACTATTAAAACAAATTGGAGCACTAATTAAATTGTTTCTTTAAGGAAATCTTTTTCCATTCAGGAAGGTAAAAGGTACAGTATCCTTCTTATGACTGTGTCTGCCAGTGTATACACAACACACTTTTAGCCAAATTCACAAGTCTGTCTTCCCATTTGCACAATTGTTTTTCTGGCATTTCATGTTTACAGGCACATGTAAAACATTTTTATGAACTACTGAACAGCATCAATACCCACATATCTCACTCCCTAAAAGTAGGAGTGGATAATAGGTCTCTATTCACCAAATATTATTCATCCTACTGCAATGGGAAGCCCCCAGCTGGAGCAACCCCTGTCAGATCAGGCCTTGTCCCTTCTACTCTTTCCAGGGCTGGTTTGCATGACCCCCAAGTGACAACGGGACCAGATGATTTGTGAGGGTACCTGATGGGTCCAGCCTTGGCCACCTACTTCCAGATTGCCACTTTCCCAGAGGCCTGCATCAGAGTGCTTTCAACCCAATACTACACTGTGCCCACCAACCTGAATGAATTTGTGGCTCCTCTGAATGGCTCTGAGTAGTTCTGGCTGCTCTCCACTGCTCTTGAGACTGCTCTCTGCAGAAGCAGAAGCCCATGGAGGTGCCGAGAGGCCACTGAGCCTTCCCATTTAGGGGCAGAGGGGATGAATTGGCATTGATGGATTTTGTTCTTTCTGCACATGTTAATCAAGCTCTGAGCAAGTACTGACAGTAACTGCATTAAACTACAGTTTTTCATACTAATGAATAACTATAAATGACATTTCTTTTTCCATTCAGGAAAGAGACCTGCAAAAAGGCAAAAATTTAAGCTAACTTGAAGAATACTGCAATATCCCCAAAAACTAAGTAAAATGCACTTTTCTGGAAAACAGAAAAGAGAAAAGTTAAATGTCTGTACCACCTTGACTCAATCTTCTTCCCATTCAGCTGTTCATGCATGCTGTGCAGGCTTGTACTCTGACCTTCAATTAACAGAATAGCAATCATCTCCACCAGCCCTACACTTAAAACTAGAAAAGAAATCAGGCCTGTCAAGTGCTACAGCCCTTTCCCCTTTTGGTACAGTCTTTCTCATATATGTGTATGATGTCAGCTAACATGACCCTCTCTCTTGCTCATCATTAAGAGCCAGGGTAGCTGCTAACAGTCCTCACAGCAAGGAGATTTCTGTGTCCCAGGATTGACATAGAACTGAAACCAAAGTATGCATTTTTTTCCTTTGATTACAAAAATGGCTATCAACTGGAGCTCACACATCCACCAGGTAGTTGTCCAGACTCCTCTATGAAAAAAGCACACCCTACCCAGGAGGCTCCAGCTGTTTACTGTGGGAAGGACCATGTCTACACTTGGTACAATGAGCAGGGATAATAATTCAAGGAAGCAAGTGAAAACGGCCTGGACATATACATCACAGCTGAATTTTGGACATTCAACGCGTTGACAGAAAATAGTTAACTCTTTGTTTCCCAATTTTCAGAATTGTTACTAGATTCAGTGACCTGAAGGGTCTCAGGATGCCACTGGGTCACCTTATTAGCACTGCGTAAACAAACAGTTTTGTCACTGCAGCCCTCAGCAAGAGAACTCTCCAGCTTCTTTGGCCCCATAACGCTTGCTTATTTGCCTCAGGACTTTAAGAAAAAGGAAACCCTTTTGCCTCTGCCTGTCCCAGGCACAGATGCAGTCAAGTGGCTGTGCCCACAACTTGCTACATGGGATTGTTTACCACATCTGTGGGTGCTAACATGCATATGGGAGTTAAAGCCCTCATAACTTCACTACTCATTCCCAATCTGTGCCCATATTTGTGCTCATGCAACTTTTTAATTGAAAGGCTTATCATAGAAAGACTGACCAAATCAAATGCATGGTTCTGCACTTTCTCTAAATGTATGTTCTGCAGATATTGACATTAATTTCTAGCATAATTATCTTCATTCTTGCTCAAAAAATCTTACATTGTGCACATCATGGACCTCTAACTGTCTGCTCAGGTTACTGCTGCCCTTTTTGTTGTTCACACTTCAACCATTTATTATTTATTCATTGCACATTGCCAGATGCTAACAGGCAAACTTTTCAGAACAAAGACTGTCTTTGGTGCCCCAGTCTACTGAATTCAGGTACTGCTGTAGTGTGGTCAGTAATCTGAAGTGTTTCCAATCAGAGACATCAGACATCTGGCATTTCCAGCTCCTGGCTGTGCACCCTGGGAACTGCAGCATGCAGGTGCATCCAGTTGAATTCTGGGTTCAACTGCAACTGAAGTGGGTTTGATACACACCCAAAATGTTTCAAAGTTTAGTTCCATAACCATAAACAGTCAAGAAATGCTCACAAAGGCCATACGATAAATTTGTATCCAACAAGTCCCTGGTAAAAAATGCCTCTCTTTAGTCACACTGCTCTTCTGAATTGATAATCAATAATGTTTGATTTTCTTGAGACCTGTGTGGATTCGTCAAAGACTTTAGGCTAAAAGTTCGAGTTCATTCAATTTTCAGAAAAAATAACAGTGTCAACCATCTCAGTCTTGGATTTAATTTACCAAACCTCATTTGGACAATACAGAAGACTAGAACAAAAGTAAGAGAAAGATTTTTTTATGTAAAACTCTTTCTATTTTACAAAGCTTTGTTCTGTTGGCTTGGTTTTACTATCAAAACAGATGCACGTCAATATGGCAATGAGTATTCTGACCAGTTAACTCACAAAGCCTGCTTCTGACACTGCAAGCATTTACAACTCCACACCGTGGAAGTTGCCTCTTCTCCTTAAGGAACTCAGAACACACATTGTTTAGAAAGCAAAAGATGGTAAACACAGTGCACTGAACCATAACGAACAAAATCTCATCAGTCACATCTGTCTTCAGGACAGTTCCCAATAGTAGGAGGAGGTTACACTCAATATCAGCCTTCTTCATCTGAGTACTGGAGTAAAATCAGCAGGACCATCTCTCCTAAGCAAATTCAGATGTCTTAGAGAAAACATCTTGTACATGTTCCCCTTTATCCTTGCCTGTACCCGTATCATGCAGACAAGGACAGAATTAATTTTTCATTCTACATTCACAGCAAATAAAGAATACAATGTTCATTCTGCATCATTCTCATCTTTCATCTTAATTATCACTGCAAAGACTACAGAAATCATTATCTTTATTATGATGAACACCCAATTAGCATTTCCCATATAAATTTTAGATCATGAAGGGGGTTGTAATGGATAATGCAACTTCTTAATGGTCTTTCTTTTCCTAGCTGAAAAATTGAGGTGCTTAACAAAATGAAATTTAATCTGAGCCATTTTGAAACAAGTCAAGAACTTTTATTACTTGACAGGGAGGAGGGAAAGAGGAGACCAAAACTAAATCTTAGAAATGGGCATATTTTAAAAGACCTTGTTTTTCCAGCCCATTGCTCAAGCTTTCTCCTCCAGATAACTAAATACTTGTCTGGTAGGGATCAATAAGTTTTAAACTATTGTGAAAGCTAATAGAAGTTATTTCTTTTATTAGTTCTACTATTTATTAAATCAAAAATTATTCCAAGTGAACGTTCTGTTGTCTCTAATATAGCACTTTAATTGATTCCCATCCATCACATGTAGAGTGAAATTTCCAGTAATTACATCATTGCCATTACAAGGCAGTAAGGGACACGATACACCCCTGGTGCTGCTTGAGGTACAGAGGTGTGTTTAAAGATATGCCAGATGGATTCCCTTAGGATGGTTTTGGTTTAGGGAAAATTAATTTAGCTGGCAATTTTAGAAGCATCTCTACTATTATTTGCACATAGGAGCTGCAATTATAAATGAATCATGAGGTCCATAGAGTCTAGTTTGTCGTCTCTAATTATGAATGGTAACTATTTCCCTGAGCCAGGAAAAAACCCAGACCTTTGCTGATGTCCTTCTATCTAAGTCAGCAGATAATTGTAGTGACACAAAGCAAAACTATACCTGGTCCAAAAATGAAGTAGGGATGAGCTGTCTAGTCCCTTTTGCCTTTTTATCCCCTCTTTCCTTCTTTTTTTTATCCCAGAAAAATTGTACACCTTTTGTAGCCCATGTGACCTGCAAGTAGCTCTTCCCAGTTTCTGGGAGGTTTACCCTATGGCATAAGCAAACACACACACACATACATGCACACAAACACACATACTCTCTCTCCCCCTTCCTTTTCCCTCAGCATTTTCCCATCCTTCACAAATAGGTCCCAAGATACATTTTTCAGGTTCAATATCTCCTTGATGAGATATGCAAATAGAGGTGCTACATTGGGTCCATGAATTGCAGTGAAAGAATTTGGCAGCCTTGAGACAGTCTACTTCAGAAAATGTGACCATTTCAGTAGGGAATCAGGGTAAAATGTGCCCCTAGGAAGTAATATCTTACAGCATAAGCTTTCTGTTTTATAGTAAAATAATCTGTTAATTACCAAGCAAATTGTTTCTCTAGGAAGGTATTCTGTTCTGAGAAGAAGCTGTACACTACAAGAAGCTGTAGTGTGATTTTCTTCAGTCTGTTCAATATTTGATTTAATCAGGACAAGAAAGAGAACTCTAACTTTGACACTGTATTCATGGGCATGAAGTAATTGCAGAAATTTTTACTTGGTTTTGGTACTGGTACAGGCTGTTTGTCCCAAATGGTCTTGTTGCGTGCAATAATTTTTTATAATATAGGTCTATTATTTATAATTCTTTTTAGGCCTTCCCGGGTCCATTAAGTAAAAGAATATAATTCATGTTTAATTGTTGTTTCATTACTGTATAGAGTAGGATATAGGTCTAAGTTTAATTTTAGCATGCATGGTGGATGCATGATATTGAATTAGAAGAACATAATAAAGTCTGGTTACTGTAATTTCAGATTATGTGTTTATTATTCATATAAATGTGTAATTCATTTCTGAATCCTTCCTTCAGCTTCATCTCAGTCATGTCTAATGGCACCAACAATTATTATTCATATCAAAAAACATTTCTTAACATCTATTTGCATAATAATTTTCACTGGTTTCCATTTGTTTTTCTCCCTGAGAAAAAATGAGAGGATTATCTGGCTGACTATCATCTGCTTTTGTCATTTTATATGACCCTGTTTGTTTTCTTTTCTGCAACTGCTGAATAGACACCATGTCTTCCTACTGAGGAGATTTTTGTGCTGCTAATATTTCTTTTATACCCTTTTCCTGACATTTTTTATACGGATTTGGATGTGGAGAAGTAGAGTGCATCTTTTAGGTCATTATGAATTACCTTACTCTAGGGTCATGTCTCCTCTGCACCATAATTACACAGCACAACTGCACCTTTCCTTCACTTATGTATTCCTCACAGTAAGGAGATCTGTGTTTTGGATGCACAATGACAGGTTTATTGTCTGAACTGCACTTAAACCATATGATGCACTTAATTAAGGTTTACGGAAACTGAATGATTCCACTTCTTTACAAATTAACCATGAGGAATGCAAGTTAAAATAATGAAGTCCTGTATATCATGTATATTTCTTTTTAGATTGCTCTCTAATGACACTGTGTAACTGTGCTCTCTGCTTTTTTTGCCCACTATTCTACTTCAATATAGTGGACAGAGAAGTAGAATTATCAAAGATTTAGATTTGGCTGCATTTCATGAAAATAATTAGTTTGGCATCCTACTAGTGCCATTTGAGAGGGGAAAACTGTAGTCTTCAGAGAACAACAGAGTAAGATGTTATAAATGTCTTAAGCAGAAAAAAGGTTGCCCGAGTAGTGAATTCCCTGGTGTCAACTTAAGAGCTCATTCCAGTTAAAACTTTGTTCACATTTTTCACATTTCATTTTTTTCAAACGCATGTCACTTCACTCCATGTCTATACAGATTGGCCAGTGTTACATACAGGTTATAATCTTACTTTGTCTTTAGCCACTGAAATAAATTATTTTTCTGAATGAGGCCTCTGTCTCTAAGGTAAGGTATTATTAACAAAGGCCAGAACAACATGCATAGATGGGTATAACAGAAAGGACATGAAACGTTTACAAACAAGGAAGAGCCTAACATTAATTTAGGGTCTGCTTATTAAATAATGAAGAAAGAGGTGCTTATAGCTCTATAATTCTAAATGATTCTCCCTTAAATGCCCATCAGGATATATGAGAAGTTGGGACAGTTTTACTGCCCTAGCAGATAAATAACCGTATAGTCAGAAGTTCCTGATGGAAATTGCAGGAGCAAATTTATGGATGGGCATCTGCAGCACAGTAGCTGATTTTTCAAGCTAAACTCATTAAGAAACCTTAATAGTGATTGGCAAGTTCCTTCAAACAGAAAGGCAAATAGGTGAACAGGAGTCTGCTTAAGAAGCTGTCGTGTCATTGATTAGGAGTGAAAGCCATGTCTAATATATTTTCTAGTAAATCTGCTTGTTGAGTAAACAAATATAGCTATTTCACACAGAAAAAAAATGTGCTCCAATGAAGCCAGGTGTTACCTGGAACATACCACAGTCTCAGCCTAAGCAGCCTTGGGCACCACCTGTGTGTGATATTTCAAAATGTTTGGAGTTTGCAAATTTGAAAAACCCTTACAGACTGCAGCCTAATGTTTAGAGCTGATGGAAAGAGCTAAGAGTCCTTGAGTTTTTTTGCATCTCTCCCATCTCCTTCCTTGACATTTTGTTGTTCAAGCTTGTCCCACTGTGAAGAACAGCCTTAGTAATAAAGATATGTTTTATTTTGATGAGAAATTACAAGATTTCTCAGTTAGAGCCTGTTTCTATGTAGCTGAAGCTAATAGAAATTTGTTATTGACTTTCATAGAGATAGGAAAACAACATTAAGGATTTTAAAGTCCTTTCATCCAAAATATATAAGAATATATAAGTATGAAGCAGGCTGCAGTGAAAGCTATTTTGCCAAGCATGTGGGTTCAGCACCATACTCAGCCTTCAGATACTTGAAGAAATCTTCTCAAGGGCCTTGTAAGTCATTTGCTCTCATAAGCCATATTTTAATAATAGAAAAATATTGGCCTACTAACAAATATTTTGCTGGTTTTTTCCCATCAGAATAATATTATTAAAATAACAAAATGCCTTTGTATTAATAACTCTTAACACCTCCCCTGAGCAACTGTGTGCTTGTCACATAGTCATATTTGCATAAGAGGCAAAGGAAATTTTATAGTGGAGACAGGGAAGACAGTATAAACCTGGAAAATTAAGATCAGGGAAAATGTAAGGAGTTTAGTTCTTATCAACTGTGGGACAATTTTGAAATAAGACACCTCTGAAGCAATTTTCTTCCTGACTCCAACAACTATTGGTTCACTTATGTACTGGAGTGTAAGGATTGTAGACAGCTTTTAATTTTTTTTCAGTTGAATGCACCCATAGCTGTTCTCACAATGCTTATTTTATTTGTGGTCAATTTTTGGCCCACTGACAAATATTTTTGCTGCTCTCTTCCTGTCAGAATAATGAAGTCCAATAACTTTTTTCTCTCATGGAATGCCAATAGAATTTACACATTTGGGAAAATATGTATTCATAGAAATGTGGTGACTGTTTAACAACAGTTAACAACAACCTATAACAAAAAGTGGTGTCTACTGTGTCAGTGTAGGAGGGTATGCACATTAGCAGATGGTAATTAGATCATCTTCCAGTAATTTGATAATGAAGATACAGTGTTTGATTAAAAAGATTTACACTACAGTTTGGAGAAAGAATTTCTGTCCTGTGAAAACCATGAGCTCTTTAATGAATGCAAGCAGCCTTGCTTTTCATTTTATATTTCATCTGAAAGCTCACACTGCACACAGACCCCTCACTCTTTGCTTCCCCAAATAAATCACACATTTCTGAGGCGCAGGATTTGCCCAGTCTTCTGAAATTCCTTCTAGATGTCATTTTACTTTGTCACTCAAGAACATAAACAATCTGGTGTAAGCCAGACAGATTTCTTTTTTTTTTTTCTTTCTATCTAGAAAAATAATATTGCAGAAATATCCCTGTTTCACAAAATTATATCAATGAAAACCTATTTCATTTAACATGAAAAAAGGCTCATTTTCTAAAGCACCTTCTAACAATGCTATCTATTTAAATATAATCTGTTGTCTGTAACTTAGCCATCATGAGGCAGGTGGTGGAATCTCTGGCAGAGTATTTTTCTTTCTAGAACGTGCTATTTTCTAAACCTGCAATTTTCTACAATAAATATCAGAGAAATTTTCAGGCATAAAATCTAAGTAAAATATTTTGTGCTTGTCAGTCTGAATCTCCATATTGTATGCTCATGTTCGCACTGTTTTAAAATAGGATGATTTGGGAAGGATTCTACGTTAACAGACTAAAGGTAGAAATACATATGACCATGTTTCGGGAAAAGTATGAATGTTTCAAGCAGAGTTCTCTAGTTTTCCCTAGTAAACCTGGGCAGGGTGCAGATTAATGAATATAATTTCAGTCATATGAGAGAAGTGAAAAGATACAGTGGCATTCTAAATATTAGAATAGATATTATAATAGATAAACACATCATGCAATGAGTGAGCAACTGGATCAGTTCAGGTACAAAGGATAATAGTAAATGAGTTTACATCAGGCTGGTGACCAGGCACTAATAGGGTTCTATAGGGCTCCATTTTAGGGTCAGTTCTCTTCAACATCTCCATATGAAGCGTAACAAAGACATGTGTCAGATTCTGCACCTGGGTTGGGGCAACCCTGGGTGTACATACAGACTGGGGAATGAGAGAGTGGAGAGCAGCACCATGGAAAGGGACCTAGGCATCCTGCTCGATGGCAAGTTGAATATGAGTCAGGAAAAGGTTCTTCACCCAGAGGGTGGTTGGGCACTGGAACAGGCTCCTCAAGGAATTGGTCACAGCACAAAACCTGACAGAGTTCAAGAACTGTTGGAAAATGCTCTCCAGCACACGGTGGGATTCTCAGGGTTGTGCCATGCAGGACCAGGAGCTGAAGTTCAATGATCCTTGTGCATCTTTTCCAAGTCAATATATTCTATGATTCTATGATTAGTTGCAGCTCAAGTTAGCCATTCATTTATAACTGTAATTTGTTCTCACAATAACTCAGTACTAAATTGCTAGAGATTATGAATCATCCTCAGTATTATATTCCCCTCTGAAATAGGAAGCTCAAAAAGTTGTGCAATAGTAAATAGATTATATTTCCTATCACAACCATTAAAATCAGTCAGGTGGTTAGAATCTGATATTTCAATATTAAGCAAACACTAATAAGATGACAGACAAGTCATCAACGTGATTAACAGGCTGACAGCTTCTACTTCAGAATGAAATATAATACTGGTAACACAGCAATCCACTGCTTCTTCCTTTGGATCAGGAGCTCTTTCGGTGAATTCAGGATTGAGTTTGATCCTTTGCCCATTAGGCCTTTTTCTCATCAGACCAGTCTTAGCCCATACGAAAAAATTCTAATAACAGAGCTCAGCATCACTAGTGAATTAATCAACTGTTAAGTACTCTGATTTAAGACTGGTCCAGATCTGTAAAATCATTTCCCAGAAAAGAAATGTTATAATTACAATAATAATGGCAACCACAATAATAATATCTACCTTTACACAGTTGTAAGTTGTAGGAATCTGGCTACTTTAGAGCAAAAAAAAAACAATTGGAAAGTTGCTATTTTTTATTCTCTAATAACCCTGCAGTGCACCTGCTGAGACAGACTTCTTATTTAAAAGCAACAAAACTAAATTCAAGTTGCAATATTTAATCCATAAATAATATAAATAAATAATGTCACCGCTGTGGGGTAGGGAGACATCAGAAAATATAAAACATGGGTAACTTAAAATCCAGTCAACCAAGCAGAATTTTCACTCAGACTGTGATTGCTAAGAGTCTGGTTAAGCATCATGTAGTTTTATTCTTTTTTTTATATTCAGTCTGTTTTGTTCAGTTGATTTTTTTGCTGAAGAGAAGAACAAGCAATATGAAATCACAGCAAGAAAGAATGGCTTTGTGGTTTTGCCAAAGCCAGGATTTTCAAGATAGGTCATAAGGAAGTTTAATTTCACTTCAAGGTCAAAGTAGTAAAAATTATGGAAGACAAATTGCGCATCTTCTTACACCTCCGAGCTCTGTGGGAAAACCCTTATTTTGCTGATCTATATCAGCTATGTTTCCTCTCTTCCAAATCTCTCCAAAAAGCATCAGAATTTCATTGAACTTCATCTAGACCTTAGATTTCCAAATTGAATCTTATTCCTCTCTTTCTTTTGCCTTCTTTTCTATCTTCATTAACCAATTCAAGAATCAATTCAACTGTAATCCTAAACAATAATGAAATAATGAATTTTTAGATATGTACGATCCTCACAAACCTCTGATCATAAATGGAAACTGAAATTCCTGCCCTAGCAAACCTTATGTTACCACTAAGTAAATAGTGATCACACACTTTAAAATCTGGTATGGATCATAAAGTCTTGGCCATTCACATTAATATGAGCACGTCTGAAGGATTCTAAGAGAACTTGAAAATGTGCCATCCTGGATGGTATCCAGAAATTTATAACCATTGCAGAAAATGTATTGTGATCTGTAAGGTAAAACTTGCACTACATATGGTTAGCACAGAATTATTTTTTTTCCTTAGATGAGCAATGAGAAAGGCAGGTTTCTCTTTGCCTCATAATTGTCAGCTTCAGTGTTGGTGAGTCACAGAGTTTCAGTGCGTATTGCCATGGAAACCTACAACTAGGACTGTGCAACTTTTCTTTGTTAACATATTACACTGTTTGCAATGTCCTTGTTCAGTTCAAGAAGTTTAAAGGATAAGAGAAATACCTCCAGATCAGTCTCGATACAAAATCATGTTCAGACTCACTTTTAAATCAGTCAGATTCTGGTTTTCTGGACACCCACTCAATATGCATTATTTGTTTCTGAGCTATATCCATCACTATGGCTTTAGTTTAACTCTTGACATTTTATCTGCACATCTTTCCCCTTGCTTCAAAGGGGAATAAGTTATTGCATGTGGATTCTATCTAATTTGTTATCATTGCTACATCCAAATCTATTCCTGGCTTCTTTACCATCACCTTTAGTTGTTGTCCACAGCCATAAGGTTTTGCAGGCCTAGAGGGATCAGATGGAATATAAATATGATGCTCTACACCCTTATTTCATTAAATACTATGCACATGGTAGTGTTATATGGACAGACAACCTGCTGTGTCCACAAATTTGCCATGCTTTAGTCTGCTAAAACTTTATTGGGCACAGTATGGAAACTCAATTAATACTGGAAATTACATTGCCTAATATCACCCAAGTTGCATACAATTATTTTTTCATGATATCTTTTGTTCAATCCCAGGTTAACTTAAGAGAGTAAGGTCAGTGTCCTTCCCCTTACAAAAGCCTATTGACAGGAAAGCAGGGATCTGCTGGAGAGTCTCAGTGTGGAGGCCACTGGCATGGCAACAGCTGTAACCTTTTCACCTTTTCCCAAAGCAGCTCTGTTGCTGTGTTGCAAACTAATGAATACTGAAATTTGACTGTTCGATAGATTTAGCTTCATAGCAGCCTTATTAAAATTACTCATCTTTATTCCTTTAATTGGTTTTTATATTGGGGTTTTTTTCTTTAATTTTTCTAGGTTCTAGGTTCCTGATCTCACAAACAGAAAACGTCATCATGCTAGGAAAAAACACCCTAGGCAGCATCTGCTTTTCACTTTATCTGTTACTATGGAATATGGTGGAATAACATACTAAATAGTACCCCAAAATCCAAACACAACCCTCCCTAAACCTTACCTTCCTTCAGAGCTTGACTTGACTAGATCATCTTAATACCATTCTATTCATAAATCTGTGCAGGTCATTAACTTACAGCTACTGGAGGGACAGAAGATGCAATACTACCAACACTTCTGCCTATGAGATGGTTAGCAGAGTACCTTTCACCATGGAGCTGTCAACCCAATATCCGAAATGGTTTCATGTAATCTTTTCCTTTATACAGAAGATTCTGCATACTGGGGGGGGGGGGGGGGGGGGGGGAGGAATTAAAAAAAAAGGATTTAAAAGCAAGGAAAGAGCAGCACTTCAGTCTCCATAGACTATACCATGAATTTCACCTTAGAGACTATCCCTGTACTGTACATATAGAATCCTAGAATCATTTAGCTTGGAAAAGTACCTTCAGATCATCACATAACACATATTCCAGAAAATCACATTGTGAACAATTAGCAGATTTTTTAATTGGTTGAAACTACTTTTTTATCATCACTGAAACATAGTGTTTGGGTGGTGGTTAGAGAAATTAAAAATTATTTTTTTAGACACACTAACAAAAATTAAACTAAATTAAGCACCAATTAAACCAAATCAAGCTAAAAACTGGGTTCCATGGCATGTGCAGTGCTTCAAAGGAACAAGAGCATTGTTTGAGTATATATATATATACTGTAGTATATATGTTTGATATATGTGTAAGGTCTGAGCTGTCTGCAATGTGGAGAATTTGTCTTTTGCATTCATAAAAAGCTCTTCCTGATTGTTCCCCTACAACGTTGCTATTGGTTCAGCTTTATGCTACTCATTCTTTATCAGTTTATTGATTTCAGCACCAGCTAAAAGTGCAAGCCTCTCCTCAGGCTCTTTGACTGAAAGTTAGTGCCTGTTAATAAAACCCCCTAGAAAATGAAAAAGTATCCCAATGTGGAAAATCTGTGCATCTATTCTGAGATTCTTTATACTTCAGGTAGGCTTCTCTGTCTATTTAGAGCTCTAAAATATCACCAAATTACTCTGTTTTATGTGGTAGTTGATTGCTGCATGTCATAAAATGTTCAATACATTTATTAACAATTTTGGTCCTGAGATTGTTCCCAACAGGGTTGGGAAAGGTGGAATCCTGTTGGCTATATCCTATTTCTGAACACTCAGGTTTTGAGAAGTTACTTATGTTTCTCTAAAAGTTTAAACATTATTTATTTCTAACATAACATGATTGTAATAACTGGCTTTCTGCTAAATCCTTGTCTCATGAGTTAAGACAGTCCTCTGTACCTTTTTTATGTGATTTATATTTGTGTACACAGTTGCAATGAATTGATCCTGGCTGGATGCCAGGTACTCACTAAAGCTGTTCTCTCACTCTTCTCTGCAATTGGACAGAGGAGAGGAAAAAAAAAACCAAACAAAACACCAACAAAGGATTCACGAGGTGAGATAAGAGCTGGGAGAGGACACTTACTCATCACCATCATGGGCAAAACAAAGTAGGGATATTAATTAAATTTGTTACAAACAGGATCAGATCAAAAGAGTGAGAAGTAAAATAATCTTAAAAACACCTTCCTCCCACTCCTCCTTCCTTCCAAGTTCTACCTTCTCCCCCCCAGCAGTGCAGGAGTTATGGTCAGTTGTTCTTTCTACCACTGCTCAGGGAGAGGAGTCCTTCCCCTGCTCCCGTGGGGTCCCTCACACAGCAGACAGTCCTTGATGGACCTCTCTGGCGTGACTCCATCCCACAGGCAACAGTTCTTCCCAAACTGCTGTCTCGTGGGTCACTTTTCCATGGGGTGCAGGCCCTCATGTATGAGCTATAACAGGCATGGGTCCCCCACAGGGGCCACAAATCCTACCCAGGAAAAACCTGCTCTAGCATGGCCCCGCTCTTCACAGGCTGCAGGTCTCTGGCAGGACTCTGTTCCATCATGGGCCTCCCACAGGGTCACAGCATCCTTCGGATATCCACCTACTCCAGCATGGGCTCCTCCATGAGCTGCAGGTGGGTCTCTGCACCCCGATGGTGCTCCATGGGCTGCAGGGGCACAGCTGCTCCACCATGGTCTGCACCACGGGTTGCAGGGGCCACAGCTCCAGCACCTGAAGCACCTCCTCCTCCTCCTCCTCCTCCTCCTTCTGCACTGACCTTGGTGCGTGCATTGCTGTTCACGTGTTCGCACTCTGCTCTTCCCTGGCTGGAATTTTCAGCTGTGTAAAAACTTTCTGGTCTTAAATATGTTATCACAGAGGCATCATTATCACTCCTTATTGGCTTGGCCTTGACCAGCAGCAGGAAGCCCATCCTGGAGCTGGCTGGCATTGGCTCCACCAGATAGGGAAAGCTTCTAGCAGCTTCTAACAGAAGCCACCCCTGTAGCCCCCCTCACTACCAACACCTAGCCACAGAAACCCACTACAACAATTTATATAAAAAGGCATACCTGTTAAATACATCCAAGCACCTTCACAAGGTGTCATACAAACTTCAGCAGAAGTGAGATTGTTTACTCTTGATGATTCTAAAAATGAACATAAAATTTCACCCACACTCCTCAGTTTTTAGAAATTCCTCACTGATTGGCAAGAGAGATTGCAAAATCTAGTGTTACATGTGTAGGGCTACAAGACAAAGCATCACATACATAGTCAAATAAACCTGAAACTCAGATACCTGCCCTTGAAGCTGCTACTGCAGTCATCCAAATAGATGGGTTCATCCATCTGTGACAGGCTGGTGCTGGGCTGTCTTCAGGTACTGTCCATCCACTTTTACACCTCGATCAGTCTGTTGCACCTCCATCCTTCGCATCAGGACTCTGGTCACCCCCTTCCAACTGATGGAAGAGGAAGAAGACAGGGAATGTGTTGTAGCAGTGGCTCAGAGGAACTTGCAGGCAGGCTTAAATGCCCAGGAGATACACCTATAAGTGTTCAGGCTGAAAAACTATGTCCCAAAGTGACATAGACTCTAATTTCCCAAGGTGATAACTTTGGCTGCAATTGCACTTCTAAGAGCTGCTGCTCATTCTCTGGCTTAGACCGACATCCCATTGAGCCACTCAGTTACCCTGAGGCACCTGCTGAGGTACCTGCACTATACACCAGGTCAGTAAAACCCATCTGTAAAATAATATTCTGGGACGGCATCATAAGGCTCCGTATGATGGAGCTCCTGGAAGGCTCCTAAAAGTCTGAGTGTAATGACTCCAGTCAAGGCATTGCTGTTCAGAGCCCTGTACCTGGAAGGTAGGATCAGGAAGAACTAATCAAGCAGCAAGAGCTCCTTCTAAAATTTCTAAGCCGGGTTAGAGAGGGTAATTTAGCTGTGAAATTGGTCCAGGAAAATAGTCCCCTGTTTGCCCTCACTCAGGTGTCTGTAAAGAACAAGCTTAGTGCAATTGAAAGGATCTCTTTGCAGCACCACTGAGCTTCAGAATGGGGATTTTTTTAACATTTTTTGCAGATTATATTCAAGTTAAATTTCAAATTGCATTTTTTTAATCATCTCATAATAAAAAATAAATCCTACATAAACAATTTGAACAGCTATGACATAAGAACAACGGTTGATGTGTTATGCTCATGCCACATAACATACATGCCAAACCTAGATAGTTCCTTAATGCTACTTTTCTTTCTTACCTCTGCAGACTCTTTTTTGATTTTTATGGTAGCATTTGTCTTTTTTACCAATTTTCCCAAGCTTAAGATTTTCTGATGACATAAAGTGTAGTTAATAAAGTGATAGTCAGAAGCTCTTGAGTAATCTACCCAAGGCATTTAGCAATAATTTGCTTGTTCTGCAACCTAATAACCATTTAACTTCAGGGTGCAATAAAATTAGAAGTGCTAATTCAGTAGCGTTAAAGGAAGACTAATTGTACTGAGGACACATCCTCTTCTGAGCTTAGTCACTTGTGACCCATTGTGAAGCTACCAGAGAAGAGCCTGGCACTCTCCTGTGCTGAATTATTCATGGGTTTATCTGCTTTAAGGGGCTGATAGAAGCATTGTTCATATGGTTGTACTCATCAGAATCTGGCTACACTCTGCTCGACACAATTTAAGAAGCATTCAAGTCATGAACATTCAGATAGGGAAACATAGATTCATGTTCTATGTGATGTTCATCTGATATTAAAAAGACTAGAACATTTATCTAAAAATGAGACAGAATGTGTGAAAAAAAGGTGGAAGGGAAAGTCTCATGAGCAAATCTGTCCGTGGATTGTAATCATGGCCTGCACGAAGATGAAACAACTTTCAGCTACAAAGCTCCCTTGGCTCCATCACCTATAGGTGTGTAACAGTCCCTTTATTTCATGAGCCCTTTACTGTCATCTTTACAGGAATCCAAGAACTGTATAAACCAAAAAAAAATCTTCTGAAATTTGATTTCTGTATTAAAAAAAATTAAAACTACATTACTAACATTCAAGCAGAACGTCTCTAAGTTGTTTCAGTGGCAAAACAGGGTTCCTTCAAGTGTCATCACCTTTAATGCGCAGCAGGTCTTACTTAAGTCTCTGTGTACATTCAGTTCTTGGCTCAAAAGCTGAACCTGGTAAGTACAGTACAATTTTTCTTCATATTAAGAGATGTGAGTGCCCATAAAAATAATTTCAAATGGTACCAAACAGTCATAATACAATAACACAACTGATCACTATTAGTCCTGGATGAAGCTAAAACAGCACTAATGAGGAGGAACACTGTTCTACTGCACTGTGTTTAAGCCACCTAGACACAATTATGTCATTTTATTCCCTGTAAAAATTGAAGCTTAAGAAAGGAATCTTTATTCCCCTATGTATCATAAATCATTGTGCAGGGTTTTCTGTTTAGAACAACTAGTATTTAAGGCCTTGAACCTGTAGAGTGATTTAAAACTAGTGCTTTCCTTCACATTTTTATATATACTTGAATCTGAACAGGATGAAAAGCACTGGGCATATGCAGATCTTACATTCTCAACATGTTAACACATTGCATACAAGCAATTTGCTGGTGCTGCTATCTCAGGCATCACAGTCTTTAGTTCAAACAATTCTTACCAGAGGCAGCCTGAAATGAGAGCCAGGCAGGAGGAATGGTCTGTTCCTCTCAAATCTGACATGCTGCCTAGAACTGTTACAAAGAAGCCATAATTTTAATATATGCACTATTCTGTTTTAAAATACACTATCTCAGGCCAAAGGGGTAAAGCTACAGAGTCTGTCTGAAGGGAGGTCCAAATTTAATGGAAAACCAGAAAACTTGACTCTACTAGAACTGTTTCCTAGCTCAGATAAACTGAATTCTCCTGGTGGAATAGGGAACGTGGAGACAGAGGAGGAGGACCTAGCCCCAGTGGCTGCACATAGCTGTACATATGGATATAATATTTATATCACAGTATTAGACTTAAAATACATTGTCTGGATTATGCTGATATGCTCTAAACCAACCATCCTGTTTAAAATTAGCTAAATTCTTTAGCAGTTGCAATCACACAAATGCAGCTGTCTGAGTGTCACTCCACGTTGAAAATATAAGCATTCGTATTCATTAGGTTCAGAAAAAAATCATAAAACTCAAAAAATAAGGGATTTCTGCTAGGTGTTGATGTAGCCAAATATGCACCAATCCAGCAAGTCAACACATGCCAGTTTTACTTATCTCTCAGACAGAGCTGACCTCCACTTAACTGTGAAAACGTTAAAACCCTTTCTCATTGATTTGTTTGTTTAGTTTGAATTTGTCCTATTAACAGATTCTCTGTCAGCCTCATAATGGAACAAGGCACTCACTGAGAACCAGTAGAGAATTTCTCTATGAATTTTCAGGGCAACACAAAGTGTAGTATTGCATGAAAGCGCTGTTTTCCAATGGTAAGAGAGGACAGCACATGCTTCCTTATGCACAGCTCTCATGGGCAAAGGCAATGGTGTTTTGTAAGGAGATCAATAAAGAAGCTTGCAGCACAAAATAAAGAATGCAATAGAGACCTCATTGCCCATCAGGTTTTGCCCACCTTGAGTGACAGAATGCCACTCCATTCAGATACATTTATGTCAGGGTAAAAAGCCAGTGTTACATCTTTGTATCTTGATGGTACATTACAAATAAACACATCATAAATGTGAATACTACAAAGCTGAGGTTCTGCCTCTGCCACAGAGATGGGGCTAGGAAAATATGGGCATCAGAGTAGAAACCCAGAGATGCATTGTTCACGGCTCAGTGAGTGAATGAATATCCCCTTTCTTTGAAGCATCCAGTGTTGGATTTTGCCTGGTACAAGCTTACCTGAAACTGTAGGCTTTACAAAGGTTACTCTCCTATCTGTAAAGAGCTATACAGCAGGTATACAACATGCTGCATGATGCTCAGCTCTGCAGTCCTCTACTTTAATCCGAAGGCTCTGTGTGTGTTAGGAAGAAAACATGAGGGACAGATGCCTAAATGGACAAGGTAAAGTCTGTCCTACTTCAACCTCTTGTAGTGCAGAATCTCTTGAATAACTAGTTAGTCCCAATATTTGTCCTTATTATGAAAACTCTAATGAAGCTTCTTCAGGAAAATATCTATATACAAGGATAATATTAAAGCTTCAAATCAGTTGTTCTTGTGTACAGAAACAGACTCATGAGCTCTATTTTGCAATCCAAAGAGTTCCACAATTACAAATCTTCTGTAGTCTTATTTGATCTGTACATGGATTTACATTCCTTCCATATTTTCCCCTAGATTAATTCTGTGCAGCTGGAAGCTTATCTATCCAACTGTTTCAGTAAACACAGAATTAACTTAATGGCCAGAAAGTGCCAAACACTGCATATTTAGTGCAAAGATAATGAAAGACTCACTAATGCTTCCACTGTCCACACTGGATATTCAACTGCCATATTCTTCTGTCATTTGTCATGTTGTCTCCCACATACTTACAATTGTGATGTTCCTACTTTCAGCTCTGAATCTATCTTTAGCCATTATGGGCATGTCCAGCATAATACTGGTACCTTGGCTGACTTTTTACGTTGCTGTGTTGCAGCACTTTACAGTTTGCCACTTCTGCGTATTCAGACAAACAGTCTGTCATATCCCTAGATTCCAGATGTTTCTGTAACAGCACTATTTCCTTGTCATCATGGCCAGGCTTCGCAAACGAAGATTTGGGAAAGGTCTCTACCCATGATTGTTACAAGCGCATTGCTGGCTAAAAAGGCCAATACGAGATAGACACGTCCGGCTGCAAAAGGCACAGCAGAAAGACTCCTTACGTGGTATATTTTGCAAGACACGGTTCTTTCTGCGTTGTCTTTTCTCCTCAAGAGTGATCCTGCGTGCTTTCTCAAAAGCATCAGCAGCGTTATAGATGGTGTGTCTCCAGACCTCACGATTGGAGGCCAGAGTAGACCAGTTATGTTGATCAATATAGCCGAGGCTGAGATGTTGTTTCAGGGAGTCCTCATGTCTCCTCTTTGGGGCTCCTCTCATGCGTCAGCTGGTTGGCAAGTTCACCATAAAGCAAGATCTTAGCGAGGTGATGGTCCTTCATCCTTGTATGTTCATCCTAATGGTTGCACTGGCATTTTAGAATAGAGTGTTGTATGATATCTATGTCCAGACAATGGACCATGTTGGAATACACTGAAGAGGCTTCCCAGCTTTTCTGTGTGTTTTCCTGCAAGGAAACAAGAGCCCATGAGTGAGTTGGAGTACCCATGTGTTCTCCTGGCAGACAGGTGCAATGCACGCTAGGACCAGATCAGGCCAAGCTGCAGAGAGCATCACAGTGTAGGTAACATCTTCCTGTACCATCGAGGCACATATTCAACTCACTGCATGCCTTAGAGGTAGCTCAGTCTTTCCTTATACCTATGCCTCCTGCTGGACCCTTACAGAGCATCTCTCCAAGATTTTGCTGTCCCTTTTCTATCACAGTCCTCTTACCACCTGTTTGGTCCTGCAAATGCAAACCTAGTTGAGCGATGAGGACACGCAAGTTGCTCTGATCATCTTTTCAGCCTCACTTCTGTGAAGAGTTGAAGAGTTGAATTTTGTTTGCTTTGCTGGCAGCTTATGCTTTTCCAAATATAGGAATCTTTTCATGAATGAAAATTTGTGAAAATCTGCAGATGCATAAAAAATTATTGTTCTGGGTAACTCATAGAAGATAGAAACCATATCATATTACTCAGTCAACCAGTCAGGCAAAGGAAATTGTGAGCTCTCTGTGGTGATTACTCTAAGGAATTATTGTTATGAACAAGCTAAGCAGTTTACCAGCAAAATTATGTCCATTAAGACAACTCCTCCTCCAAAAAAAAAACAGCTGGAAAGAAAAAAAAGAAAAAAACAACACCAAAAGTCAATGAGTGGAGTTAAAAAAAAACCACAACCAAAACTAGCAGGCTGATCTTCCCTGACTGGAACATTTTGCCAGCCAAGCATGTTCAAAGCACAGATAACGGACTTCATTCCTTGAGCCTTGACTTGCTGATTTGAGCTGTAGCTTGCAGAAAGTATTTGTACAATATATGCAAATAAAAAAGCATTACTATAATTATTATTATTATCATTACTATTGGTTTTGGTTGTGTTGTTATAATCATCATTGTTATCATTATTATCACTATTAGCAGCAATATCATTGCTATTAAACAAGCTGCTATTTACTTCTATCTCCATAGTTTTTAAGAACTACAGCCATGGTTTAAGACTACACTATACTTACTACCTTTATCCAGTCAAGCAATATCCATAGTGATAACCTCCTTAGTTTATGGTCCTTTTTACACATGTGCTCAGCTCTGCAAGAGAAGGATGTTAGAGGATGTCTGACTTCCACACTTGGTTCCCTGCAGAAACAATGATTTTGTATTTGACCTAAAAGTCAAAAGGACTGCAAATATTGGTGAACAGATCAAAAATGATTTCCACATTAAAATCTCACTGCAAATACTTCACAGTGATGAACAGACCAGTATTTTAAAATGTCTGCTCTAAGAACAACCCTTAATAAATAACAAAATAGCTGAACTACCCAAAGCTGCCACTACTAACCTGCACACTTGCAGCAGAAGTGTTTTATTGCCAGACAAATGGTTATGTGGTTATATTTATGCAAGAGACCACGGCAGTTTGTAAGAAGTAAATCACCATGTCTATACCAGTCCCTTCTCCATCCTCCCTGAAAAGAGGTCACCAAGTACAGAGTCAGCCCCTGTCAAACTAAGAAGTTTTTGAGGTTACCCAGCACTAAAGCAGAGTGAGTCACATTATATGAGGAAGCTCTGAAGATGAAGCCTCTTCCAGGAGGTCCTTCCTTTTGTGCCATCAGCTGTATTCTAGGCCCAAGCATGAGTCTTTTTCTGGAGTCTAAAGCTTCACTGCGAAACCAGGGCTCTTGTTCACATACATCTTGGTGGACTATATTTTCACACCTGATGATTGCCCAGTAAAGAGACAGTAATGAACCTAGGAAGCTATCCTTCAATTTCTTTGTGATTACAGCAGCTTTTCCTTGCAAATGCCACATCCTAGGGATCAACAAATTAAAATATGAGTTTGGTTGTTCCTGTGTCCTGAATTTGCCTTAGCTATTCTGCTCAGTTTTACACCAAAGGACATGAGAAAATGAAGCAGTTGGCACACGACAGGTTGTGATATAGACCTATAGTTAGTAATACACTAACTGGTAAACAACTTCAAAGTACTTCGCATCTACTTGAAGCTTAGGCATACATGTGAATAGTTTGTGAAGAAAGCTTACAAGCTCCTGTAATTGTGAATCTGTGTCATAGAAATATAGACTGATAGGGTAGTTTAGGTTGGAAGTGACCTCTGGAGGACTCCAGTCCAACCAGCTGCTCAAAGGAGGGTTAGCTATAGACTGGGACCAGACTGCTCAGTCAGGTCTCAAAAAGTTCAAAAATTTTTCCCACATTATATGTCGCTATACAATTCTGCTACTACTGTGAGGCTGCATATTGACAGCATGTGGAAAAGATCTACAGTCAAAGAAATTGAGAGTATCAATCAATAGAGGTAGAACATTATTCTTCTCATCCTGAATCCTGTCACGAGGCGGGACGGTAAATATAAATGGGGGCACAGTCAGCATATTCTTATTCAGAGCAGGAAAATTAAAGTAATTGGGAAATTTATGACTGTCGTGAATGAGTGGTTTAGGTCATTTAAAGAATCACCATCAAAGATATTAGCAAAAGCATGTTTTATACAAATTTGAGAAAGTGTGACTTAACAAAGTTCTGTGGCAAGATTCACTGTATTACTTACTATATGAATGAAACATACAAAAGAAAAACAAGAGTACAATCAACTTAGAATGATTTACAGAGACTACAGATGCAAAGAGGTAAGGAAGCAAATGGGTAAGGGAGAGCCTTCCTTTGAGACATAAGGTTCAGAATAGATCCCCTTGCTTTCTAAACTCCCATTGGAGATTAGGTGTGACTAGATTCAGTTTTAGTCTCAGACTTGGACAGCTGTATATATCTAAAGGATTTAGCAGCACTTAATCATTGACTAATTTAACATTTACAAAATTATTCAATAGAATTTACTACAGTTACAACAGTGACTTAATTATAGCTCAAGATAGCAACATACATAGCATACTTTCCACAGGGTATTTAAATTGATTCACACACAAACACAAAAATACACAAAGATGCACACAGTGAATGTACTAATGTATACCTTGAGGGTTCCCCTCAAGTTCAGAGAAGCACTCATATTGAATGCCTTTGAATTTCTCAATGTACAAGATTTGAGCCTCCAGGAGGGGGGGTGTCAGCCCAGGCCCCAGTGTCAGCTTCTGGTGTGTTCTGAGTATTGCCAAACTGAGAGTTTGCAAGCTTTAAGAGGTGTCCCACTGAGAGAGAGAGGTTGGTGCAACCTATTGTGACCCAGGAAAACACAAAGGACCTCACTTAGAACCACTGTTTTTAGGGTCACAAGATGATTGGCTTTAGTCACCTGTCAATCTCCACCCTGGTCCTAATGCAAAATGGTAATTACTGTAGACTTTTAAAAAGACCAATGGTAACAATGGTATCATTCCACTTGGGCTATGATTCAGGCAAGTAATGTTTCAGGGCCGTCATGGGATGACTGGGTATCACTTGGTCAGGCAGCTGAAGTTCCTGGTACAGATAATGTCACCCCCTGCTTAGTCATGCAAGAGTTTCTAAGGTTAAGGAGTACTTCAGGAACTATCACTGCATGGCCCCATGACCTCCCTGAGCCTCACTTGCCTCCAATATATCATCATCCTGACACTTTACTACTTCATATCTTAAGTCACAATAAATGCTTATTGTGTTCATAGCCTTAAATGCATTACTACTGATAAACTTTGGGGCAAAGACAGATTTCATTATAAAATAAAAACACAGCTATAACATCAAGAAAAATCTGAAAGAAAGCAGAGAGAGAAACAGACATATTCTTCTACCTTGGTATGCTGGCCTCTCTTCATTTGCAAGCCACATAAGTTAGCAGGTGTGTACTTGACTCCACTTTCTAGGATACACACTAGCAACAAAATCATTTTCTTTATTAAATGGTAAGAATTTATGTTTCTATACAAAATGCAGCTCAGAGGATATGTGACCAGGATATAGAACACCCTTCCCTTTTATCTTTACAATAACTTTAGGTCTCTCTCCTGCAGTTCTTAATAAAGTAGAAAAAGCCCATATTGTTTTCAACTAATTTCTTTAGCATTTCTCAGTGGATATTTACTTATGGGAGGCATACTAAACATACTAAAGGCTTCCAGCGCAAGAGATAAACAGCCAGTGTATACTGAACAAAAACCTTTCTTTCTCTTTCGTCTGTGTTCAGATTACCAGGCAAGGGGTCAACCTGATATGCATCTTATATAACCAACTGGGCAGCAGTGAGTAATGCTCAACTAGTGATAAGGTACAGATGTGAAATCACCTACTTTACTCAAGAAAATCTACCTTTGAGAAGACATTTCATTTCATCCTTTTCAGTGTCCTGTTGGACATTTTCAGTTATCAGTGGTTTAGTTTTTATGATGTCCTTCATTCCAAAAGACCTTCAAAGGTACATCCAGCTACCTAAATACTTTCATCCTGATATGAGGTTCTGCAACTATTACATGTACTAATTACATGACTGCTCAAGGCAGGAAGTGGTATCCTGTAACAACTACTATCAGAATTTGATCAGACAGTTAAATTTTTCTTCAAAAGTTTAGATATTCTCTTTCTGGTGTCTTCAAAACAAGCTTTTGACTGTGCCTTATTAGTAGAGTAAGCTATCAAAATCCTTCTTCTGACTTTAACAGGTTTGAAATAGCCTCTAGAAGGACAGTAAACATGGATGTGAGTCTTTTTACTAATGTATATTTCTTTAACCCAGTTGAACAGATAGATGATCAGACAAAAATGAATCGTGTTCAGTATTTATGAAATCATACAGGCTTCTCTTGCAGAAGAGTACAGTTTCTGTCGGGATCTCAATTCAGGGGCCTCAGTGACTCTCCAACCAGGTGGATCAGACAACTCAGATTGTCTACAGAATAGCTAATAAACACTTTCAGCACCTGTGAGATATGTCAACTGCATGTCTCATCATATTATTTGTCTATGTGATCAAGTTTATATTGTTGCTTGTGATGTACCATCTTTTTCTAGTAACTAGGTAACGAAGCATTTTGCCCAGATAATATCTTCTGATTGTATGTACATATGTATTTTATGTGTTTGTTAAAACCACATTTGTTAAAATTGTGGTGATCCTAAAAATCACAGGTAGCTCTCCTGTACATCTTTAGTTGACTAAAGACACTTAAATGGTTGGATACCAGCACACTGAGATAACACAAACAGGTAGAAAGAATTTAACAGTGTTCCTAAAACTTATTCTACATTGCATTTTTAGACTTAAATTTGTATAATAACATTTCCATCATTATTTAAATGCCATGGTGAATATTCATTGTGTGCATATTAAGATAACCATCATTTGCAATAGAGTTCTACATTTCTGATGTGGATATGCATCATTTTACTGATTTTGCAAACTGAGGCCATTTGTTTCAGTTTATTCTTGATAATCATGCAGGACTTTCAGGTGTGTGAGGAAACTAACACATAGATCATCAATAATACTGCTGTGCTCAAAAAGTCCAATTTTTCTGGTTAGTAGCATGCAGGCAAGCTGCAGCTTCACAGATTTAGGACTTAGTTTTAAAGCAAAATATTTTCTGTATTTGTCAGATGAGCAGGTTTAATTTGGAAATACAGAAAAGCAATAAATACAGAACTCTAGCATATTTTATGACATTTTTTTAGAAATGTAAGTTGAAAGAGAATATTTTCCAGGCATCCGATATGTCATTATATTTCTTATTTTACTGACCTAAAGAAACAGCAAACATTTTACTCTTTAGAAACGTATTAGACTTGAGCATCCCTAGCAACTTTTTCTTCATTCAATCTAAACAGACTTCCTACACTCAGAATGTCATGCATAGGTTTTGCAATTCCCAAAACAATAAGAAAAACAGAGCCAGAAGTACCAAATATTACACTGTGAACCCACAGGTCATTGGTTTTCATTCAAGGGACTCAAAAGTCTAATTTTTCTATTCTGTTAGGGAGTATGAGGAAAAGGAATAAGCCTGCAACAGGGGCCAGAAGTCTTTGCAATAGGGTCCCCGAAACACAGATGATTGTGTTAGGAATGTAATTATTCTCTTAAAGGTTATAGTAATTACGTCTCTAATTCACTCTGCTAAGATCTATGAGAAGAGAGAGATCCCTGGAGTTCGTTAAGAACTGTTTGAAGAATTTTAATTGCAAAAAGGTTATGTGGAAATGTTTCTTCCTGCAGAATAAATAAACTAATGAAAAGTTACTAGAAATTTCCATGTATTTAGAAGGATGTAAATTGTTTGCCACAAGAGAGTCACTTTGGTGTGTATAAATGAAAAAAAGATACAAGTTTTTCTGAGTAGGTTGTACTGGATTCACGGAAAGCCAAAAATACCAGTTTCAAATAACCTAATAAACAAGATGGACATATTAGGGGGAAAAAAAAAGAAAGAACATTTTCATTAGCAGCACAACCAAAAAGCACATGCTTCAGAAACTAAAATGATAATTCATATTAGGCAGTCCCATCTTTAAATTGACTATAATCCATACTTACCAGTTGTCTCAGTATTTCAGCAAATCACAATAAATATTTTATCATAGATACATCTCTCTCTATGAATGAAGTCTACACTTGACTATGAAAAGTAAAAAGAATATTTTAAAAAATAGTATTTTTTTCCAGCGATACAGTTAACCTCCAGAGTACTTTTTAAGCATTTACAAGGAGCCAGAAAATATTGTAAGAAGAAAAAGCTAGTTAGCAAGTCTTTAATTTCTTAAATTAAATAAATGGTTTTCTTTCTTAAATTAATCTGGGAAATCCTCTGAAAGAGAAATCAGACACTTTGAAACAGCACATTTTTAAAGACCTGAGCTATTTTGTTTGAAGACCAGTGTGTTGTAAATAATCGGTACATACAGTACAGGTTGAACAGCAAAATAATTTCCAAACCCTATACAGGATATTGACTTGTGATGGGTGAAGTGAGAGAAATTTTGTCCATTCATTCATTTAGTTAGTTGCTTTTTCCTTGTCCTTTTTTCTAGTGTCCTGCTAGGACAATGATCACACAACGTTATTCTTGTTCTGGACAAGGTGAGAATGACAGGTAGGTCTTTCCTGTTATATACAAAGAAAATGGTTTCCCTCTGCAGTGGCAAGTACCCTCCTTCCCTCTTTTAAAAAAATAAAAAGAGTTGACCAGGATACAATTCCTGTATGCACGAGATTGTATAAAAAAGAAATCACTATTTCTAAAGTGTTTCAAGTAGTTCTGCAGATATCCAAGAAACAAAAAAAGATGCTCAATCTGCAAATAATCCCATTCTAATTGGGTATCTAACTTGCAACACGGGAGTTGCACAAAACATGTATAAATAAAACAGCAATTAACCTTTAGTTCTCAGCATTTTTTTCTTCTACCCAACATGGGTCAGTTACCATAGAGATTATACCTACATGATGTGCAGATGTGACTCAAAACCAGCTGGAGTCTTCATCTCAGTCACATCTCAGTATGACACTAGGATAATTAAAAATCTACTAAAAAAGAAATGAAAGTTCATCTGAAACACCAAAGTGAAAAAAAAAAAAAAAGAAACCACAACAACAAAACATTTAAAAGGAAAATTGCTGGGAGGGAAAGGACTTTGAAACACTGGCAAAAAAAGTGTTTTTTCATCAAGACAAAATATCCTGGCCAGACCACCAGAGTCTCCTCTGGAGGTCAATGAGTTGTAACTTTTGGTGCCTCGTGTGATTCAGAGCTCAGCACAGAACAGGGTCTGGACCATTCACCAGCCAGACTCAAAAGATTTCAGTTCTTTGTAGCTGAATCCCACACCAAGGTCATAACCTTATTCCATGCAGTAATTGATTCCAACTGCCTCTGTGTAGAGCTCTCTGTCCAAGGACTACACTGAAACCCTAAATTAACTGTTCTAGTCAATGCTTGGCAGGAATGATCATCCTGTCCTGATGAGATTTTCTCAAGGGCTTTCCTGCAGTTTCCATAAAAGGGTTTTTATAATCCTACTAATTTTAGGTAGGATTGCATTTTGGTTACCCTTCCAAAATTATCTATATAAGCATTCATATGATACGCTTGCCAGAGAATTTGTACAAAATCTTCAAATGGAATAGCTTTGTGCACAGTTTCTTTTAAGCATCATCTGAGAGGCTTTGATAAAAGTTCTTTCTCAATGCATTCAAAAGGAAATTTGGCTGCACAGTGTTCACCTTTATGGCATGGGTATTTCACTGAGATAAGAAACGTGAGTTTCAGAAGCAGTGAAGAGTGCACAAAGTGCTTGGAAAACAAACGTGGTCTTTTCCACTGAAAAAGAAAGGAAATGAAAAGTAGTGTCTGTATCCCACAGACTGGATCATATAGTGATCTTTACTGGAATCATCATCATAAACTTCATGTAGTATCATTCATGTTAATGTATAACAAAAAGCTTTATAGACTGAAGAACATCTAGAGAATTAAACAAATTGTGCTTATAGTAACAGAAGAAAGTCAATCAAATATGTATGGAGCCATATAGAAGAGCTGTATGAGTGCATAATGGTACTCTGTATGTACAGTGTCTTTTAGCTGACAATTGCAACTTTGAATGGTCTGGGAAACTGAGGTAGGGACACCTTAGTCCTTTCATCTCGAAATAACTCAGTCAGAAATACAATTCCCATTACCTGTTACAGCGAGTCCTTCCAAGCAGTGTACTGCATAACCTTGAAGTTAAAGCAGAAGAAAGGAGAAAAAAAGACCTGGAGCCATAAAAGCATAGAAAAAGCAGGGGATTTTTATCTGAAATGTGAACAAAGTTATTGATTGGGTAGAAGCACAAATCAGAATCTTGGAGAAAAACACTGATGAATTTTGCTTTCTTGAGGAGAAGATATGAAAAGAGTGCACCAGAATCCCAGAATTCCAGAAATGTTAATTGGTGTCTGGGGGAGCAGGAGTCAGTGGGGTACCCCTGCAACAACCTGGAATTCGGATGATTTGCTTTGAACAAGTACTTGCAGCCATCTAGAAAGCAGTACGGAAAGGGCTGGTTACATGGAGCCTAATGCATCCTTCCTGGGTTTTATTACAAATTATTATGAATTACTGTTTGTACAGTACTTGGGCAATGTAAATTACTGTTTCTTTATAAGTCCCATGTATTATTAATGGTATCATCCTCATGAAACCAAACATCTTTATTTTACTGAGTAAAGTGTGTAGAAATTAATAACCAAAACAGAGCAGCATTTCTGTAACAGAACAATTCCATTCCTCTCCTTGAAATGAGGCCAGGTAGTAATCCCAGATGGAGCTGAAGTACATGACATGGGAGGCTGAATACCACTTATGCTACCATGCTATGTCTGTGCCCAAGAGAGACAGAAAGTGCCATTACCTCCACTTGTGAATGAAATCATGTTCAGAATGTTTCAGTGATATGGATAGGAAGGGCTAGCCTGCCACCTGGGATGGCTTAATGAACATTGTAATTAGCAGTACCAATTAACTAATTGTTAACCTGACAGGAGATAGTGCATAAGCAGCCAGCCTCCCTACCTCTGTTGTCCTGAACACTATTTTAAAGCCAGGAATTTTGCAGCATATTAGGACTATTCCTCATGGTTAGAAACTGATGGCTAGGTGTTTTTCCTAAATAGAGTACCACAACTGCCTTGAAACATTTCCAACAGAGCAATCAGAAATTAGCAGTTTGCCAACATTGACAACACTTCTGATCCAGGCAGAATTTTTTCTTTCTATCTCCTCAGGGAAAAATACAAAAATAAACATAAAAAAAATATAAAATAAAATAAAATAATAAAAATACAACAAGTTGAAGGAAATTAAGATCCTAAGGGTCAAAGTTTTAGATGAGTAGGCAATTTTAGAAATTGCCTGACCAGGCCAGGCAGAGGTCCAGCATCCTAAAAGTTATTCTGGCTTTTAAGAACAATAGACTGAAAGACAGTTCCAGACCATGAAACCAGCTAGTATGAAATTAGAATCCTGCTCTAAGTTCACAGAAGGAAGTGTTGATCCACAGGTCACCATGGAAAAGCCTGTAGTCTCTGACCCTGCCACTAACCAACTAACTGCAGGATGGCACTGAGTTCCCACTGCTGCCCCATCACTGAGCCCAGCCTGCTTCTGAGAACCTGCTCCTAGGCCCTCTGATCTTTGATGCTTCTTAGACTAAAGTCCAAATTTTATAAATGCACTGTAAATGTAAATGCTTGACAGCATTCTTGCAACAGATGGGTTTACTTTAACTACGGCTAAGCACAAGCAAATTTCACAGTAGCAACTGCCATAATATGTAGTAATCTGGACCTTTGCCATGAAGGAATTAAAGGAAACAGCACTTTATGAGAAGATCATTGGGGCTTTCACCTTACTTTCTTCAGATTTTTAGCAAAATTCAGATCTATTTCTGAATTAATAAATCAAAAAATGCTGGTTGAAATAAGGAGGCACAGTAAAATTAGCTAAAATTAAATACTTTCTCATTTCTCTTAAGTCCCTAATAATTTCTTCCTTACATTTTAATCAGGCACACACTAGTCAATCAATGAGCAGAACTGTGCTCCTCCACAACTTGTCTTCTTAGTTCACAACCACCCTCCACTGTTCTACTAAACTCTTCACAGCAGCCTCCCATGCTCCAGGCACCACATCCCTCCCAGAGTGCTGCCAGCTTTAGCAGTTTGGATGTCTCAGGCTGAAAGTGTTTCTTAATAAGCCAATAGACCTCACACACTTCTGTGAGGTATTCCAGTGGTTTTGGAATCCGTGTATTCATGTCACACCAAAAATGCAACTTCTCTCCAAAACCACTTACCAGCAGGAAGATGCATAACATTGAGAAGCAAAGAAAATTCAAAATTCAGTCTGTATAATGTTAATTAACGTCTCTCACCCGGCTTAGATTATTTCTGACTTGCTAACATTATGCAATGGAATCGTCTAACACTTAAGTTTAAATTTGGCAGACATTCAGTGATACAAAGGACTGAAATCACCATCCCAGAACGTTCAATATATTTTAATATTCTGAATCTAGTTCTAATTACATGACAAGGATTACATGACATTTGTAATCTGCAGAATTCAGTGTAGCATACAAAAACCTGACCTGGATTAAAAAAACTACCTTAGGTACCAAAAATAGCTTAGCTATGGCAACAGAGGTCTCCATTTAGGTTAATTTACACTTTACCCAGGCAATCTTCGCTGCATTGGGATCACTCTTTCTGATGCAGCACTTACAGAAAAAACCTTGACATTTGCAGTCCTAGGAAATAGGTCCAGGGAGGGCTAGAACACTGAAGAGTCCTGACTAGGCAGGATTTTACATCTAAACTGATGGGAATCGCTCACTCGTCCTCTACAGCAGTCACCACCTACAGCCCAGCTCCCACAGTGGCAGCTGTCTGGGGCTCTTTGCCTTTGCAAAGTAAGGCAATAATGGGACATGGCCTGTGCCACAGCCCCTCTTGATCATCTTGCCTTCTGATTCCTGATCCACCTCCTGTATCCATTTAAAACCATTCCAGGTTTTTTGTACTACGTCATAGTCTGACCATCATGTAGTCTTATATGAAGTTTGGCTTGGTGTGCTTCTGGTTGATTCAGCAGCAGACATTCCTGTTCTTGCTGTCAACAAGCCTCATTCTGAACATGTATGATGTTTGCCTTGAATCATCAAAACAAGCTGACACTAGCCAATTCCCTTGGTGGCAGTTACATGGGAGATTTCTGCTTCTGAGGGGCCATATGGCATGAGTAGCCCATCTCCTTCAGCAGGGGCTCTTTAGGCACCCTGGCAGGCTACTTCCTCTGTTTGCTTTGAGCTCCGCTGTACCTGAACTGATAAACCGAGAATCTGAGTCTTCAAGGATATCAAAAAAAGCTAGCACCTTCAACTGACATCAAATTTTCTCAAAGTTCTATAAATACATGCCTTTTGTTTGACTTGTTCTTAGGGGTAATATAACATCAGTGAGTTCTACAGAGTTTAGAATTCTCTTATCTACCCTTCAGTATCACTATATGTCCTATATTAGAAATTTCTATTAGGGAATACACATTGTGATGTTATCTGATTTTTACCCAACAATAACAATAAAACAAAAATCCAGACCACCTAACTATGCGCCAAGAGCTCATCACTACTTATCTTTTCTATTTTACCGCGTAAGACTGAGATTCTTTCATTGCCTAAAGTACTTTTTACAGCTTATCTAGCTTCAAATGTGCTTTGAAATACAAACCTACAGCTTTGCAATAATGACACTTTCACATCTTCTGATCACTTCGGGGATATCAAAACTGAAAAGCATATTTGAATGGCAACTTTAGGTCATGTGCCCATGCAGTGGAATCCTCAGCTAGGTCTTCAGAATGTTAAAAGGCACAACAAAGACAGAGGAACTGCTCAATTTTGTAAGATGTACTTGGAGAAAAAAAAGTTGGAAATGGCATAACACAGTTATTCAAGGATAAATTGTTATATAAGAAAGAGGCTTTAGGAAGGAGAAGTAGCAAAGTTTAATAAAAAAGCTTAGGAATGGATATAAATTTTTGGAAGTTTTTCTTTGCATTCTGAGCATCTCAGATCAACAGATCACAAGGTATCTCAGACAATGGAGATTTTTATTATGCATTCATAGTCAGAAAAGGCAAGCAGACACGTTTTGTTTGTCCAGGACTGCACAACTAATGACAAAGACAGAAGAAGAACCTATCAAAGAACCTGTAACGTGAGAGAGCTAGGGGCAGATTTTCCTGACTCCAAATCTGGTCTTGTACTTCACCAGGTCTCTCTCCGTTTGTTCCAAAAACTTCTGATTTTTTCCAAAACATTGCCAGCCGGGCAAGGGATGTGATTGTCCCGCTCTGCTCTGCACTGGTGTGGTCTCACCTTGAATATTGTGTGTAGTTTTGGGCACCAAAATATAGGAAAGATATTAAGCTCTTAGCGTCCAAAGGAGGGCAACGAAGATGGTGAAGGGCTTGAGGGGAAGCCATATGAGGAGCAGCTGAGGTCACTTGGTCTGTTCAGCCTGGAGAAGAGGAGACTGAGGGGAGACCTCACTGCAATCTACAACTTCCTTGTGAGGGGAAGAGGAGGGGCAGGCACTGATCTCTTCTCTGTGGTAACCAGGGACAGGACCTGAGGGAATGGTCAGAAGTTGTGTCAGAGGAGGTTTAGGTTGGATATTAGGAAAAGGTTCTTCACCCAAAGGATGGCTGGGCACTGGAACAGGTTCCCCAGGGAAGTGGTCACAGCACCAAGACTGACAGAGTTTAAGAAGCATTTGGATGATAATGATACACCATGATACAAGAGTCATAGTGTGACTGTTGGGGATGCTCCTGTGCAGGGTTGAGGGCTGGACTTGATGATCCTTGTGGATCCCTTACAACTCAGCATATTCTGTGATTCTGTGATTCTGTGATTTAAATTGAGATTCTTCTGAAAGTATTTCCACATGTTCTAAGTGCAAGTTGCCAAATCTAAGACAATAGATGATGAATGTTTGTTAAATTAAATAGATATGTAAATATTGAACAACTTCAGCTAACCAGCCTTTAAACTTCCATTCATGGCTTGAATGCAAAGAAAAAGAAATTGCATTTTTACGTGGAAAAATGAATGGCACCCTTTGTAACTAACTTCCTCATTAAGTCTTCCTCATTCTTCCTTTGGACTTCCCAGTTCACTAGTTTACTCTAAGTTAAGCTTACAGTGCAGCATAGTTCAACAGTCTGTATTTTCATCCTCCTCCCTGGGAACTCTCAAGGTCAATCTACTAATCAGTTCATTTTTCTCAGAGATCCACAATGGTTGATTACCCCAAGGGCATCACTAATTAATATTCAGGTTTGAAATAGAAGACAGTTAAGTTTGATGCTAATTAAAGCTGGAGACTTCCATACCCAGAAGCCCACAACGAAATCAGTTTTAGTGTTAGAATGTGTTTTGCACCATTTATATTTTTCCCTTTTACCATTTCAGAAATTCCTTCTGGAATCAAATGTGCCAGACTTCTCTGTCCAGTTTAATGGTCTGAGACATATTTGTTTAGCTTTAAAAATCTCTGCTATTATTTCAAAGGTTATCAGACACTTTATACATCTTCATGCAATCTTCAGGGACACTTTTGAACATCAGGTAATTTCCACACCTTAAATCATTCACAACACACACAGTCTGCTTCTTCTTGCAGCCCTGCCCTTCCCAGAAGATGGCATAGTGGGCGTGACAGAGTTTGGAGGATGAGAGACCTTGGTTTTGGCCTCACCCAAGCAAAGCTGGTTATGATATCCCTGATAAATATACAAAGTTCACTGAAGATCTCTTCTAAACCCTGTAAAATAATTAGAAGACTGCCACCTATTTAAAGGGACTTCAGCTCACATCTTACAAAGACATGAAAAATTGAAGTTTTATGTGTTGCTAATGCATATTCATATTTTTAGATATCTTTACCTTATGGAGTTCCTGCCATTCTTCATTTACCCCCACATACATAGAGTAATTAGTCTCGATACACTTCAGGAACTATCAGTAGCCTATTAACTTGTCATTTCCAGATCTATACACAGGGCACTGCATCACTTGCAGTGTCACTGACATTTGATATCATGTTATTTTCTTTTCTTGATAGGGCCAGGGTCTCTGAGGGACAAAGGATTGGAAGTAATGTGCTGCACCCATTAAAATTAATTGCATGCAAACATTAGAAGCCAGACATCCATTTCAGTCATGAAATATGGATAAGGATTTGCAGAAAGCCATTTATATTAAATTACTTTTATGACAATATTTAACTTTTTGGTATTAAACATTTAGTGCCCTTTTGCTTTCCCAATGTGATGCACCTTCAAGCTTCCCTATTTTTGACAGAACTGCAGAAAGTGGCTCACTGTTACCTTTAGTGCTCATCTTTGAACTAGAGACAGACAAATAAGTCAGAGCTATGATCACCTGTATGATGCACCATTGGTCTAGGTACCAACCAGTTGTGGCCAAACCTGTGGCCAAATACAGAACATAAAACTTCAGAGACCATCTCCAGTCTCATTTTCATGTTACAGCCAAGAAGAAGCCAAGATAAAGCTTGGTGCCACAACAGCAGCACCATTTATCTCAACTGGGAGCTCTTACAATAATAGAGTCAGAATTGCTGACCCACCTGCCCCACTGCTTACAAAAAAAAGCCCTTTCCCTTATTGTTTTTTCCCTTTATGTTCCACAGTAATTCAAAGGGGAAAAAAAAATCCCACATCAAAAGCAACTGTGTATCTTGACTCCACTTCTCTTTCCGATTCAAGCAAACTTGGTATTGACTTGAACTTCCCAGGCAGTTAACAGGGGATCTCTCTGTGAACCAGCTGCCTCTGCTAATATGATGATCAAAACCAATAGCTCAGCTTATGTTTCACTAACAGCACAAGATCTGCTTCAGCTGATCATAAGGGGAAGACTAGAGTGGGATCAGCATTTATGGTATTGAAATATTGGCCCCTGAACAGCCTGGAGTGACAATGTGATACACAGTAAAGCACTCAGCTGCTGGTTGTGAACAAAATCTCAAGTGAAAGACCCTGCAAATAAACCACAGTTTATCACTGGCATTGTCAAAGATTATAGAAAGCACATTCACTGTGCTGTACAAAGCTGCTCAGTCCTGAGGATGAAGAAAAATTAACCACAGAATATTAACTGACCAAGGAAGCTAACAGTGCTTGCTCTCTTGCTGAAGAAGTGTATTTGACCAGGTGGCTGAAAAGTTGGCCAGGGCAGTTTAATTATGCCTGTTTAATCATGCAAATATTTCATATCATTCATAGGCATCTATGCTTATTTCATGTTTAATTTCACTTAAATGTAAAAATACTGTACAGTGTTGAAATACTGAATTTGTTCCTCCTCCATTCACTCACACTGAAATGAGCTGTCAAATTTCTTCCTCTTCTCCAAAGATAAGGAAAAGCTGGGTATAACTCTAATGAGCACTGCAGTACCTTTTTGGAAGTATCCATCACATTTCATTTGCTCAAGTGCTTCAAGGAGAGTTTAGATTACACATAAAGATCAGTCATCATCAGTAACAATCAGAGGAGCAGCTCTGTTTCTTTTTGCCATATTCAAATAAAGTTCATGGATGAAAAACAGGTGCTTGAAGTGGAATTCAAGCAAGTTAGGCCAACTGGTAGAGTGCACTGCCCATGGAGTTGGCAGTTATGGTGCAGGTACCTTAGGCTACTGATATAGAAGCCCATTTGGTCAATAGTGTGCATAGATAGGGTTCCTCAGTCTTCAATGGCAAACTCGTGCACTGCTTCATAGGAAAATCCAGCCAGCGAAGAAAGCTACAGTACATTAGTTCAGCTACAGGGGTTATGGCAAATGCACCTACCAGTCTTCAGCTTTACACATGAGTTTCCCTGAGGATGTGAAATTAAGTTCTTAGTCTTGGTCTCTATCCTCGACATGTTCAATGGCTTGAGGCCAAAATAAGCTAGAAGCTAGGCACCCAGAAAATGAGAAACACACACATGCTGTGTTTGAAAAAAAAATGCTTTAAATTACTTGCCAACTTCCTAGTAGAAATTTCCTGCAAAGATTTTTTTCACAATAGATGAAGAAGAGGAGAAGCAAGCATAACATCTACATCTGTAATATGTCAGGCAGCTGCCAAGTCACCAGAACTTTCTTTTCTTCCTGATGCTTCTTGTCTTATTTGTTGCACATTGTTTAACATCTCCAACACACAACAAAGGCATCTCACATGAAATGATTTCATGCCCTGTATAAGCCTGACTTAGTCCAAAAGCAGGGCCCACGCTGTGCTGTGAATGAGGTTCCATAAGAAAAGGTGTACCACTGCATCATCAAAGACTATACTGTGAGGCATAAAAGGACAGCTAAGATTTCAAGGGCAAGTTTGGTCACACCTACATTTCCTCCTGGGGCTAAGATCCCATTATCCAAGCTGTCTTACTTATATTGCCAGATGGTGTAATGACCTAGAGTGAAAAGGTGAGCAAACACAACACAGCATGGAAATCCACTAGTTTGGGCCTGAGTGCCACCTAGGCCCCTGAGCTAGTATAAAAGCATAACCTTTCTTAATACATCAATTACTGTTCTTTGATTAGGAGAATTTGCAGTCTTAATGTTGTTCTTGCTTTGTGTAGAGTTTTCTCAAAAGATGCCACCCAAGAGTGTGAGCTGAAAACCAAATTCTCACTGATTTCTACAGAGGCAAGGCTAGATCTCCTGTGAGACTGATGATACATCAAGCCAACCTACTCCTTAGGACCTTGACCCAATCCATAAAATCATTACTCTCTTCTCCTGCTTGAAGAAGTAGCTCTTCAAGCATCACTTTGCAGGGCACAGAGTGCTGTAAAAACTCGTTTGACTGAATTGTTTAGGAATTAGCTTTGAGGGTACAAACTCTGAATGCTGCTGCTGGACAGGATCAGAGGCCTCTGTTCCTCCTGTCCTCCATTCCCTGTGTTTTCCTTTGTACCTTCTCTGTGGTGTGTCAGTGTGTTTATAAAGCACAGAGCACAAAATGGCTGGAGGCTAAGGAGTCTACAAATTCTTATCACAGAAATAGCATGTAATAATTATACCTCTGAACACACTGGGGCAACTGAGTCCAGGGGTATTTATCCATAGAGGAAAAGGTTAGTACCTTGCCTGGTCATGTAATGAGTTTTGTGTTAATACTGACAGCACATTAAAAATAACGAGGAGAGGCTGTTTGTACAAAATTGGAATATATCATGAGCATCTTCTTCCCATCCAGTAGTGTGGATCTAGGTGCTGAGCTACCTTTCAGCCTGCTGCAGGTAAGACACAACAATCCTCATGCCCTAGACCTCATCCTCAGAACCCTCATATTATGGCCAGCTGTTCTGATCAGTCTCTGCCAGATCCTAGAAGCTTTTTAGCTCTGCTACTGCATATTATTTCCTCACTGGATGAGTGGAAGGGTGCTGCAATTCCCCAGTCCTCGGCTGCTAGTATCCAGTGTCAGGCTGAGAGCGAATAATCCAGTGTATGCCCAGCACCTGTGAAAGCACAACCTGTGCTTGTAAGGTAGCAAGTAACTTTGGCTGTAAGTGGCACATCTTGGCAGAGTAAACTCCAGTGATTGGAGGCTGGTGACATTTTGCCTGCTGCTATCTACAGATGCTCACTTATTACGAGTACGTGTTGCACTTGTCTCGCACTTTGTAGCAATCAACCCTTTTCTTGGATTTAGGTGAAATGGTCTGAAAAGGGATAAAGGTTCATGATGTGGGAGCAGCAGTTTAAGAACTGATTTTGATGCCTGCCCAAACAGCCATTAGAGGCAGAAGAAATGCCTGTCCAGAGCTGGCAGAGTGTTTCAAGGGTTTGGAGTGCACAAAACTCAGTGATATATGTGATAATCAGATGATGCCCTAACCATCTTTTCTCATTGTAAAAAGCTTAAATGCACAGTCATTCTCTAGGACATAAAACTGGTCTAGGGAAAAAGGTTTTGTTTGAGGGCTGGACAAGTCAAAACATATTCTAAAGAAATTGTTCATAGCCAATGTTTGTATTAGAATTTTCCAGGGGAAAATGAAGCACATCAGGAAGGTGGAAGCCATTAAAAGCATAGGCATGACTTTAAATACTGGGAAAATAAAATAAACTTTTAAAGAGTTTCATACCTGACATAATTCCATCTTTTCATGAAAACCAACCCTTAAGTCATTGGTTATCTCAGTCTCCAGAAATGGATGAGAAGGAAATAATTTTAATTCCCAAAATAAAATTATGCTTTCTTATCAGCCTAGAAAAATTTCAGACCCTAATATTTTGAATATTACCATTTTATTGCTTCTAAAACAACTCATAATTTGACTTTATTATCCTGAAAGACTATTTATTGAGACAGTCTCATCAAACAAGGTCCTTCTAAAACTATTTCTGTTGTTCTGTTGACTCTGGCAAGGTGTTCCTGAAACTGCTGGCTTCTCCACCGAGCTCATCCAGTTTTCACTGTGGGGCCCTCTCCAGTGAATGGCAAAGGAATAGATGCCCATACACATCCTTTGTCTATGTTGCTATAGGCACAGCTGTGGATGGAGCACACAGCAGGGATGGGCATGTTCTGACTTAATTTAATACTGCATTTTTATGGGCAGAAAAATATCCCAGTGTAAAAATGCCTTTGGCAGAACCTTACTCTGCAATGCCGGTACTCTTTTTCATACCCCGGCATCTCAGACAGCTGTAGTGCTTGCTCCAGAGTTACTTTAATGCCAAAAACCTTTGTTCATATCAGAGAGATTTTAGGGACACAAGTGTGTCTGTGTGTGTGTGTGTGTATCTATGTGTATGCACATAATGATCTCCTCCACTGTCAGTGGAAAGGCACCAACAAGGAAAGGATCCAGAATGTCTGCAACAACTGGTGAATTAAGCCACCTTTAAAGAAAAAAGTACCTGCCAGAAATTCTCATCTTTACCATTCCACAGACTTCTCCTTGCCATCCCATGTCACCAAAATATGCTTAATGGATCACACTGAAACTTTGCAGAATAGCAGGTGTGCGTTTTATGGATTTAATTAATTAAAAGCCAGATCCAATGGACTATGGATCTGCTAGTGCCAGATATGAATTGCTGCAAAAGCACATGTTAGATATGGGCTGCTCTGTGATCACTGTTTTCCCAGAATACAGGCCAAGAACTCAAGTTAAATGGCTGACCATGGCAGTAGTGAAATAAGAGTCTGTCAAAATCAGCAGAGATTGAGCTGAGCTCAAGAAAATATATTTTATGGTTCCAAGCTCTGGATCTCTTTCCCCCCATGGTGTGGGGCGGCCCAGTTCTAGTTCCATTTCCATCTGAGGAACCATTTCCGACGGCTTAAGTGGATGGGGGGGGACTCCAGCACCAGGGGTTTCTTCAGGTCCTGAGCCTGGAGGGGAGAGGTGCTCTCCCCTCCTCCCACCCACGTGGCTCCATGGCAGGCACAGAGACAGCACACCGGTATGGAGAGGAGGCAAGAGAGAGTTTATTGTTGGGGGGGTTACATTTATAGGGTTAGGAAGATTCACAGAGTAACCAATTAGAAGTCTCAGGGGGCTTACAGGAACACCCAATCACAGGAAAGGGTTAACAAGGTCCAATGAAAACACCTTAGGACATCTTCCCAGGACATTCCTGCATGGGATAACACTTGTCATGGGGGGTCTTGGGAAGAAGAAAGCATGAGTTAGCAAAGAGACTACAAAAAGCCATTTTGAAACATGTTTAAACCACAGTTTTTTCATATACTGCAGATTTACTGCCACACCAAGCAATAGCCCAGTTTAGGGGAAAAAAAAGTCTGCATTTATTCAGCAAAGGACTTGTATGATTACTAGTAAATTTTAAAAAAATAAACATCATAGAACTGCTTGAGCCTCTCTAGTTATCCACTGTTGAACTGGGTTCTTAATCATAAATCAATGCAAAGTATTAATGATCTTGGTCCAAGGAAGCACTCAATCACTTTCCTAACTTTGGTTTTATAACTAGTCCCATTGGAATCTAATCCATAGATCAAATGTTTAAAGATACACACAGGTCCAAGTACTTTCCTGCCTAAATCTTTCAAATGAGGGGCTAATATTTATAAACAGGAGACAATCCAATAAAAACATAAAGTGATCCATGCCAGGCAAAAATGGAGACCGGTAAATGCAATTCCAAAAATGTTTCTAATTAAAGGAGAAGGTAGAGCAACACTAAAGCAATGCAAGATGAAGCTCTAGATGCAAACATTAGAGATGTTGTACATGAACTGTAATACTGAGCAACAGTGCAGCAAAAGGGCAGCTTTCCCAAAAATCTTGGACACAATATTGCCACTGAGGAAATTAATTTAATTAGATTGAAAAGAATACGAAAGTCCCTTTGCAAACGTAACTATTCACATACACACAAATGCAATTATTTTGTGTTTAATTGACAGGGGAAATTTGTGTGTGAAATTAGCAAGAAATATTGCAAAGCAAACAAATAGCATGGAAAAGAGCTAACTGCACAGTCAATGCAGCAAAGATCCTGTGTTCTGTCTATGACTCAAGGAATGAAATAAAAAAGTTAAGAGCTCACACCATGAGCTCCCAGCAGCATGACTGTTTATGTGCAACAAAAGGACCAAACAAATACAAGGAAATGGGGAGAAAAAAGTTCCATCACCAATTTTTAACCATATGTTTTCTAAAGAAATAAACTCTCATGGAGCTTTAGCTCCACTTACTGGCTGTAAATTAAATTCCTCGTGTATACTCAAAGGACAGCTCTCCAATAATTTTTACTGCCTTCAATCTGATCTCCCTTAACGGCCAACTGAGCTACCCTGACTGACCTTGATGCAGCATAAATCTGAGGCACAACACTCAGTAGAAGTCCACAAGGTCTGCATGACTGACCTCACCAGCGTTCACCACATTCACCATAGGCTATCTGACTGCTACCAAGTGGGTCCAGACTTGGCAAGGCTAAAGGGGATACCTGGGTATGGAACATAGGCAAAGGCAAGGCAGAGTGAATGCAACTGTGATTCACGAAGCAGACAGATCATGCACAAGTCCTCATACAGTTGCAAGACATGAGCATCTGCATGAAGCAGTGGCTCTGCCACCTCAGCACTACAAATGTTTTTTTAAATGTACTACAAAGGGTGCATGCCTCATATCACAGAGCAATAGAGAGTGCTGTGCTTATCTGGATTGGCTCCTCCTCGGCATCTGGATTTGCAGATTGAGTTACTTTAATCCTCCTCAGTCTTATCATGGAGCGCCTGTGGAGTATGTCAGCACATACATTTAGGAAGAACAAGAAATGCCAAGCGTAAGATAAGCTACAGTGGCCAAAAGGAGCTAAGGAAACAATTGGAATTCCTCGAGTTACCCATGCACTAAGGCCAATGTCAGACTTGATAGGAATAGGTACAGAAGTACCTATAGATAGCTGATCAAAGAAGACCAGAGCAGCCTGAACTTATACCAGCAATATTCAAGGGATCCCAGCAGTTACCCATTCAGGTATGGGGAATCACATATGATCCAAAGAGCTAAAAAGGACCTCACTAGCAGAAAGCAGAAAAATTCCTTCCAAACTAGGGAGAACAGGACATGCTGTCAGTGGTCCAGGTAAGGGCATTGCAGTACCTCTAATTAAGTCCGAACAGTAAATGGCAAAAATTTACAGAGCCAGAGAGCAGTAAAAAGTGGACTCAGAAAGCCATGAGACTACTGTTTACCCAAAAAAACACACATCCATAACACCTTTAATATCAGACAATACTCAATGTGGTCAGTAAACCCCCTATTCTTCAGTACTTCATATTCTGGACATGTGAATAGTTCGCAGCTGCCGATTTTCACAGACTTTTTCTGACATTCAGCTGGGTGAAACAGGCTGGGAATTTCCCTGTGTATTTCCTAGCCATGCCCCAATTCTCCTGGAAGGAATCCTACAAGTGTGAATTAACCACCTGCTGTTGTTCTTGCTCACAGTCACGTACTTCACCCAAGTGCCTGACGCCCATTGCAATCTGACAGACTGTGGCAGTACACGCAGTTAGAGGGTAAGGCAGAAGAACAGGTGGTTGAAAACAGTGTTGCTGTGATCACTCTGAGTCTGCAGGGAGTCAAGGCTACCCCCTTGACCTGCTCATTTGAGGCATAAAATGTTGCAGCACAACTATACTAGCAAAGCACTCATCTTTAGGTCAGAGTTAACTGAACCCAACACGACCTTACTTCAGTTCATTTTTCTAGTGTAGAAAAGCCCAAAGGCATAATGCAAAATAACACGTTAAGAGGGACTACCTTAGAAAGGTTACCTCTTCATTTAATCATACATTTCATTTATTGCTCAATTAACATTCCTCATGCATTTTCATCCATCTATTACAGCTGCGGTATCTCTAGACCTGGAGCTGTACAGTTTTCTAAGAGGCATTTACTGTTATCTGCTCAGATAGGTAAATCATTTTCTTTAGTACAGACTGTCAGCATCTATCCTTTCAAAGCAGAGGATGGTTTCTGTGGTCTTTTATAAGTATACCAGGTATGTAATACAGTAAAAACACCCTTTTTTCTCTCCTCAGCTCCCTACCTGCACTAAGGTTGGAGATATACCAGGTTGTGTGCAGGTTCAGGACCCAAGATAACAGCACAGGATCCCCATCTCTGAAGTCTCCTGCTCATCAGGATTTTTGGTCTTTATATACCAGGTAGCACCTAACTTGTCTGTTATGTTCATGAGTCAGAAATCCAATACACCACTGTAGAAATTCAGAAAGAATGATCAGGAATTTCATAAGCGGACTGTCTCTGTAATAGATCAAATCCTCTCTGAGCACAGGGTAAAAAATTTTATTCATTCATACAACAGCTTCTTTTCATGACTGTATTGCACCATACATCATGGTATCTTTGCACATGCAAAGAGCTCCCCAGGCAGCACAGTCCAGCTCAGGTCCAGAGACAATTGGCTACAGCTTGTACAGAGCTTCTTGCTAAGATGATCGTGCTGCTTTCAGGACAAAAACTAGTATCTCCAGGGAGAGGTACTGCCCTACCCATATGTAACAACCTACTTAGTGGGCATGAAGAGACCTCACTCCCATGTTCCAGTGCAAGGTACTTGAGCCTTCTGCTGCTTATGATCTCAGTGAAAAGCATTTGTAAGCATGGCAAGTGAGTCACTGTTTTCGTCCAAAGTGTAACTCTGGAACATAGACTGGTTTTAGCGCCTCTGTCTTTTGCCTCTCCAGATGAAGGCCACCTGTCATTTCACAGTCTTTACTGGTTCATACACAGATCAACTGCTGCCTTCACTGTCACTGTGAGTGTCTGAATCTTAAAAGCAGTGTTGCAGAAAAGATGAACTGGTTTCAAAACAGGAATACTGTGTGTTCATCCATTCGGGACATGAGTTTCTATATATACATATCTACCATATCTTTCTTCCATATCTAAGAAATTGCATATTAAGTAATGAATGAACACACAAAAGCTACTTTGCACAAGCAGCTACCACGTTCAGGTTTACAAGGCTGTTTGACTCAGCTGATAAACTTGAGATGTTGCTGTTCTTGTTCAGGTTCCCCTGGCTCCATACACAGAATTCAAGGTCTATGTCTTCCTTCATTTTCTAGTATGGGGAACAGAGGCTTCATGCTACTATCTCCACAGGGAAGAATCATTCCCAAAACCAGCCAGGAGAAAAAACATTCACGAAAGCCTTTCAAATTGAAACACATTGCCATAAAGAACAAGGAGAAAAAAACCTTTGAAACTGAAGAAAATTTTGTTTGCCCAGAAATGTTTATCCATTCAATATAAAGCCTCCGGAAGGCAATGCAATAATCTACAATATTATCACCAAACTGCTGTACTATCTAAAATATACATTAAAAAGTCACCTTGTTGTGGGACAAAATATCATTAACTTCCTGATCTTTAGAGCAGCCAAGTCCTTTAAGGGATATTTAATATCAAAGCATGCCATACCTTCTTTCAGCTGAGATGGCTCTGTACAAAATAAAAAATTGAAAAAAAAAAGATAGAAAATTAAAAAAAAAAAATCACCCAGGTTTTCTATTAAGCATGAAAGTCAAAGACTACAAATGAAATTTTTGATCTTTCCATACCTCTGAAATGGAATAATTACACAGAAAGAGAAAAACTTCATCAAGAAATTGTCCATCAGTTTTCAGGTGGAGTGTGATTTTTGTTTTTGCTTTTTTCTCTTACTTGTCTATGCATTAATTCTGGTGTTTCAGATAAAGTTAACAGTCATGAAAATGTGCCTGCTAGCTAGAGAAGCCTCAGGAATAAATGGATACCCATATCCATTTACCCCAGATGAAAATGAGTGGAATAGACTGTAGGATACATAGTTCACAACTTGTGTGTAATTATTTAGAGTGGGATTTGTCTTGTTTGGAAATTGAACTCGATATATCTTTATTGCTTAAGTCTTAGAAAGGGTATTAAAATAGTGATCTTGTATTAAAACAATATTAAAGGAAGACTTGAGCTGACCAAGAGTATAGTTGTTCATTCTAAGTAGTGAGCCTTGTCTAAAACCAAATGACCCACTAGACTTATGGCAAATTCAGATGAGATTGGTAAATATTTAGGGATTAAAAATCAATATAACATTTAAATGTAGATTTGAAAATAATTCATCCTAGGGCCCAAATCTGATATGCTTGAAAGACAGTGGGGCAATAGCAGGTAGACTATCTAGAGTCACAATCCATTTCTACTGGCTGAGTGTGGAAAGAAAAACGTCTACAGCAAAAAAGTGGCAGCAGTATTGGAATATCTCTTCTAGAACAGGTAAAGATCAAAAGATCATGGGAGAAGACCTACATTTCATCTTTGGTCCAAAAGATATATTCTCCTGCAGTAAAGGTAACAGATTTCTGAGACCACTTTCTTTTCATGGGATTTATCACCTGCTCCCCCAACACAGCATTATCAACAGCACCACCTCTTTACCCACCACAAACACTTTTTCCATGAAACAAGGTGCCACACATTGTTTCAGGGAGGGAAGAAAAAGAACTTACTATGAATTTGGGGTCACTGTTGCATGAAGATTTCTCAAAAATATAATGATTTATGGATGTTTCCTGTGTTTGTCTTCATTATTATTGCTAATGTAAAAAAGATAGTGAGATGTAAAGAAAATTACCCAGAACAGGAAAAGAAATCTGGGCATGTATCTGCACTATTCCTTTAAAAAAGGTCTTTAAAAACTCTAGCTATGTAGACAATTTAGACTTCTGAAAAATTAAATGCCAATATAAGGTGCAGTTGCACACTGGCCCATTTGAAGTTATAGGTACCTGTAAATGTCCCCTTGTGTATAAGGAAGCTTAACCAACACAATACATAGACACATAAGAGGTCTATAAATCAAAAGAATATAAAATAATCCCATAGCATGGGTGTCAGATGGTCCTTGTTATGAACTGACTGAAACTTTAGATCAAATTTGCAAACATACTTTTTTCACAGACTTCTACTCCCCATCATGAAATTAGGTGATATGCATTAAAGCTGATGATGCAGTTGAAGTAAAGGCAGTAATGCACAGGTAGTTCAAAAGGAGGACTCAAATAGCTCAGAAACTGGCATAAAGCACAAGGGGACCATCCTTGTATGCCACATGACAATGCAGTTTGCAGCACTCCTGTCACAGCCATGCTGCAGCACCAGTGTTGTCAACTAAATGTGAAAGCTCTTTTCTTTATCAATTCTTAGTCATACTTAAAGTTATTGTGTAGCTCTCACTCCTACAGCCAAAGCAGGGCTATTGAATGAATCTCACTTTTCTCTCTGCTTAGGTCTCAGCTAATTCTTCTGCTACGTCAATGGGACTTGAGTGGCTCTCTGCAAAATAAATTACACTCTTTGGTACTGTATACTTTTGCAGTGACTGATATTACCATTCATCCAAGAAATCTGTAACAGAAACACTAACACTGGAAATAATAATATTGGTATTAATGAGATATGAATGGAAATGTGGGTATATGAAAGCACCAGAAAAAAAAATGTCAGAGCAAGAGTCGAAGGACTGGTGAGCAACAATTGCTGTGGAACACCATGTCTCTGTTTTTATACAAATGACCAAAGAAAGGAAGAAAAAACTCACTTAAATATAAGCTGATGGTGGAGCACCATGCTGGAGCCATAAAATACTCAGATAGGGAAAAAATGAAATTCATGAGTTTCATAGGGACAAGAAAAATATGAGGCAATGGGTACAAATACTCAGAACCTTACCTAAAGGCATGTATATTTCTTAAATTTCTTATTTTTAATTACAATAATCTACCACTGCAGAAAGATTCCAGAATAAGTCTGTATATATTTCCTCCCTTCCTCATAAATAAGTCATTTTGGTCATCCCATTATTATTTGATCTCATCCTAGTTTACCAGCATCTTTTCTTTCTGGGATGTGAAACAGTGAAAGAAATATTTCTGGAGTTCCTTCTGTTCACACCCTCTGCAAAAATTGGACCTTTTGATCCACTTGCATGGTTGCTGCTTGTTGTGTGAGTTTTATAGCAAGCACATAAGCAGTTTGCAGCACATAGAGCAGTGGCCTTTGTTTGCAGGTCTGATATTTCTTTTTAGAAACAGTGTCAAAAGAAGAGTCAATAGGTCCTTGCAGCTGCTTAAAGCATATTGTATAGCCTCAGAGGTGATGGGCATTTCTTCACTAGAAATATTTCAACACTAGAGACAGACCTAGGGCCTCTACTGCTCTTTGCAGCATTTGCTCAACAGCAGTAACAGGAGACTTTGTCTCCTGTTCCAGGAGGATTTATGGATGCTATTTCTATCCCTGCCACAACTCACTGTGAGGTTTTAGGTGAGCTGCTGGCACAATCAAAGCATGGAGTAGACACCTGTCCTGAGAATTGACTCTGATAACCAGACTGCAGTGCCTGCAATAACCTTGTCAGAATAAAATGTGCAGTGTACATCCTCTACCAGTAGGAAGTTTGGAATTACCACTGTTGGTGCAAGGAGAGTGAGTCTTCCTTTCATTCACACAGCAGAATATATGGTCTAAATCCAAGTTACAGCCAAGTGAAAGAGGAAGAACTACACACAAAAAGTGAGTGATGCTGACTAGCTGGCAGGAACAGTTTGTTATCATGCTCCTGTGACACTAGTAACAAGAAACAGGTCATTCTCTCTTCAGTCTCATCTCATCAACAGACTAGCAGCCAGCTGCCAAGAAGGTGAAGGCAGGAGAAGCACTCTGTTTCCCAGCTGCATCTTCACTCGGAGAAGAAACAGCTGAAGTACATTTCCCTGGGAAAACGGAGAAGCACACATAACCCAACAACTGGGAACTGTTCTGTCACCAACTGCACAGGCTAAGGGCACTTGTCCTACCTGACCTTCAAGGCAGGATGGTGGACACTTGTCTGAGAATAAAGGCTGCAGCTCCAGCTAGGGGAGTCTGAACCATGTACCCGTGCAGTGACTGATGCCTCCATCCAGACAGAGCTGCTGAAGGCAGAGGCTGCAGTGCAGACCTCAGGCTGCAGGAAGTGCTGAGACCTTTCTTCTGGGGCAGGGGCAGGCAGCAGACCTACCTGCAAAATGTGTTCCCAGGTGGAGGACCTCAGGTGGCAAATGGCTGTGAGAAGGCTGCATAGCATCAGGGAGGCTGAGAAGAAGCTGGATAGGTGGTTCCAAGCACAGTCTGCAGTGGACTCACAGCCTGCAGCCAAACAGCCAAAAACTCACCCACCAGCACACACAGAAGGGAGGAGACCTAATAATGTCAAAGAATGGAATCTTGCAACAGCAAGGACCTGTAGGATGAAAAGACTTCTCGCAGCCTGAGGTGCCCTTGCAGAAGCATTTGATGGCTCTGCAGACTGAAAGGGAAAGACCCATCACATTGGAGACACTCTGGAACTAAATAAGTGCCATCTGCTCCACATGTAACAACCACCACAACTAAGAAAAGGCAAGGGGTGGTAGAAGTGGGCAACTGTCCTCTGAGAGCTATGGAGGTACCCATTTGTTGACCTGACATGCTCCCTAAAGAGGTGTGCTGCTTACCAGAGGCTAGCACTGAGAAACTACTGAGCTTCATACAGTCCAGACTACTAACCACTGCTCTTGTTTCACGTGGGTGCCAGTGCTACAGCAGGAGCAGTCTGAGGTGTATCAAAATGGATTACAGAGCCCTAGGAGGGGTAGCAAATGTCAGGTAGTTCTTTCATCAGTCCCTCCAGTCAAAGGAAAAGAGTTTGAAAGGGTCAGACAAACCTAGAGATTCGACAGTTATGGGAACTGTCCCTGGTGCAACAGCCAGGGATTTGGCTACTGACATTCATGGGAATTTCTTTGAGAAACCTGGTCTACTGGAGGGGGCTGATGGGGTCCACCTGTCACAGAAAGGGAAAAACATCTTAATTTGTAGGCTTGCCAGGTTGGTTGAAGAGGGCTTTAAATAAATTTTGATGTGAGAGGGGAATCTCAATCCATCCCCCTCCTACCAGTTTGATGCCAGGGCCAGCTAGAGATGCCTAGATGCTGGGTAGTCTATGTAGGTCAGCAGGAAAGCACTTGAAGAGCAGCACAAAGGAATTCAAGTGACTCCATCCAGTAAGTTGGCTTCATCAGGAGTCCAACTCAAATGCCTCTATGTAAATGTATGTAGCACGGGCAATAAACAAGAGGAGTGAGAGACATGCACACACCTGCAGGGCTATTATCATATTGGCATCACAGAGACAGGGTGGGATGAATCCTTTGTCTGGAGTGTTGGAATGGAAAGACACAGGTTCTTTAGGAAGGACAGGCAGGGCAGAGAAGGAGATGGTGTCACCCTCTATGTCAATGTCCAGCTGCAGTGCATGGAGCTGTGCCTGGGCATGGATGAGGAGCTCACTGAGAGCTTATGGTTCAGGACCAAAGGAGGGCAGGGACAAGGTGATACTGTAGTGGGGGTTTGCTACAGGCTGCCTGACCAGCGACCAGCACAGGAGATGAGGCTCTCTATAGACAGATAGGAGCATTCTCTTGTTCACAAGCCCTGGTCCTCAGGGGGACTTTTCCATGGAGAAAAAAAAGCAGTCAACACAGCTGGGCATAAACCATAACGGAAGTTCCTGGAATGTGTTGATGATAACATCCTCCTCCAAATGATAGAGAATCCAACAACGAGATGTGTTATGCTGGACCTTGTTCTTACCATCAAGGAGGAGCTGGTGGGGAAAGTGAAGCTCAAGGGCAGGCTGGGCTGCAGTGACCATGAAATGGTGGTGTTTGAGATACTTCAGGCAGCAAGGAGGTCACACAGCAAGCTCACTGCCATGGACTTCAGGAAAGCAGATTCTGGCTTCTTCAGCAGTCTGCCTGCTGAGTATTATGAGATAAAACCCTGCATGGAAGAGGGGCCCAAGAAACCTGATTGATATTTAAGGATCATCTCCCCCAAGCTCAGGAGTGATGCATCCCAACAAAGAAGAATTCAGGCAAAAATGCCAGGAGGGCTGCATGGATGAACAAGCTGTTCCTGGACAAACTTAAACACAAAAAATGAAACCTACAGAAGGTAGAAGCAAGGACTTGGGAGGAATACAGAGGCATTTTCTGAACTAGGGATTGGGTTATGAATGATAAAGCTCCGACAGAATTGAATTTGGCCAGGGACATAAAGGGTAAAAACAAAAGCTTCTATAGTTATGTCAGTGATAAAAGAAAGACTAGGAAAAATGTGAGCCCTCTCTGGAAGGAAGTTGGAGACCTGATTACCCAGGACATGGAGGAGGCTGAGGTATTCAGAAAAATTTTTTCCTTAGTCTTCTGAGGTGCTTCTTCTCAGTGCTCCAGCTACGCTGCTGAAGTTGCAGAAGACAAAGGAAGGAACTGAAAGAATGAAGAAATAACCCACTGTAGGAGAATACAATGTTCAAGAGCATCCAAGAAAGGTGAAGGTGCACAAGTTCGTGGGACATGACAGTATCATCCAGGGGTCCTGTGGGAACGGGTGGAGGAAGTGGTTAAGCCACTATCCATCATATTTAAGAAGTCATGGCAGTCCAGTGAAGTTTCTGTTTACTGAAACATAAGCCCATTTTCAGAAAGGGAAATAAGGAAGACCCAGGGAACTACCTGAGAGAATTACCTGATGACTTGATGATCAGTTTCATATCTGTGCCCAGCAAGATCATGGAGCACATTGTTCTGGAAACTATGCTAAGACAGATGGAAAATAAGGAAAATTGGTAACAGCCAACATGGTTTCACTAAGGGCAAATCATGCCTGGAAAATAAGGAGGTAATTGGTAACAGCCAACATCGTTTCACTAAGAGCAAGCAGGGGCCAGAGAAGCAGATGGGGACAGGCCTGTTCCTCACTAGTCCTGGTACACTCTTCACAACATCATTTCCTGTGCTTTGCCTTATGCTGTTAAAGTTCCTACGGATAAGGGAGAGAGAATGGCTTGTAACATAAGTACAGCATGTGAGCTGTGACTTTTGTCTTTATTTCTACTCCAGGTCTTTGAATCATAGAATATGCGTTGATTCCCAAAGGAAGAAGATATTCTTCAACTGCTTCAATAGTCACATTTTTAAAAAATAAATCTTCTTTTTCTTCCATCAGCTCACAAAACCATTTTCTCTTTAGATTTTTGTGTATTATTGTCATTATTGTTTAAATCAAGGCAGCAGATTTACTGGCACCATAAACTGGAAGACTGACAGAGAGACTCACACAGAGTGTGCATTTTATATGTCCTGCCATGCCTGGGCTAGACTGACTGCATTCTCTCAGAAGTAAGAACTGTTTTCCTTTCCTTTGTCAGACCTTTTTCAGTGCAAGGTTATGCAAAGTTATACACACCACCTCGTTGGAGCAGCTCTCATGAGGAAAGCCCCTACTGTACCATGGTACGCTTTCTGCAGCAATAACCCTGCCAGTGTTGTTTCCACATCTCTGCAGATTTTTGGTGATCATAACAGAAGAGTAAATCAAATAGAACTACCTTCATTTCTGATGCATTAGGAATATGGTCATTGTGCAGCCTAAGCTCCCTCTTTTTTATACACTTGAAGACAGCTTCTTCAGTTTTATTCTGGGATATACAACAGAAGGGAGAACACCAGATGAATTGCCAAATGGAGAGGAATTAAACTATGCCAAGTGCTATCTGGAGTTTACTCACAGACACATACGCCACTATCACAAACTGTCTTGCTGCAATATTTTTCCACTAAAACTAAAAGCAGTGCAAGATACATTATTGTGCATCTCTTCATGGATCACAAGCTTCTTATGTACTCTAGCACCTCTGTATTTGTAATATATGCCCTGCTATTTCTGACATACACGTTGGTATATCCGAACCTATCTATCTGTCAGCAGTGAAAGTGTTATGCATTAGATACAATAAAGCTTCATAAAAAATAGGACCCCCATCAACTAAGGCTTATTCCTTGGGAGGCAAATAACATTTTCTTATTTTTTTGTCTAAAGTCCTCTGAGTTCTCTTACAGTTCTGCTGATCTTTTACACCTCACCCCAGACCCAGCTGCTCACATGCAGTGGGCATCCCTGTGTCCTGCAAAAGAAGAGCATTTGCAGGTCTGTAAGTATATTAGAAGTAGCTGGGCTTTCAAAGCTGGGTTTGTTGAAATACATAGTCCATCTTGTAATTGACTGTCAGCTTGATTTACAATGGCAGTTGTGATGGGTTTGGAGATTTCAGTCTAGAAGTCTCTCTGAAATAAATGAGGGGAAGAGTCAATCCAGTGAGGCAACTCGATTTGTTAATATCATAAAAGAACAGGGAATGGTTTAGGCAACACAGCAACCCAAAACAAAATGCACTCAGGACAGAAGTAGCCCAGACAGAGGCAGTTTATAAAACAAATCACAACTGCTGTAGAAACTATAGGAGCAGATAGAGGAATGAAAGTCATCAAGGGGAAATATAAAAATCAGTCAATTCAAAAGAAAAGCAAGGAATGAAAAAGCATATTTAAGTTCAAAAGATTTTGCCCCATCAGATGCTTTATATAATTGACAGGATAAGCTTCATAAGAATGTAAATCACATGGTTTGGGCCTGAATTGGTGGCACTATGAATCTTCCAGTCAACCATGGTTTGCTTCAGAAACATCGTGCCTGACCGTCTAATTTTTGTAAAATCCTGAAAGTCTGGTTAAACTAGGAAATCATTTAAAGGGGAAGGAAAGAAGATGCTGATAGAGATATCCATGTTCCTGGGTTGCTCTCTGGAACAACAGACCTCATCTTCACTCCTGAGGCTCTGAACACCTTGCATTTTGCAGGTTTTGCCTCTCCATTTTTAAAGTGAATAGAAACACTCCAGACAAAGTACGGTTAACCAGAACTGAGAGGACTAAGGGAAAACCTATTTTTCACCTATTGCAAGAACTTGTCAGCAGGGGGACAATATTAACACCTTGCTTTCTATCCAAAATTTTGTCAAGTTTGACTCCTGTGTTTAAGCTAAATTTCTTTGTTTAGACTAATACACCTGAGTTCTTCACTGAACTAGAATCATCCATTGGTTTTGTCTGGGTATAATAAATAGCAATAAAAAGCAAAGCAATGCTGACTACAAAATGTATCACATATTTTATGCAGAAACTTATATATGAAAATAGAACAGTTTTTGAAAGAGACTCAACAGATTAAGATGTGAATTATGACCTTGATTCTTCATGTAGACCCAACTGACTGATTTGGATAATTCATTATTTTGCCACCAGGATCCTTCCATCTCTTACTTTTGATTTCTGTGCTTTGCTGTAAGCAAACAATTTGTTAGTCAAAGTTAGCCATGTCAGCAAGCACCTGTTTGGTAACAATACTTTATGCATGCCAGTATGGAACTTGACATTGCTGTGGTCTGTCTCTAGGTGTACCAATCCTGTTGATCACACAGATTAACCCCTTTGGTAACTAAAGCATGCATAGATATTTGGTTCAAAACCTAAAGTTTCTCCAAAGTGAACTACGGAAAAAGTCTTGATTCATTAGCACTGCAACAAAGTCCCCTCTGTCCTCATGCCACTGATTTTTGAATGCTTGTTTCCAGTCAGCAAGGGGGTCAAACATCTATGCCCAACATCCAGTCCAAAGTCCCATTCCTAGTGCTCCAATTCCTTTCTTCCCTAAGGCACTCTGTTTCACTGATTGAGAATGTTTAATAATTTCTGGATTTCAAACCATTTTCCTCTGTTGGGAAATTATATCCATATTGTTTTTTAGTGACAATGTGTACAAAAAGTTGGGTTTTTTCAGCTAAAAAGGAGTATATTTTTAAAGAATATAATTCTGTTCCAATTTCTGTTGAAAAATATTTTACCTTGGAAAATCTAACAAAAGTTGTTCAAGACACGTCTTCATTCTTCTTCCATTACTTCCTATCTTCTTGGCCTCATAATTGAAAAGCCTCTTACCTTTCCAATCACATATATTTCCTAATCTCATATTGACTTTCCTGTTTCCTACTACTGCCAGAATGCCTTTCCATCCAGACGCAAAGCAATGTTCTATCTTTAAGCCTCTACCACAGTTTCTCCACATGTATCAGCTATGCTCTGTGTTACAAAAAGTCAGATCTATTAACCAGACATTTTCTTATGATTCCCTTGACTTAATTCATTGAATTTTATCTCTGAATATTATCACTTACCTGGAAAAAAACCTATGGGAGCTCATTAAAATTGCTTTCTTTTGCCCTTCTCCCAGAAGAGAATGTAGGACAACCATATTAATTAAAATAGAGATATATCCCAAAGTTTCAAGAACATTCCCCATGAGTAACATCCTCACAAAATTCCATCCGTTCACATTCCCCAAAATGTGGGTTTATATTTTGGCTGTCTGTAGTCCTCTTGGGATTGTTGGCTTGGGACTCTGCCTGGGGAAAGGACAGAAAGTGCTGCAGCTGCATAATGCTACTGAGATAAATCATTTACCACATTTCCATATGTGAATTGCTTTATTAAAGTCACTTTAATAGGGTCAGACATGTTGAAGTTCAAAATCTCCAGAGAGTTTAAAAATAAAACCAAGATGAATATGGGATTTGACAACAATGGTCTTCAGGGCACCGTTAGAGAAAGGGGCAACACAAAGGAGATTCAAATATGGCATTTGGGTATGATAGAGAACCAATAGAAATGAAGTACAAAAGAAAAGAGTAGGAAAGAAGATATGAAAGATATGGCTGAAACATAAGTTTCTCAACATATTGGAGGTCTTTGAAAACAAAATAAAATTACCATAACCAAACATAGTATCACTAGTGTGTTGTGATCAGGGAATTGACTTAAACTAGACTAAAACATAAAGAAGTTGATGTTTCCTCCAAAGTAGTTGTACTTGGAAGTAACGAAACAAAACAAAACAGAAGACTGAGAAAGGATAAAACATAAAATACCTAGAGTTCCCTGGAAGATGAGATGCAGCAAGAGGAAACCTGTCTGGGAGAGCTTTCTTTCCAGATTTCTGAAGAGTCATTGCTTTTCAACACAGAACTCTACTCACCAGGAAACTCCACTCCTCAGGACTGCCAAACCCCCAGCCCAGCAAGTAAAGGACAGTTGCTTGGAAAGTAAGTTTCACTCTGATACTAAAAGAAGAAGCAGCAATTGATTCTGCTTTGTCTATGCTCTGTTCAAAAATGCAAAGACAATGAAACTGAGAAAAGCTCCTGTGAAACAATGAAGGATTTCAAAGGATGGCAAGGGAATAAAATGTAAGAAGGAAGGGATGACCAAAGCCAGCTTTCTGCAGAATACTGGAAGCCTTTGAAATAAACTTGGAAAGGACATTCACCAAGTTCAGTAACATTCGTATGCTGAGATCTATATAGATAAAATCATCCTTTGCATTCTACATCTTCGTTGGGTCCATCTGTTTCTCAGCTACTACTTCTACTCAGCTTCTGCTTTGAGTCTGGTATTTTACATGTTAAAAGAAAGATGAAAGGAGACATACCGACTAATGCATACTCTCAGAGAAGGTTCCTGTGAACATAATGGAGGACAGAGAGCTGGAGAACAGAACAAATCCAAAATTATGCCATTGGCATCAGAATTCCTATTCCAGTTTTTGCTGCTTTAACTGAGAGCAGAATCCAGCTTTATTTAGCACTGGTCAAAATTTCTTCATTATAAATGTGTGTGCCTACTCTGTGTGATCCAGCATCTACAGAGAGAGACTCTACCTGCACTGTGGGACTCCTGTTCTTGGGATGCAAAACTAAAAATAATCTGAGGTTTCTGAAGCATCAACGTTCATATGGTATCCCTCTACAGTAGTCATTGCTCTCCAGCTGAGGTCAGACTTCCTCTTCTCACAAATAAATGTGAGCCAGCATCCTGTTTTCTCACCTTCTGCTCAACCTTTCCTCTCGTAGTCTGTGTAAAGTACAGTAGAAAATACAAAATGAGAGGGCAATGCTAGAAACAGACTAACAAAGCAAAGTTCCCCTATGGGGGCTTTGAAAATAAGTACAAGAAACTGGACAAGTAATAAATATTACAAGGTTCTGTCTTTAGCACGGGAAGGAACATGGCCAGAATGCACTGGATATGCACTGCAGAATGCACTCCAGAGCCTGATTGTCTCTAAAATGCCTGAGAGAATTTGCAGTTGCAGAGCAGCCACAGTGTTCCCCAGACAGATATCCTTTATTAAAGCCCTCGCCCTGTCAGTCTGCTCATGATGTTCTGCTACCCCATTGTCTACCATGGGAAGATTTCTGTAACATATGGGAGCTGCACTACTGCAGCATCTCTCCTGTTGGAGAGAACAGGGGAAAGACACCTCCATCTGCCACTCAGAAAAAATATACTGAGTGCATGCTTGATTTCAGAGCTACCGGATATTTTTTTTCTTTCCTTTTCTTTTTTCCTACTGCTGAAAACATCCCTCTTACAAAGGAGAGGGGAGTTTATTCAGCTCTCACGAAAGTTCATTGGCTCACATTAGAGATAAATTTGCCCCTGGGGACTCCAAAGTAAGCAGTCAAAGAATTTTGGCATGCAAAGAATCGTTCCTACTCCTAAAATCCTTTCTGGGGCAGGACATATTCTTCTCACCCACGCAATGAGCAAGCTCTGCAGAGCAGGAAGCAGAACAATATCTTTGCATCTTCTCCCTCTCACTTTGCTTTCTTCCAACCACTACCTCATATAACTGTGTGGGAGCTGCCTGTCGAGTGCTGCTTAGCCTTTACCAGACATGGAATACATGAACATAATCTCCTGTTCTTCCCACCCCATGCTTCACTCAGCCCTGGTATCTTGCCTGAACACTGCCAGATTCAAGCTTAGCACCAGACTATAAAACCACAGAGGTCCTCCCATCTGACGAGAGCTGTGGAAACATAACATCAATCTTAATGGCCTCCTATTGGCAGTATCTGGGATCATCCTTGCTTGCCCGAAAGCATTTATTGAGGTCAGTAAAACCACTCTGACATTTATGTGTTGTTTGCAGAAGGAAAGGAGTGGGTAAAGACTTACACTGGAGGCTGAGTCTCCATTTTATCAAAGCTATTTGAAGAGTGCTATTTGAAGAGTCAAACTAGATTTAGCGAGGTGGTTCAGGAAGGATCAATGGAGCTTTATTTCATATAGTCTCAACTTGAGAGGCAGAATTCCTTTACCTGAAATTGCTGTCAAGCCATTTCTCAGTAGAATACATGTGGGTTTTATGCAACTTTCCATCATCTTCTCTCCTTAAAACCTTTTATCTAACACCTGAAAATTTCAGCCCTTGAGGATACATTATTTGACTTTTACAAAATGACCTCTGATTCATCAGGATACACAGAAAAACCTGATAGTTACAAAAAGGCCCAAAAGAACAACATTAAGCAAGCTCAAAAGCCAGGATTCACTTTGACATATAAATAAAAACGACAAAATTTCCAGGAAGAAATTCCCCTTTAATTTGTCTATCAAGCAGTCCAGGCAGTGGCAGCCTTTATCAAGTTGTCAATACTCAGAAAAACACTGTAATTTGGACCATCACTGCAGAGTAGTGCAATCAGGTCAGCAGACAAGAGCATCTGGTTCCACCATGGCAGGAGCAGCAGCTCAGCCAGGCTGCTTCGCAGCTCACCGAGAACAAAGCACCTCACAAAATAAGCCCTCTCCAGACTTTTCTGTTTGTCCTTTTGAACATCTCAGAGTAGCTATGCCAAGTCAGCCCAGCCTACTCTCAGCATTGGTGAGGTTCATTAGCTTTTCTTAGCCCGAAAGAAGGAAAAGGAGACAAACCAGGTCACCATAGATAAATAACATTTTCTTCATCACTCCTCCCAAAATCCTCAGAGTGCAGAAACTGGGATCTGAGACCTAAGTCCTCTCCTCTGGTGATTACAAGTTCTCTGAAAATAACAGCTGGATTTTTACCAAGGATCTGTAAAAGTCCTTTTAACTAACATGAGGCTTAAAATATTAACTCATTTCTGAGACCAGACTGTGATTTTCCTGATTCAGCAGTACTCACTCAATGTGTCTGAAAATGCTTATAAATTTAATCACTCAGTGCCCAAGTGGATGACAGATGGAGATAGACAAAGTGGTGATGGCAGGGGTGAAGGGTTCAGTATTTTATTTCCCCTTTTGTTCCTTAGTCAAACAAATGGCAGTCAAATAATACCCTCCAAATTTCCCTGTCTCTGCAAGTTAATGGCAGCTACAGGACTTAAAAATGGTATGCAATGTAACTCAAGGCTCAGCTGGGATTTTTCATGTGGAATGAGAGAAGAAAATATAATTGGAAGGCTTGGTGGCTGCATGATGCCTGTTTCTTATTTCTCTCATTGTACCTGACAGTTAAGTGTGAAATTTGGTATTCAAAAAAAATATTATGTTATACTTGAAACCCAATAAACCTGACTATGGATCTTTTAAAGAACTAGAAAACAATGAACTGTTCATTGCCTATAGGAGTATTTCAAGTAGCCCTTTTACTTAGCTGTTATTCTTGACCACTTTTTCAAATAAATTAATTTTGTACTGATAAAAAATATCAGAACAAGACTCTTGGAACCTAATGTCCTCTAAACAAAGAATAACTGTAGCATATGAAGCAGCAACACAGCCTCTCTATCTTTCATCAATATTACTATCCTCTTTTGCTTGGTACCAAAGAAGCAAAGCAATCTATGTCTTCCTTTGAGTCATCTATATCTCCAACCAGGTCTTTTGGTGTGGAACAAGAAATGCCAGGCTTGTTCCTAGGTAACCTCTCTTTAATGCACTGTTTTTTATCCATGGTCAAATTTTGCTGGCCTGTTGTCTATATTGTCTTTATTCTCCCTGTCAAAAACACTTGCTGTAGGTGTCTAAAATAGCTCCAAATGCTTTTTCCTATTCTTCTTGATTCTTACATTCTTCTAGTTTCTTCCTCTGTATCTACACATTTATTATCATTGACCCTGTCATTTTCTACATTTCATTCACTGTGAATACATCCATCATACAGTTATGGCAATTGTGTCTCTTCATATCCAACAGCTGCATCTCACTCCAAGCAATGACTGATTGCTTTGCAATCTGTGTCTATGAAAATTTAATAGTAATGGACTACAGTAAAAATTCTTTTGCTGCCCATAGTGGTTCTCATTTTTTGTCCTTTGACTGGTTTTCTGCTCCCGAAGAAATTATTTTCTTTGCTAACCTGGAAGCTAAATCTTTGCTATTTTTTACAGTGGGTTTTTTTTTTGCTTAGCTCAGTAATGGTCTGTTGTTATTGTCCAGACGGGAGCCCCAGGTGGGATCTAGGCCTCAGACATCAGCTGTTTAAACAAGTGGAACAGCTGTCATTAATCTCTGCTTCTGGAGCTCATAACAGAAAAATGGAGCAAGTAGGGAATTGGTTCTCAATAAAAGAAGCGTCCTTCAGCCTTGCACTGTTTCATGTCCAGCCACTAATCAATATATATTGTTCCCATAGATCACAGTAGTGGCAGGTGAGAAATTGCTTGGACTAGAGGCTTGTGTAGAGTGGACATGTGAGGATTTCCCATGCACACTACAGACAAATCAATCTTCTAGAATAAGACTTGAAAGAAGTATCAGGAAAAGGCAAGAAATAATACCAAAGATATTTGGGAGCATATCCTTTGTGGGGAATATTTAAGACAGTAAGAAAGCCTGGTTCTTGTCAAAAGGGTTTTTTTTGTACTTCAAAGATCAATACAAACATGTTAGAAGATATATCTTTGCAAAAATATTGGTAGCTGAGAGCTAACTGTGAAGTGTCACCTGCCTGCACACCAGGCTTTAAATTGTCTTCCAGTACCTAAAGGGGGCCACAAGAAAGCCAAAGAGGTACTTTTTACAAGGGTGTGTAGTGACACAACAAGAGGAAATGGCTTCAAACTGGCAGAGGGTAAGTTTACATGACATATTAGGAAGAAATTCTTCACTGTGAGGGTGGTGAGAGAGACAGTGGAATAGGTTGCTCAGAACATCTGTGAATGTCCCATCCCTGGAAGTGTTCAAGGCAAGGTTGGATAGAGGCCTGAGCAACCTGGTCTAGTAGAAGGTGTCCCTGCCAATGTCTGGGAGGTTGAAACTAGGTGATCTTTAAGGTCCCTTCCAATCCAAACCATTCTGTGTTTCTATGTTTCTAATGCCTCATTCCCACTAGTGTCTTAAACATCTGCATCCTCTGGGTCACACAAGCCATATTTCTCTATATTGCTTCTGTGATATGATTGCCTTATTCCTTCTCGCACTTTCTCCTCTCTCCACCAAATCTCTCTTTGCCACACCGAAGCTATACTCATAAAGAAAAAGTTATTCTGCTTACTTATGCAGGAAAATTCCCAAGTGCTATAAGCCAATCCAGCCTCCCCTTTTCACTCTCGAATGAGCAAAGCAGTTGTTATGAATATAACTTAGATCAGTCCATACAAGCAACCCCAAGATGCAAGATGCCAATATGATTTAGACATAGGAATGTAATCTTCAGATTACTGCTGAGTCCACAGAGCTGAGTTCATATTGGCTGAGGCACCACACTGAAGTTTGACCGCAAACCAGTTGTTCTTATCCTGTGTTTGATTCTTTGCTAACAGTAACCAAAAATCTGAAGCTTCAGAATTACATTTCTTACCAGAGGTTGTACTTACAAGAAAATCGGAAACAGAGTAAAAAAATCAGCAAAATTTAAGTGGTATGGTGTTCAAACTCTGTGCAAAGGCTGCTATTTCATGGCTCATCACAATCTTCTCTTTTCACTGCTGGACAGTAGGGTAGGCTAGTTCTGGCATCCACTTGACTGAACATCTCTGAAGGAATGCTTTAATGGGCCCAACAGCTGTCTTTTCTGTTAAGATCAGAGGGTACCTTAAAGTGGGTCACAACAGAGAATAGAAAGGATCTAATGGCTGGGACTTTGCTCAGTGTGTAATAGAGCCCCTATGTTTTCAGCTGCTATGTAGGTTAGAGAGAGAGTCATTTCAATTCCCAGAAGGAAGAAAACACTTCTGGTTATATTACCAAGACAAATAGTGCAGTGAAATCAGTTCTGAGAGACAAGAATTGGTCCCAAAAGATTGACTGAGTAAATTTTCAATACAATTCAATTCATACCCTCCAACGTTCTATTTTTAACTCATAAGCAGGTGGTAGGCAGTACAGAAAGTGGCAAGCTCTTTTATATGATCAATATTTTAGACTCTTCAATTAAAAGCATGTTTGCAGGCTTGAGGAAATCTTTGAGATGAGGCAGAAGGGAGAGCTCTGTGTGTGAGAAGAAGAAAGCCTTATTTTCTCTATTAGCACCTCTGTACCTATTTAAATTCTGTCATTATTTGACCAAGAGGACAAGGCATCACAGCACATTGCTGTTGAGTGGAAGTGTGATATGCAGCTCCATTCCAGAACAGTGGCCCCAGCACCCTGCCAAGGACATGGAGAAATTGAGCATGAGTTGGAAGTTTTGCCACTGCTTAGTGAGATGGTGCCATTGTCACACAAGGACTGAACACACTGTTGTTCTTGATGCCTTCTGTCATCCATCTTGCCATTCTCCAAGGGCCTGACTACAGATGGATAAACTCAGGGAAGCTATATGTTACTACAGATATGAGCATTTTAAAAAAGTGAAAAAAAAAATATCTCTGCTCTGGAACATTATCATTCAGTTTCCTTTCCCTCCTTGAGAAGACTGGAAATGCCCACCAGTGTTGCACCTCTTCTTCCAAGCTGAGGAATGCCCTGCTGCAGTTTGGCAGATCTGGGGTCACAGTCCACCCACCGAGTCTCTGATGACTGCCAGGGTTGTGCATGGACTGAGCATATGCTGATGGGCTGCTTCTGTTCACTGGGGCTTCACCCACATGCTGACTTGTTTTTACAGACTTTCTAATGAGCACTGAGACCAGACACCTTGGATTGCTCTGCTGCCTGGCTCCTGACAGATGTTTTGAAAAGAACATTTCACCTTTTTTTGCTGCATGAAAATGATTCATTGAGGATGACATGCAGTGAATATTCAGACTCCCCGCAATTCTTGAGATAATATAAACTTTCTTATCCCATAAATGGTAGCCTATAAGATGTCCTTAGCACACGTTGTTTTATGGGATTCAGTATCTTTGGTACTCAGATACTTCTTTTGCCATCTAAGAAACAAGATTTTGATTGATTTGCTTTATAAAAGGCCTTTTATTACGGTCATGACTGCTGAAAGTGATCACAAGCAAGTTTTTCTTTTGTTTTCACTAATTTATTGCCAATTACATGAAGAAGTATCCCATCAAATGGCTCATACCTTCACTGTCTAACTGTCCTTCAATGAAAAATGTCTATTGTCTGCTGGCAGAGAGAAAAGCAGACTTTTGTAACCATGTTGCCATTAGCTGTATTTTGAGCTGGGAGTTCACTGACAGTTGTTTGCAAGGTACTGAACCAACATTGCAAATTGGCTTGGCTCCAGCTGTTCTTTGGAAGGAGTGTGTAAACAGTGTACCTCATTCAAACCCACCACATTTCAGATGCGCTTTTGTTGCAAATTTGGGATAACAGAACCACATTACTGCAACAATATCACTTCCAGACTACAAATTAGTTGTCATGTTCTGTTATTCTATGGGATGTTACTACAAAACCACCTCTCACTAGCTAAATCTGAGTTATCCTCTGGAAGTGCATCTCTTTCTTTCCACTGATTACAGTTATCTTTGTACTTTGATCCCCAGTGGAAGTACTTAACTTAATCCAGACTAGATGGAATGAAGCCAGTTGTGTGCATCGCCTCTGAGAGCCATGGAAACTGCTATAATCCTGACATAGTCAGAAATATAAAGACTGTATGATTTTTAGCAAGATTGCTAAAGCAGGTAGTACATATCAGGCTGGATCCACAATTTGTGATGCTGAAAATATTCTCATTGGAACAAACATTGTAGCCAGATCAGAGGTGGCCTGGCCTGCCTGTGTTAACTTTAAACATATTTAAAGAACAAATTAGGTGAGAAGTCCTTTGTATGGACTTCTGTGGTGTTTGGAGCAAGAGGGCATTTTAATCAATAGAAGTTCTCAGGGAGTATAAGACACATTGTTCTACAATGTCCCCCAGTTCCCAGCCCCTTGCAGGCTGACAGAAAGGGTTTTTTGTAGCCAGAGACCGTGTTGTGGGGCAATAAGCCTGGCCTTTCCCCTTTCCATTGTCTTCACTGACTTATGTTTGAAATGTACATGCCCAAACCTTACCTGAGTTACCCTTTTTGCCAGCAGAGATAAAAACTAAGATATGCAGCAAAGATGTAGCATTAAATTATTTTGGCAGAGCTAAGATTCCTTGCTCGGAGTGTCAGTCAGGAGAAAGCAAGAAGACAGCAAGAGAAGAACACTGATAAGGCAGCTGAAACTGAAATCCAGAGAAGAGTCTTTTGAGGCAGAAAGGCAGCAGCCGGGCATAGAGCATTATAGAAGAGGCAGAACTGGTAGCATCAGTAATACTATGCCTTGAATACTGCAAGACTGTGAAAACGCCTGCCATTTGAATGTCTATGGCTGTTGAAGATAAGCCGGACATGAGTGATGCTAATTAGCATCTCCCTATCTTTTGTGTACAGTCACTCAGTTCCTAGCGCCATGGTAAAAACACCCTAAAACATTACTGGTTAAGAATGACTAAATCAACTTTTATCTGAATTTCCACATGTTTCTTATAAATATTCATGTATTTATTTTCACAACATCCTTATTGCTCCTTCAGAACAGAGGTTTAAGCACCTGAATGACGTAAACTGCCAGCACAAAGGAGACAGACTCTGATTTTCTGAAGATACAAGCTAATGCCCCAAAAACTCACCCTACATGACAGTCTACATCAATTCAGAAACACGTACAGTATGGAGGAGAGGGTTTTCATCATCCTCACTTCTCGTGGCCTTTCTTAGCCAGAAGATCATCCTTTCCCTGTATCATTGCCCTAGCACAAGCTACAAGACTGTATCTTACTTTGTTTAAATGGAAATAATTCTTAAAGGAGTGTAATGAAGTACCAAGTAAAAAAGTTCTACTTATGTATGGTTTGAGTTTTACCTGCATAACTTCATTAAATCTTTTCCAAAAAAACTGGGATGTGTGACAGATATTTAGGGTTTTATACAAATAACCTCACTAAGCAGAGGATCTTTACTGCAGCCTGCCAAATTTCTAACTGCTCACAACACTCCTCATAACTTCAGGCACAGCATCTTAGCCAGCCATGGCTTCTGACTGCTCACTTGTAAAATCTATGTTAAGCCTTCAGTGCCTTGAGGATCCATACTTTCTTTGTCCTTCTCTGGATGGATGAAGATGTGAAACTAGGGCTATGAATATTTTTCAGCTGTTCTTGAAGTTAGAATTCCAGTTCATAGCATTGCCACTAGAATAATTACTTTTTATATTTGTCATTAATTCTAGTTCTTTTTAATGCATTAGGATAGAGGCTGTAAGAACCAAGGGAATGGAAACATTGGAAGCTACTTCTCACACATCAGTGAAATAATAAAACACTATAAACTGAAAGTGGAACATGAGCTTAAAAGAACAAAAATGCATCTGGAAATTTTATTTATGTATCAAAACTAATTATTGCAAGTTCCACCTCGGTAATACTTGAGGATTTCATTACAAGATTTAATTGGACTTATATGTGCTGTAAAAGATTTTTCTCTTTTAATTGGTAGCAGAGATCAAAGTAAAGAGAATGAGAGACAAACTTGGTATTTGTTTCATAAATTCATCTTTTGACTTCATTTGCATTTACATGGTTCCTTGGAGCAGCTCATAGCACAGGCTTGTATTAACATGCCAAAAGAGAATCTGCTCCTGTTTTTTCAGTTCAGTGCTTCAGAAATTTGTCAGAGTCATTCAGCCAGTCAGATCTTAATTACTAAAGGATGCTAGTTCAAATCAGTCTTGTATATCCTGCCTCTCCTTATGCCTCTTTCAAACAAGTTTGGAAAAAAGACAAGTAGGAGCTGTTGTGCCATTTTACTGCACTGCCCATTGTGGAACCACAAGCCTTCTTTCTCAAGGGTGAGTGATTCCTTGGAATACCTCATCTGAATTAAGTTTATGGGGCTGGACCATAGCCCTTTTAAACTTTACCTGGCCTGGTAGCACAAATATTTTTGGCTGATTCTGTCTCAAATATAGCCAAGCTGAAACAGCTTCTTCAGAGCCCAATGCTGTTTTGTGCAGTGACCACCACCAATTCCGACCAAGCTGGCACCAAAACCTGAAGCACTATAGCTGTCCTATCTTATTGCCATAAGTTTAAAATGAAATATATGGAAAAATTAAAAGCCTGTAAGAACCTCATCCCCACCACTGCTTTTCACAGCACCATCCAAGAATTACTGGAGCTGAACCACTATGAAAGACGGTAAGTGAAATATCTCTTAGACTGATGGCAAGACACTTCTAGAGCCAGTGATGAAGAAGGGACCTTGACGTGCTTGAGAGGTGGACTGATGCAAACCCCTGAAGTTCAACAAAGCAAAGTGCAAGGTCTTATAGCTGCGTGGCAGCAATCACAGGCACGTCTACAGGTTGGGCAGAGAAGTGATTGAGAGCAGCCCTGTGAAGGACTTGGGGGTGACGGTTGATGAAAAACTCAACATGAGGTGGCAGTGTGCGCTTGCAGCCCAGAAACCAATGGAATCCTGGGCTGCATCCAAAGGAATGGGGCCAGTAGGTCAAAGGAGGTGATTCTCCCCCTCTACTCTGTTCTTGTGAGACTCCAGCTGGAGTACTGCAAACAGTTCTGGTGCCCCCATCATAAAAAGGTCATGGAACTGTTGGAGCAAGTCCAGAGGAGGTCTGCAAGGTTGATAAGAGGACTGGAGCATCTTCCTTATGAAGACGGGCTCAGAAAGTTGGGGCTGTTGAGCCTGGAGAAGAAAAGGTTGCGTGGAGACCTCATAACAACCTTCCAGTACCTGAAATGGCCCTACAGGGAAGTCAAAGAGGAACTCTTCACTAGGAACTGTAGTGATAGAACAAAGTAATGGGTATAAACTGAAAGAGAGGAAATTTAGATTAGATATTAGGAAGAAATTCTTTACTGTAGGGATGGTGAGATACTGGAGCGAGTTGCCCATAGAGACTGTGGATGCCCCAACTCTGGCAGTATTCAATGACAGATTGGACAAGGCCATGAGTAACCTGGTCTAGTGGGAGGTGTCCTTGCCCATGGCAGGGCAGTTGGGAATAGATGATCTTTAAGGTCATTTCCAACCCTCAACATTCTATGATTCTACGTGGATTCTTTCAGTCCAGGGAATCAATAATAGCTGAATTCATTAATTCTGAGGCAGCAGTAGCAGCAACAGGGAGCTTTATCTGCCACCATCTTAGGACTGTGGTGTGCAAAAGCTGGCTAGATGCTAGTGCTGCATCAGAGTGGGCAGAGGTGCCCTACATGGTAACAGCTCAAAGACTAGAGGTCATAATAAAATGATGAGTGGCTTTAGGGCCTCATTGGTGAGACCACCAAAACAATATACATTGGTGACATCAAAATATCTCTTTATAAAAGCCAGGCAGCATTTGTCATCTGTGCTCAAGGTGAATTAACCCAGGTACATCACTGTACCTTACATTATAATATTTGACATCAAGCTGCAAGTGGACACAGCAGCAGGGACAGGAAAAGGGGTATAAACAGGCCTCTTAAATGTTAAGTATTTATGCTGGCAAGTTAGGAGGCAGAACGAGCAACAGCTGCCAAAGAAACTGAAGAGTTTGCATTATATTTATCATTCACATGTTCTTGACTTGATTTGTTGTATTTTGCCAAAGACTAGCTGTGTCCTTTTGTCAGTTACACTTTTATTTTATAAGCAAACTCAATGTTTTTGAGGGAAGTATTGCCTCTCAAAGCTGGTATTTAATCTTCCCAATTTTCTCTGTGTTTCAGCTATGTGTGTTACATCTGTAAGAGGCATCTGTCCCAGTTCTGGCCCCCCATCCTCAGAGAAAGGTTTCACGTGTCAGAAGTGTACCACCTCCCAGCCTCTTTGCTTGAAACTGTGAAAGTTGCCAGCCTGAATTTCTGGCTCTGCAGCAAAAACAAGGTAGATTTTTTCTAAATTTGAAAATACAAATAACTGCATTCACATCACAGAAGAAGAGAAGGTAGAGGAACATTGTTTTCAAAGGCTCTTGACCTCCTTGCTGTCACCTTGCTCTGTCACTTTCCAGTGCTCGACTTTGCCAGGTAGAAAAAGGAAACCACAACATTTACACACATATTTCCAGAGGGCAGAAGGCCAAAATGTCATTTTTCAGTTGCTTTGGAGAAAGGACTCAGGAAAGGCAAAACATGATGCTGATTCAAATGACACCATCATTTTTTCTCTGTGTGGGTCCTGGGACTTCTTCTCCACTGAAAAAATATCCTGTTTCCTATGGTGTTTGGACATAAAATGAGTACTAAGGAGGAATATTTTCAGGAAGCTACTTAATTTCTTTTTCTCCAGCTCATTCTAACTCTCACCCTCTCCTTGAGATGGCCCAAGGGATTCAATAGTTGATCCTTCCCTTTCTTTTCCAGATATTAATTAAAGAGCTCAATTCTCAATGCATTTATTATAATAAAATAGCCATGCATTGCAAAGCAATCTGATTTTCTCTACTCCACACAGGCCAACAAGATAACCACTTTGGGGACTTAATAAAATGAAAGAGCTGAAGAGTTATTTAGAGCCAAGCTGAAGATTCACATGTTTGAGCAGATCATGGGTACTTTATTATACACTCATCATTACAAAAAAATTCTTATTCTATGATGAGACAGAAAGCGGTCAGAGGCACTTGTAGGAACAGCCAACATCTCACAGAAAGTATGTGCAGTCATGTCTCTAAATTATTAGTTTCTCACAGCTAAACAGCTGTAGAGCTGGATGTGGCCCATGATACAGATGGGCTACAGAGCAATACATTTCTTCCTAAATCTAGTGGTACTGCACTGTACTAGGCCCTATAAAGGGACAGATGGGAGGAAAGGCTACAGCTTCTTTCTGATGGTTAGTATGCCCTAGCGGCAATGCTGGGAAGTAAATTTTGCTCTTACCTGGTGCTTTTCCTATTTGGGAAAATGAAGATTTTTGAGATATGATAGTCCTTACTCAGCAGCAGAGAGTTCACATGAAGAAAGATGTTCGAAATGCCTCACCTGTAGTGTGTACATTACCAGATACTAGAGAATACAACCACAATATACAAAACCATAGGAAATCAGACTTCATTAGTTCTTTTGGTCTCAGAACTACATGTTTTTATACGACGGTAGTTCTGTTGTAAAAAAGCTTTTTATTGCATGAAAGTTCTCCTGCATTCATAATCCTCTTCCTGGAACATCCTAATCCTCTGTTTGCACAGATGTGTCTATATTTTGAAGTGTTAAATCATTGAAAGAGGACACGTCACAGACCAACAGTCAAAAAATGGCTTTTGATCTTTGGCATATCAAAATATACATTGGGGACTGATCTCCCCCTGCCTATGTAATCATTTTACATCTTTTTAAAATGAACTTCAAGCTTTTCCACTCTGATTCATTGAGTTCTGACATGCTTTATGGCTTAGTTTAAATGACAGCATAAGCAGTAAGACAACAGAAAATCAAGCACTGTGATATGGGTACGCCAGCTCAAAATGGATAAAGCAAAAATAAAAAAGATTAGCATTGTGGCTTTCATGCCAGCAGTCCTAATATCATTTACATATTCTACAGGAATCCCAGGAAAATAGGGATATAGGATTGGCAGGGACTGCCTGGGTCATTGAGTCTGGTTCTCTGCTACCATTGGCAACAATATCATCTAATCCCTTTCATAAATCCTGTGACTTGACAGTGAAATACAGAAAACACAGGAGAGAACATTGGAGCTGTTTAGAAGAGCACAGAAAAGCCCACAGTCTGTTTATAATTAAAAATGCAATTGAAGTTATACAGGCTTTTAATAGGGATGAACTAAAAAGTTTGGGTTACTTCAGCTCTGACTCCAACATTTTCTGGCATGCAGGTGGGAGGGGGTTACATGTGAATATCTAATGCAAGAGATTCACATACCTCTTTCACATATAAAGAGGTACTTTGAGATCTGAGATTTGATTTGAGCACAAGCATGGTTGAAAAGTTCCCATGGATCTTGAATAATCAAGACTGGTTCAAAATCCTCCTTTATAAATCACTTGAGGTATATTCAAGATTATATTTAAATAGTAGGTTGCATGTTGACTATAGAAAAGGCCAAAGAGAGAGAACAGCCTAGCTTAATTCCTGTTCTACACAGGATATCAGAGTCATTCATCTATGACATGGAGAGTTCTGACAAAACAACAGGTGTTTCCAAGAAACTTTTGAGTCTCTGTTCCATTTGTAATTCAGACATTTAATTTTGTCTTGCTGCTTTGCAAGTTTCATATAAATAACCCATTGCTAGTTGAGTTGGCTGCCTAAAGGGAAAAATTCAATGGCAAGAGATTAGCTGGAATGGCTTCCTGGGACCAAGAAAACTAATGTGGAAACAATCCATATTGTAACCTTCTATAGAGCACGTGTCAAGAAGTTTAACCTTTTGCTGTTTCCTTGTCAGTGGTTGATATTTCTGTCTGTATCTTAGTAGGGGAATCATAAGTGTCTCTTTCAGAGCTCTTCATGCTCCAGACTGTATTATTAGCCAAACTATAAGCAGTAAATAATCAAGATATTTGAATCCATGCCAGAAGCAGAAGTCCAGATTGTCTCTTAAGCTAAACAAGGCTGTTTCTTGCTTGTCCCCTATGAGAGACGGTTCTCAGTGCTGAATCAAACAAAGGAGGAAGAAATCCATAGCTTCTTATCAAGCTTGTTCAATTTGGACTGCAAAATGGCTATTTTGGGCAGCACTAGGTCAAAGCTAAGGTGTTTCAGTGTTTTCTTGTTGTCAGAAACTCAGAGTGGAAAGAGGAGTGAGTTGATAAGGGAAAAAGTTTAGCCGGTACACAAACTTTGCCACAAATTCTGCTGACCCTTACATATCTTCACCAGTCACTGTCTCACACCTTTTGAAAAAATACAAACTGAGGTCAAGCCTGTGCCTCTTCCAAACTGTGGTGAGATTACATGATGTTTGTAACAACGTTCTAAAGTGAATTTTTTTTCACTTTTACTGTATATTATACTCAGTTTTCCACAGTCTGTGTAAAATTGTAGCGTAACTGCAGATTTCCATCATGAAAGTATATAATTATACTAGATAACCCTTTGCTAGGGATTGACTAAAGGATGCAGAGATGAAAGAGGCACTAAATCAAGGATCTGATGCTCATTTGGAATATGTTGCAAATGAGATGCTGGGGGAGAGAGGAAAATGGCCAGTTCATAGAGCTGATACCATTCTGACAGAGATGTTAAAGATAACAAGACAGTGTACATAATGAGCACCTCTGGCTTCAGAGCCTTGGGAAAGAGATGACAGAAATAAAGAAGAAATGTGAGAATGCCATAGCTTAATCCTAGTGGGCAACTAGGAACGCACCCACACATTCACTGCCCACGTGGGATGGAGGAGAGAATCTGAAGGGTAAACTGAGAAAACCCATGGGTTGAGATAAAGACAGTTTAATAGGTAAAGCAAGAGCTGTACACTCAAGGAAAGTAAAACAAGGAATTCATTCAGTACTTCTCGTGGGCAGGCAGATGTTCAGTCATCTGCAATAAGGCAGGGCTCCATCCCATCTAATGGTTAGTTGGGTAAAAAAATACAATCACTCTGAACATCCCTCCCCTTCATGCATCTTCTTCCTCCAGTTTTATGTGTTAAGTGTATTGTCATATGGTTTGGAATCTCCCTTATGGTTGGCTGAAGTCAGCTGTCCAAGCTGTGTCCCTGCCAAACTCCTTGTGCCCCCCAGCCTCATCACTGCTAAGGTGGCACAAGAAGCAGAAAAGCCCTTGACTCTGTGTGAGCAGTGCTCAGAAGTAACAAAAATATCTGTGTTATCAACACCCTTTCCAATACAAACCCAAAACACAGCCACATGCTACCTATTATGAAGAAAATTAACTGTGCCAGACAAAATCAACATAGAGAAGTAAATAAGAGTTAAAACATTGGCAGAAAATTATAAGTGAACAACTTCTAGCCTAGTTCCAGCAGTCCTTACAGGTCAGATATGCCAAGGAAAATGACAGAACTGAAAATCAAAGGGAATAAAAGAAAAAACAAAAGTGAAGTTTAGTGTTAAATTTACCTGAAGTGTTCCAGTAATGGCCTAACTTACCATCAAATCCCTCTTATAATCACTTTGCTCAACATACAATGTTGAAATTTCTGGGTATGTGTACGACAATAATTTCTTTATATTTATGCTCAGCAGACTATCCTTTCTGCAACATTCCTATCTACTTCTGAATGTTAAATTTTATTTTCACATAGGAATGAACTAGACAGATCTGTAACAGTTCCCTTGAAGGTTTCCACAACTCACACAAAACTGACCCAAATCATTGACCCAAAACTAAGTCATGCACAGAGAGCATATGCTTTTAAGCAAGGTCAAGAAGTATAGAGGTGAAGAGCACACAGGTAAATATTTCTAAAGCAAAATAACCTGGGTTTTTTTCAAACTGACTGAAGAAAGAATACCTGAGTGCAAATGCACATGGAAAATTTAGGACAGGTTTTGCCAGCAGTTAAGCCTATTAGATATTCACATTTCTTAAAGAAACCCTCAAAATACACTTTTATGTCCTTTTTGAAAAGTTTTATAAAGTTTTAAAAACTTAAAAGTACTTTCTTAGACACTTTTTATTCTGAAGTTCACTTTTTCCCCACTTCCACTGTTAAAATTTAAGGTATCCCCTTGTCTTCTCTGAAGTGTATTCATCACATACCCGAAAAAGCCCTTTCACTCCCTGATAAACATTATATGAATATTCCCTGTCACTTGCTTAGGTCCATATTTTAATTAGTTCTTTCCCTTTGAAAAAGCAAGGAAACTCAGCTATGTAGAGAGTTCATAACAGTGTGACAAAGTCTTCACACTTTCACCACAGCAGGTGCAACTAGTAAAGTGAGTGTCCTAGAACTTGTGTCCTGACAGAAAACCCTACAAATACCAGATGCTACTGGCCTTTGCTTTGATAAAGGAATTTTTAGATTCATTATTCCAGTAGGTGCTGTTCTCATTCTCCTGATTGTTACAGATAGCATCAATATTTCAATCCCTGCTGGCAGAATGGAAAATGAAGGTGAGGCAATAAGTGCTATGGACCTGAGGCAGCACTGCTCATCCCAGGGTCAGGCTGTGGTGGGGAGAGCAGGGACTGAGCAGCTGGTCAGGTGATAAGTTGAGAGACACTGGTCCGACTTGTGGTCCCAGAGATACACAGACAAATATGAAAGAGCATGTCAAGCGTAGTGCCTTGCAGGGCAAGAGAGAAGGCAGAAAATCTACACAGCACGTACAAATGAACACAGGGATGGGCTGCTCCATACATGGGGCAAGATAACATGGAACAGCCATGCCAAGACGTGGCAAGGATGATATTTCCTGAGACTGAAGGTAAGAAAAGGGTAATTTCTAACAAGAGCAACAGTAAGAAACAAAAGAAGATGAGAAGGGAAAGAAAATGAGATAAGGTAAGGAGGTCTTCTACAGAAGGTTCAAGCCAACGTAATGTAAGCAAACCAAAGCAGGAAGAAAAGGACCAGGTACATTCACCCTTATGCAAAAAAATAGGAAAATGCTCAATGCTGCCACATGTTGGAGAATAAGGAGAATAAAATTAATAAGAGGCATAAGAAAGAGTAGTTAATTATGCCGTACTTTGTATGTCTCTTCTAATAGTTAGCAACTGCAGCAGCAACTCACTTGCTCCTCTTCCTCTGGAAAGAGGAATTCTGGTAAAATGCACTCAGATAGTGAAGGGTCCCCAGTGCCTTTCCTGCAGACTAGCACTCTCTATCCATGGAAAAAAACACCTCCCACATCAGTTTTACCAAAGACACATTGAGTTGAGTTGTTCTGGAGGGAAGGAGATGTCACTTTGGTCTCTGGCCATTCAGTCATCCGTTTCCCTGTTCAGTGCTCTCGCATATGCACTGGTGAATAGGAATAGATATGGACTGAGGAGAGAAATTACTTGTTTATTACCCAGCTTTAAGCCTGTGCAGCAATGCTCAGCTGTGTACATGACGCCTAAACGCAGTTTGCTGATGGTTGTCTCAAGTCTACCTCTTGCTGGGCAGAGTTCATTTCTATCTGAAGCACAAGAGCAGAGTGACTACGGAAAAGTCACAAAATTACAGCAAGGTATTTGCAAGGGAAATTAAACATACTAGCCAACAAGTGTTTTCAAAGCATGTTAACAAATCCAGCTTATCTCACATGCCAGCTCTCCTCCACCCCGTTCTCATTCTCATTGAATAGACACTAATTGAAAATTATGCTTTCAATGTGAAGCCGTTTTCTAATTTGGCCTTGTTTAGAAGCATTTAGGAATCCTATGGTTTGTTGTATTTCAAAGCAATTTGCATGAACTCCCCTAGGAAGTCAACAAAGGGCACTACCAACATTTTGCTGGCAGATAGCAAGGGTTTCTACTCAGCACAGAATATTCATGTGCTCCAAGAAACACAGATTCTTGAGGTAAAGGAGATAGCTGGAGAGATCCAGTGCAAAACATCTAGGAAATTGCTGTAATATCTATTCCTCTTCAACATTTTTTGCAATCCTTTAGCAATCCTAAATTCCTTGGGGTATGCACAGAACACTATTGAATATTTAAATAATTTAAAAATATTTTTCATGCAAAAGGTAGAATTGCCTATGCAGTATAATTAGACACGGTCACAAAGATGCTTTCCAGGCTTTAAGTCCCATGTACGCAACACACTGCATCTAAAATCTTTTCATTTAATTCTATACACTTCCACACATTTATGACAGATGAGTATACAAAGCATAAAACATTTTGTATTTACACAACAAAATATGTAATCGTGTACTCAGGCATGCACTACACACATGCCTATATATTTGACATGTGCATGATGCCAGACATTTTGTATATGCACGGGGTGTGCATTATGTTATATGAGTGTCTTTGCAGATCACACAAAGCACAGGAACAGCCTGCACCTTACACCACGCAGTTGCAGGACCTGCACACAGGCAGGCATGCCAATAAAGTTCAGATTACTTATATCTGTGTGCATTCAAAAGACCTGTGTTTACTACATCTTCCAATTTGTATGTGTGCAATATATGCCTGTACATTCATTTACTTAATACAGTATGCTATGGAGGAGAAAAAAAATATTAAGAAGTACAGTGAAGTCTTCAAAAGACAATTTATTAAACAGAAAGCCCAGTTTCTAATATTACAAGAGTTCAGATTCATGTAAGACCTGGTCTGCATGGAAAAGCTTAGTTGGCACAGCCATGTTCAGAACATAAAAAGCAACCCGATTAATTGACATCCCCATGACAACAAAAGTCCTAGAACTATGCCAGAAAAAACCTCTTTGGCAGTCTAATTTCTCTAGTTCATGAGATGGGAGAAAGGAAAAGAATATTTTGCTTCCTTTTTAGTGTAATCAGAGATTGAACTTGCCATCAAATTTTTTCAATGTAACAAAGGCCTGAATCTACTCAGGATGATTTGGAATGGCTCAAAAGTGCTAGAGAAACACTATTTAATTCCAGTTTAGTTAAGTTCCAAGTCAAAAGGAATCAGCTACTTAGAGATCCTAATTCAAACTATGATTTGGAGCACAAATGCTGCAGACTGTGGTTTCCATAGCCGTGTTTACACAACCTGCTAAAGCTCACAGTATTTCATCCAGGTGTCAGGGACCTTTCATTATTATATGCAATTTGAACACATATTCCCAGTATTCCAGGTATTTCACCCACACTGCTGGTATTTTTCTGAAGTATGTCTGGATAACATTGCCAGAACCAGCTAAAAACCAACCTCAGTCATCAAAATTCTTCTTTTCCTTTTGTCACCGTCTAGCTCCTTCTGCATAGCCAGTGTCGTTTTCACACTCTTATCATCCAGAACAGACAAAAACAGTGCTCCGTGCCATTGTAAATGCCACTGCAAATACACAGAAGCTGTGGAGAAGTTTTCACAGTTTGCTGCCATGTGGCTTTAGCACTTCCAATCTGTCACTGTGCTGCAGAGCAGCTCTCACATGTTTTCAGAAGCAGTGGCAACAGCTGTGTCACCAGCAGCAGCCTCAGGAGCAGTGGAAGGCACAGGAAATCAAGCTGCTCAGTCTGGGAGCTGGGTCAGCATCCATGGCTGAAATGTTAGTTCTGAATTTATCAAGCAAGAGGCGAGTGGAGGGGGAGGTCATAAAATCATAGAATCATAGAACAGGTCAGGTTTGAAGGCAAGGAAGATCATCTAGTTCCAAAGATCCATCCAAGCCAGCCTTGAACACCTCCAGGGATGGGGCATCCACAGTTTCCCTGAGCAACTTGTTCCAGTACCTCACCACCACCACCATAAAGATTTTTTTCCTAATATCTAATCTAAACCTATTGTCTTTCAATTTGAACCCATTTCCCTTTGTCCTGTCACTACATGCTCTTCTAAAGTCTTGTTTCACCTTTCCTATAAGTTTTCTTCAGATACTGGAAGGTCACAATCAGGTCACCCTGAAGCCTTCTCTTTTCCAGGCTGAACAATGTGAATTCTGCCGGCCTTTCCTCATAGGAGAGATGCTCCATCCCTCTGATCAACTTGGTGAAACTCGTCTGGACTCACTCCAACAGGTCAATGTCCTTCTTGTGTTGAGGACCCCATGGCTGGTTGCAGTATTCAAGATGGGGTCTCACTAGAGAAAGAAGAGGGGAAGAATCACCTCCCTCAACCACTGACCATGCTGCTTTTGATGCAACCCAGGATATGATTGGCTTTCTGGGCTGCAAGTGCACATTGCCAGCTCATGTCCAGCCTCTCATCCACCAGCACACCCAAGTTCTTCTTGGCATGGCTGCTTTCAATCTGTTTTTCTCCCAGTCTGTACTGGTACAGGTTGCCCTAAGCCAGGTGCAGCACCTTGCACTTGGTCTTCTTAAACCACAAGAGATCTCCACGCACCTATTTATTGAGCCTGTTTAGGTCCCCCCGGATGGCATCCCGTCCTTCAGGTGTGAAAACACTACCACTCAGCTTGGTGTCATCTGCAAATCTGCTGACAGTGCATTCAATCCCTCTCACTATGTCATTAATGAAGATATGAAATAACACTGGTCCCAATACGGACCCCTGAGGGACACCACTCATCACAGATGCCCATTGGGACTCTGAGCCATTGACCACTACCCTCTGGATATGACTATCCAACCAATTCCTAATCTACTTAATAGTCCACCCGTTGAATCCATCACTCTCCAGTTTGGAGAGAAGGATGTTGTGGGGGACTGTGTCAAAGGCTTTTCCATATATTACATCTGTAGCTCTTCCCTCATCCACTGGTGTAGTTACCCCATCATAGAAAGCCAGCAGGTTGATCAGACAGGATTTTTCTTAGTGAAGCCGTACTGTCTGTCTTGAATCAGCTCCATGTGCCTTAGCAGAGCTTCTAGGAGGATCTGTTCCATGATCTTCCTAGGTACAGAGGTAAGGCTGACAGTTTGGTAGTTCCCAGGGTTTTTCTTTCTTCCCTCTTTAAAGATGAGTACTATTCCCCTTTCTTCAGTAACTTGAATGTTCCCCTTACTACCACGACTTTTTGAATATCATGGAGAGTGGCTTGGCAGCTATATCAGCCAATTCCGTCAGGATTCTGGGATGCATCTCACCAAGTCCCATAGACTTGTGTATATTCAAGTTCATCAGGTGGTCATGAACTTGATCTTCACTTACAGTGGGAGTGACTTTGCTCTCCCAGTTCCCATCCTGCTGTCCATCCACTCAAGAGGTGTGAGAAGAGAGGTTGCCATTGAAGACTGAAGCAAAAATATTAAATACCTCAGCCTTCTCCTCATCCATTGTTAGCTCTTTGCCAGCATTGTTTATCAGACAGGGTACACCTTCTTTGACCTTCTTTTTCTGATTAATGTTACCCATAGAAGCCCTTTCTGTTATTCTTTGCGTCCCTTACCAGGTGCAGCTCCAGTTTTGCCTTGCCTTCCTCACCCCCTCCCTATACAGTAGTACGTCTACTCTACACTCTTCCCAGGTTATTTGTCCTAGTTTCCACTGCCTATGCATTTGTTTCTTGCCCTTTAGTTTGACCAGCAGTTCCCTACTCAGCCATGCCAGTCTCTTGTCTTCTTGACTGATTTCTTGCAGCTGCCATCACTACAATCCACTTAGAGATTTAGGCATTCCCTACAGCCTGAAGCTTGGATGGCAACACATTTTTTTTTGCGTGTTTTGCATGGGTTTTTTTTGTGACCACTGTCTGGATCACTGCATCTTTTTTAATGAGTGTAGAGGACTTGGCCCTGTGCTGGGTGGACACCATATCTGCACTCTCTTACCAAGTGTATGACCAGCAGCTCAGCTAACAGCCTGTCGACCCACTCCCCAGTGTCCTTCCCACTCATCTGCCTGCACAAACTGCTGCACACGTGGTTGCACCGCGTCCTTCTGACACATCACATTCTGTTGGATCACTCCATTCGATGCACTCCTGCTCGCTTGTGTTCCCTAGAGCTGTTTAAATACCAGACTCCCTCTTGGATAGATGATAAGACTCCTTCCTTCTCCTCTATGATTCTACATATTCTACTACTTCTATGATGCCAGATTCCTGTCTTTCTCTATGACCCCACACAATTTCCTGGCTCTGTGATGCCAGACTCCCTCTTATCTCTATGATGAGACTCCTTCCTTCCTCTTTTTCCTCTTTATTTCTCTAATTCCGCTTTATTTCTCTAATCTCTTTTTTCGGCTAAATTTGTGGATATGACTTGGAACAAACGAGGTGTAAGGGGTTTTTTCAGACAGTCATGCGTCACGGCTCCGAATACTGCAGAGCGATCCTTTCCCAAAGGCCTGGTGCTGTCCTGTTTGCGGGAGCACATCCCCCTGGACTCGCAGCGGCTCCTGTGCGGACGGGGGAGTGCGGCCGCGGCCGCGGGGCCAGAGCGCCGCTTGCTGGTACGCTTGGGATGCGCGTCCACGGGATTGCCGTTCCCATGGGAAAAGAAGCGCATAGCCTTGGCGGGGAGAAATTCTGCGAGAAAATCCGATTACATCAGAAGGAATCTGTAGGAAATCTCTGCTCTCTGAAGACAGCAGTCAGATGCTTGCAACCATGCAGGATGTCTTTAATGTGTGCCAATAAAAGGCTTTACAGCTGTGAACACTGTTATGCACTCACTATATTACCTTGTGATACCTGGACACCATTTTCTGAAAAATACTTTACAAATCTTTAAGATGGGTGGGGGAATAATTGCTATATCCCTTCATTTGTAAAACTATGCTCTGTTTAAAACTCAAGCCCATTTCTAAAAAGTGAGATTAGAAGAATTCAGGATCAATTGCTCATCTAGCACAAACCAAAAAATGGACCTTATTTCAGCCACTTTATTATCCACTGGGTATCTGGCCCACAGAAACCTTTCAGGTTGGGTACATGGGGATTCATGTGATTAAACCATTGTTCCAGTGTGAAGTCTTCTTTAAGCATGTCTTCTCCTTCTGTCATAATAGACATTATGCCCCATCTATGGCTTTGCCCCATCTATGGCTTCGCCTGAAGTCTGTCCTCCACCAAAGACCAGGGCAGTTGCGGGACAGGAATACTAATTTTTTTTCCTCTGAGGGAAAAAGAAAATCTTATTGATTTCATAAGTAAATTATTTTTCTTCTGGAGAACCTGCAATGATTCTAGGATACTTGGTTTATGGGCAGTGTACAGGAATGGGAGTCAAATGTATGATACCACTTCATCATGAAATGAGTCTGTAACTTACTGTAGGGTTATCTCCATGTGTATGGGCATGAGAAGATTGGGAATAAAGAAGAGATGAAAATCTTGAGTGATGGTCAAACTAATCATATTTTGTAAAACTAGGGGACTTGCACTGAAGAGTCTGACTGTTGACTCAGTCATTGAGAATGACTATGTGTCATTCTCAAATGCGCATTTCAAGCTTTTGAGTTTCTAAAAATACATTTTAAAAAATATCCCAACATTAACAGAGACATCCCTGACAAACAATATCTCCTAATATGTAACACCATCAGTTCTTCATTCATGTTCTTTCCATATATATGCTAAAGAAAAATTGTGATTAAGTTTAAACAGGTTCATTATAAAAAATACGTCATAAGTGAAAACTAGAGATGGAAAAATGGACATTGTTGTAAGGAATAAAATAAAAGAATTACGTGAAGTAACAAGGAAGTACATGAGGGAAAAAAATACTAACATCAAAGGGTAGAAATGGAATGAACCTCAGAGAAAACATTTTGTTAATGTGGGTCTGAATACCCCTTTCATTTTATGTGTTCTCTGTTAGAAAGATGATGAGTACAGCTGAATGTCTCACTGCCAGAGAAGATAAAAAGTATAATTCCAAGACATATAATATATGTTATGATACAATATACAAAAATGTGATTAAAATAGTTAGATATAACAAAATATATGTTATTATTGTATATTTGAGACTGCTTACCATCCCACCCCACCCAACAATCTCTCTGTAGCGCAGCCAAAGTCCAGCATTTGAGTTCATCTTAATTTCCCATCACTCCAAGGTATCTCAAGCACCCCTTCTGCTCTGCCATGGAATACAGAGCCAGCCTTTCCAAGAAGGTACACAACTCCTCTCACACCCATCTTCATTCATGCCTACTTTTCTTCCCACAACTGCCATGCATACAACAATGCATAAATGCTATTTATTTATCAATATTTGCTATAGAACGTAATCACAGTTCAATAACATGTTGTTGAGGAAAAAAAAGCAAGAAAAGGAGATAATGAGGCAGCTCGATCTATATAAACACTTTGGGGGGGAGTAAAACACAGTTAAATGAGATGTTCCTCTTTCTTCCTTTCAGACCAAGTTGTAAAAGTTTGCCATGGTAGTGCCGATAAAGATGATTATAGTTTTAAAATCTGCATTCAGATGTAATACTGTCTGGAAGATGCTGGAGGACAAGAGATTGACATCTCCAAATAGCCACCAGGTTGCATTAAAAATATTTTTTCTCTCATGTTATATTTTGTTCCCACTACTAAGATTAGCATATTCTTTTGAGATTACTCTGGATAAATGTGATGGTCACCAGCACAGGAAGGGGCAGGATGTGGTTAAAGCTCTCTTGGATCTGACAGAAGCCACAAGCTTCCACACCCTCAGACCTCATCACAGCCTGCAAGAATGACATGGATCCACCTGTGGACAGGTAAAGGCACTGGAGCTCTATTCAAACAGGGGGAGAAAGGTGACTGATGCTGTCACTGCTGCCACTTGCTGAAACACTGTGATAGTAGAAGAAAAACAGAAGGAAGGTAAATGATTGATGCTGCTGTACATCCCTGCTGTATGTGGTCTGCCTGCACGTACTCTGGAAACAGATTAGGGCTTCAAATGCCTCCGACAGCACCCTTCATCCTGCTGGGAAGGATATTTAAGAGAGGTCCCCCACTTTGCTTAGCTCGGCCTCAGATTGACATAAGAGAAATCCTCCTCCATTTTAAGTGCCTGTGAAACTTGCAGGATGATAAAGCACCTTGAGATATGAGGAGAAGGCGCTGCTACAGCCTTATAACTTTTGCCACACTTTATATTTGGTCCTTTGAGCCTAATGTACATGTGCTGCCTCCATTGACACTACTTACAGGTACTTCCACTTCTATAGGCCAGAGTTAGATAGCATTTTTCTCTGCAGGAAAAGATGAAAGTCGGCAAATCACAGGAAAGCAGTCTCTTTCCCGTACCAGGAACTTAGCATGCAACAGGCACTTCTCGAGCACCTTTCATCGTATTTGTATACGAGAGACAAAAACAGGGGCGCTGGTGGAAGGCAGCGATAAGGGAAAGAAGGAGGAGGAGTGTGAAGAAAAGTCCGGGGGGGGGGGGGGGGGGAAGGCTGCAAAAGGTAAAGGCCATGGCACATTCCTGAGCAGACGAACGCACCCCGTACCAAGGCCCCGGGTCGGGACTGGGGCCGGGCGGTTAAAACCAGCAGACGGTGAGCTGCCCCTCAGCCCAGGCGGCGGCGAGAGCGCGATGCCTTTGGGCGTCATCCGGGGCCGCTCCCCGCTGGAAGCGGCCACCGCGCGGGGGCGCGCAGGGGTTCCGGGCCCTGCTGTTCCACCTCCCGCCGTGCGGGGGCGCGGCACGGGCGGCGTGGCGCGGCCGCTCTGGGCCCGGCGCCTCGCTGGTGCTGACGGCGCGGCCTGAGCGGGAGCGGCGGCCGGAGCGGCGGCGGCGTCAGCGGCGGGCTCGGTGTCACGGCGGCTCTGCCCCTTCCCCGCCGCGCCATGCCCACCGTGGAGGAGCTCTACCGCAACTACGGCATCCTGGCGGACGCCACCGAGACGGCGGGCCAGGTGCGGCGTGACTGCGGCCTGCAAGGCCTCGCTAGGCCTCGGGCTTGCGTAGCGCCGCCGCGGGGGGGTCCGGGCCGGGGCGGGGGGGGGGGGGGGGAGGGGGGTAGAGTGCCGCCGGAGGGACTGCGAGACCCCCGCATGGCCGGCAAGCCCGCGGGGCTGTGCGCGGGGTGGGTTTGCTCATGACCCGCGGCGGCACGGGGCGGGTGGAGCTGAGTGAGCATCGCGCCTGCGGATCCGCAAGGACGGCGCCAGCTCACGGTGCTTCTGCAGCACTCGCGTCGTGTTGGCGGCTCTCCTTTTAAGTGTGGCGTCGCGGGTGTTAACTAGTTCTTACCTAGTCAGGTGGGGAGTTTCGCCTGGCGAAGTTCGGTCTTTAGAAGAAGACAGCGGTAGCTATGCAAGATCTGATCCAGCGCAAGTGCAGATCTGGAAAGCCTCTGGCAGGCTGTCTTCCTAAGAGGCTTGTTGTGGAGTCTGCTGTGAAGTCTATCATGAGTCGATAACCGCCTGTAGCCCTTTTTTTTTATTTCCTTAAGGCAAGAATGAAAGATCGACCCTCACGGCTGAAGATTTTATCTTCTGTAAAATCCTGGCAAGGCCTACCATTTGTTTATACAGTTACAGAATTATTCAAAAAAAAGAGGATGACTTTGTATATTACCAATATAAAATATTATGGCTAGTTAGCACTAGTTTTTGCAGTTTCATTAGGCCCTTATTTTACTAAATGTCCACCTGAAAAAGCAGCAGGTACTTTTTTTCCGTGTGTTTTTCTTTTTTTTTTTTTTTGTCATAATGTTCACAGGTAGGAAAGTAGCCTTGCACATATCTAGCCATGGATTTTAAACTAGATGCTACTATACATAGTCACTTGAAAAGTTCTGTGAGAGAACAAATCATATGGTGGTTGTTTTGGGGGAGGGTGAAGTTTTTTTCAGTTTAGTTCAAAAACGTTCACTTTGCTTGTGTAAGTATGCCCTAGTGAAACAAAACATCCTGGTAGACAGTCCAACAAAAACATAACGTCAGAACCAAAACCAAAGTGCAAATAAAGTGTTGGGAACTACAGGGAGAGATGCAGAGTAAAATGTGCTGTTACTATGCTGTTTTACAAGTACGTGGTCCATCATCATTTTGGCTATTGTGAGTAGCTTTCATGAGGTAGGAATGGCCATGTTAAGTAGACAAACTCCAGCATTATTAAGAAATGCAGCCTTTGACAGGGGAGCAGATGTGTAAGAACCTCCGAGGGTAAGTACAGAATGATGATCCCTAAAGCGCTCTCCCAGCTTTACCCTTCTCCAGTTTGTGGGCTTCCAGAGCCAGAGACAGCATCTCTGTAATGAGTGTAGCTTGCTAGATTGTTCTTCAGTGAACTTTTCTGATGCTTTGTTTAACGGATTATATTTCTGGCCTATAAATGTGTGGTAAAATGTTCCATTACTTCATGAACCTTTGTGAAGGAGTTACCTCCTTTGAACTTGTCATTTCATCTTATTTGATGTCTCCAATTTTTGCATTCTGAGAAGCCATGAGTAATTTTTCCTCGTTCATCAATTTTATGCCACTTACTGCTTTATAATCTCTTCAACAACCATATGAACGTGAAATCTCACTACAAAAAGTCACAGTCACCCTGTGAAAAAAAAAGAAATGTTGAACGTGGGCATGGGGACTACCAGAAGTATTAAGAGGAGTTGTTTAAAAGACTGGAAGTATTGAGCTTGTAAAAGAGTGTTTCAGTTGAGAAAGGGGCTTAGGTATGATGAGTCCACTTTATGAGTGAAATGAAGGTGAGAAGTTGAGAAAAGCTATTAGGAAGCAGTCTTAAAGAGGAAGATGAACATTTCTCAATAACACGTTGTGAAACTTGTCACAGGGCATTTTAGGGTATGAATTGATACAGGAACTAACCTAGAGAAGTTAAAGGATGATAGGGCAATTGACAGTTACTAAAAAGGAAGGTCTGGACATTCTCCAGTGTAGATGTTCCTCTGTTACTGGGAGGAAATGTGCAAAACTGAAGGATCATGCTGCTTCTATAGTTACCTGTGGTTTTTCTTGAGCATTCCATGCTGCTAGGTACAGGGTAAAACAAACTCTTTCCTGAACTGTATTTTGCCTGAATGGTAGGAGGAGTTAGCATGCAGGAATACAAATTCATGGAACACAGGCTACTCTCTTGCATTGCTGTATAAATGCTTTTTGATATGTATTAAGTAATGTGTTCTGCAAAAATAGTGTTCTTAATGTACAATCTGAGAACCTGTGTCTGTAATGACATGTGCTCATTGCTAGTCTGTGCTGGCATATTCCTGTCTTTGCTGTTGAGTGCTCTCTGTTGGCACAGCTACAGAGTAAACTGGATGGGGATGTGGATCAGCTGAAAGGCAACCGGTTTTTTCATGGGTTATTCTTCATGCAGATCTGTATCCCATCCCAGTTCAGAATCTGTCAACACAGAGAGCTATCAACTAGCTCAAGGGAGTGCTTAAGGAACATTGGCACTAAGTGTTAAAATGCAGCTTGCTTTGAAGGGCATTAATGCAGTGTACAGCTTTGTAAATTAGTATCTGTAATTGCTATGGAAAAACTTCCATGAATTATAGGGGTGGTGATATATGTGGCTCTGTAAAATTTAATGTAAATAAAGCAAAGAAAATGTCCTGTGCTGTCAATGTTGCCGTTCAAAGTAGGATAAACTGTCTAAAGCATTCTGTTCACAACCATGAGGAAAATTAGAAGATTCTGATTTCTGCTGGTATGCTAATAATGCTGACTTCTGTTTCACAAACACGTAACTAACCACAACAAAGACTTCAATTATTTTAAAGTTTCAGTCCTGCAGCACAAAATCGGAAACACCTAAGTGATTCTAGTTGGAGCAGCTAGAGGATGTTCTACTGTTGCTGAAGTGTTTATTTCTGTGCTTCAGCCAGGGGTTTCTGGGGTATTTTTTGTATCTATTTTCTGTTAACAGTTCTTTCAAGCACTGTGTTTCATCTCAGAATAAGTTAACTAGATGTCAGAGATGCTGTAGCATCTCTGATTAGCAATTGTTCATTAACAGTCATTTGTGATCCGTTGCAGTGGCACAATTGTTGGGAAAGGTAACCTCTACTTAAGAGACAAAAAGCGAGGAGACAAAAGGCATAAACTCCTTGAAAAACTGCCCAAGTTCAGTGACTGATCATATAATTTCTTGCACTAATCTAATCACAGGTGATGTGTAAGAGCTGTCAGCCTTAAGGCCAGCAGTTGGAACAGTGAGCACTTGAATAGACAGAAACTGGAATAACAGTAAAAGCCAGGCAACAGAGGCAAATTTTATGAAATTGGCACAGTTACATCAGTCTGAGAGAACAATCTACTCCTTTGTAAGAAGCTTGTATAATATAGTTCACTTAAACAGTTGAAGAGATTGGGCGAGAAAAAGTCTTCTGTTGTCTTGAGAATAACCCAAGATTTTTCCATTTATATACTCTGGTTTTCCTCTTTCAGCATAAGGATGCATACCAAGTGATCTTGGATGGTGTGAAAGGAGGTGCCAAGGAGAAGAGACTTGCAGCTCAGTTTATTCCTAAGTTCTTCAAGCATTTTCCTGAGCTAGCTGACTCAGCTATCAATGCCCAGTTGGACCTCTGCGAGGATGAAGATGTTTCTGTAAGAATAATAACCTTGTAACAAGTTGATACATTGAATTTATATTTTGCTATAATTTTCTCCATTTTTTTATCAGGCTGTGTCTTTAGGGAGAGGAGAGTTGGTCTTTTGACAACTAAACATAGTTGTATTCCTGCAGTTAAAGAATTCACTTTGGAAAGATGCATCAGTTTTCATTTGTCTTTTTCGCTCCCATCATTGATCAAAGGAATAGCTCTGTAGAAAGAAATTTGCAGATTATTTGAATAGCATTTACATGTTTCCCTATCAAAAAGCACTCAGTGGTAATTGGTTCTGATAACTCCTGCTGGGAGGCAAGAAAATCTTGTTTGCACCTGAGAACCATGGGGATGTGATTCTGACTGTATTCTTGCAGAAGTTTGAGATGCTTCATACTGCTTCTGTGATATTGGTAGAAGCTGTACCTTTGAAGATCTCTGTTTATCTGGTCTTAAACAATTTAGAGAGATCATTCAAGGATTTTTGTCAGTGCTGGGAACTGTAAACCGTAGGATTTATTCCTGCCATATGCACAACTGTGGAACTATTAGCAAATAAAACTGTTAGCAAATAAAACTCTGTAATAACACATATTCCATGCTTTATTTTGTTGATCATATGAATAATTTTGTGAACAAAGGTACTGTTTGAATTTGATTTTTCTCCAGAGCTGCTTATGTCTAAGAAAAATATATGACTTTTTTCATAAATATGTGAAAATAGTTGTTTGTGGTTTTTTATGTAATTCTTGACATCTTAAAATTTTTGTATTTCTACTATACGGACAATTTTGGCAGATTCGACGACAAGCAATCAAGGAATTGCCTCAATTTGCCACTGGAGATAATCTTCCTCGGGTAGCAGACATACTGACCCAGCTTCTACAGTCAGGTAGGAGACAATCTCCTCGTGGCACACCTAAAAATATATGCCATTTTGGGTCTGTAAAACATTGATTCATAATTTATCCCAGGGCCATTCATGTCCTTCTTCTGTTCTTTTTCGCCCACTAATTGCTGTGCAGTTAGGCTGCTGCTTCTGCTGAAAGGCCACTAATCATCCTAATCTAAACTCAGAATCTTTCTTTTAAATAAAACAATTTTTTTTATTCAAGCTTTCCGAAAGCATCTGTAGAAAAAGGCAAGGCACAGGGGGAATCTTTACAGTTATGGACTGCAGCAAATTGCCTTCTGAGAAAAGAGTTGCTGGATTTCAGTCCAGGTTCTGGAACTTGAAAAATCCTAAAGGTGTTTTCTTTCATAGAGTGCATTTTTGATGCAAAATAAATATTTCTGGAGTGCAAAATCAGATTTTAATACACTTTTAATCCAATTAGTTATAGAGTGCTAAATTTAGGTGTTTAAACTTCTATTAAAAATGCTTGGTTAAGTCTCTAGGATTCTCAGAAGATAAATGTTGGGTTGGTTTGGGTTTTTTGAGACTTAGGCATTTCTCCATTTAGTTCAGGAGGAAAATTGTTTCTGCCACCTAGAGGAGTTAAAAAAGAAATTACTTTATTTGACGTTAATTTAGTGAAGGTCAGCTTGTTAATACAACTGTTCCTTAACATAACTCAGTGTATTGATTAGTAACTTCCCTTCAGGTTTTCAGTCCTATTAAGTTTATAATGTTAAAGTTTTGGCAGGGAGGCTAAAGTGGCAAATAGCTTTGTGTTTTGCTTCCATCTTTCATAATCGTGGCTTTCAACTTCCTCAGTCTAGTAGCTGTTAAAAATACAGGTTATGTTTATCACTAAATGCTGAGGATGGAATACTTATTGTGTAATTACACATCAGTGATCTTTATTTTTTTGCTCTTACCTTTTCATTTCAAGTATATGCATATCAGATTTTTTTCTCTCTCCAGATGATTCTGCAGAATTCAATTTGGTGAACAATGCTTTGCTCAGTATATTTAAGATGGATGCTAAAGGTAAAGGACACATTTTTCTGTGTATGTCTTTTATTAATACTTCCCAGTCTCTAGTAGGATGAGAACAGGACTCAATTTTTTATCTTAGTACAATGCAAAACTGAGACACACACGTAACTGTTTGGTTTTGCAAACAATACTGAACTTAATAGTCATGGTCTGAATTATACAGACCAGTGAAAGAGTGAGGATTCTGTCAAGATACAGGAAAATTGTGGTTTTTCTGAAAAGTTAGTATAGCAGTTATTTTAAAACATGTCATGGAGTCTTAAAGGAGGGAACTTCTTTCTTCTGCATAGAATTTTGAGCTCATAGCTTTTAAAATAATTCTCATTACCTGATTTATTCTCCATTCAGGAACTTTGGGAGGCTTATTCAGTCAAATTCTTCAGGGAGAGGATATTGTGAGAGAAAGAGCCATTAAGTTCCTTTCTACAAAACTGAAAACATTGCCTGAGGAGGTGATGACAAAGGAGGTGGAAGAGTTCATATTGACTGAATCAAAGAAGGTGACTGTCTTATTTCAGTACAAACTTAAGTATTATGAAACCATCCCTTATCATTAGTGTTGCTTTGGAGTTCATTTAAACCACATGTATAGCTGAGCATTGTAAAAATGTGATCTTGTACTTACCCTATTCTGTTACACTCCGAAATTTGCAACAGTTTTTTGTGGGAATCTTAAAACCATGCTAGGCTCTTCTCATTTTGTAAGAGCAACTTTTATTAGAATCACAGAATCATTCACGTTGGAAAAGGTCCTTAGGAGACTGATCAGCTCAATGAATTATGGTCAGCTGAATTATGCTCAGCTGAATTCAGATCAGACTTCTAGGTGCTTTTCCAGTTGGGTTTTGAAAATCTCTAAGGAAGTGATTCTTCCCCTGGACTCAGCGCTAGTGAGGCCACACCTCAAGTACTGTGTCCAGTTCTGGGCCCCTCAGTTCAGGAAGGATATTGAGTTGCTGGAGCAGGTCCAGAGGAGGTCCAGGAACGAGGCTGGTGAAGGGACTCAAGCACAAGTCCTATGAGGAGAGGCTGAGGGAGCTGGGGCTGTCCAGCCTGGAGAAGAGGAGGCTCAGGGGAGACCTCATCACTCTCTACAACTCCCTGAAAGGAGGTTGTAGCCAGGTGGGGGTTGGTCTCTTTTCCCAGGCAACTATCAGTAAGACAAGAGAGCATGGTCTTAAGCTGTGCCAGGGGAAGTTTAGGTTAGATATTAGAAAGAATTTCTTTACAGAGAGGGTGGTCAGACATTGGAATGGGCTGCCCAGGGAAGTAGTGGATTCTCCATCCCTAGAGATTTTTAAAAAGAGACTGGATGTGGCACTTAGTGCCATGGTCTAATAGCTGCGGCGGTAGTGGATCAGGGGTTGGACTTGATGATCTTGGAGTTCCCTTCCAACCCAGCCGATTCTATGATTCTATGAAAGTTCCTATACTCTCTGGGCAACCAGCTTCAGTGTTTAATTGTCCTCAAGAAAATTTATTTTTTTCCCTTTATCCAGTTGGAACCTTCCATTTTAGTTTTGTATCATTGTCTCATTTTCACTGTGTCCACCTCAGCAAAGAACCTGACTCCTACCTTTGGTGACTTGCTCTGAAGTATTAAAGGTTTAGTGTTAGTTTGCCACACCCACATACAGCTCCCTCACTTTACACTGGAAAAGCCCAGTTGCTTTAGGTTCTCTTTACAGGTCATGTGCTCTAGATACTGATCACCTTGTTGGTTTGACTTGTAGGTTTGCAAATTACCACCATAGAACTGTGTTTTCTGTTTTTCTGCTAAGGTTCTGGAAGATGTGACAGGCGAGGAATTTAATCTGTTCATGAAAATATTGTCTGGATTAAAAAGCTTACAGACAGTAAGTGGGAGGCAACAGCTAGTGGAGCTGGTAGCCGAACAAGCTGACCTGGAACAAACATTCAATCCATCTGATCCAGACTGTGTGGACAGACTTCAGCAGTGTACTCGGCAGGCAGTGCCACTCTTCTCAGTATGTATTTGTTTGTTTTGCATGAGGAGTATTGTGGAAAGTTAATGGCTGTGACTTGTCTTTGGTGTTCTGAACGATTATGTTAGAATGACCACATATCAGTACTTCTCCACCTTCAACTTCTGCTGTATTCAAATGCTGGAAAACATCCTTAAAGCCTCCAAATACAAAAATATTTTTGTGTTACTCTCTTCTTTTTTCAAATTTAGGATGTTACACTGAATTATGACAAGATTCTCACATTAGGTTGTATGAGTTTATTTCAAATTTAGTGCCAGGCAATTGCAGTACTTAAAAGCCTATTCTTGGGTTGCAAGCAGTCTTTTCAGCTGCTGTTGCAGACAGCCTCTGAGTTTAAGCTATGTGCAAGGGGGTCTGTGTTTTAGCAGTTAGAGGGAAGTTTAATAAAGCTTTAAAGTATAGCTGTGTGGTAGGCATTTAAAAGGGTGGCAGAGAGATGGGGGAAAAATATTTAGGTCCTTCAAACTCAGAGTAGCATGAATAATATGCAGTGGTTTGTTTGGGTTTTTTTCAGAAAAATGTTCATTCCACAAAATTTGTTACTTACTTCTGTGAGCATGTTCTGCCAAACCTCAGTTCTTTGACTACTTCAGTGGAGGGTCTTGATATCCAATTAGAGGTAAGCCAAAGCTAAAATGTCTTTCAGGATTAATAAATAATAAAAAATCAGCACGTTAGATGAAGACATCTATTTTTAAAATTGAAAACTCCTTTCTTGAATAGTTTTCATTTCTTGGCTTATAGAAAAAGTAGCTACACTAGGAAAAAAGTTTGTGCTATTCAGGTATGACTGAGCATTGCCTTTTAAAGCATGTGTCATTTGTCCTATGCTTTTGAGGCAAGGTACAATAAGAAGATCGGTGTAATCATTTTTATATTACTATCAATTTTTTTTAAGCACATAGCATTTACCAAAATGATGGTTGCACAGCTCATGCTAATTTAATCTCCTAAGGGAGTGGCTTAATGTCTGTAATTTTGCTTACATTAATCAGTGCTACAGCTTCAGTTAGATCTCTGTGGCTCTCACTGAAGGTGAGCTGTGCTGCAGGTGTGGGAGATGAAGTTTTGTTTACTTGTTGACTAATGCTTGTTGGGATTAGACACACAAACCTGTATTTCTGTTTGAGGACATGAAAAACAGATTAGGCATGTTCTTCCTTTTATTCCTTCCTGATGTTTGGGAGGGGTTTAATTGTAATAGCTGACCTCTACTGTACCAGCCATAGTGATGTGATAATTGATTTTAGGTTGAAAGTTAAGCCTATGTACTTTTCAGTTAGCAAACAAAAACCCTGCTCTTCTTACATGTAGGTTTTAAAGCTTCTTGCTGAAATGAGTTCTTTTTGTGGTGATATGGAAAAGCTTGAATCAAATTTGAAGAAGCTGTTTGACAAACTACTGGTAAGACTAATTCATTTCTTATTCATGTAAAACACTTAATTTTTTTAAGTTTTCATCAAAATAGTTATTTTTATGTATTCATCTCTTTATCCTTTTTCTAAAGTGGCTGTTTCAGAGGTAGCTCTATCCATGGTAGAAGGTCAAACATCATTTTGCAATGTAAAGCCTTTGTAGATACACAGAGCTGTTACCTGAATAATGTTTTTAATCCAGTAGATTTATGTGGGTTTCTTCTTTTTAAGTTTTGTAGTCATGAGAGACTCATGTTGATCTCAGTAAAGACTGTAACTGCACTGACAGTTTTAAGCAAGTTCAGCACTATTTCAAAAGCATTGTTGCTTCCTGTGGTAGCAGTGCCACAGTAGTATTTCCGCTGAGTCTGAGGTATCAAGTCACATAAGTGTAAGCAAACCACCTGCACTAGGACTTCATTCAGCAGTTCATCACACTGGTATAGAGATGGGGGATTCTTCTTAAATTATCAGCATAAATACACCATCCAGTTCAAACACTGCAAAAGAGCTGTCAGTCTGTATAAATGTGTCTCATGCATTTGTTTTTCCTTTCTGTTCTTTAGGAGTATATGCCCCTTCCTCCAGAGGAAGCAGAGAACGGGGAAAATGCTGGCAACGAAGAGCCCAAGTTGCAATTCAGTCATGTGGAGTGTTTATTGTATAGTTTCCATCAGCTAGGTCGTAAGCTTCCAGACTTCCTCACAGCCAAGCTGAATGCAGAGAAATTGAAAGACTTTAAAATCAGGTAATCATTTAGAGGCAACTGTTAGCGTTCTGTTAGAAAGTGTGTATTAGAAAATGTCAGTGGAGTTCCCCAGGGCTCAGTACTGGGACCTGTCCTGTTTAACATCTTTCCAGTGATTTGGCAGAGGAGTTTTGACTGCATCCTCAGTAAGTTCATGGGCGACACTACCTTGGGGGGAAATGTTGATCTGCTGGAGGATAGGCAGGCTCTGCAGAGGGATCTGGACAGACTGGATTGATGAGCTGAGGACAACTGCATGAGATTCAGTAAGGCAAAGTGCCAGGTCCTGCACTTGGGCCACAGCAACCCCAGGCAATGCTGGGGGAGGAGTGGCTTGAAAGCTGCTCAGCAGAAAGGGACTTGGGGGTGCTGGCTGACAGCAGCCGAACATGAGCCAGCAGTGTGCCCAGGTGGCCAAAGAGACCAATGGCATCTTAGGCTGTAACAAGAATAGTGTGGCCAGCAGGATTTGGGAAGTCCACCTGTACTCAGTACTGGTGAGGCCACACCTTGAGTACTCTGTTCAGTTTTGGGCTTCTCTCTTCAAAAAGGACATGGAGGTGCTGGAGCATGTCCAGAGAAGGACAACAAAGCTGATGAAGGGTCTGAAGCAGAAATTGTAAGAGGAGCAGCTTAAGGAGCTGGGGGTGTTTTGTCTGGAGACGAGGCTCGGGGGGAACCTCATTGCCCGCCCTAACTACCTGAAAGGAGGTTGTAGTGAGGTGGGGGTTAGTCTCTCCTGGCATGCCTCAAATGAAAGGGCGAGAGGAAATGGACTTATGTTGCACCAGGAGAGGTTCAGATTAGATATTAGAAAAAAAAAAAGGTGATCAGGCACTGGAATAAGTTGCCCAGAGAGGTGGTGGAGTCACTGTCTCTAGAAGCGTTCGAGAGGCGTCTCAATGTGGCACTTGGATATATGGTTTAGGGGTGATTACAGTAGTGCTGGGTTGACGGTTGGACTACATGATCTTCAAGGTCTCTTCCAACCTTGATGATTCTGTGACTACGAAAGTGTGAATTATTGTCTGGATGCTAAAGAAGCACAAATCAGATTGATGGATGACTTATTTTGAGCATTTTTCCTAAAGTGAAAAAAAAAAGAAATAAAAAAATTACAGTTTCCCTTTGCCTATGCTTTTATTTTTATGGGACTATGTAAATTTTACTAACAGATTGCTTTGAATTTTTTAGGCTACAATATTTTGCTCGAGGGTTGCAGGTTTATATTCGGCAGCTTCGTCTGGCACTTCAAGGAAAAACAGGAGAAGCCTTGAAAACAGAGGAGGTAAGTATTGTTTGGGAATTCTGATTTTTCTGATTGAGCCTACTGAAATAACGATTGGCACATATTGATAGGCTGCAGTCAGTTGTAAGTATGCAAATAGATTAAGGGAATAATACTGCTAACATTATTGCAAATGCATCTTACTTGTTGCTGCATTTTGCCAGCAAAGATGCTCTTTTAGTTTCTACTGCTAACTACTCTCTGTATCCACATATATAATTGGGTTAGTTGTGCTCTGTGCTGGTTTGAAGGGGAAATTTTCATATGTTGTGCGAAAAAACACCAGTGAGAAGTATACTGGAATATAAAAGCAACTAGTTAGTGTAAAACTGCAAGAAGCCTAAGAGTAGTTGTGATGAAAACTCAGAAGTGTATACACCTTTCACTGTTACTATTGCTATAACAATTCACTAGGAAGAGCAGCCAGTTTAATGTAACATCATCAAATGCAGTTGGCGTAAAACTACTAGAATAGGTGTTCAGTGATGTTTTGGTTTTTTTTACAGAACAAGATTAAAGTGGTTGCCTTGAAAATAACCAATAACATTAATGTTTTAATCAAGGTAAGTCCTCACATCATGAAGGAGTAAATTCTCACAGCAGAGTAACCTATGCAGCGGAAAGGAATAGATTTGAACCAAGTTGTATTGTGCTACTTTGTGTATTGTGTTAGTTGGTGTTAGCTAGCTCAGAGTTGCCATGCTTTACTGTTTCTGAAGAGAGGTGGATCTTGCTGACTATGCAAGCAACTTAGCTTTTGCTGCTACTGCTGCTCTTGGTCCTTTTTTGCAGCACTGGTTGCCCCCAGAATAAGACCACCTTGCTTTAGGGGTCTCTGGATTCTGGCTGAGCCTTTTTTCTTGTAATTTCCCTTTCCTGCAGTGGCATTGAGGGGTAAGGAATAGTTTAAACAGATGCAAGGATATGTAAAGCAGGGAGGAGGCAAAGCAGGTACTATACAAAACTTTTGTCTCCAAAGAGTCTAGAAGAGATGGGCTGCAGAAAGAGACTTCTGTCTGGAGCCCATGAAACCATTCTGATTTCTTCTAACCACCTTTTTCTCTATTTCTTCACTCTTACACAATAAACCAAAAACTTTGCCCATGGTATTGCAAAGCCTATCTTGTACCATCATAGGGATATTGTAGGGATATCAGATGTCTCCCTGCAGGAGCCATTGTAGTTCATTTTAAGATGCTTGGTGTTCATAGTGTCACGTGAAAAGGGGAAGAAATGCAGAGATTTCTTGTCCCACCTGTATTAATATATTTTTTATTGGCTATCAGTGTCCCCAGAATACCAAAGCCTTTTAAGGCCCAAAACAGTCTGTCCACACTTCACCTAAAGAGACCCTTCGCTAGACAGATTCACTGCAGTGGACAGGACTTTTGATACCCTGATACGGGGACAGCTCTTAATAGCAAAGGAGAACCTTCTCAGCAAAGTTCTCCTACAGGTTACGAGGCTGCCAGCACCAGAAACAAACTGGACTAACTAGCAGCTCACAAAATAACTTTTATTAATGCCAGTATGTGACAAACTGCTGCAGGGTTGGCGTTGCTGGTGATAATGTTTAACTGCACGATTGCACTTAACTAATAAAAAACCCAAAAACCAGAAGCACGCTCTACAAAACAACACAACTACCTAAGCCTTAGTACAAAACTCAAGCAACCCCCCTCCATGACAGACCAGTTTACAAAGCCTAGAACAAAATCTAAACACACTGGTTAACATAAAGCAAAAAAGAAAAAATATAGCCACTTCCCACTAACACACATTTTAACTCACTAAGATAAGGAAATGCACACCTTAAAGGAAACCATGAATGAGTTGGCAATAAAGTACAGTATAGGACAAAAAAAAAAGTAAGATATATACCTGGTAAGTTACAAGGTAAAATTAGTATCTATAAAGCAAAGTACAATTAGGAAATAAGCTATCTATGGGGTAAAGGTGAAAGAGGGTAATCTATAAGGTATAAAGCAAGGTCAAGGTAAAGAAAGCAGAGTAAATGGTTGCTTACCCCTACAATGTCCAAGGGAGTGGAAGGAGACAGGGCAGCTCGTTAGTTACCCCCGCAGAGATGATGGAATTTCTCCCTGATTTTGCTCATGTCCGATCTCTTTTTATACTTTTTTTTCTTAGGCAGTTTGAGTGACAATAGTCAATACTAATTTTGGGGGTGATAGACAGACGACATAGGCCTAGGGGTCAGCTTCCTGTGTTCCAGTAGGATGTTGCAGAGAAAGGCCATGCTATTTCCATAACACTCCATCCTTTGTTAATCCTATCAGTGTGTTGCTGGGAAGTCTCCCCATTTTGTTGAGGACTTTCAGGAAGCCATCGGGGTCTCTTTGTTCCTTTTTGTGAAACCCACTATCATCTGACAGTGGGTTTCTGGGAATGCCCTCTCCAGGTGCTGAGGTGTTTCCTGAGGTGTTTCCTGTAACGATCAGGACGGTCATCTTGGCCCTAAATTGGTCTATCACACTACACATTGGGAGGGAGAGAAAGCTTGTGCTTCTCTATAGATGCCCCATTCCTTGAAACATTTAAGGTTGGATTGGATGGGGGCCTGAGCAACCTGATCTAGTGGAAGATGTCCCTACTTATTGCAGGGTGGTTGAACTAGATGGTATTTAAAGGCCCCTTCCAACCCAAACTATTATATGATTCTATATTTGGTCAGTACAAGACACTATTTTGTTAATTCAAATCGTATTTGAATTTCCTAGTAAGGCAGTAAGCACATGCCTTCTCCCTGTGCCATGGGACTTCAAAAAGGATTTAAAATTGTTGGAAATTAATGGTTAGCTACTTAACTGAGACTACAGAATAAAGTTTTGAAGTGCAATCAACATGAATTTAACTGTAAATTGTCCAATTTTGCCTTCATAGGATCTCTTCCACATTCCTCCGTCTTACAAAAGTACAATTACACTGTCCTGGAAACCAGTACAGAAGGCAGATGCAAGGTAAGAGTTCTTAATTTAAAAAAAAAGTGGTGTTTGTTTTGTAAACAGTAAAAATTAACTTCCAAGCTGTGTATATTATATATACACAGCACATGAGATGAAAGTTTCACATCTTGTGGCTGTGGAAATATTATCTTAGTCTTGCTTAGAGATACAGTAGACTGAATCAACTGGAGACTAGCCTGCTTCCTCTTCTGAGGTATTATTATTCAGGGCATCTTCATTAGCTGCTGCTGGCTTCCAGTGGTTAATCCTTGCGGCTGAACTACTATTCCTGTGCGTGTCACCACAAGGGTGTAATGACATGTTTTTGTTTTCTTCTATCAGTCAAAAAAGAGCAAGTGAAGATACAACCTCAAGTTCACCCCCAAAGAAAGCTTCAGCAGGACCAAAAAGGGATGCCAGGCAAATATATAATCCTCCTAGTGGAAAATACAGCAGTAATCTGGGTAGTTTTTCTTACGGTAAGTTAGGCAGTTTGGAAAAACTTTGACTAGTGACACTTGTATCTCAGGGTGGGGGAACAAATACCACATTCTTGGAAGATCAAATTGTACTGTCACAAATTTTTGTGTATAGTGGTCTTTTCCTAGCTGTTGATCTATTGCAGTGTTTGAGTGTTACCAGCCTATAAACAATGTCATTTGCAAGTTACTTTTAGTAGAGTTAGTAATTGAACTGTTGTGTTCTCTGTTATGACACACAGCACTTGCACCAATTTCCCATTGGACAGGCCAGTTGCTGCAAATAGCAGAGCTGGGTCACCTCCTGTCATACGACTGGACCTGTGCTGCATTCCTATTACAGCCACTGCTGATGTTGCAGACCTGATCCAGAAGTTCTGGGAATTGCCAGGTTCACTGTGCATCCACAGTTATGTCCTCGTGCTCCCAGTCACACTGATTCTGTCTCTCTGTGAGTTGTATTTTTGGGTGAAGCACAAGAGCAGTTGCAGACTGGATGAGTAGGCCCAGCAATGGCAGCAGCCCATTCCTGTCTTCCTGTAGGTCCATTATCCTACTTCTGGCAAGTAAAGAGGCTGCTATGACAAATTGTCACCCACGCTCAGAGGCTGAAAAACTGATACAAAGCACTGTCAGATATATAAAACTAATACCTCCAGATATTGCTATTCTGTTTTAATCTGTGTTCAGCATAAAACCTGCATGAAAAGTTTCAACTCTTATTTCAGAGCAAAGAGGTGGTTTCCGGGGTGGACGAGGAAGAGGCTGGGGAGGACGTGGCAATCGTAGCCGAGGAAGAATCTACTGAGAAGACTGCTAAATCTTCCATGCCCCTGAAGGGCTGAAGTGAGAGTGCTACTCAGCAAATGTTTGCTTGGAGCATTGTTTTCTTCAAGGACTGCCTTCCACTAAGACTGATTTAAATGTTCTTTATACCTTTGTATGTATGATCTACTTTTCTAACGGACTACAACTTGTCCATAGTGAAACTACAGCTGTATTTTTGGATGCTTACAGTCAGCAGTTTTGGGTTCTTAATTTTGAAGTGTCTTCAGGATTCAAAATTGGAAAAGAGCGTAGATGTTTCATCAAAAGCTGCATCTTGACAGTTTGTATATTAACCTAAAAGTCAGCTACTGCGTAACTGAAACTGTATAATTGAGTTTATGTATTAAGTAATGGACAGGAAAGGCATGACAACAGAGATACGTGTCAGATTAGCTTAGCAGCTGAAGTAATCCTTTCCTCATTTGTAACCGTATTTTGCAATATGTGGAGAAGAGTACCACTGTTAAATTTGCTTTGATTTGCATTTTTAATTAAATTGAATGAGATACATGCTGGTTTTTTAAAGTTTGCAATGTGGCTAGAAATCTGTTTTGCTTGTAGCATGATGCAGTCCTCTTACTTAGAGATGTGGAGAAAGTGGCGTTTTTTGGTTTGCACATCTTACTCTTCTCCGTGCATTGTAATACAAAAGTGATGTTTTGCAAATTAATTTTTAATGTTTAATATGAATATGTGCTTATAGTTATGCTGTGAAAGCTCAGTAAATGAACAGCGAAAAAACAAAACAATAAACGACTAGAATTATTCCAGGAATGGGTAAAGACTGATGCAGTGATTAAGCTTCATAGGCTGGAGCTGGACCATAGCAGTACCTGGCTCTTTTCTGTGTTTTGCAGATTTCTGGATTAGTTGGCACTGGAGGGTGGGGGTTGGTTGATTGGGTTTTTTTCTTGTTTGGTGATTTTATTTTTTTGTGTGTGTGTGTGTTAATTTTTTGTTTGGGGTTTTTTTTGTTGTTTTTTTAACCCATAGTTGCATTTAAAAATATATAAATAAAATTGTATTTTGGGTAACACTGAAAAATTCCAGCTATGTAGTTCAATTCAGGTGGAAGTGTTAAAAATTCCATGCTATTTTTTTTCCAAAGGAACTTGGGATTCTTATTTACTGGTGTACACCCAGAAAATACAAAGTAAAAGCACAAAGCTTTTTTTTTTTAATTTTCACCACTCAAAGTTTTTAATTCTCAGGTCATTCAACATTGTAAAGAAATTAGCATATAGTAAAAAGAGGTTGAGACAGAGGAAAAGAATTTTAATTAAGTGTTCCAGAGCATGTTGGTGTAAAATACCTTAGGCTTTAGAAGAATAAATAATACTTCTTATCCTGCCTTTTTTTTGTTGTTGTTCAGCCACTTGATATCTACAGAAGGTGATGTCTCCCCACTCTGGTTCTATTTGTATTTGCTTGTGAATCTGACTCGGGTGTTTTCGTTAACACTGATATTTATCACTGCAGTCAGATGGCCAAAACACCAAAATTATGTCAAAGTGAGAGACATTCTTAATGCTAAATTAGAAATCTGTTTTTGCTTAACTCTGGAACACTAGGCAGCAAACTTTGGACATTCCAGGACATGTGAGCTGACTGCATTTCTAATTACCTGCCAGCTGCTCAACTTTGATTTGTCACAAAAACCATAAAACTTGGCAAAAAGCTTTCAAGGACAAATTTGTGAGACCAAAATGTCACTCTGAAAATAGGCACTAGATGTGTAATAAGCTTCCATTGGAGGAAAAAAGGAGGAAAAAAAAAGACATTTTGCACTTGTGGCTATAATTGGTGTTTTGAGGGGATTTAAAAATGTAATCTCAAAGCCTAAACATAGCTTGTATTTAGACTAGTAGCTAGGTGCTAGCAGCTTATTTTCTCACTGAATTTTGAGTGAGTTTTCTTTACATGAGTCCTGTATTTCAGAAGTGATGTGCAAAGTTCTTGTGGCCTCAGTAGTTAGATTATTTTTCCCCAGTTTCACATCTAATTTTAATGCAGTGAGTTCTTGTGGAAACACCTTTTTACCATCTTGTTGAATTGTAAATGTTCCCTTACAGCTTTGGAATAAATTCATTTTGTAATTTTGTTTGGCTCATTGTTTCACAGTTACTCTGCAACATTTTGTGTTGGCTTAGTAAAAGGGTTCTGTGGTACCTTTTGGTCGTAGTTCCCTTACTCCTTAGATTGCTATAGATGTCTAAAGCTTTTTGCCATTAAGGAATATATTGGAGCAAGACTGTGTTAGCTGTTTCAACTTTCAAGTAATTCACCTTTAAATGCGAGGTTTTCCTAGGAATTTAAATATTCAGCAAAAGCTGCATGTCATACATTTTATTTGGAACCAGGTGAAAAGGAGTCAGTCATTGTCTTATGCAACCTCCTAGATGTTGACAGTGTGGTATCTTATGATAGAGCGAGACTGACTTGGAGTGGCAGCCTGGGGTTTTTTGTGGAATCTGTAATATGCCTGATGTGTAAACTCTGGCAGTGGTAAGGAACTGTCATACTTGTGTGGATATTTTCTCTAGCCTGATAGAAACTGAATCCCTTGCATTGGTTTAACCACTGACACCATCTGGAAACTTCTTTCCACTTAATGATTTTGAGTTACCGGTGAATTTTACTGTTTTAACAGGCTCCAGGAAGTTTGGTGTCCCCAAGAAGTAGGACTGGTAACACAGACCTTTCGGTCGAACAGAACGAAATTTGAATGTGGCAGCTTTTAGATCTCACTCAGGACTGGGAAACAGGCTCTCGCTCCTGGGTTGGTATTTACTCTTAATTGCAATGGGAAAGGAAAAGTTCAGATGTTTCTGTGTAACTGAAAAGCATTAGAAGGGAAAAGGAGCGATGTGTCTTTCAGAGCTCCCTTCAACCAGCTCCTCCGGGGGCTGTGGATAAAAACCTGTGGACAGCTGCAGGTACGGTTCGGTTTGCGATGGGCATACAGTCGCTTCCTCGAGCTGCCGTGGCGAATGTCCGAGTGTGCACTAGACAGAAATTACATCCTTTAAATTACAGCGTTCAGCGCGGCGCCACACGCCGCTTGTTGGCACTTAACGCTGGCCTGGAGCTCTGGGCGGCGACTCCGCCGTTACCCGCGGCTGCCACAGCTCCGGGAAGGCCCCGCTGGCCAGACCCGGCTCCCCGCGAGGGAGAAGTCGCTTCGCGGAGTCCCCGCCGCGCCTCCGCTCCTGTGCCTCCGCCCAGGGGCTGCGCCGGTGCTGCCGTGGGGTCAGGAGAGCGCTCGGGCCGGGGCTCCTGGCGCGGCCTGAAAGGACGCCCCGGGGCCACGCCGGGCCCGGCCGCCCCGCCCCGCAGCGCGAGGCACCGCCCGCTCCCAAAATGGCGGCGGCGGCCGTTCCGGTTCCGGGGGGTGCGAGCAGGCCGGGATTGGGGAAGATGGCGGCGGCTGGGGCGTCCGGGCGGGGTGGGCTGGGGCGGGCGTGGGTCTTCTCTGGCTGGGCCCTGGGCCTGTGCTCGCTGCTGGCCTCGGGGACTCGGCCCGCCGCTGCTACTACTCACTGGGTGGTCACCGAGGATGGGAAGATCCAGCAGCAGGTGAGCGGCCCGGGGGGCGCGGGGCGCTGCCCACCCGCTGCGGAGGCACGGAGAGCCCCTGCCCGTGCCACCGCTCACCCGCAGCCCCGGCCTGTCCCGAGCGCTGCGGCGCAGGGGGACGATGGCCCTCGGCCTGGAACGAAGCCCTGCCTGTCCCGCAGCCGCTGCAGCAGCCGGGAGACAGTGCTAGACGCTCCCGGCGGCCCGGCACGGGGTCTCCCGCGGCAAGCCGGCGTCGCTCGCGAAACATGGCTTGAATCCGCCGGAGCCCCGGGGAGAGGCGGCGGGGACGGGCGGCCGCTGAGTCCAGGTGAACCGAGGATGGATTTCAGCTGGAATCGTGTTTGGAGCAGCAGTGGTTCGTGCTTAGAGGCCGTCTCCCGGAGCTCCTCCGGCACGAGGCGGGTCCCGCTTCGGTGGCGAAAGCGGCGGGACCGCGACCCCAGCCCGCAGCCGTGACCCCTCGCGGGGCCGGGAGCGCTCCCGGCGCGGTCCCAGCCCCAGACACTCCCGGGCTTCTCGCCGCTGCCGGCGCAGCCCCAGGTCTCAGTGAGTCTGCGATTTTTCACATCCCACCGCTCCCGACCCGGCCGCATTCCCTTCCTGCTGAAAGTAGGAAAGAAACGGTGGCGTGTGTGCTCGGTGCAGAAGCACACGCGCGCCCTGTGCTGCGGTAGTCTTGTGGGTTTATCCAAAATGTCTTACTTTGATAGCGGGCTGCGCCTCACGTTCACTAAGCGGCTTGAAAGAGTCGATAAGCTTTTCATGTTTGGGCTTTTTCTTAGTTGCTTGGCTCCCTCTTTGTTGGAAGGGGAACAGCAGCAGAAATTCACTTTCATGTCAGATCTGATCGGTTTCCCTCTGGAGCGCAAGAGTTAGTAGCTGTAGCAGGCAGTGTGGCCTTCCCCACGTAAAAAAGTGTGGAGAAATGAGCGTCCATTAATATCACCTTCCTTGGTGAGGATTTTTAGTCGGGTCTCCTAACAAAATGCATTATGGACCTCGGACAGGTGGAACAGACTTTCTCTGCAGGAAGCTTTTGCTGTGTTTATGGTTCTGGGGCACTTCGGCCATCTGTGTAGATTGAGGCATTCACACGCCCTAGTTAATCATAAATTAATGAATGACAACACTTCAGTGCTCTCTCATCTCCTTTCCCCACTTAATGCAGTGGGGGAGTGGTGCGAGTATGTGATAATGGCCTGGAAGCATCGGTATGTGTGTACTGATTGTATGTTATAAAATTTGGGTCAAGTGTTGATTTTGATTATTGCATAAAAAGCAGCTGTGGCTTGAAAAAAAATGATTAGATAAAATGGCTTGAAAATCTGATTAGCTAAATTCAGTACTGATTTTAAGAAATGGCATTTTATGGTGTCAGCTAACTGATGGTACAGGTAGGAGCTTTCACTGTACCATTGCCATGCAGTAGGCTTTTCTGTTACAGATCCAAATGCTTTCTAAGCGTGAGCATTCCCATGTTCCCTCTATAAAGTTTTCAAGGCCTGTTGTTGACGTGATAAAACAATATCTGTGGATACTTGAATTATAAATATGGTATTACTTGGAATATCAGGAGCTGGCTTCTTCAGTAGCTGGAACATAATGCTGCTAGGTGTCCAGTGAGTTTTTTGTAATAAGATGTGTTTTGGCATCTGTTACTTTCATCTCCCTGGCTCTTATACTTAAATTTGTGAATAAGAAAATTAGACTTAAATTTGTGGTTATTGCCATTGCCAGCCCTACATGGTACATTTGAGTTTCATTTTTTCCACTTAGTTGTGTTTTGGGGAATGAAAGGACAAGTTTTACAGTGAACTTGAATGTTGTTTTAAATACCAAAATGTAGTAGTGGTTCAATAGTTAGCAGCAAAAATGGCAGATAATCTCCACTGTCCAGCAATAGGAAAGAATTGTCATTGTCCCACTCTACACTACTCTACGCTCGTGCAGTCATACCTTGAGTTCTGGGTGCAGTTTTGGGTACCTCAGTGTAAGGTCATCAAACTATTAGACTGTGTCTGGAGGAAGGCAACCAATAAGGTCTCAAAGGTAAGACTTAGGAGAAGCAGCTGAGGTCACTTGGCTTGTTCAACTTAGAGAAGTCTAGGGAGACCTCATCACAGCCTAAAACTTCCTTAAGTTCCTTAAGTGCATGAGGAGTTGCTGATCTCCTCTCTCTGGCGATCAGTGAGAGAACACGAGGAAACGGAATGAAGCTGTGCCACGGGAAGTTCATACTGGACTTTAGGAAAAGGTTCTTCACAGAGAGGGTGGTCAGTCATTGGAACAGGCTCCCCAGGGAAGTGGTCATGGCACAAAACCTGCCAGAGTTGAAGCAGCATCTGGGCAGCACTGGGAGGATTCATAATTGATTTAACAGCTCATTGGTAGAACCTCAGTGTTCCAAAATATATGAGCTATCCTTCTCCTAATACCAAGACTTTATTAACAAGACACAAACCTAGAACATCCCTGCAGAGTATCCCTTTTCTTTAATTTTTCAGAGTATTCTTAATTAATTTGTTATTTATCGTGAGAACTCATTGGTCCATTCCCACTTGAGATACTCTAGGATTCATTGGTAATGGGAGCCTCTGCATGTTACGTGCTCAGGGGCCCTCACCACCTCGAATGGGCTTTGCTGGCCTTGAAACCAAGGACAGAAAGCTAAAGCAAGTGCCTCCACATGGGTGCCTGGTGGAGGGAGATAATTGCACCCCTCGCCCTGTTGGCTCCAGCCTTGCTGCTGCAGCCCTGGGTGCAGTTGGCTGCCTCAGCTGCAAGGGCACGCTGCTGGCTCACCACCAGCTTTTTCCCCACCAGAACCTCAACACTATTTCTGGAAAGCTGTTTTCCGTTCAGCCCCAGCCTTTCCTGCTGCATGGGGCTATATCACCCTATGAGTTTGTTCTTGACGTTGTTGACTTCATAAGGTAGGTCCTTGTCAACCCATTTCTCCATCCCTTTCTCCATCTCTTTCTCTCATGGTGGAAGGCCCCTCCTTCCACCATGGCCACCCCACATTTGCAGAGGACACCAAGCTTGTTGAGGTTCCTTTCATTTGGTGTCATTAGTAAAGAGGGGTTTTTCACTGTCATTAGTGAAGACCTGTCTCAGTAAAGACTGATATTGATCCCCAAAGGATGCTGCTGTTGGACTTTGCACTGTTGATCACAGTACTTCCAGCACAGCAGTCTCTGACTGCAACTGGCCACTGGTAGCGAAGAGTGGTGGTATTAATTATTCAGTTTTGGAAGTACTGGCATTCTCAAAGTCTGAAACACATTTTTAAAGATTGTCAACTTTTTAGAGAGGTACAGGCTTAGTTTTCACTTGGACTCCCACAGTTTATCTGAACGAAGCCTGTATAATTAAACGGTAGGAAAAACTTAATGGATTGTAAGACCCAGACATTCCCACTGGTAAAGGAGCCACTAGCTATGGATATGCAGATAAGCACAAGTGGTAACTGACTTCCTGGTAGCTTCTGGTTTACTCTACTGTGAGTTTTGTTTTCTGTGTTACTAAAGTGCACTATGGATGAGGAGCTGAAAGGAGGAGTTACAGATCCTGACCTATATACAATATATAATATCTGGAATATGTTTGAGGGAAGAAGGGTGAGAATATTTTATGTTATTGACCTAAAATCTCTCTCAGGTGTTTCTCCTTATAGTACAGCAAGGGTGCAGGCATTTATTGTGAGACTACTCACAAAAAGTGAGATTGACTTTTCTGTGACATTGCAGTACCTGGGCTGAGACTTGAGTTCCTGGTGTTACAACAACCTGGCAGCAGTAGCAAAGTTAACACAGATTGAACAATTTTCCATCTATCAGCAAGCTTCCATCTAGTAAACAGGAGTGCTTGCTAAGTAGGCACTGCTGTTCCAGTTTCTACTGAGCATTTCTGAATGATGAAACAAATTAATTCCTAGCAGTACATGTAACACTTCAAAGTCTCAGCCATCAAGAGAAAAGCCATCAAACTGTATCTGTTACTCTAGTAGCTGGTTTTCAGATCAAAGACATAATTCTCTGGATCAGTTCATATTCTTCTTTTACTCTGAGTCCACCTTCAAATGTATATTCCTGCAGACAGGGGCTGAGTAATCGTCTCTCTTTAATGAGATTATAGCTGCTCAGTGCACATGTTTATAAGCCTTTTCATTTCACAACTCATAGTATAAAGTTCAGGCTAATATATAACTGATTTTAGACAGTGCTTATCTGCCAGTAGGGAAACTCGTCTCTCTACAGAAATATTAGTATACTTAAAGAGAAGAGAGAAACTTGGCATAAAGAGGGGACAGACAGTTGACAGATTAAATGCAGTGCAGGATACAGTTTCAGTGGTCATTCATGGCTTTAATGGTGGGGACCACCTGCTACCATGACTCAGAGACCTGGCATACCAGAGCTGAGGTAGGATCTTTCTAGAGATCCCTTGATGGAGGCTATTGAAGCTGAGCAAGCTTGTGGAGACTGAAAGGACTGCCTTTGTGTGGACTACTGTAAACACTGAAAGCATGAGTTCAGCGTAATTAAACTAAAAGAAGCTAAGAAACCTTCCAGGCAGATGGTCCAAAGCAGGATTGTGAAAGTGTTCTGGCAGATTCTGTCAAGGAATCTGAGTTGACAAAAAGTTGTTTTGGTTTTAATGTGTTGTCATGTGTTTTGAAGTCCATTAGAGATGATCTGGAGAGGAGAGTGAACGAGCAATGCTGGTTAGCCTGCTGGGGGCTAGGACAACCGGACACTCAGTACATGCAACATCTGAATTTCCTGCAGTGCAGTAGTGGCTTAGTGCAGTAGAGAGGGAGGACAGTACGTGACAGTTGTTCGTGTGGTTGCAGATTTGAATGCAAGTGGACCTCAAGTAGGAGAAAGGCAAATTGATTGATGGGTGGCTTTAGAGTTGGTTAATGCGTTAATCTGCTGTCTCAGTGCACATATATGCTGACAGGTTGAGATGAGAACAATGGTCCATATACTCAAGAATATAGGAAAAGCAGCCATCCAAATCCAAGGAAAGCTGAAAATCCAGTAAAGGTGAAAATCTAGTGCAGCCAAATAAAAATCTATTTGATGCTTACAAAAGCATTTTCTGTGGTATATTAAGCAGTCACTCAGTCTCGTCTTGAAAATGAAAGGTGGATGTTTGCTTTGCTCTTTCTATAAAAGGTTAGTTTGCTTGGCTGTATGACCTCTTTCTTGACTGAATTTCTTATACTTCCAAGTCTGTTGTGTGCTAAGCAAAAGAAAAAAAACAACCCAAAACACAAAACCAACAAAAAACCCAAAACCCTGTTTATTTTTACTGAAGTGTGTCAGGTAGCATGCCTTGCCCAAAACACACCTAGGCTGGAGGTTGTTTTGAGTGTTCTGTAGTTCATCAGATGTCATCTAACCCCAGGGTGATGAGCTGAAGCAGGTTAGTTTTGAGACATAGGTCAGCTTATCCTCAGGAAAAGGGAAACTTTTTCTGGTTCAGAGCTTCTCTTGATCACCAAAGGACTGTAGGACTTAGGCCTTCATCTAGTGTGAAAAATAGTAATTTAAATTAAAAAACCCAGAACCTCCTCACTTTAAATTTTCTGCCCTTTCATAAGTGTGTAAGAAAATTTTGAACCTGAACGTTTTGGATGTTGAATGGCTGAGATGTTTAATGTCCTTGTCCCAAATGGGGACCTAGAGCTGCACTTCACCAGCACTGCCTGTTCACAGGGGAGCACAGCCTACATATTTCTGTGTCACTGTGAGCGTCACGACTAGATCTGAATCTGATAAAAATAGGCCTTGTGGTAGCCTGTATGTGGTGTGCAGTCAGATATGCAAATTTTTCGTTTGTTGGGGCAGTGGTGGAGAAGAAGTAGCTTTCGCTGTTCTCAACTCAGCAGTGAAAGATTTGCATCTGAGGTGGAAGAGCAAAGAGGTAGATCCAAAGGGCTGCTGAAATACAGCTGTTGGTGTCCATGCCCCTCACACCTGCTGCAATCTAGCAGGTAATCTTATGCCCGGTTCAAATGCTGACAGAAAAGCTTTAGTGCAAAAACATCTGTATTTAGCCCAGCATAGTCATATGTGCTGAGGTGGTTCAGGTTTTAAGTCCAGAATGCCCTAGTGGTGGCTCTGACCTTGTGTAGGCATGTCATGCTCATTCCTCCACTCCTGATGTTTTCTTGCAGCCTTGTCCTCCAGGCACAGTGTGCTCCCAGGTTCTATTTCTTTTAGCATCCCCACACTTTGATTTCCTGGCCTCTCATCCTGTTTTCTGTTGCTTTTAAAATAAGGGTAGGACAAACTGACTAGATGATATGAATCAACTGTTCAAAACTGATTATTCTGTGGTGAAAGTGTTCATGGTGCCTGGCATGCCTTTGTCATATTGTGAGCTTCACAACTAAAGGGTAGCCTAGATGTGGCCCAAGCACATGTCTGTATGAAGATGCCATCAAAGCCCAAAGGAGCAAAGTCAGCAAGACTGTGAAATCCACTGTTATTTCATATAGCTGCTTGCTTTAAGAATACGTCTCTGGATAAAGTAAATTCCCTCAAAGTTCAACCAAAAAAAAAATTAATGGGTTTTCTGTTGTTCATTTTTTGAATTTGTTGTGTAAGTCTAACTACTAGTTTGCCTGTCTGTATTTTCAATGTTAGAACATTTAATAATTTTAGGATTTGGCAGTGAGCAGGCATCAAGAACCAGTCTACCTTTATGAAAAAAATGTACTTGTTCATTACAGTTGTGTATGAGTATAATCTCTCCATCTCTTGATTTGATTCAACTGGCATCTGGTTTGCTACTGAAGAATATAAACCTTACCTAGAATATACAAGTTGGAAACTTGTACCCTTAAGTATGACCAACAACACGTTGCAGACGTGGTATTACAAGTAAAGTCCTGATTTCCTTTGATGTGTTTAGATCTGTTCTCTACGATATTCATAGGTGGTGTGATCTCAGTTGAATAGAGTTATTCAATAATACCACAACTTTGTTAGGTTTTTTTAGGTTCGAAATGCCCCAAGTGTTTAAAATTTCTGGGGTTTTTCTGTAGCACAGGTAGTATTAATAATATCAAAACACCTAGTGCTGTTTGTTAACAGGTTCTGCAGCTCCAAGCTTTTAAATGGTTGAATACTTATCATAAAAACTCATTTCAGCATCATTTTTCTGTGTGAATTTTTCAGTGACATCCATTGGAAGAAGTATCTTTTGACTCTGCCTACTCATCATTTGAATGAGTCAAAGAACTTATTTTCCAGTTTCGTAGCTTGTCTCACACTGAAACCCATACAGATTTTTTAGCGACTTCCTCAGAAATGCCATGAAGTATCGTGTTGGAGTGTAAAGTATCAAGACAGCAAGAATATACCAAAAGACAAGCACCGGTTTTCAGATCGTTTGCTCACACTCGAAATTGCAAGGAATTGCACCCTGTTGGAGTGGGAATTGCCTTCATTTCCTACAGTGACAAAAGATCCACTGACTATAAAACAAGCCTTTTAAACAAATACGGGGAGCACACTTTTCTGTACTCCATCATTTGATGTAGTGTTTTTTTCAGCTTCTTTCTGTAGTAATCTGCCTTCTGCATGCAGTATAAAGCTTTTAGGATGTGAAGAGGTACTAACAGCTCTTCTGATTTTGGTGTGCCTGTACCTCAGTTAACAGGGGGATTTCCACAGTACTTTAAAAAAAAGCCTTACCTAAAAATAGGCGACTGAAGCATCCTTTGACCCTCATTTTAAAAATTTAATTCCTGGTGCAACATAACTGGATTGTCAAGAAAAATGTACTGGAAGGTTCGACAAAACTTACAGGTCTAACTATTCAGAGATTTTGATATATGCAGGTAACATAGGAGACTATAAAACTTCAAGGTTTGATTCAACTCTGATGTCTTTTCTTGTTACATAAGTTCTCTGTGTTTCTTGCTGCATCAGATTCTTGGTGTACTTTGTGACTGAATAAATTTGAACTGTGCTTTATAGAGAAACTTTCACCTTTGGGCAAAGTGGAACAGAGAACACTTATTCTGAAAGTGTTTTACTGGCAGGCTTTCTGCAGCGTAGCTACAGTAGCCATCAAAGGTTCAAAGAAAGCTTTTCAGCACTATTTTTTTTCCTTGTTTACTGTGTTTGAATTGAAGTCAGATTCTTGCATTTCAGGCGCTTCATCTTGAATGTCACAGTTTCAGCACTTTGGAGTAAGAGTAAATGAATGTGGTGCTTTGCCATCAGTCTAACACACTTTGAGTTAAAAATGATTTCAGCACACCATGCTTCCCACTTATCTTTACCACTGTTGCTGCTCTTACCTTTGCTGTGCAGGTTATGTGGATGTTATACTGTTGTTTGCTACCTACTTGCTGTGCTAAATTCTTCATGAGGTGTCATTATTGCCCTCAATGGCAAACACAGTATTGGTGCTCTTCACAATTGAGTACATCAACCTTGCCTTTTTCCAGCTGTAGACATGGCTGGCAGCGTAAAGAAAATGTGTTTGATCTAGGAAGGGATGTTGTAAAAGCTTGGATAATGAACCATAAGTCTTGACAGTATTGCTGGCTGGGTCTGAGAGGAATAAGTTTCAGTTCAAAAGCCATCTGTCTATCACTACAGAGAGTGGGATGATGAAATGCTCACCTGAGGCCAGCTCAGACTAGCCTGCTGATCTGGCTGAAAACTTAGTGTTTAATCTTTTATTTTTCAGCTGAATTAGTTGGCCTCTTTCTCAGTAGAACTGTAATATTACAGATACCAAGAAAAGGGAGGATTCCCCTATTTGGCAGCAGGCCGATTTTTTTGGATCAATCTAAACAGATCAGAAATTTTTGATTTAAATTCTATGATATTCTTAAGTTTGAGCACCCTCTTCCTCCAGCCAATGCCTCTTGAAGGCCAGTTGGCATTGTTTTCCTCATTTGCAGGCATGATATCATAAGATCTCCTGCGTTTTTTTATTAAGAATGTGTTTTCCTTTGTGTCATATAGTATTTTTTGTAGATCTGAATGCTTTTTATTTCCTTAGTTACTGTTTTGTAGTGCCTTCATACTGTAAATATATAAACTGAAGAGTATAAGAACTAATAGAGTATTTTCGGTTCACTTTTACAAGCTGCCATCAGTGCTCTGAATACACTGGATGTGCTGGCTCAAATTGCCTCTGCAAACCTTGCATTATTGTTTGGTGTAGCTGCTTAGTTTTTTCATTCAAATTATTTTTTCCAAAATTATTGCACATAAAATGCATTTTTATTTGTAGGAGCTAATAATAGTCTTTGATAATTTCTTGAAGTGGTCTTGAATTTTCAGACTGAGAAATGATCAAATGGAAATAAATGTAAGGTTGGATTTACTACTGTTGTGGGTTGACCTTGGCTGGATACTGAGTGCCAATCAAAGTTGCTCTCTCACTCCCCTCCTCAGCTGCACAGAGGAGAGAAAATATAACAGAAGGCTCAAGGATTTAGATAAGGACAGGGAGAGATCACTCACCAGTTACCATCACAGGCAGAACAGACTCAACTTGAGGAAATTAATTTAATTTATTACAAATCAAATCAGAGTAGTGTATCAAGAAATCCAACTAAATTTTAAAAACACCTTCTCCCAACCCATCCCTTCTTCCCAGACTTAACCTTATTTCTGATTCTCTACCTCCTCCCCTCAGTGGCACAGTGGGATGGGGAATGGGGTTGTGGTCAGTTCATCACACATTGGTGTTACCACTACTTCCTCCTCAGGGGAGAGCTCCTTCCCCCGCTCCAATGTCATGTCCCTCCCACAGGGTACGGTCCTCCATGCACTTCTTCACTGTGGTTCCTTCCCACAGGCTATTACAAACTGCTCCAGTGTGGTGTCCCTCCCACAAGATGCAGTCCTTCAGGAACAGGCTTCTCCACTGTGGGTTCCCTGTGGGGCCACAGATCCTACCAGCAACCCTGATACACTGTGGACTTTCCGTGGGTTCACAGCCTCCTTTGAGCATCGACCTGCTCTGGTGTGAGGTCCACCATAGGCTACTGATATATCTCTGCTCCATGATGTGCTGTAGGGGTACAGCCTGCGTCACCATGGTCTTTGCAACAGGCTGCAGCGGAATCTCTGCTCCAGTGCCTGGAGCTCCTACTCCTTCTCCACTGACCTTTGTATCTACGGAGCTGTTTCTCTCACATGTTCTCAGTTCTCTCTTCTCTGGCTGCAGTTACTTCTGTACAATAACTTTTTTTCCTTCTTGACTATGTTGCCCCAGAGATGCCACCACAGGCACTGATGGGCTCGGCCTTGACCAGCAGCGGGTCCACCTTGGCACTGGCTGGAGTCGGCTCTGTCCGACATAGGGGAGGCTTTGGCAGCTTCTCACAGAAGTGACTCCTGTAGCCCCTGGCTATGAAGACCTTGCCATACGAACCCAATACAACTACTAAACTTCTGGGTTAAGAGCTTTGTGTTTTCGCACTGGTAAAGTTAACTTTCTACAAGGTTGAAGGGTTCTATGCTATTATTAGAAAGTGCTTATTTTCTGGTGACAAACTGAGGTCTGATCTGGAAGTGAAAATATGAAGCCTAAATTAAAATACTCTTAACTTGAGATGGGTGGATTGACATAACTTTATGAATGAATTTGATATTGTATTACTTCTTGATTGTTGCTACCACTTTGATTTCTGCTGCCAGGTAATAGTTGATAGGAGTATGATACCTGTTGCATTCTTTTCTGTCAACCCATGCACACTGAGTTGGTAACATACCACTCCAAATTCCTGCACACTAAATTCAGACCTAACTCTCATGAGACTGTCTTATCAAAAGTTAAAAACAGAAGCTGTCCCTGAATATCATTCTGTTTCTGACTGAATTATAAGCCAAGATCCTTAATATTTCAGAGTAAAGCTCTCTAACTGGTGATACCTGCATAACTTTCTGCAAAAACTTGCTCCCCAGATGCAGTTTGTCACTGAAAGTGGAGCTGATAGTTGACTTTGCTCTCAGTGACTGTGTAGTATCATGCAAGCAGCCTTTAGATGTCAGATGTACAGTGGTGTTTTGGAATGGGTGATGAAGTACTTTAAATACAGTAAAACTTTCCCTTATTTTCGTTGCAAATTCGTCTCTTATTCATTTGCACATAGCACAGTAGTTTCTCTAGCAAATGAGGCATGAACAAGTGTTACATTCAGTGCACAACTCTGGTTTTGTGTGCAGCCAGTTCAAAGTGAGGTGGGGCTCATAGGAGGAAATATGAAATACGACTATAAATAAAAAGTTGTAGATTTTGATACTTCAACTAACAAAATCGTGTGATTTTTTTTATATGGTATTTTCTGTGCTTCTGTGGATCATAGCAGATACTTGGTCATCCTTTATTGGCAATAGTTGAATCCATGATCTCCAAAGTGTAAAAATGGACTGGTGTCAGTAGCACCTATTCATCTGGTGATATAAGAGAATTAATTTGCTAAGGCAGAAAATTAGTTAAATGTAAGTATTTGAACTGTGTAGGTAGCCCCTGCCAAAATGGCTCTATAATAAAAGAAGCACTGAGGCTTTTGACTTGGAAAGGAATACTTCGCCAAATTTAGCCAAAACCACCCTTAGGGTTTAATAAAAGGAACAAGTGTTTATGTCTCAGAGGACAAGGCCTTTACTCAGTCAGGAGTTGAACGTTGACTTTATAGTCAGTAGTCCAAAGAAAGTAGATATGAGCTTACCTGACCCACAAGTGAGAGAATACAGCCCAAGGCTTAATCTGTTGACAGGACACATTACGATGACCATGAAATTTGCTGTGTCCTGCTTGAGATGCAGTTTTCTGCAATAAGAGAGAGTCACAGAAGTGTGTCCAAGTTGTTTGGAAAGTTGACAAAAAACAAAGAGCTGGAGCTCAGAAGGTTCTCCTGCATATGTATGTATGGCAAACTTTTCCATTACATTGCAATGTCACCAAGTTTTCACAGATGTCATAGGGATGGACAGCCCACGTAGTTGTATTGGTGCTAACATACAGGTAAGTGTTTACATCTCTATGCAGTAGCTAGTTCTGTATCCTGAAAGGTTGAATGGAAACTGGGCAAATCTGGGAACATCCTGGTGTAGATCATCTTACTATAACAGTCATGTTAAAAATGTGAGATCTTGCTGTCTTTGTCAGCTTGTCATCTTTTCATCCTGTCGCCACATTCTCTTGTCCATTTCCTTGTTTCTGTTCTCATGCTCATTGAGCCTTCATGAACTAATTTAATTTACTCGTTCAGATAAAGCAACCAAAATGGAGTTATGTGCTGTTCAGCTCCTGAGTTTGGGTTAGCTCACAGCAGAGCCTGGTGGGCACCAGAGGTGGTGTGCAGACAAGTGTCCTGGTATCACACTGACAGATTGAAGGAAAGAGGGCTGGAAGCCTGGAAGTGAGCCTTTGGTCTTTGGTGAGCCTTTGCATCGGCTCAGCTGCTCATCCACCTTCTCGACTGTAGTGACTTTCCCCCGCCCGGTCACACAGCAGGATTGATTTGGCATGAGGACAAGGCTGGGTTGTTTGGAGTGAAGTGCTGTGCCTTATTGAGCCCAGCTAGGCCTCAGAGTGAGCCTGATGTGTAACTGCTCTTGTCTGGGACGTACTGCTAATATTGCTCTGTTGAGCTGCGAACTCCTGTACAAAGCTCTGGAAGTGCAGCACGGTCTTCTGTAGCAGAGCATTCAGTCTTCTCCTGATTCCCTATTGATTTTGTTCCTTTACTTATTAATTCTGAAGGCAATAGAACTTAATGCTAGGCTGGTGTGCTAAAGCAGTTGCACAGAGGAGTTGAAGCTGAAGTACTTTATGCCTATTGAGGCACACAGTTGAGGAATTTTAAAGTTATAAAAGAAAACTTTTTGTGATTGCAGTCTAAGGTATTTAGTATTTCAGCAGTAATGTTTGTTGTGAGAAATTTACTTGCCTCTTATGCTTAGAACTTGTTTGTCTGAATAAACTAAAATTAAAGCATGGTTTGAATTGGATTCTCAAATAACTGTTTTTTGAAGTACAGATTTTAATTATGGACATATTATGAATGCTGACCGGACAGAAAACCTTTGAACAGACAAACTAATTGAATGAACATAACTACCTACCTTTTAAAATCACTCTAATTAGGAGAATGTTTTACATGATGGACTGTTAAAATTTCTTGCAGGTGGATTCACCAATGAACTTGAGAAACCCTCATGATTTGGTAATACTAATGAGACAAGAAACAACAGTTAACTACCTCAAAGAACTGGAGGTAAAGCACAGTATTAAGTACTAATTTCTGAAAATGCAGATTTTTTTTTTCCCACAATCTTTATAGTGATAGTTTTAGATGGGGAAAGGAATTCACTGTTGGCAAAATTCTGCTTCAATGAAAGGATGAAGAATTCTTCAGAGATCAAGAATTTTTTTGCCCCAAGTCTGCTTAACTGGTCTCCAGTTGCATCATTCTCTGTTGTTAGCCATAAATCCTAACATTTTTAAGGAAAGTCATTCAGATACTAGATTCTGTTGTACTGTATTTCAGAAGAGTACGGAGCAGGTCACCTCTGGTTTAATTGGGGCTCATTTATTATTGAAAAAGGGTCTGAGACCCTTTTGAAAAGGTCCTTAATGAACTTTGAGCTGATAAACTGAAGTTTAAATATAAAAGGGGTTAGGCAAGCAAACAGCTCACAGCCCTTCAGGCCATGCACTCCTTTCTCTCTTGTGCCAGCTTTGGTTTTGTCAAATTAGCATAACAAGCTAACTGGAAAGTTAGATGAGCACCAGAGGTAGCTTTAGGTGAATGGAAGAAGTGGAAGGGAGCAACAGAAGCAGGACTGCCCCTTGTGTGACTGTATTCAGCCAGTCTTTCTCATCAAGATATGATGTGGTAATGAACATTTTACCAATGGGTTGGGGATTTGGAAGTTGCTAATGTCCAACTTGCGCATACAAATGACTTTCAGCAGAAGTTATATATTGTAAGTTCTTGTACAAGTTTCTATTACTTCTAGTTTATATCTGTATTGTTGCATAGTAGCATGCAATCAAATGTGTATGGCTAAAACTGCGATTCTTTTTCTATTATTATTTCACATGTATAGACTCGTATGATATTTAATGTGTTCAGTTTGCACATCTAGGTGAGAATTAAATGCAGCTTACTGTACTGGAACAGATCATTAATCTGTGTGATCTATACCTGTGAGCTTTATGGGGCAAAAGGTAGCTCCCAAGGCACAGCATAAACTGATGTATGGAAATTAGTCTCAATTCTTGCCTTTGCCTGCCAGCTGGGTTGTACTTAGCACACTGAATGCTTAAGATGATGATTTTGTTTGCTATCTCTAGTATTAGTTCCATGAGGTCTTACAGTGAAGGAAAAGGGTCCACATATTTAAAAGTTGACACACTGTTAGCAGCTATTTCTTTTTTTCCTAAACAGACTACTATAAACTTGGAATGTTATTAGCCCTCCTTTTAGGTACAACAGAAGAAATTATTATAGTTGTATTATCTCTAATGAAAGTATTTACATTCCATCCAAATCCAAAAACGTGCTACAGATGTTTTAAAAGATAGGAAAATATTCCCAAAATTTAATGAGTTTTTTAGATTTTTTTCAAATGAACTTTGTTTTAAGGAAAAAGTTGTACTGTAGAGTTTGCTTTCATCAGTATATATTCTTCTGTTTCCTTCTCTTTTCCTACAGAAACAGTTAGTTGCTCAAAAGATTCATATAGAGGAAAATGAGGACAGAGACACAGGGCTGGAACAAAGGCATAACAAAGAGGATCCAGACTGCATTAAAGCAAAGGTGCCCCTGGGGGACCTAGATCTGTATGATGGCACATACATCACCTTAGAGAGCAAAGATATCCGGTAATAAGATGCTTTATATTCTAAGATTTTTACTGAATTAAAAAAAAATACCTCTAAATGAAAGTAAAAAAGAACAATACTAACACAGACTGATCTTTAGATGACAGTTTAATTTTTTTTGTGTTACTGTGGAATAAAATTGAAACAACATCTGCTACTAGTTGTGAACAGTTACAACACAGTTTCCCTCAAACAGTCCATGTTAGCCTTACCCTGAAACCTTTCCTTTCTCTTCCGAGTTCTGCCACTGTTACTCTGTACTGATGTGACCAGACATGTATATTAAAGTGAAATGCGTCCTGTAGAAGGGGGTTGAATTTACTTGAGTGTGTTTTCAGTGTTTGAGATGGACACACTTATTTTAGTGGGAACTGTCTTGACTTAAATTTGCATGAAATTCAGTTGATTACTAAGCTGTTGAACCTTCTGGTTATATTTTGTCCCCTGTGTTTAGAAAGTAAAGGATGAGCAGACAGTCTCCTCGACATTTGACATCATTGGTAATTCATCTACAGGGCTCACTGTCTTGGTTTTGTAGTTTCATTTTTATGACATAGTCATATGAATACTTGAAGTGGGAAAAGATCAGTTTTATCCTCATATACGTTCATTTGGACTTCTCACCAATATTTGGGATTGGTTTGTTTTTTTCATGGAAGAGTCTTCTAATCTGCATGCAGTGCTATTGGCCTGGCAGATAGATCATTAATCATAGCAGTGATACACTAGGTTGACACTTAGACATTTTGGAGGCTATCCAAATCTTGATGTTTTCTCTAAAGCCAACAAATTTATTTACTTTATCCTATAGTGATGACATCCTGGTACAACTGAAATCTGAGAAGACATCAGAAATAGTCTGATGTGCTCAAACAGGGAATTTTTGTAGTGATTAAATCAGAGTACTCTCTCTGTCAACTGCAATACTGTTTCTTATGAACTTCAGCAATATTTTAATCTGGAGTCTGTTATGTTATTATGTCTTCAGCCCTGAAGACTATATAGACACAAAGTCCCCAGTGCCTCCAGACCTGCAGCAGCCAGACTGTACAAAAGTTCTAGATCTTCCATACAGTATTCATGCTTTTCAGCACTTACGGGTAAGTGAGCAAATGCAAGTATGTGTTTTTTCCCCATTAGGAAGAGGAATAGAAAACCCTTACTGGTAGTTCTCAGTCAAGGTTACAAGGTATTGTAATCTTTCAAGACTATTTCACATTTTTTTTTAAACTACAGTTGTGCCTTGATTAAAATACCTGCTTATAGGAGGACATATACAGTTTCTCTTTTATTGTTGTTTACTGTACTTTAGAGGACATTTTTTGGAAAATGGAGTATTTTGTGTTCATAAGACATTTCATCAGCAAATTGGTAGCTTTTGTTGGAACTACTACTAGCTTGTAAATTGCTTCTCGAGTTGAAAATTGGAGCGTGCTGAACAGGGTTGTTTAAATGTATGACAATTCAGGATCAGAAAATGGTTTGCAGGTTTGTCAGTAGCTCCTAACATACTTGACCATCTGTTTGGTATCTGAATGCCAAGCCCTAACCCAGGGGGTGAGATAACTGTTCTTTCAGCTGCTTTAGGAAAGCTACAGTGGAAGAGTGGTGCAAAAATTGGGTTTGTGAATAGCATGATATGAGCAAATTTTCTAATGCAGATGCAGCTTTAGCAGTTATATCTTGATATTTATTTCATTACAAGTCTTTTCATCTACAAATAAGGATTTTCTTACCGAAAAAACAGGAAGTGAAGTCTTATTATCTCTATTCTTGGGTCTGAATGTATTTTTGAAAGAGGGACATTTGTTCATGGGGAGGGAAGAAAGAGAAGAAGTGTAGGGATACTTTCATTGTGTGCATGTAACCTGATAAACATGATTTAAGTGCTTCAGTGGAAATCAGTAGCTGCCAGATACACAGTACTACCAGAAGTGAATATTTCTTCTGTAGCACTCACAAGCAGTGACTGCTTTTGGCTGCTTCTAATATTTGCTTATCTGACATACTCATAATTCTTTCAATTGCTAAAGATCCTGAAAGGATGATAAGGTCATAAATAACCAAGCTGTACATTTTCCTGAGAGTCATGCTTTTGTTTGTATTTCTCTACTCTTAGTTAAAGTGTCAGCAAATACCTGTATTTAATTTTTATTTTAGGGTGTCCAAGAAAGAGTTAATCTTTCTGCACCCCTTTTACCTAAAGAAGATCCAATCTTCACATACTTATCACGGAGGCTGGGAAGAAGTATAGAGGAAATAGGTCATCGTATTTATGACGGGCTAATGAAGGTATGAAACTGAAATCTTACTGTATGCACAAAAAGAGTACTAGAAAAGTCTCAGAAGATTAGATACACCTCATACATGCAATCAGATCCAGTACTAGTTTTGTACATATATTTTTGGTTTACATTTCAGTTTCAAAAGGGAGACTAAAACCATTTTCTGCTAGGCAAGCAGAGATAGGAGAAAGCATCAGCAAAACAAGTAAATAAATACTTATTGTCATCTTTATTGACTTATGTAGTTATGTTGTCTGGCAAGCCACATTCATTGCTCTGTCAAGATAATAAGAGCTTTTAAACAAAAATACAGGTACTTAAAAGAACAAAGAAGAAACAACAGTACTGAAATGTGTATGTTTTTATTAAATGTCTTCCTGCAAAATCTAGGCATTCTCATTGAACCCCATTAAATTGCTGATGCTCAAACTACTGTCACCTCTCATTTCATCTCATTTCAAATTTTTGCCTGCCTCAAAGGCAGAAGTTGTGTTTCTTTAATACATTTGTATGCTAGTTCGTTCTTCCTAAACAGTCACAACTGTTGCCAAATGGCAGCTTTCCAGTGGAAGAAGATAACTTAGAGCAGCTGAGCACCAACTTTTAATCCCATAGTAATTAAAGCCCGATTAACCTTTTAGTTCATGTTTTAGTAGTTAGTACAGTTCACGTGTTTCTCTTTACTGCAGAATTCTTCTTCCTGGGTACTCTATAATATGGCTTCTTTTTACTGGCGAATAAAGAATGAGCCATACCAAGTAGTAGAATGTGCCATGCGTGCCCTTCATTTTTCTTCAAGGTAAGGATTGCTAATAAGGATTTCTTTTCAGATTGCTTTTCTAGTTATCCTAATTAATAAACAGGTTTCTAAGACTGTGTACTAATGAGTAATCCACGTTACTTGTTCTTTCTTCTCTGTGTTCTGTACTAGGCATATATATAGTTGAGACGTTTTCCTTAAATGATATATTTTAATGTGTGACTGACAACTGACTGTGTCCTTATGCACGACTCTTTTACAGTTTGACCCTCCTTTAATGTCCATTTTTGCTTCTTTTTTGTATTCTTTTAGGCAAAATAAAGATATTGCACTGGTAAATTTGGCAAATATTCTGCACCGGGCTCACTTCTCTGCAGATGCAGCTATTGTGGTTCATGCAGCTCTGGATTACAGTGACTTCTTTACCAGCTATTACACTTTGGGAAATATATACGCAGTAAATACGATCTTTATTTTCCAAGACTTGAAGAAAATTGAATATTACTTAATTTTTTTGGCTTGACTTGTAACGCTTTACTCTTGTACAGTGTGTCTTGAGTTCCACATGATTTCATGTGTAATGTTTAAGATTCTGTCAAGAGACTTTCATCCAAAAGTCTGTCTTTCAGCAAATTTTTTTTCCTGGAAATAAATTCCATAAAAATTCTACTGCAGCCTTTCTTTAACAGATATAGTGGTTTGAGTGCCAGAAATGACAGGCTGCTTGTTACCATAAATTAAAATTCAAGTTAAAGGCCTTCTTTAAAAATTTTCTTTAAAAGTTGAATATTTTTAATTAAATATTACTGAACAATGGCTAATTCTTTCTCTCTCGGTCATTCTTCAGATGCTTGGAGAGTACAACCACTCAGTTCTGTGTTATGATCATGCTCTACAGGCCAAACCAGGGTTTGAGCAAGCGGTAAAAAGGAAGCATGCTGTCTTATGTCAGCAAAAACTTGAGCAAAAATTGGAAGCCCAGCATAGGTAACTAAAGCAGTATCCCAGTGGCAATGCATACAATCCAACTTCTGTTGCAGCAACTATGTGCATTTCAAGAAGGATAATGATTTTCAACTCACTATAATTCTTTGACTATGCAGTAGAATTAAGCATAAGAATACTTAAGGAAACGCAATGTTGAAAATATGCAACAAGGTAGGAGAAGGTGATATTCTACAAAGCATTCAAATAAATTTTTCTGTTGTTTAATTTTCAAGATCCCTTCAGCGAACATTAAATGAATTAAAGGAATATCAGAAGCAGCATGACCATTACCTTAGGCAACAAGATGTTTTAGACAAGTACAAGCTCATCCAGGAGGAACAAATCTTGAGGAACATCATTCATGAGACACAGATGGCAAAAGAAGCTCAACTAGGTACAACTTTTTAGTGTTCATGCTCATTAAAGCAATGAAGTATTGCACATATTCAAATTATGTCAGGACACAACTTCTGTATATATTAAGATGGCCCTGAGTAGCTGCTGTGTTTTGCTTATTATAGCAGGAGATTGCAGCATGTTCTTGAACAGGGACTTTTTTTCAGTCTTTTGAAGCTGTAGGTTCCTCTGGGCTGATGAAGTCAATAAAATGGATTGACTGAACTGGGGGCAGAGGGATTGACTGTATGCTGCCATTGCCTCCTCAGAAACCACACTTAATATAATATAAAAAAATGTTTTGTCCTCTGCAGGGAACCATCAGATTTGTAGACTGGGCAACCAGCAGCATAGCTTGCACTGCCAGTGGGACCAGCCTGTTCGTTATCATCGCGGAGACATTTTTGAAAATGTGGAATATGTTCAGGTTTGTCTGTGAATTGATACCACTCCTTTAAGTTGGATCCCATTTGCCTTATTTGCAAAATAATTCTATTTTTTTCAGACTTGACAAAGAGGGTACATTTTGGGTGTGGTAATTATAGTGAGAAATCATTTAGTCTCTTTTCCAGAGTGTTGTTTAAAGTATTTTAATGCTAGTTTCTTTTGTAATTAATACAAGCTGAGATTGACTGTGAATTGCAGAACTAGAGAGAAATATAGATTTATTGTACAAGGCTTTGTTTTTCTTAGAAAAGAGAGCTATTAGAATTATTTGAACTGAAAAACTTCGTTTTAGTCCAAAGTCTTAGTTTCCTGGGATCGCACAAAGAAAATTTGATACAAGAGTACTGAGAAGTTTTGGAAGGAAGGTGTATACTAATACTGAAAATCCAGAATGACAGCCACCCAAGCAACACCTCTGCTGTATTAGAACTACAGATAAAGATTATGGTTTCAGTTATTTTGCAATATGGAATATGTTCTGGAGTTTCCTCTTAACTAGTTTAAGAAACAGGAATAATTATTTTTAATTATGTTGTTTTCTTCTTGGTTGTTTTTCCTACTATAGTAATTATGAAACAGATTATCGAGATAATTCTGAAAGCCGTGAGTCTTAGTAACTCTGACTTGAACCCAAGCTATGCAATCTAGATAAGTAGATTTTGGTTGTGGTCTGTTTGCACTAGTGTTTTCATTGTTGACTTATTTACAACATGAATATTACTTTTCCATGGTGTGAGTAGATCGAGAGACTTAGATTTCTTCTTTTTTTTTCTGCTACCCAAGTTTCAGCTCATCAGTGAGACTTAACTACATAAATGGTGGGGGGAAAAAAATAATATGCAGAAATTCAGCCAGCAATGTACCATCTCTTTTCTTTATTAAATTTTGTTTTTCTATTGTTTCTAGTTTGGTGAAGACTCCTCAACTTCTAGTATGACATCTGTGAATTTGGATCTTCATGCAAACCAAAGCATTCACAACCAGTCCTTGCAGTCTTCCCCTGTTGCTCGTTCTGTTGTTTCAGTGTGGAGTGTAGAATCCAACAGAGTAAGTGAAGAGTAGATAGGCTTTGCCCTTTCAAAGAGGAGTGGTGAAAGTCAAATTTCTCCTTGTTTATGAAACTTCTTAGCATTTAGGCTGCAGTTTTGATGTGTGGCAGCACTGGAGAATGTAACATTCTGAATTTCATCAACATATAAGCATCTATCTAGTTTCTCTGTACTGGTTTCCCATCCTTTGAAACTCTGCTACAGCACAGAGGGAGTTGTTCTGTAAACATCTCCTGTAAGTAAAGCTGTACAGCTGAGTAAAAGTAGAAGTTTGAACTGCTGATACGCAAAAAAAGATGGAAAACTAATAGTTTTAAAAATCTCTTTTTTTTTTTTTTTCCTTCGGACTGTTCCTTGTGTTCTTATTACCTTGTTAATTAGAATATTAAAAATGTTGAGAAAATTATAAAAAATAATTCCTTTTCCCCTTAGGACAAACAGCATATTCTGTGGCCTCAGCGATCAGAATGCATTAAATCTTTCCCCAAAATTCCTGACCCAGAAGAACTGCCAACTTATTTCTTGCCTCCAGAAAATAGGGGATTCAGGCAAGTGCTGACTTTTAAAAACTGTATTTGTAAATTTTCACACTAATACCTTAATGAGTATTTTCTTTCTGGAGAGGATGGATGCAATTAGTAATCATCAGCACAGATGTGTTCAGACTTCTTTCTGGCCGTTCCACAGAAGGAAGGCATTTTCCTTGATTGATGTCTTTTGTTTATACACAATTACAGGCAGCACATGCTGTTAATTTGTCTTATTTCTCCTTATTGCTAGGATCCATCCAATCCTGAGTATCCCAAGAGATACTGTTGAGCATGAAGAAACACAGGCACCAGATTGTTCTTCCATTACTGATGCTCGTAACAATGAGTCTCTAAACATACTGGTCAAGGAACTAGACACTAATCTAGATTTGAAATTCAGGATACCAGATGATCGAGCAAGACAAGTAAGAGATGTTATCTTGTTGATTCTCTTCTGTTAGAAAATTCTCCTCTTTATTGCCTTAAAAATCTTACACAAAACATAAAAGATTCTGATATTTAAAGGATTCCTTGGTATCATAAGGTAATCAATATTTCCAAAAAAGGTGAGCAAGTACTTTCTAATGGGAATGGAGAAAGGGAGGACTTGTCTGACTTTTTCAAATACTGACAAAAAGTACACAAAATAGGAAATATAGTTTACTATTTTAAATTTTTAGATCTTCTAACAGTTGGTTGACATGATTCATCTTCTTGAGGTTTCTAAGAACTGTATTGTACCAAGTTGGTAACTTAAGGCTGAAGTGAGTCCTTCATATTGCATTATGAAGATTGGCTCCTTGAAGTGTTATGTGTTCACATTCTCTGTTTGAAACAGTATCCTTTTCTTCCCTTTGCTAAAGGAAAGACTTAAAGAAGCAAGACTTGAATGGCCCGTGTTTATATAGACTGTAAGGTTTATTCACTTGTTTGGAGGGGAAAAAAAACACTATCTTTATGTTTCAGGTTTTGCATTCTCGTATCAACAATGAATCTATTACACAGGCGAAGATAGGAGTGTTTCTAGATCATGCCATGAAAAAGGTATGTCAAGCTGTTGAACGAGATGAATTCAGAATTCTTACTTGAGGCTTGTTTCTATACTTCTAAAATAGTCAGTCAGTCAGTGACATACGAGGAATTAAGTTTATTTGCTGCCTGAAACTGAGATGAAACTAGCTTAAAAATCCATGTTTACAAGTAAGGCAGGAAAGTATAGAGAAGTATCTAAATTAGCTTAATGTAGACCAAACAGCCCTGTAGTTACTTGTTCTTGTTACAACTGCAGGACGCAGAACAGCAGTTCTGTGATAGTTCTATTAGCTAATTCTGGCAAACATTTGCTTAATTGAGAGAACTTGGAACTACTCCTCATGTCACCCCTCCCTTCGTGCCTGCCTTTTGCTCTTCTTCCTCCTTCCCACTACCCTGCTTTCCCCCCTGCTCTCCCTCCAAAGAAACCAACCCTCTATCAATCTTCTGTCAGGATAATTAGCACTCTGGAGCAAAGAATGTACATCTGTATAACACCCTGTGGAGTGCCACCTCCGTCTTGCGTGGGGCCTTTGAGAGTCATCACAAGTCAAATGACAAGGAAGCATTGAGATATAGACGTTGAGTCTTTTTGACTTGTCAGGCTGATATTTCTCAATTTAACTTTCTTGTAGAAGTTGTGTCAAGGCAATATATATTTTTTTTTTTTTTATTCTGAAATCAGTACTTTTTACTATGTGCATCTGTCTTACCCAGAAGAAAAATTATCAGTATGAGTTGATTCCTATTATTATGTTGTTCAGAATAGCCCTATAAGTGTTGTCTTATGGTGCAGTGCATGGGTATTTTGGTTTTAACTGTAGTATTCTGTTGCTGTCATGCTAAGAGCCTGAATTCCTCGGTCATTTAGATGCTGATGTAAGAACAGTGTTGTGTCACGCCTGTTCTGCTAATGATAAACTCCTCAGAGCAGGAAGGCCACAGTTGGTATCTTTGTATTGGGAAAGACAAAATGCTAAGGATTTAGTTAAAGAGAGGACATTGAGACTTGTGTATGGAGTGTAATGCAGTGAGAAGTTTGGAATGAATAATATGTAAGTAATGTTATGTATGTACATTGCAAAATAGAGATCATAAATACTCTTAAAATTATAGATTATGTAAGGTACTCAAAGAATAATATTTCCTATTGATATCTTCCAGTTCATGTAGAACCAAATAGTTAGAACCCTCCTGTGTGAGGGTTTTAAAACCTGGAACAAAATCTTCTTACTGATTAACTTTTCAACAACTGCTATGCCAGCTGCATTGTATTGATACAATACTACTGTAAAGATCCTTATCTGTTTTGCTTCCTTAATTCTAGCTGCACATTTCCTATTCATGCATGCATTTGGGCTTCAGACATGTAGGTTGGACTGGACATTAATTTCAGTTGTTGCTTTTATGCTGTAAACTCTTTGTACAGAATTGGGTAATACATAATGCTGAAAATATTAAAAACTAGAACATGTTTCTAAGTAATTTGAAAGTGCATCTGAAAGTGGATGTTTTACCTACGTCTGTCCACCTGCCAGGATTTTAAAATTTTGCTATTTCTCCTCTAGGGTGTTTATTTTTTCTGTTATAGGTGAAAGAGGAGGAAGGAGCACTCAGAGGTTTATTTGACACTTCTTCCGTTCTTCCACCTGCCCTCACTTATTGCTTCCTATTTTATAATCTTTCGATAGTATCTAATGCATGTCAGTTGTCAACTTTGATAAGACAAATAGATAACTAAGTCTAAGAAGAATACAGCTCTGAAATCTTAAATTGTAAGGGAAAGGTCAGGATATGCCTGACCTTCAAATTGTAACATTTCTACATAGATTTGTGTTAGTATAATTTTAAGACTCTGAAGTGGCTCACAAATGTTCCTTCCTGAAGTGAACTGACTATTATCACTTGTATATTTGAAGGGATTTTGTGGTCAATATATAGGCAGTCATATGAGTAGAGTGTGAGCAACAGCTGCTACTAAATTGCAGTTCAGATTGTAAATGGTGTCAATTTGAGTAGAATAGAGCAGATTGAATAATCTGCCAGCAGACACAACAAAGTCTAATTTGTATCTAGTTAATACCATAGTATGCAAGGGTGAGTTCTGTTTTCTTCTTACTAAATAGCAGGCAATTCTGTCTTCCTGTGACACCTTTTTGTGGGTGTTTTTATCCTTTTCCTGACTCTCCTTTAGCCAGAAGATCCTCTATGGCTTGTGCTTAATGAAGCTGGATTGTACTGGCGTGCAGTTGGAAATAGCACCTTTGCTATCACCTGTTTGCAAAAAGCATATAATTTGGCTCCGCATGAGTATCAGGACATCCCTCTGGTCAACCTTGCCAACCTCTTGTTTCATTATGGTCTTCATTTGGATGCCAGCAGACTCCTGCTGAAGGCTTTGGCCATCAATGCCTCTGAGGTAAGATATGGGGTTTGTGTTTGTTCAGCAGTGAATGTGTTTTCCTTCATTATTTTCTAAATATATGTTACTTGTGCTTACTTACCTGTGCATGCATTTCAACTTCCAGCTTGTGATTTACAACAGATGTTAATTTTCGTTTAAATTCTTGATCGCATTGGGGTGATGCTGATTGCTGAGAGTGTAAACATCTAGAGAAGTTCTTATAAGTCAGTGACAGACTTTTAGCCTCCCAACACCTGTATTATCAGCAGTGCCCCCAAGGGATTTGATCCTGGTGTCTGGTAACATTTTTATCTAAAACAGAGATCCGTAATGCTGTCAGCATTCTTAAAATCCTTAAAGTAGGATATATGTCACCAGGGTCTTTGACTGTGTGGACATCTTTCTGTGACACTTGACTTTTTATCTCTACTGTTTTATTTGTCCACAGATTTTCTTGTAGAGGAAAACCTGTATTCTGGTTGTTTGGTGGCTTTATTTCCAACCATAGTTTCAAACCAGGTTTTTGTATTTCTGAGCAGTAACATTATAAACATTTTGTAGGTTGTCACCTATGTCATACAGACAGTTTCTTTATAAACTCTTTGAACTACTGGACTGGCCACAATTGTGGGAAGGAAGGGGAGGGGGCGTGGCATAGTGGGGGACAGCTTTCCTCTAGCAGGCGGTCTTGGTCGTAGATTTGAGATGCTTCAGTGAGAAGCTCAAGTGAGAGCTCTTAGTGTGCTCTGTAGTTAGACTAACAGAGCTTAAACCTGCTAGGCCACCAGTCACCTAGCACATAAAAAAAGCTAAAAACAGAAAAAGCTTTTTCAATATAGCATTCGGAAAGAAGCTTTCAAGTGTTGGAAAGGAATCTAGCCCATTTGGGTGGTGGGTAAGAGTGCAAAAAGGAAGTATAGAGAGAACTATGCTTGAATGATGTGCCTTAAGAAAGGACAGCTTTGGAGAGGAGGAGCCTAGGGATCCTTAGGACCATGCTGTGTAAGTAGGGCTTTCATTCAAAAATATTAGTGAATCCTACCTCATTACAGTAATGCCTGCTCCTGTTTTTTTCAGATGTACTCTGTCCTGTAATACCTATTGTACCAAAAAAATTAGCAGGAGACGTTATACTTGAATAGTATTTCCTGGAATATAGTGTAAAGTAAATACGAATTAAAATTAATTACAGCTACAGGGAGTAAAGAATGTGCTCTATAAGCAAAAGCTGTTAAAAAAAGGTCCTGTTGCTCAGCTTGCACTGTTTTCTGAATGCTGCTTAATAATACAAACTAAGATGAGTTTGAAAAATCTTAAGTTACTGATCAGACTCCACATTGTTTGACAATGAACGTAAAACTATTTCAGTAGGAAAAATGACTGCTAATTACAATACTGTAGTTCATTATTCTAGCATTATACTGCTAATTGCAGCAAATTACTTCATGCAAGGAAAAAACTTTTCAGTCAACAAACAAAATGTAGTGCTTTACTGTGTGCCTGTATTAAAGTGTTAATTAAGTTCTACCCAGTGAAAAAGGTGTTTATACTCTTTCCTTTTTTAAAAAATACATATTTTAGTGAGACTGCCCAAAAACAGTGGACAAAAATACCGTTTTTTAAAGAATTGAAAGGCATGAATGTGTACCACTAAGCTAGTGTGACATTGGTGTTTGCAGTAACCTAGTTCTGCTCAGGTAAATCTGAACACTCTTGACAAATGAAATGTGTCTGTCCTGCTAGAACACTAGAAAAATTTTTACTTTTTTTTCTGACTTTTAAATGTTATAAAGTACCTTCAAGCATTCAGTTTGGTACTCTATGCAGTAAGCATTATGTTGCTGATAGTTATAAGTATTTAATGCTTCATTTCAGTTTGTGTGTATTTAACAGCTGGGTTTTTATTGTAGGAAGACAGAATTCTTAACATAACCCTGTGTCAAAACAACTTTTGTTTAGCAGCAATGCATCAAGCTGTTAGTTCTCCATTTGAAGAACAGGCAGTCCTAGTTTAAGAAGTTTTTCTGAATTCTTTGTAGCCAAGTTTGGGAGGGTGTGGATTGACAAGGGTTTTTCCTGTCTCTTTTCAGTCTTAAACAGTGAACATACTTATGCTGGGTACGTTGCTTTTCTCTTTTCAGCCCCTGACTTTTTTGAGCCTAGGAAACACATACCTGGCTCTGAACAACATAAGTGGAGCCCTGCAGGCCTTCAGACATGCACTGAATTTGACAACCAAGTGTTTGGAGTGCGAAAGCAGCCTGAAGATGATCCGTTGTTTGCAGTTTTATCCTTTTCTGTACAACATCACCTCGACTGTGTGCAGTGGTAAGCAACTGCTGAAAGATGGACCACAAGTCAAATAATGTCTGTTTGCTTTGGGTGTTGCACCCTTTTTTCCAAGAATCCATCCTTTTGCTTTACAGTGCTTTCTATCTTTAAGGATCAAGGTTGAGAAACTGCTTTTAATGGAAAAGTTACAGTCCATTGAATAATTGCTTGAGGATGACTTCTTAAATCCAGAGGGCTTCCACTGAATGCAGATTACTTCCTGAGTGTGTCAGTAATACCTTAACAGCCTCATCAATTTCTTACTGGTAAACCAGGAATGCTGGATTGAGTATTTATGGAAATGCACAACTTCTATTGCTAAGCTACTCAACAACCCCTTTGTACATCCCTTCAAAATTTACAGACAACTGGATTTGTTTTCTTAAAGCTGAAGAATTTGGTGAATAGTGGTTTAGTTTAATTCATATTCTTTCAGTATGTTCAGTACTTTGGCTGTCATTTTCTAGTGTTCAGTCTTTAAGGAATAGGCTATATTGTGTCAACATTATTTCATTAATATGAGACCTGTGATCACTGCTCTTAACCCTCCAAAAATCTGTAAGAAGAAGGACTGAATCCAGTCTCGCTTTTAAAATATTTGAGATTGAATGCTTTATTGTCATTAGTGGCTACTTGTATTTAAAAAAAAATAGCTTTTGGAGGTGGATTCTTTTATTTTAGTCAATCCCACTGAATATTTTCAGTGTTTTGTGTATGCTTGCATATGGCTAATATGCTACTCTTGAGCAGTCTTGAAGAACATCTATTAATAGATTTTATAAACCTCTCTCTCTCAAATTGTTATTAAGGTATCTTTCTGTCTAATCTTTTCTTTATTTTTAAATGGAAACCTCACCAGATAAATGCTTCTGATTTTTGGTATTGTTAGAACTTCCTCTGAGGTGTTTTTTTTTAATTCCATCTCCAGTGAAAAGACGTGGAGAAACCTCCTCTGATTTAACATCTAGAACTGTGTAGTCTAAACGTAGTCTAAACGTCATGTCTCCTGGTACAGTATGGATGATGCCATTGTAGGTGAAATTTCAGGACTATGCCATTAGAATAATACTCTTTTTATAGCCTTATGCATTTTGCTCTGATTGACAGTACATGAGTTGTGTGAGAAATGAATGCTGTTTGGATAAATGTACTGTAGTAAGTGGTGCTACGGCCCAACTGATGGGGCTCTTGCTGATGCTCATAATGTCAGCTCCTCCATATACTGGTGCTTCACAATGAATCTCTTAACTTCAGATTGCCCTTCTTACAAAAATCCTAGTAGATACTGTAAGCAGTAATGGAACTTGCGCATTTCATCACAAGAGACACTTCACTGTTCTAGAAAAAAAATCAATGTTTGTTTACTTTTAATTAAGATCTTTTTTAAAATGTGTGTAACTCAAAAGTTTAGTTATTCCAGTGATACCTACTTTATTTTGAAGGTAAGCAGAAAATGATTTAAAAGTATATTCACAGAACCGAGATGGTAAACAAGCAGTGTCTGCATCTGAACTCCAAAGTGATCTTTGACATCTTTCTTTTGTCTTGTATGCTTTTCTTTCTTAAAGTTGTCATAATCTGTTTTGGTTGATTCTTGACCTCTGTTAGCATTGATTCCTGTTCCAGGATGTTCATTTTGAGGTCAGCTGATGCTGTTTAGGAAGTTTCTGTTTCTTGAATGTGAGGGAGAACCCCTGTCAAAAGTGCTTCTGAGAAAAGTGTTATCTTTCATTTCTTTGCTTCTGAGAAAAGTGTTATCTTTGCATCTTTTGCTACCTTGGCCACAGGTTAACAAAGTGAGCACGAATATATTCATCTGGTACATTGACATTTGGTTTCGTTTGTTAATGAATCTGTGAAGATGCTACATCAAGAGGGAGCTGAATATGCCTTAGCTTGTTAACTTGCCTATTAAATTTCAGTATTCCACTAGTTAAGTATTTTACTCTATTTTTTTTTTACCTTTTTCCAGAACTCTTCTTAATATTTCTTTTTCATTTTTATTTATACTATTCTTTAGGTCATCTTTTGTCTGAGTGCAAGAAACCTGAAAGTGCGAATCTGACAGATAGTGTAAATGTTCTTTGTACATTCTTGTGCAGAGTGTAAAATAAACATACTGGTTAATTCAACCTTGATGATGATTTGTGGTTTAAGTCAAAACTCAAAGTTAAAAAATGGAGAGGTAGATGTGCCTATCTTATTTTCATAAGGTTTGGGGGATTATTTTTCTTTCCCCACTGTAAACTTCAGCTGACTCAGGAGGAACCTTGACAGGCTGTATGAAAGTGAGGTTAAGTCCCCAAAGCCAGAATTATTTCAAGGATGCACACTCAGAAATCACACTTCACACTTACAAGTATCGTGAAATATTGGAAATCTTCTGTTCATCCTTCAGTCCAAAGAAAATAATTGAAAAGAGATTGTAAGTTTGAATTTTGACTTTCCATTCTAATACAATAGTATATACCATTATTCAACCACTGTATGGAACCTAAAAAATGCGAATTGTTTAGATGCTAACATTTTACACTACTTGTTGCATTTACAACATTTTTTAAAATGTCAATGTCACATAGACTTAAAAAATAATAGATTATGTTCCTTTATGAATCTAATACCATGACAGTCTGGAGGGTACATTTTGATGACAAGGTGCAAACTGAACACTACTTTCACACGTGTTTCTGAATAGGATAGAGCTAATGAAGCACATTCATAAATACATGGATCAAATGTATGCTTGACAATCACAGTATCACTGGATTGTTACTTCAGGAGTTTCTCACAGCCTTTCAGATGATGTGTTTCTGCTTGGGGACATCTGATATTGAATTTAGTTTGTCCTCTTGTTATTATGTACTTGATGGCGTGTCATAACTATTTATATCCTTTGAGGTGGATATGTTATGCTAAAAAATTTACAAAGAAATTGGAATATCACATTTTCTCTGGTTTAATATCTTGTTTTGATAAGCATTGATTCAGTATTTCTGAAAGTAACAGTAGTAGGGTTGCCTGTGCTTTGGGTTGTAGGCCCATGTGATAGCTGTGTTTTTGCTTCGCCTGTCAAAAGCCTCTGTTCATGAGAACTGAACTAACTAGTGAGACACAGAATTCCTTGCTCTGCTGCTGTGAGCCATTGGCAGAATCCAGCAAATGGTCACTGGGAATTATATGCTAGCATGGGATGGAATGTGGGGTCAAGAATCTGAACTTAGTCTGATTTTTTATTACAGTATATGCTCGGTGTTTTTTTCAAAGAGGTGAAAAAGACATTTTCTCAAGCATGTTGGGATGTTTGCTGTTAGCACAGAACTTTGGAAGTGTGACACACTAATGCTGACTTGTTGGATGCTTGCTTGTGTGCTCTTGTCTGTACTGCTGCCTGGTACTTTTTTTTAGTAATTTATCTCCATTCTAGGTAAAAATTTATATTTCAAACACAAATCACTTCATGCATGTGAGAACAGGAATTAAAAACCTCATACCAACATTTTTCTTTTTAACTTTTACCTTCTATATTCAAGTTTATATAAATGTTTGTTTTCATTGTAAAAGAATTTCTAAATCTACAGAAGTTTTTGGTAGGGTTTTTTCTTATGGAGTAGGTGTGTGAAGTGTCAAAAATTATTACAACACTGTCAGCTGTGACATGTATTTTAGACAATTGCAGGATTTAAGTCAGTTGCATCTAATATAGATGCTGTACAGCAGCAGGCCACATACTGTCTTATTCCCAAATACCTGAGAAAATGGTTCGAAGACTTCATTCTTATGGGATTATCCTGTGGTGGTCCTTCTAGAGGTGACTTGGCAGTGTTAAGGGTGTTGCTACATCAACTCTTAGTTACTGGCAAGTCAGTTCCTGAAGCATGTTAAGTATCAGAAACTTTGTGTTGCTTGACAAATAAATTGAGCAGCCATATCTGACACACAAGTAACAGGACCAAGAGACTTGCATAAGCTTAATGTGAAAAGCGTGGTCACCTCTGAGGTGCAGAAATGAAATATTTGTGCTGCGTATTAAGCTAGTAGAGAAAGCCAACGTCATTTTTGTGTGATACTAAAATGATGCATTGCTGAGATTTGTCTTGCACACTTTCGTGGCTTAAAATATTGCAAGTAGCTTTTGTCGTGTGATAAGGTCTGTAGAGGACTGTCCAACTACAGAATTGTTCCTGTGGCACTTCACTGGCTGATGTGAACATTCTGATGTTGTCAAGCCGTATTAAAAAGGTTACAGAAGACTAGAACCATATTTTTAGCGTGATGATCAGCTGGCTGTTGAAACATGATGATTTATTAGTTGCTGTTGTATAAGACTTTTCCTTGTATGTGTAAACAGAATTGTTGCCTGGGCAAGCAGAAGTAATTTGTACTCAAAACATTTTTATCAGACTGTAAGCATCTACCTCTGACTAACAGTTCTGATTTGTTATGAGCTCATGCACTTCACATTTTTTAGACAAGACTAAAATATAAAATATTATTAATAGACCGGTGGCATTCAAAACGTGAAGCACGACTTGTTTCAAGCTTCAGGTCTCACCGTCTTTCATCCTTGACAGGGTAGTGCTTTTACAAAAAGCTTTGTGCTGCTCTGTTGGAAGTAGAGGGAGTGTGAGTACGTTATGAATGTATGTGCATGCCATCAAGAAACCTGAATCCTTTTATGTATGGAGTGTGTGCGTTTGTGAAAGCAGTGCATCATCCTTTTTACTCTGACTGAGTTCTGTGATGTGTGCGGTGGCAGCGTAAGGATCCCCTTTAGGTGTGGCTTTAGTGCCCTCTTGTGGTAAAAATACTCTGTGCCACATGAAGTCAGTAGTCTTGGTTCATTTCATGTACTACCTCTTAAAAGGTAGTACATGGGGTTCTTACAAGTTAAAGTTAATAAGCTGATGACCTTTAAGCAAATTAATAGGAGTTGCTGACCTGAAAGGAGAATCACTGCTTGAAACTCTAATAAGCTTATGGACAGATTAAATAACTTCCTGAAATCAACATCACATCAATCAACAAGCCTCTGACTGTGTTTTGACAGCTGCAATCACCTCAAGTTCCCTATAGTGATTTCAGATACACAAACACTAAGGAAAAGGATCGTGTAATTTTCTTTACAGTAGTGTGTCAAAGCACAGGGATGTGAAATACTTTGCATTTTTAAATGTACCTTTCACTTACTCAGTTATTCCCTACAAGTTATGACTGACTTGATAGTCCCAGCAACAGTCTGCTAAATTTTTGTTTTATTTCCTGTAGCCTGAGGTCCTCTTAGACATTTTTATCATAATATAGTTTCCTTCTTCTCAAACTGCTGTATCTTGTTCGTCCAAGAAGTGCTCATCACAGTGTGCATAGGTGGAAAGAGGAGACATTTACTCTTGGGGCAAAGGATATCTATCTTAGCTCAGAATTTAATCTTGTTTTAGTTGAAACAAAAGGCTGGAATCTATACCAATTATATGGGATTCTGAACTGAATACTGCTGTATGTTTAAAATTCAGATTTTTTTTTCCTTGATTTCCATATCATGTAAAGGCAGAATTCATGAGTGCTCCTGAAAATTAGTAAGAATACCAGATATGTTAGTACTCTTATTTATCTGTTCATACTCATGAAAGGAAAAGGATCTGTGACCATTTGTTTCTCTTATTGCTTTTGCTCTCTCTGTCACCTTATCGGAAGTTTCATCTGTATAAAAAGAATAGTCAAAGCTAGTAGAATTTTTAAACAAGCAGAATTCTATGAAGTCTGTGAACAGCTTGCCAGAGCTCTCAGAAACACATCATGGCAATAGTTTGCATTGTCATTTAATAGTAGCATAAAGTAGGTGTTGTCCTAAACAGTGGTAGTTCTAAAATCAGTGTTAACTTTTGAAGTTAAATACTCAATTGCTTATTGCTACCCCATACATGCACATGAGTGCACCCATGTACCTGCTGTTCACCCTGCAAGTTCTACCAGGAATCTGAAAATCAAGCTGGATTCTTTCTCCCTCTGACAGTCAAGCAACTCTGGAAGTGGAGGTCATACAGTGTTAGTCCATCTAAGACGTATGGTGGGTGCCCCACAAGTGGAATCTAGGTCACCATATTTGGGCTCTGCAGTGCTAAAGGAGTAAGAGGAGGTTAAATTATTCTAGTGTAGAATGAAAACATCTTGCTGAATGCAGGAGGGTGGGAGATAATGGAGAATGAGGACTTCTTTTTGTCCTGATGGAGGCCCAACATCCCTAGGGAGTGGGGGTGTCAGGAAATGTTAGATGTGCCTCTGACTGGGAGATCTTGGAGAAATCATTTGAGAATGTGCTCTGTGGGAATAATGTGACCCAATTATTCTTTCGATCTTGTGCTACTCTTTCTGAACCACTAGCCCAGTAAGAGAATCAACAGTTCCTACAGTCCACCTTAGCTCCAGTAATCTTAGAATATTAGTGATGTGATCTGGAACACAGTTGACCAGATGCAGGTTTTTTGATACTTTTGACTCCTTGGTGCCTGCTTTATAAATCGTATCTTTCCCTGCAAAGTCTCTGTCTAGTGTCTCTTGGGTGACTGAAGAAGTTGAAGGATCTTGCCCTGATACCACTAAGACAAGCTCATATTGAAACCTATCTTTCCTTTCCAAGCCCCATATATTTTTCTTCTCAAAACTATACAAAGATGTCTAGATTTAAGATTCCTAAATTTAAAAATGAAAGAATTGGTACTGTGTTAAACATGGCATTTTTAGCTACACCAGTATCCAAAGGCTGTATACCTGCTGCTTGTGCACATTGCTTCCAAGCTACTGCTTGCTGGAAAGCCATTATGAATCTTAAAGGTTTCTGTAAGCAATGTGTGCTTTCTTAAGTATATCTCTGTTGCTCAAGTGTCATTCTCTTCTGCATGTGTTAAATATGCTAGTGGGGGAATTTGGTCTGCAGCTTCTTTCATCATGCAAAGTCTGTCTTGCTAGCTTATGTGCTTAGTCTGCTTATTTTCTGCATGGCAGTGTACCTAACAGCTTCTCCCAACAGTCATCAGCCTCACTTTGCATCATGCTCTGTTAAGAATGGTATGCCTGCAATATTTAGTTTTCTGTATCCATTCTGTCTTTTCCCAGGATCAGGCTAGCAGACAAGGAAGGAGAAAATTATGGCCTCAGCTGCAGCAGTAACTGAGGAAATGGGAATTGCACTGTTGAAGGGGATTTAGAATTGTAGGGGAATTCAGTGAGAGGTTACTGATGCAAAACCATGCAGTATGAAGAAAAAGCAGTACAGTATTAAAGTAAACATAATATGACATTTCCCATTTTTATCTGCCTTTATAGTGCAAAAGATTCATCCTCATGTGTTATCTTGAGCCTTCAGTTACTTGAGCAATAGCTACATGTTCATATCGGAGGAGGGAATGGTCAGGAGTTGAGTGGAAGGGAAAAGGTTCTTCCCAACTAAATATTTCAAAACTTGATACATTCTGTTATCAGATGTATTAACATTTCTCTGCAGTGTTTTTAGTGCTTTTTTGTGGCAAGAATGTAGAGAAAATGAGACATATTTTTGACTCTCTGTGTCCTTCTCTGTTTAGGAGGCTGCGTTTGCCAGCAGCAGTTACTTGCACATAGCTGCTAAAAATTCTTACTGAACCTTAATAGTCTGCTCTGCCTCGAGCTGGACCTATTTAAAAAGGTTCAACAAAAGCATATGTTCAACAGTAACTCCCCAGTTACATCTCCAGGAAGATGTAGTTTCACAAACATCTTCATAGTTGAGCTGTGTTAATGGGTTGGTTAAAACATGGAAGAACTGACAATGCATAGTTTAGTATCATTGTGCAATTTGCCAAGACCTTGAAGCCTGTATTCACTTGGCTTAAATCTGAGGACTTGTAAAGTGGTGATGTGTAGCCTCAGCCTGTAATGAGTCATGTTGAGATTGTCTCAAAGCAGCATGCAATGCCATGTGCTCAGATTGAAATAAGCACTGCACGCTGAGCCATAGAGTGCCAGGCACTTAACTTCCCCAATCTGTCTGCTTTATTGATTTGTTTTTTCCTTTTAAGGTTGGTTGCTTGGTTCATGTGAGTTGGTGTTGTGCTCTGACTGTCCTCAAAGCTTTAAATCTATCATCTATTCTGGTTACTAATGTCTGAAACTAGGACAGTTCAGAGTTTCCTAGAGGAATAGATTGAAGCTTCTTGAATGTAGCAGTTTTGGGGAACAGGGACATTCTTCCAAAAATTTCTAGTCTTTCTGCAGTCATTGTTCTATAGCTTTGTACTGTTCTGGCAGTATGAGGAGAGTGTTTTCCTGTTGAATTCTAATCTAGAGTGGTTGGCAGTATTCTTGTCAAACATAACCTTTTGCAGGTATTCCTTACTCAAGAAAAGACTAATCCTGTTCTTGATCATCGCTTCATCAAAAGTAGGATTTTTTTTTTTTTAGATCTTATTTACAGCAACTATTCTGCTGCTTAATGGTATTGCATAGAACGTATGACAAACTGCCAAGCACTTAAAAGCTATCTTAGATTAATAAGGGACATGCCTACCTGACCAGTTAACACAGTGTGTCAGTATCTCTGCTTTGATGGCCAATTGGGATGAAGACTGCATGGATATCTATCCCAAACAAATCTATAAATTGTCATGGATCAAGTCTGAGTATTAATCTGCTCTTGCTGAGCAGTATAACCTAGTAAAGAGAAACACAGATAAACATAAATACGGCCTATCAAAATACTTCCTCAAAATAAATATGGAATCAGGTCCCTGTGGTAGACTGTTTGAATTCCAGTATATGGTGTAAATCTTACAGGCAGAGTGGTAATCAAGACACACACACATGAGGCCTTTACTTGGCTTTACAGTGTCAGCCCCATACAAGTGGAAAGCTAATCGTAAACCACAGTGGAGTTACTTTACTGTCACAGAGTTCAACTACAGATGCTATTTCTCTTGAGTAGGGTTACTGTTTTACTTAAAATCCTTTTTAAACTTGAGTTCATAGGTACTGTAGGCTCTAACAGGATCTACAAAACATATGATGTTTAGAATAAGAGATATGTGGAAAAGAGGAAAGATTAGAAAGAGAAAAAAGGCCATTGTTGCCTTTGCATATGCTAGTGATCCTTAAACTAAGAATTTCCTTGGCTTAATAATAAACAGATTTCAGAAGTGTGTTGTGTACAGAGTACTAAATATTGATCATTCAATATTCATAGTATATGATATACTGTGATGTACTCTGGGTGTATGTTTATTTTTAAGAAATTTATAAGTAACTATTATCTACAGTAAAAATCTGGCACATAGGAGAAGTCAGTGAGGACAAGCATTTCCCTTCAGAACTTATCTATGCTTGTTTCTCTTGCTTTCTTTCTCTCTTTTCCCAAAATAAACAAAAAAATTCATTACCTTGAAGCACAGTCTGAAATTCAGACTGGAGGGCTACTTACCTTCCTTCTCTATACATAGCAACGGGATCCTCTGAAAGAGGCATTTTCTAGTCTTCTTTTAACCACTCACAGGATTGGAGGGTTTAAATTTAGATGTTTAGGTCTTTCTGTGTTTTAGCCCTATTCCCAGGCATCATAGAGCAAGTTACTGCTTCTGCAATTTGCATCACGAAAAAACCAAGCCCCTTTTTTAGTGGGTGGTGAGGAAGGAGAGTGAAGGCTTTAGGTAGTCAACCTCTTTGAGTTTCCCCTCCCTGTTGTTGGGGGGGAGGGTTGACATTTTCTACTCTTATAAAGTAGCCTACTGAATTCTTCAAGATGTTTTGCATGCATGTCCCTTATTTAACTGCATTGTGTTCTAATTTAAATAGGTTTGTCTTTCCCTTTTTATTTTTTCCCATGTTTTATTTATCACGTCGTTGTATATCATTAGGAGAATTTTTGTGTCTGTTCTTCAGGGACTAGTCTGTTACTCAGTGCTGAGGTTTTTTCCTGTCAATATGATCAAGAAATCTGGTTATGTATTTGTTGGCATTTGTATATTTTGAAAGGTTTAATCAGAACTACTGTAATGAGACAAACAGATAACCTTTAAATCTATAGTTAAGCCAATTTAGAGGCATCTATTGGCTACAAATCAGATTTTAAAACTCCCTATGAGTGAGAACAGTTTTACCTTATAATCCTCTTAATTGAAAAACTATTGTTGGAATAAATAATAAAAAAGAAAGAACTTTGTAGGCTTCATTTTGTGTGCTTCAGTCTAAGTTTTTACAACATGGATTATCATCCTGTTGCTTGCTATGCATCAGACTGAAGCTTGTTTTGTACTGTTTTTCTCACTACTCTGTTTGGAGCATGCACCTCATGATCTTTGAAAAAGGGCCACTGACCATCTAGGGAGGGATTTGTGGAAATCAGATTTTGAAATACTTCATTTTGCTTTTCATTATTGGTTTTCTATACTTAGCTTTTTCAGTTGCACTTTGTCCTGTTCTTTGAAAATATTTATTTTTGTTCTGTAACTTCCAGTTTTTCAAAGGAGGGTTTATATTAAAGGAAGAAGCTAAAAATGAAAAGTGTTTCTGTGTGGGGAGAACCACACCAAAAACATAATCTAAATTTGGGCACTACACTCCTCATTCTTTCTCTGTACCCATCCTGATACTTAACTTGACCAGAGAGGGAATTTAGAACAATCCGTCTTTTGTTATTCCAGAATAGAAGCTGTAACGATATGTGGATAGTAGATACATCCTTTTAGTTATTTATCCAGTATGTTACAACTGTAAAAGACACTGGAGGTGCACTCATATTACTGTGATGGAGCCTTGTCATGCCTTGTTGAAAGCAGCAGTGATACTTTTGGGTTCAGAGAGAGTAAAGCTGACCACTGGGTGAGCTGGTTGGCTTTTCAAGTCCGCTACAAGGCTTTGAACTCTTTTATGCTTCTGCAGATGTGGGCTGCCCATCTGCTTTGTATCCTTCCTGGGTCCTGTAGTGCACAGTGAATATGTAGTAGAACTTGTGTATTTCTCTTGAGCTAAATACAGACCTGTCAAACATTCACCAGTCAGTATTGCATAGCCAGGTAATTGTAATTAAGAACTTCTAGTTTTCTTTTCCTTTTAGTTTTCCTCTACTTGTCACTTTGTTGATCATTTTCCCCTAAAAATGAAGTGAGAATTCTTCAGTTGTATTTTTTTATGCTTGTGTGTGTGGAAAGCAGCTGATTTCCTTTGGTATTGCTTCTGGAATGCAGTGTTCTCTTGCTGTTCAGCAGTTACAGTTTGTGACGTTTCTGTAACATTTTTTTATGGCAATCCTGTTCATCATAAGTGTTCTCCAGTTTATGCTTTCAGAGCTCAGTCATGAGATTCATTTTGAAGTATAAATATGTCTTTTTTCAGGAAAACAGAAAAGGAATGCTTTAATTTTAGAGCAAAATCTTAATAATACCATGTTAATTTATGATAAAGGTAAGCAGAGCAGCAATAGCTGCTAAAGATAGATCTCTAGTTACTTCTCATCCTGTTGCTTTTAAAACTCATCTCAAAATAAGTGGCATAGATTTTTTTTTCCCTTAGCAAATGTTTTGCAATCAAATATCTGTTCATATATGATTGGAATAACATGGTTGCTGTTAATATCTCAGAAGATCTTTAGGAAATTATCATGTTCACCTTGAAAGATCAAGGTAATTAGAGTATGCAGTGTGTTAATCACCAGTGTTAACATTGCCATGAAAGTCAAAGCTCATGTTTTATATGTTGTCTAAAGGGTGGTCTCCCAAACAGCACTTCCCTGTAACACTACCCGAGCTCGTTAATGTCATATTGCGGTGAAGTCACTATGGTGCAGAAAGTAAGACAGTTCTTCAGGTGCTAGTTTAGCCCAAATTTTGATGATTGAGATCCCAGTAGTTTTAATTTCACAAAAAGGTTCTAGTAGGTGATTTCACTCATCCTAGATTATTTTTGTTAATCCTGCTAAATTTTATTGCCTGTCACATAAAGCACTGAACAGGATTTGTCCTATAAAAGTGATGGGTGGCAATGTGCTTGTTTTGTTTGATTTCTACAATAAATATATTTTAGCCTTATTGTAAATATGCAGTGTTACCCAAACAGTGAGCACACCTAAATTTTTCACGTGACCTGTGAGCAGCATTAATTGTTATGCATTTTCCTGTGTAAAGTGGTAGTATACCACCCACTTTGACTTGTGTGTCTATGCATCTGTGTAACCAGTGACTAGCAAAAGTAAAAAGACGGCTGGTTATTGATGCACTGCTTCTGAGGTGTCTGTAGATGAGACTGTTCATCTGCATGCAGGGATTGAAACTTATTTCCATTGAGATCAGTGATATGTAATTCCTGCTTTAAAAAAAAAAATACCTACCTTTACACCTTTACTGAATTTCAGTGTGGGGAATACTAGTTTAAAGCATTCATTAAAAAAATATGGAGTTAATAACTGCTGTTAGCAGCTTGGTTTCAATTTGTTCTGTACTCTGACAACTCAGGTATTAGGCTGACTTACATCTGTACTAAGTACAGTTCTCTTTGCTGTGTTAACTGTGAAGAGGCAAATCATTTAGGTGACACATATCTCCAGATAACTTGCCTAACCTAATGCAAGTCAATGACTACCGCAATAGTCCTTGACTGTTGTAATCATTCAGGAGGTAATCCAGCTCTGCTTATTTCAAGTGGTAGGAAAAAAAAATCAGTACCTAAATTTAAAATTACTGAAGCATTATTCTGTCACCGTAATCTCTAAATATGTACCCAAAAAATTTTTAAGGGAATTAGTCTGCATATCATAAGAAGTTAGAAGCCAATAATTTTCATAAACCTACTATGTTGGAACATAGATGGTGGAGTTAGGAATGTCCTATTTTGCAAGCTCTGCACTGACAAAGAACAAAATGTCACTAAAAACTCTGTCCAAAGACACTTGGAGATAATTTTGTTCTTATTTCCAGTACTGTTGATGACACCAAATCATCTGTCTTAAGTTGATATATAGGAATTGAACAGTGAAAATATTTAGTGATGCCTCATTCTCTATGCCAGATGTACCACATGAGCCAAACACCTACAGTGGCAGTTAATTTGGATTTTTAAAACAGTCAATGCCCACTTTAATGGTGAGGTTTGATTACTTTCAAGAGCTTACTCAGGGTTCAACACTTCCACATGATACACTGGGGGTGTTGTTTGTTCATCTTTCCTCTTTTCCATACTTCTCACATTTCTTTCCTTGCTTAAGGTAAGTGGCTTTCAGTCTGAGGATCTAAATTAACAGAAGTTTACTCTTCAAACAAAAAAACCCAGCACCAGAAAAGTTCATGTGTAATAAGGGAAGTTCCTAATTGTTTCCAAATGTGACTTAATGTGGCAACATTAAGTCACAGAATAAGTATTTGTTATCCATTCACAGATGACACAAGTCTTCACCATCAGTTACTGCATCGCTTCTCCTTTCTGATATTTCTCCTTCCTTGTGACAGATGAGAACAGTCTAGGTGCTTCTCTCTTTATGCTAAGTGGCTTTCAACTTAAGCTTTTGGAGTGATCGTGTTCCTAAAGAAGAACTTAAGCCTGACTTTCTGTTTAGGGTTTTTTAGCCCTACCAGCTGCAGCAGGTACCACAGCTTCAGTGGACATTCAAGAGGGGTTCTCAAAATCACAGAGGTGGTTGATATTAGATGGGATGGATGATGTAGCAGATCTTTTCTACATTTAAAATTTATTCTGTGCTAATGCTGTACAAGTGTGTTCACATTGGCCCCAAAAAATTACAACTTACAACACTATGGGAAATAGAGTCCTTTAGTATGTAATAGTGTGTTCTGCTTTTGATCTCCAGGGACTCAGTGCTTCAGAGTTTGTATTTGCTTGTTTTCTCCAAAAGATTTGCCTTCTAAGTTAAGAACTGCTTTATGGGTTTTTTTCTGCCAATTTCTATATTAGCCTGGCACAGTCAGTCTATTTGTGTTATTTCCATCACTTCAGTAAAGGCCCAGACACTTGTTTTGTGTCATCACTATATCATTTTTGTTTCACTTCCTGGAACGTGGTGACCGGGTCTCATAATACTAAAGGTAGGACAGACTCTGATCCACTTCCCTCTGAGCTTTCTTACCTCTGCAGAATCAATAGGAAAAGTGGCAACAGCTGCTCTCAGAAAAATAAATGAGCAAGAAAGCGATGCTTCTCCAGTAAATTTTCAGGATAGAGTAAGCTGAATTGATCAAGTACTATATAGAAGTTTTAGACTTCAAATTTTTGTGGCTGCAGTATCATTGTATCAGGACTTTACACCTAAAATTCACATGTGCAGATTCAGACAACCAGAATATGTGTGAAGTATTAATAATATATGGCTGAGCATTTGTAGGTCAGCAGTCACGTTTGTCCTTCGCATGGCTGAGGTGCTGTAAGTATTGGAGTGATACAACTAATGCTCTGCAGACAGTGAATGTGCCTGGAGTTTGGGGCTGTGTTGTTCCCTTGCTGGTCTCACACTCCTACCTGGTGGTCTTCCCTGTTGGGCTTCAGGCATCTGGCTGATACAAGCTGTGAAGTTCTGACTTGCAGTTTTTCAGTACCAACAGCTTCATGGTACAGTCATCAGAGATCTTCAACTTCCATTGGTTTTTCAGCCAGCATTTTTTTTCTTCAGCAACGTCAGACAACTGAAAGCAGCAATTTGAAAAAATTAGGTCACTCAGGTTTCTATATATAGCAGCTCTCAGATCCCAAGAAAGCCAGTACAGCCATCTAGTCTGTTTTTAGCCATCAGTGTTTGTAAATTAATACTAACAGAGTTCATGTTAAGTAGAATTGTAAGTGCCATTATTTTTTTCCTTCTGCTTGTAATATCCAGCTTTTTTTTTCCTTTTTGGCATTTTTATTTCAATTTAAAATAGTTGTCTAGTTTTCAGCCCCTTTGCTTTTTTCTTTATACTAATGATGAGCAGACCTTCAGCAAAGGGAATTGTGGTCATCACATTACTGAGAAGCACCTGACTTGCATTAAAATCAGGCTGGTGTGCTGTCAGGCAGGGGAACTAGTTTCAGCTTTAGAGTTCTGTGCACACCATTTCTCATAAACTAAACATGAGGATCTCCATATATTGAAGTGATTGTTTTATTTTTTTAATGAAAGCAATTAATTTTTTACTGACAGAATGGGAGAGGTGGGGAGGGGATTGAAGAAAGAATTAATGACTGATAGAGTAGGAAAGGCTGAGTATAACTGCATGGCAGATGTTAGAAGAGTTTTATATATTTACTCATAACATTATTTGACTTTTTATATACAGCAGAAAAGGTAGGACAAGAAATAGTTTTCCCAGAGGGTTTACGAATATAGTTTTATTTTTTTTATTTTGGTCGCATGCACATCCCCCATGTCAGGAGAAACTGGTCTGTTTCTCCTCCAATGATGCCTCCTGAGTGTTCCCAGAAGCAAAAGCAGAGAGCAAACAGCTAAAAGCTGTAGTTTCACTTTGCAGAGAAGTGGTGGAACAGGTTGTTACCCTTACATGAGAGGTAGAACCATCCTGTCATCCCTCTGGCGTGATAAAAAAGTGAGACCTAAAATGGGATTGTAATGTGAAGTGGAAAGGAGTCACTGATCTACTTTATTAACATTCCTGATAGTTTATGCTGCTTGTTGAAAAAAATAATCCTTTCCATATGCATGGAGCAATACCATTTGCATTCAGGAGGGTAGAATAGGGAACATACTTGAGAATCTTGCGTTTAAGTTTTCTTTTTTTCACAGTGCACTTCTTAATTCATTTATATATGTATGCTATTTTCACTCACAAGTGATTGAAATAAAGGAAGGGGGGTGTTTGAGAGTAGTAGCTTTGTACATGAATTATATTTTTCTCAGTGGTGACAAGCTTCCCTCGTGATAAGAGGTAGGTGCCCCGATCTGCATCTCAGCCCCATAGTTGTGCTGTGGGGCTTGGGGCAGCTCCCAGCCTCTCAAGTGTGTGGAGAATCATGCCATTAGCTCTGCAGGCCGGCTGGGGGAGCAGCTCCCTAAACACCTCTTGCCCTGGAAGACTGACAAGTAGTTATTATTAGAAAACTGAGATCTGTAGTTAAAATGTATTTAATATCAAAAATATTGCTACAGAGTTTCAGGTGGTCACCCTCTGAAGGCTTAAGAGTGTGGCACTGAAGGATACTCAAAGGATAATGTTGCAAGTTTGTGCTTTTTGCTGTTTCTCCTCATTACTGACTCTACCTTTGGATTTTTTCCAATGTTATTCCTAGATCTTTGCATTTGGTGGAATGTGAGCTTGTATGCTGACCACAGAATTATAGAGCTTAAATTTTCGGCTGAATAAACTTCTGATTTTTAGCACATATTAATACTCATAGCTTTTGTCTGTCTGTTTAATGAGCAGCTGGTTGTGCCAACATGCTGTGTTGCTGGCATTGAAGATCAGTCTGGCAATCCCAGACCAGTCTGCCTTCACCCTTTTTCTCTTGCACATAAGCATGGTGAGCATTGTGGTGTCTTAAGTGAAGTTCATATGGCAGGCAATCCCCACATATGGGGCACTGTCACTAGAAATATGCCTTGGGAGTGCTCATTGGACTGGCTTCCAGCACACAGTAATTTTTGACATACTGTGCAACCTTCCCTTGAAAGATAGCTGATTTTTTTCTTTCATTGGTAGTTCACAGCATATACCTAATAATTTAGTTTCCTGTAACTGTTTTACATGATCTTCCTTATCAATAAGCAGATCAACTTTTTAACCACTGGATTAAGTTTTTGATACCTTGTAGAATAATTCTTTCAATCCATACGTAGAAAACTAGAAGACAGTAGCTTCCACTGTACAGCTTCTGCGCTTGTATCCAGGAGGAGCATTCGTGCATGGTTTATCAGTAATTTTTCTCTTTCAGACCACTGTCATGAGAAAAATACAGATGGCAGTTATGGCAAGGAGAAATACTTTGATGACCACTATGAGTCAGTTACAGCAGTGACAGAAGGACACTCTGAGGGAGGTACAGAAGATCTGCAAGTCCTTACTCAGAGTTCAGCAAGGGATCCCTCCTTCTTGAGACTGGAAAGTAAGTTCAGCCTTACAAAATCAGTGCTGGCAAATTAATGAGTTTCTAGATTTTTCAGAAATCTTCTTGTCTTCCTCCAAGAAGCTATGTTTTCCCTCCCTCTACCCATATAGTAACGAGTAACCCATAAACTGGTTTCCTTCTGTTCACTGTTCTTCTCCCTGCATTTCATGGATGCTTATTTGCAGTAGGGAAGTCTGCATTCTCTAGTTCTGTTTGCAGTGTGCAGTGAATAGTCAGTGTTACTTGGTTTGTGCAAGTGGAAAAGTCAGGCGGCAGAAAAAAGATTATTTTTATACAATTTGTGAAAGCACAAGGAAACTAATTTTTAAGTTTTGTGATATTCCCTCTTAGATGCAGTAACAGCAGAAAGCAATGGTTCAGAAGGAGTGGAGGGTTTAGAAGATGATCAGATGTCTGAAGAGATGCTGGCTTTGGTGGATGAGTTTGAAAATTCTTGGCCTCAGGAAGCTTTTGAAGGGGCACTGGAGGTAAAAGGTCGTCGGATGGACTTGCAGGGAATCCGGGTCCTGAAGAAGGGATCTCAGGATGGACTGGCTAGCTCCTGTTTTGGGGACTGTGGTGATGATGATGAAGCTGAATGGGTAAGTTTGAATGAGTTTACGAAGTCTCGTACTAACTAACTATTGCAGAGGAAAGATGAGGACAGTTCAGGGAGTTTAACACTGGGAGATACGTGAATTCTCCCTATGGGCCTAAAAGATATGGTTGATAGCTTGTGTAAAAGGAACAAGTAGTTTTAATCAATCACCAACTGGCATCATATAAGTGCTGATAATCAGCAGCAAGAGCTTAGGTGTAGAGTGATGCTGGATGCCTTCAACCTTGCTCACAGTTGCAAAGGAAAAAAGATTCTAAGTAAAAGTTCTGGTTAGCATGAAAACAAGAAAATACCTGTTGTCATCATGTTACAAGTAAAATACATACTGAAAAATGCCTTTCACTTCTCTAGCAGTTAAATTGGTTTTCTCTTATGTTAGAGATAAGAATTTTTGTGTGCGTGGCATGATGCACTGTAAGGGATCAGACTTAGAGAATGGGTTGACATGAGGAGGGAAGGAGAGAGACAAAAATCTCATCTGTAACATCTTTGTTACAAAAATAAGTAATGTATTGGAGCTGATAACATCCATGGTGTTTCTTACTGTTAACCTTGCTAATACTGTTCTTTTGATAGATCACTTTTCAGGTCAAACGTTTAAAGAAACCCAAAACTGAAAGCCTGGATCTCCAGGAGCCAGCTGGGAGAACTGTGGAAGAAGGGACTAATGGAGAAAATGAAAACTTTTACCAAACTGCGCTAGAGATCAGTGGACCAAAGATACCTTCTCCTGGACCAATAGGTAACCTGCTACTTCTAGAGAAAGCGAATCATTTGCAGCTTTTGCATTACTATGACTTATTTCCTTTGCAGCTTTTATATTACACTGATTTATTACTAAAAATAAGCATCACAAAGACTATGTACTGAAATGTGCCTTCTATATGAGTACACAGGAAAATAAGAAATCTCCTCCCTCTGCTCCTTCTTGATGAAGTGCAGCATAACTTTATTTATTGAATGAAAACTTTCTAGTTAATTCCCCAAAACTTCTGGGGGTCGAGTGGTAAGAGTGGAGAATGAAAGGGGTAAATACTGTGAGTAGAAGTAGTAAAAGAGAAGAGGGGGTTTTAATGATGATATCTTTCGATAAAACTGAATGAGCAGAGAAGTTAGTTTATCAGGATGCAGAATAAGAGCTTGGACTCATTATTGACTAAACATAAGACATACAACTCAAAGACAAAAAGCAGAAAGCTTAGTCTAATAAAAATGAAATAAATAAATAAAAATAAGTGTTCTGCTGTAATTGTTTGGTGATATTATAAAAGAAAACTTATAGACTGTCTTCCAGAATACTGGAGCTACAGAAAGGTAGAGTTTCGCACCAACATAGATGAGATTTGGAAAGAGAAGTGGAGTTTTTGCTCACTGAGTAACAGGAATTGGAGACTAATCTATTAATGTGGTGCCAAAGAATAAAACCCAAGTAATTGGCCCCCATGCTTTTTGTCTTATCTTGCAATGGAGCTAAAATCTTAATGTTGTAGGACTGTGTAAGGAAAAATATGCTCTACAGTACATCTTAATCCTTGATGATTTGATGACCTGGAAAGTGGTTTCACATTTTGAAGACTTTTACATGAAAACTTTAACAAGCTCCTTTTTTAGCAACTGACAAATGTAGGTTATTGAATTAAATATTTGAAGTAGGGGGAAGGATTACATGAAAACAGACTATCATCTGTGAGCACACACCTGTCCTTTCCTCAATATTTATCTTCTTTCCATCCGAGCTACTTTTGTGGATTTATTACACAGCATCCCTCTGTTGGAGAGTAGTTACCTTCCTAACATTCCTGTGATGCAGGATCTGCTGACATCCTCTTTGCAAGAACTAAATCACCAACATTTAAGTAACATATTGAAGGTCACTTGGGGACTTCTTGGTAGAACAAGGAAATTATGGTATCTCTCCTGTGTTTGACTACCTCCCAGACTACTGACCTGTCTCTACAGCATTTCCATACCGCTTGCTGAATTTTGCTATTCATGCCAGTAAGAACTCACAGATAGTTCACAGTGGTGGTGATGAGAACGGGTCATTTCTCTCTGAAGTTTCCTAGTGTATCTCAAAATTAATTTTCCTTTTATCACAATACTTTACAAAATACGTGGTATTACAAACATCTTTGTTATTTTGCAAAATTATGGTGAAGTGGCTTACTATAACTTGTATGAGAAATAGGATTTGCATCCAAATGGGCAAAATTTCAGGTAACTAGAAATAAGTACTGAAATAAGTACGCTTTCTGCATAGCTGGTGCAATAGATTGGCACGGTGTTAAACTTGGCTTCCCACTGTGCAAATCTACTGCTACTGGGATTTATTTTTTTTTTATGTTCCAAATAGTTTGGATGTTTCTTATATCAGAGGAAAATGTTTCCTAACATTTAACACAGGCTTGATTCCTTGGACTTGCTACAGTATCCACCAAATGGAAGGGAATGGGAGATTTCGGTAGGCTTTGGTTCAGATGTGAAGATCATGTTCTTCTTTCTCCTAGTGATCTGTTTGTTAACATAAAGCAAGTTATTTAACCTTTCCCTGCCTTGCTTAACTTTTCTGAAAAGTGGAAGGGCTAAGATTTAATTGTTTAATAGTTTCAGAAATGTTGCTATCTTGAGTGTAAGAATGCAGTAAAAGCCACTGACTTTCTTAAACAATACTCATTGAACAGAAAGGGCAGTGTCTTTCACCTGGGATTGTCAACAGATAGACCACACAACTTTTATTAATTTTAACTGTAACTGTAGAATATAAATGATGACTCAGTTATGAACTTTTTTTAAGGACATTTAAGTAGAGATAATACCTGTAACCAAGAGGTGGCAGTTGTTTTTAATCTGTAGTTTTGGAAAAGTGTAATGAAACAGGTTTTGAAACTCCATCTCCTAAGCTGTCTTGCGTACAATCTGGTTCTGTCTTTGCATCCTACCAGTTCTGTTCAGTCCATTTAGGTTCAGGAATGTTCTTAAAGAAATCTGACTGCAAGATGGTGACTTTTATAATGCAGGGAATGTATCCACTGGTATAAAGTACTTTATAAATCATCATACTGAAATATAATGTCTTCTGCTTCCAGAAAGTTTTTTCTGTTTTTGTTTTACTTTCTCAAGGAAAAAGGCGGGACTATCGTAGCCTTGGCTGGCCAAGTCCTGATGAATGCCTGAAGCTTCGCAGGGTAGAGCTTACAGCTGTAGCCAGCACATGGCTTGCTGTTTCTGCTAAAAACATTGAGTAAGTATCTTGTATGTGAGCCTTTAAATGAGTTACTTACACAAAGCAAGACAGTTACATCTTCAGTGTGCATAAAGTGAAGATTTTGATACTAAGAAAGAACTTTCAGAATTTCAAGGAAGTTTGAAAACATTATGTGGTATTTCATCAATAGACTTGCAAAGAAAAGTGCAAGTGCAGATGGAAGATCCACTTTCTCTTGCCTCTTGAGCTTCTCAAATGAGATTCTGCCCGGTTCTGAGCAGTTTACTTTCACTAGAGAACTGCATAATGACTATTCTGTTTTCTTCTCTTAACTAATTCAGCTTGTTTTATGACATTTGTAGCATTACAGAACACATTGATTTTGCCACACAGCTGCAAGAACCAGCCATGGAGCCCCTTTGTAACCCAAACCTACCAGCCAGTATGCATACTTTGGACCACCTGCAAGGTGTCTCTAGTCGGGCCAGCTTGCATTACACTGGAGAAAGTCAACTGAAAGAGGTATGCCAGAGTTGAAGGCTGACACAAAAATGCTGCCACACCATGGCAGATTCAGGGCACATTTAGTTCAGTGTCCTGTCTCCAGAGGTGACTTTCAGTGAATTAATGCCCAGATAAAACTGTAAGAACAATAAACCAGCAACCAACAAATGTTACCAGAATATTTTCCCAACCATATACAGTCTGGTCTGAGGGAAATCCTAAAACACCATTAGTGTCTCCGTATTTATAGCTTTTGGTGGATAAAAAAGTGAAAGAAAAGTCCAAGTCAGCATACTTCGAACTTCTAGCTTCTTAGTATTCAGTGCCATGGAATTATAACACTGTGTGATGATACAGATAGTATTAACTCAAGATAGACAATGATGTTTAGGTTGAAGCAGGTGACAGCATTTGTAAAAGGCTGGGTAAAAAAGCAACCAACAAACAAGAGACATCTCTTACTAGGTACCAGCATGTAAGCACTTGTACTTCCTCTTCCACAGGTGCTACAGAATCTTGGCAAAGACCAGTACTCGCCCCAGTCACTAGAACAAGTTGGTACTCGAATAGCCAAAGCTTTGGAAAAGGTATGTGTAAACAGTATAAATGAGAAGTCTGGGCTTACTGCTAATGACTGATGTAGTGGTCAATCTGATCTCAAATCATTCACGTGAAATCTCAGGCAAGGAACGTATTAGTACTTGGACTAGAGATTTGTGTCTATTTAGCATCTGTAATGCCCTCACAGGTATTCTGTTGAGGTATATCCTGTGCTTACACCGTCAAGTGTCTTTCATATCTCTCTACTGAAAGTTAAGCTTGTCAGATTTTCCAGGCTTTCCTGCCCTGTAGTGAACAGCATTGCTGATTATTGATATATTAAACTATTTCAACAGTTCTCAGCCCTCTTCTTTCTTTTTATGCTACGTTGACTTGGAGCTTATGGAAAGTTGAGTTAAGCCATGTCTCACCTCTACAGTGATGCTTCTGGCATTCAGCAGTCAGACAGCTTCCTGCTGTTTCAACCTGCTTCTTTTACCTCGTCCAGTGTTGGGCTGAAGTGTCAGATGTGTTCAAGCAGAGGTGTGGTACCATGTGCAGGGCTGCACTTCCTGTTGTCCCCAGAGAAAACCAAGTTCTATGGCTAAAGGCTGCTGAGGACCTCAGTTGAGCACCTTAGGATGAGGTGATTAGGGACATAAATTTTTTCCCAGGATCTGCAAAGTAGATAGAGATGTAGGGATTGCTGTTCTGTGTTTACAACTAGTAGGGAGAATATCCCAGTCTACTGTAGAAAAGACGTCTCAGTCAAACCAGTTTGGTGCCCCTAGCCTATTCTTCTGAAAGCTGTCTGAGGACCAACCTTACTATGCTTTGAAACTGAGGCCAATATAGCTTTGTCCATTCCCAGAAAGTAAAGATGTTACTCTTGTCTTCATGTTACAAGACTTAGTCTCTTTTCACTTTAGATGTATGGTAGCTTTTTCTCTTTAAGTGCTAGTTTCCCCTGCAGACAGCAAGCTTTATCCAAATAAGCTGAAAATTTAGTGCAGAGACTAGAAACAGAATTCTCAATGTTGGCTGTGTTGGAAATAAAATGCAGTTCTTCTGTCTACCAATCTCATTCAGTATTCACAAGAGCTAATCAAACAAATCAAGATGGCTACTTATGTAATTGCATATGTGAGCATAAACATTCATTTACTGTGTCTGAGTCCACAGAATTCAAGCACGTAGTATTTTCCTTTGTAACACAGGGCATGGGAGTCAGCCAGTTAGAGGCACCAAAGGTTACCCATTGAGCTTTGTCAGATGTCTGGTCTGAGCTGTATCCCAGGGCATCCCTTCTCTTTCCAATGACTGCAGGGAGCCTACAAGTCCAATCAGTTAATTTAACTGAGTTTTTTCCTTCATGTTGGCTAACGTGTTTACACATGTAGATGCTCAGCATCAGACAGCTGGTTAGAAGCTGTTGTGGCTGCTGAAAGCTGTTTAACTGGTATTCCTTTCTGAAGAAAATGACATTGCATTTAGAACTTGTGTTTCATTTGGCAGTCTCATTTACCTGGTAATTGCATATGTGTTGTCAGATAAGAAACCTTTTGTTGCTTTGGAATAGTTTAATGCCATTTTTAAGTGTAACACCCTCTACCTCAGTATAACAAATTAATTTGAAGAGTGAAAGATAAGACTATTCACTACAGGTGTTTACATGACAGTTTTTCATGTTCTTCTTTTGCCAGAATCAGACTTCATGGGTCCTCTCTAGCATGGCAGCTCTTTACTGGAGGGTGAAAGGCCAAGGAAAGAAGGCAATTGATTGTTTACGGCAAGCTTTGCACTATGCACCCCATCACATGAAGGTGTGTATGCGTGTGGCCACTACTCAGATGAAATAATGTTTTGCTTGTCGCAACAGAGCTTTCACAGATTATTTTTAAGACCAACAATTATAGACACTTTATCAACTTTCTGTAAGGTATTAGGTATTGGCTAGTTAAGGTGAAACCTTAAGACTTTCACCACCTGTTTGGTATGGACTGTCTCTTAAAAAAAACAAACAAGCAAAAACAAAAGATAACTGCAGAAAAGGCTCAGTAGTGTTTCCTGCAGTTTAGTGCATTTGACACCTCTCTGGGCATTCTGGGCTTGCTACATAGGACTGTGAGTCTTAATCAGCCTTTGTCTAGACAAGTTTTCTAACCCAAGATATAGGCAGTATATTTTCTGGTTGTGCTTTTAAAGAGGATAGGAGGTGGTATCTAAAGGAATTACTTAAATGCTTAAATCTTAAGCGTTTAGGGTGTGAATCTCAACTAGACACTATTGCTTGACTTTGGGCAGCAGTTCTGTACTTCACTCAAAAAAAAGGCAGTACTTTGGATATCATCTTCTGTTTAATGTTTCAGTTGGCTGAAGTACTTTGTACTCTTCACCTTGCCACGTGCTGTGCTGAGCATTATAATGTCTATTCTTATACACCAAGCTCTCCCTTGCAAACTGATAAATGCATAGGCTCCTTACTATACATTGTAAATTTTCCTTTGGGACCTGAGCGACAAATTGTGCAGCACTGCAAAATGTATACTCCTTTTTGAATCTTGGTCTTCAACCCTTCTCTGAAAATTGGGAGTCAAAGTAATTTACGCTTTCAGGATATTATTAGGAGGAGTTAGCTATTTACAGTAGAAATGCCTCAACTAAGAAATGCACATCCCCACTGCATATCCTGTGTATGTCTCCTATGAGTCTCTATCTTTGTGTTGTCCTTTTAAAACAAGGTTGGAACCAAGATCTAACGCATCAAGCTTTTGCTTATTTTCCTGTCTTTCTTAGTAATGGGGAGTGGTTCCTCAGGAGTGGAACCCTTAGTTGTGTGATTTGTAAGGGTCAGACTATGGATTGGAAATTACAGCTTGGCAAGATTATGGTGTAGTACTGCTGTTTTCTAGAAATATGATGTAAAGTTGCTTGAGACTGGATGACTCTCCTAATTTGTGCCTTGTTTTTGTCCTCCATCTTGAAGCTGCCTCCAGAGAAAAGTGTGGATTTTTGCAGATACAACTACGCTTGTACTCAGAGTTAGCACTGAATTGAAAGCTATTTAATATTTTGTTTTATCCTCTTCTTTGCTTTTATGCAGTCTGGCTACTTTCTCTTGACTTTTCTTATGTAAATGAAAGGTAATTAATTTTCCTGTGAACTTCTTTTGTGATTCTGACTTCCATAATATCTGCTTTGCAAACATGAATGACATATCCACCAAAGGTACTCCTTGACATGTGGAGGTCAAGGAGGCAGGGATCACATCCAGAATGTTTTATTGTCTTGTTGAGGGCATTTGACTTGGTACTAAGCTGTATTTTGTCCTTTGAAGGTATGAAGCCCAGGTCCCAGAGTCTGCTATGGCTTCCAGGGCTCAACAGTTTTGTTAGTTAGACAAGGTCACAGTCTGGAAATACAGGAAATAAAAAACATACCATCAGTGATTAGCTGAGAAAATTTTATTTATTGCTATTACTCAACATCAGAATAATAATTCTGTGATGGAGGCAGGACAAAAAACATCCTAGGACACTTAAGTGAGCTAATTTTTGAGTTGTTTTTCTATCCAACAGTAGTGTTTATCACTATTGAGAGTAGTTGTGGATGTGAGGGGTTTTTTGTTTATAACTTGGGCCCAAATGCCCTTTTAAAGTAAAACAGGTCTGGCTCATCACTTTTAATGTCACCAGAGAGGGAAGTGGGTAGGAACCAAGTGAGAGTGGCTGAGTAGCGGAGTCTTCTGACAACTTCAATGGAAAGAACCTCACTGTTTGTTGCTCTTCTCTTTCAGGATGTGCCACTAATAAGTCTAGCAAACATCTTCCACAACGCAAAACTCTGGAATGATGCCATTATTGTGGCCACCATGGCAGTGGAAATAGCGCCACACTTTGTGGTTAATCATTTCACACTGGCAAATGTCTACGTAGCAATGGTGAGTGTGCTGTCACCCAGTTAGATCTGTCTTTGGTACAGTATTTACATGGATACAAAAATGGTATTCTCACAAATAATTCTGAAGGAACAGCGTTCAAGAAATCGGGGTAGGATCATCAAGAAGGAATATCTTTTGTGAAAGGCAAAACTTCTATTATTCATTTTACTCGTATTACTCAGTACTTTAAGGCCAACATTTTTATAAGCTAGTTTAAGAATGTTGTCTGCAAAGCTTTGTTAAGCCAGTAGCAAACAATGGGTAATTTGTGTTGGCTGCTCATCTAAACACAAGATACTTTTCTACTGGAAAATTAATGATAAACTGGGTCCTCATCCTGAAGAGCTAAGCTTAGAATAATAAGTAAAATCCAATTCACAGTTGTAGGGAAGAAACACAAGGGAAGTTCAGCTTCAATATATGGATTATCAATGTCTAATGTAATTTACAGATTGAACTCAAATTTCTTCATACTGTCTATAATTCTATTAAAATGTACTTTTTAAAAAACAAAGACTTCACAACTCACCTTGATCTAGTTAGTGTTTATAATATGGCTAGAAATTAGTATTATCTCTACTGTACAACTAAAGTTACTGAGAAAAGGAACTTAATAGAACAAAAACAGTATTGAAAGTGACTGAAAACCCCAAAATGTTTTGGGTCTTTTCCCCTCTCATTTTTCTTCTAATACATTATTGGATGTTGGCATGCTTTCCTAGTTAATAAAAAAGCAGAGTAGCATAGGTAATGAGATTTCAGCTATATAAAATCAGATGCTATTTCCACATAAATGCTTCTAACTACCAATCTGAGTCCAGCTTACCAATTGAAATTCTCTAGCTATTGTATGCTCTTTAAGTTTTGGCGGTTTTTTGTTGAGTTTTTACTCTCTACATTGAGTGATCTTTTAAAAATAATTTCAGATTGTTTCTAAAAATGCTAGCTTTTCAGAAAAGTTGGTGAGTTTGCACTGTCCATGATTTTAAAGATTTTATCCATATAAATTCTGACTGAAATCTGGTTTTAAAAGTTACTTTTACATCAAGAATGCTAAGATGTACTATTAAAAGGAAAAGACAAGAACACGGATCAATAATTCGCAACAGTAATTTGACTCCTTTCCATGGATTATGCAGAATTGAGTCATTAGCCCAAGAAAATAGCGGTTTATTTGGGGAAGAAGGGAAAAAAATCCTAAACCATGTGAATTGGTTCAGCTGCTTTTGTGCATATCACACTACACAACTACTTAGGATAGGAAAGGCATAGAAAATGTGTTTAGTGCTTTTGGAATCTGACTCTTTGTGCTCTTGTTTCTTTCTTTACAGGAAGAGTTTGAAAAGGCGATGAAATGGTATGAGTCAACACTAAAACTTCAGCCGGAGTTTGCCCCAGCAAAGAATCGAATCCGCACCATTCAGTGTCATTTACTTATGAAAAAAGAGCGACGGTCTCCTTAGAGACCAGCATCTTTCTCTTTTCTAAAAATGTCATTATTCTCTATTCTGCTTTTAAGCGTGTTAAGATAAATTGAGGAATCAAAATTTTTAACAAGACTTTTAAAAGAGATGGGATTTGGATCAAGGGTTCTTTTATTATTTTTTTTTTCTCAAATATAGGAGCATCTTTGGAAAATGTATTTCACAGACCGTAATTTTAAAACATCCATGTAAATATTAAACCGAGAAACTTCCATAAGTCCATGACCACCTGTACCAGGAGCCAGGCACTGTTACTTTTTCCTTAATGCTCAGATTGGCATCAGCATCCAAAATAACTTGCTTCATGTCTTACAATCTAAGTCACTGGAAATGCAAAGCACATACCTGTACCAAATAGTAAGAAGAGATAATGAGCAATTCATCCATGTGAAACTCATGCTTCGTCCGGTCTTGTTCACTCCATACCACATTACCTGCTTTTTTGGAAGGAGAGGAACAGACTTCTAAATGTTTATAAAAAACATGAGAAACATCAAGTATTTTTGGAATTGTTTGTTTCTCTTGGGGGATAAGGAGGAGGGATCAGGAGGACCCTAAAGTCAAAGTAGTTTTTAATCTTACTTGCAGAAAAAGAAAATTGGTGAAAATCCCAATAAGGTGTTTTGTATTTGTCTATATATTCATAGCCCTCTGCCTCCCTGAGTGGTTGATTTACTAATTCTTTGTTCACTATATTTCTAGCCGTTTCAGAATAAGGTGCAAGTTTATGCTCACTCTGAGCCATACTTTCAGCTACCGAGGAGGAGGAGGGAGACGGTGTCAAGGTATCAACAGCAAATAAGTCAGGTGGAAGATTTCCAAATCAGTTCTGTCTTTGGTTGGTGGAGGACATGATTCTCCAGACATCACTGATGAATCAAAAAGGGCACATATTTGAAATAAAATAAATCGTTTATGAACAACTCGCAGCTTCTCCTCCAGTGTGTGTGTGTCATGCGCCCTTTGCAAGAGTCTGGCTTAGTCTAGGGGAGCTACAGCCTTTCCTGGGGAGCAGACAGAGCTGGGAGGCGGGAAAACCTTTAACACTCCTGATCAGACAACGATTTCGTGTGCACCCTTGGAAAATTCCCCGCACCTCTGTGTCTGACTCTCTGTGGCAGAGTAAAATAAGGGAAAGTTAACTAAATCAGCTCTCATATAACCTCCCCTCCAGCTTTTAGTGTTAAATATGATTCTTAGTGATTCAGAACTAACAATGCTTATGAATTTACTTTCCCCCTCCCTCCCCCCCATATTTTTCCTCTCTCATTAATGCAGATTAAGAGCAAGTATGGCAGTGGTGGAAAACGTGACATCAACGTAATTTTTATAATACTGTAACATTACTTCATAAAAGGATCTGTGAGTATTTTTATATATGACTGAAGATAAGCAGTTCTAATGCAAATTTTACCTCTGTTTTAGTGCAAGTAGTTTTCATTTATCTAGAAAGCCTGACAGAGGTATGAGCAAGTGGTTCTATTGGGTAGATTTGTATTAAAAGTGGGTGAATGTGTTAAATTTTTGTCAACAGAGTCAACAGCATGTCAAATTTTGTTCTCTTCCCAAGGCTACTGGAAGGCTGAATGTTTTGGGCTGGAGACAGGCATAGCTGTATCTATATGTAAACCAGTTTGGTTAACTGGTCTCTTTCACTTTTATAGTGCTTGATAAATACTTGGAAGTCACTTAAATATATTTGGTAAATATGTCATGTGCTAGTTTTAAAATGTAATGTGCAAAAACTTGCCTTGGTACAGAGGATGGACCTTACAACTTTGTTTCCTAATATATCACGTGGTCAAATCAAGTGGCTGCCACCTGCTGAACTCTTTTCTACTGCATCTGTCTCACTGATAATGGGGGATGCCAGGATTTAAGTGAAGAGTAAGGCTGGTCCTTAAGAACCCCAGGGGGGCAGTGTGTGGAGCACAGATGGTCATCCATAGCTTTGACAATAGATGGAATTAAAATAGACCTTTTCTGGATCACCAAGGATTAGACAACACTGGTGGGCACTTAAAGTCAGCTATTAATACTCATGTCAGCTTACATCTTGCTTACTCCAGTGTTTATTAATTTTTTTCATTAAGAAATGCAGCAAGATGTACTGTATACAGGCATCATACAAAATGCAGGAAGAGTAAGTTTTTTGTGTTTGACCGTACTATAAATGGCCATCAAGGAGATAGCAGGATATGACATTTCCAAAGAATTTGCACCTCATAAATGGTTTTTGAAAACTGCAATCATCTGACCTGAGGTATTTGTTCTGAATCTTGGTTCAAATACTTTAATGTGTACTGCCTTAGTCCCAAAAAATTTGTATGTACAGGTGTTCTGTTGCTACTTGTCTACTGTTTGCTCTCTCTGCCATACAACTGATTTTAAAATAGTCTCTGCTTCCCTCTTAAGTGTACTTTCTGAAATTTTCGGTGATTCCTAAATCCCTTGTGCATAAGCAGTACATCAAACTGAAACCCAGAAGCAAAAATATCTACTTGAGAGCATAAACTTGACCTAACGCTATAAAGATTTCACCCATTAGTGAATCTGCTGAGGAATGCTAGCATGTGCCCTTGGAGAAGGGTAATGGAACACTCTCATCTCCGTGCCTTCAACCCTCCTATATAAATGCCAAGAGTGGTGGGTTTGAGTGGTTTGACTGTGTTCAAGTGTTAGTCAATTAAAACTAATTATGCTGATCGTACAAAGAGCAAACAAGTTGGGCAGCATGCTGAAATGGAGGCCAGCGCATGTTATGGAGGAAAGGTGTGATTCTCTGTGGGATGAGCTGGCTATTTAAGGACTACATTCATCTCTTTGCATTTAAGCTACTTTCAAAGAAGCTAAGATAGTTGTCTAGGCTCTGTCTTCAATAAATGGAAAAGATTATTATCTTGGAGGATGATCTACCCTCCCTGTTGTAGAGCGTGACAAATTGCGTATTCGAACTGCCTGTTCCTTTCCATTGACTGTTGAGATACTTTGACAAACCAAACTTCAATATGATTTCTAATAATGAGGCTTGGTAACTCATTTCACATTGACTGGCTCTGCTAAACATATCACTGAAGTAGTGTAATTGAGGGATGACATAACCATAGGCAAATGGCAAAATCCTCTCTTCTCCAAAAAAAAAAGAAAAAGGTTTTTTTTCCTCAGTTGTTTTCAGAGCATGCCCACAAATTAAGTATAGATGGGAAAAATGTCTCCATTTGTTCACAGATAACATCCTCAAAATCCTCAGCATCCTCACAGCCTCTAAAGCTCCTGACATCCAGGGGCTTTTGAGGGCAAATGCTCCAGGAAAAGAATCAGATACTTATATCTATGAAGTCGTTGGTTTTGATTTACTGTCGATGTCACAGTTGTACTGGTCAGGACTGCACTGATGCCACACAAAAAAAGGAACCCCCAAAGTATCGTGTTGGCATCCAGTGTGACCATAGGATCATGTTCAAGCAAGAGGTTTTAGAATGCAATGGAGATAGATCACCTGTGGACACCTTGGATCCCCTATGATGGCAAATTTTCATGACAAATGGAAAATGGTAATCAGAAAAGGTTTATGATGCAGCTTACAACCTTCTTTCCCTACTCTAGAACCCTCCCTCCCTCTTACAGGAAAAAGATTAAAAACAAACAACAAATCCTTAACCGCTCCCTAAGCATTGTATGATATAGCCAAAGATGCTAATTAGATTTGTTGCAGTATTGTGATGCTTTTACTTCCTGTGATTTGCAGTAGCTGCCATGAACTTTTCTGGCTAGCAATTTAGGACCTCCTGGGTTTAGACCTGCTTCATGAATAGTAATGTTCCTACCCTCATTGCTGTCCTCTTGTATGACTTCAGGCAAGGTATTTCCCTCCTTGCTGTACCTCTCTTTCTCCCACACATTGTCTGATGTCTTTTTAGAACATATGGGGGTTTTTGGAGCTGGAATTATTGCTGTTTATGAATTTGTACGAGAAACTGTCGTAATGCCAGAGAATACAAATAGTAGCAACACAAATGAAAAACAACAGTGTGGAAACCAATGAAGCACGGAATAGGAAGAGTTTAATAGTCTCTGTATCAGTACTGAAAGAGTGGAAATGCTTTAGAAGAATTTACCTTGACATTCAGAAAATGCAAGCTCCTCCTCTTCTCCTTAGCTATTGGATATTCTGTGGAAGGTTCGGGGGGGTGGGGTTGTTCTCCCATCTCAAGAATCACTTAGATGTGTCCTTCTGGAGTGCTGCAGGTTGCCATGATTTCTTAAAGGACCAGCCGGCCATGATTGGGTCAATGAGACTCTCTTAAAAGAAATGTCCCCCAAGAGTAAGCTTTGTCACTTGTGGGATTGGTTTTGTTGGGTTTTCTTTTCTCTTAATTTGCTGAATGTACTCAAGTGTGCCAGTATTGATTCAAACAAAGACATTTGGGTCTGTGAACAGGGGCTTGTGAAGCTTTCCTATCAATTTGTGGTGGTCTTGCTGAGGTCCAATGGCTGGTCCGCTGTGAGAGCCAACAGCAAGTTGTCCTGCAAATGACTATCAGAAAGGGACAGGTAGTGAATTTAAAGGCAATGTGTTTTCACTGCTATTTTTAGGGAATCTGCACAAGAGTGGTGCAACCTATATTTCATACACAGAACGTTAAGGAAGTGACAGTCTGAATGAAGGGAGAGGGTTCTAGTATTTTAGGCTTTTTTCATTTTTGAGTATTGAGAAACTCAGGATTGATTAGGAATGCTGGTTTGATATGGCCTACTGCTTAAAAAGGCAGCCCCTTGAACTTTTGCAAGTAGTTGGGGTTTTTTAACCTTTCAAACTTAATGATCTACTTCTGGGTTCCAGAGCAAAAATAATAGTATCTGAGTTCAGTAGTCCCAGAGGAGGTGTGATGACAGTGCCACAGAAGGAACAGTTTTGAATACAGATGAGTATGAGATAGCTTTCTAATATTTATAATCTATGGGGATTGTCTTGATGCAGGTGTTTTGATTTGTTGATTTATTTTTTTTCTTTAATCTGGTTTCAACTGCTCCTTCTATTTTCAGTCCTTCAGAATTGGGTTATTAGTAGTCTACCAGAGTATTGCTATTTATATTTATTTGTGCCTGCAGCATGCCAGGTATTTCACACAAGAGCCAGTCTATGCTCTGAAGAGTGCACAGCCCCAGACACTGGCCCACAGAATTTCAGTGGTCACTGGTGCCTCAGCCAGGGATCAAGCAGTTGTTGAGTCAAACCTTCTGACCACAGTCCTTCCATGGTAAAACCACTGTTGGTTTTAAAATCCAAGGAATCCACATTTCTTGGAGAATACTACTCTGCCAAATCAATTGGTCATCATTCTAGTACAATTTAATGGAAAACTTTCAACTTGAATTTTTGGCTGTTTTGCTTTTTGATCTAAAAAATCCAGTCTTGTCCTCTTTCTCTAACAGTCTAATTCTACTGTTGGTTTGTGGAATTTTTTTTTTTAAAGATGATGTTTCCCAGAGCTGCAGCTGCTACAGATTACTGTATGATAGCATGAGTTACCACTATTCTTACGAGTGCCTTTTGCTGTACTCTGTCTTGCGGTCCATATGCTGAGCAGCAAAGATGTAATATGTAAAAGTTGTTAAGAGACACTAACTTGTGGGCAGATGCAATACAAACAAAATAAATGGATGGAGGAAGCCAGTCTCATCCAATGCTCATCCAAGTCTCATCTTAGCTCCATGCTAGGAGCTAAGGTAGGAAACCATGTTCTCTGGGAAAAGGGAAAAGAAACCAGGCTTTAGTGGTGAGACTTGAAGGAGAGAGAGAAGGCTCCAGATAGAAGCAAGGAAACCAAAAGTCCTGGTTTCATAGCGTCAGAGACTGTTTCTGATGGCAGGACCAGACAAGTTAAAAAGGACAAAGGGATAGCCTGAGTGGATGGTTTCTTCTGGTTGTCTGGAGACATCAGCAAGAAGAAGGACATTTAAGAAGCCATGAGTCAATGCTGCAAAACCATTGCAGCAGTGGGGCACCAGCCATTGACATGTAGTCCTCTGCATGTTCAGTATGTTCCTTTAGTGTTTGGAGGACAAGAGCTGCTCAGCCTCCCTGAACGCAAGTTCATACACACCCTTCCAGCTCCGAGTGCTGAGGGAGGTGGTGAAGCCTGGAGCAGTGTGCCTGAGAGCCCTCTGCTCTGCCCTACCACACCCACTCCTGTGTGCACTGACATCCCTCCCTTTAAACATGTTGTGTAATACTGGTATGACTTTGTTAGTCCATTCTCTAAATTGTAGACATTTTAGGATCCATGGACACCTATGGCTGAGAGTTACAGAGTTCAGTTTCCAGTGAAGAAGTATCCATTCGTTTTGAACCTGCTACTTCTTGTATTGTAGAAGATCGTGAATGGTTTTTCTCCCTCACCTTTTCTGCGACATCCTTATCTAAGACTTGCCGCCTTGACTAAATGGAGACCTGACCTTGATTTGGCTTTTAGCCTACTCACTTGTTTGGGAGGATAGAATACTTAAAAGCAATACTATGTTTTTTTATAAGGAGACTATACAGCATCCTTAATCTGCTTTTTTCTACCTTCTCCACCTAGATTGCAGTTACTGCTGGAAAAGAAAGATCAGAATTTGATTCAGGTAACTGAGGTGTTAACACTAAGGTGGCCAATCTACACTTCACACACGAGATGCATCTTCTGGCCCAATCACTCTTGCCCTCTTTCTCAGGGACCTGCAGATAGTGAGTTCTGTGTCTTGTGTGGCACAGGGATATGTCTGCCTGTGGGGTCATCTGAGGAAGAGTTTTCTATGGAAGTAGATGGCATGATGGCGTGTATGTATGTCCCTAAGCATGGGTGGATGCACACATTCACATAATAAAATGTGTGTGGTGTCCCCTACCTCATTCACTGAACCAATTCTACTATTAGACTACCATAATAAAAATTGTGCCTAAAACCTTTTTAATTTGTGCATTATCTGTTGAGTACAGTAGTGCTTTACAGTCTCTTTCAGTGATCTGAGAGAGGTGAATTGAATGATCTGACAAACCCGACTTAATTAATACCTGACTGTCATCAAAGGGCAATTTTAATTATTTGGAGCAGCTTAGTCAGCACATCAGGTTGCAAGAGCTCTACAAGGGTTCTTATCCTTGTCACTGTAGGTCTTCATGGGCCTTCCTTTAAATTTCTTTAGTGACACCCCCCTTGCACCAGTATACAATAGCCAAACTTAGCAGGAACATCACTAAAAGCTCTTAAAACTTTGAGCAGCTGCAACCTGAGTGATAGCATTTTCTCAGGAGCAGATCAGATCATTGCAGCACTGCTGCTGGTATCCTGACAAAGAGCCCTGTGTCCCTTTTCATAAACAGGGTATTTTGTGCCTTAAGAAACCCAGAGTGTTTCTTATGAACCACTTTCTCCTAAAATGTTTCAAAGACATTTTGACCAGAAGAACAAACAATTTGGCATATTTTAGTGTAGGCAAGGCTTGCTTTCTTCAGTTGGAGGACTTGCAAGAGACTAAAAAAAAGTTGGGGGGAGGGGGGAACCCTGGGTGGGAGTTCCCTTAGAAACTCTTCAGAAGAGAAGCCAAGACAAACCCCTTCTATTTGCCTGTAGTTTCAACTTTCCTCAGTGCTAGGCAGAAGAGTCTACTCATTCCATTACCTATCTGATTTCAGGGACAGGGCTTTTATTTTCTTTCCATCTTTTTATTTATTGACTTAGACCTGAGCTTTTTTGTTGGTTTTTTTTTAAACTTTCTGACTGTGTGGCAGTTGTAGTTCTTTCAGTCTGGATAGCATGTCCTAGCATATCACGTTACTGTGGTTTGTCTGTTCAACACACAACTCTTCAAGTCAGTGAAAAAGTAGAACAAGACTTTCTAAAATTGTCAGCATGGCTTTAAACATTTGAGAGGGGAATGAGAAGTGTAGTTGATTTCACAATATTAGTTTAAAAGTTGGTATTTGCAGAATGAACAACAAGGTCACTGCAGGTAACATGGAAATTAAGTCATCATGGTGACTCTTTCACTTCGAAGTGTCACCAGCAACCCTTGATTACCATCTCAGAGCCTTGCTTGCACACCATTCACAAGATCTCCAGCAAAATGGATCCTGGCTAGCACAGGTTGATTTTGGGGGGACAACCAATGAGCTTCACATTTTTTTTTTTTTTTTTAATCAATCCTCCCTTCCTCACAACAAAGTGACTTCTTCACAGGGCTGCAGTGACCAGCTTTAGCTCCCAGGCACCTGCATTTCTCTGTGCCCCACTTCACTCACATCATGCAGCTCAGCCACCTCTGCAAGCACTGCTGCCAACACTGAGCAAATGGAGGAGATAGTGAAGGTCGAAGGAAGATGGGGCTCTGGAAAGAAACCAGGCAGTGGCATCTGTCAGCCTCCAAGTGCTTCCCCTGTTCCCTACTGTCTCCTCCAGCCTCTCAGAGCTGCTGTGTGGGAGGAAAGAGCAGCACCAGCAGCTGGAGGAAAGTGGGAGGAGTGGGAAGAAGAAGAGGGAAGAGCACCTGGGGGCTGAGAGCCAGCGTCGCTGTCTGCTCCCTTTTGCAGCCCCCTCCAGCTGTGTTTCTGTCACCCACCTAGTAGCCAGAGGGGCTGAGGAGCAGGTAGAGGTGTGAGCAGTGGCTTGTGGGGCAATTCCCACCATCTCCCTCACCTTTGCCGTGCTTCTGCCTTTCTCCATGCCAGGAAAAGCACCATTACTGATACTGAAGCACTCCAGCACTGTCATGCTTTATTCCCTGTACCTCTAAGTTAACGAATAGGCGGCTGAAGCAAAGATGAGAAGTAGCCAAGGACAAAATTAGTACTGCCTCCTCTCTGGACATATTTGGACTTGGATAGATGGTCTGCCCCAGTAGGAGCAGGTAAGAATTGTCCCATCCCAGTACCCCTCTCCCATCCCACAGACTGTCCCAGCATCTTCCCTGGGAGAACCAGAGTGATGTGAGGATCTCGCAGCTCTTTGCCAGTCTGGGCACAGCAGGTTTGTTGAGCTGTAGTTGTGCTACCTGTCCCCCTCCTCTACCACCACAGCCTTGGTCTTCCACTGACAGAATGACTTTCCCAGGTCCCAGTTTTTGTTCTGCCTGTCTCCATGTGCCAGCTTTGGCCCCGTGAATCCCTAGTAGTGCAGTTTTGTGCCTACACACCTGCAGCGCTGGAGCCTCCTGGGTACCCCCACAACACACTTCCTGCCCTCCCAGGAGGCCCGGTATCGAGCCCCTCGCTGCTGATTCATGGCACCTCTCTGTCTTCTATATTCCTTTCCCGGACAGGCTTTGCCAGTGGGGCGTGTGTGTGCCGTGAACACTGGGCAACTCGGCAAAGGCAACGCCGATTCTCCAGTGTCCCCAGTTTCGTGATGAACTCACGTCTTGGGCAGGAGCCTTTCATGCTGGGAGGGGAAAGGGGTGTCCGTGCCACGGATGTCCCAGTCTGTCCCCGTCCAGGGAGGGGTTGGAGCCGGCACCTTTCGCCGCCAGACACAAAAGCTGCTCCCGCCGCATCTCGGCGGCCCGGGCGGGGAAACCCTGGGCAGGGTCCGGGGCGGCGAGAGAAGCCCGGGAAGGGTCGGGGGCGGCGGGAGGCGCATTTCCCCTCTCTGCCGGCAGGTGGCAGCCGCAGCCCGGCTTGCAAGGGCCGGGCCGGCCGGGCGGGGCAGCGCCCGCCGCCGCGGCGGGACCGGGGCTCCCGTCGGGGCTCCCCCGCCGCGTTCTGCCCCCGCACGGAGCGCGGTCCCGGGCCTGGCGATGTCACCCCTGCGGCCACCCAGGGGGCCTCACCCGGGCCCACAGCGCAGCCGGGAGGGCGCTGCCCCCGGAGAGCGGCGCGGCCCGCGCTCCCCTCCCTGCCCGAGGTGCGGCCTCGGCCCGGGCTCGTCTGTTGGGACGGGGTGAGAGGTGGCTGGGGAGTTGTGGCCTTTTTGGCAGTGGAAGCCCCCGTGGCAGCGCTGTAGGAGCAGCAGGCTTTGCGGGGGTGTTTCTGAGCGCCCCTCTGCGCGGGGCCGCCCGCACTTCCCTGGCGGCCCCGCTGGAACCCCCCGGCCCCGGGGACAGCTCCGGCTGCGGCGAAACCTCCCGGTCGTTCCCGGATCCCCGCCCGGAGAACGGCCCCGGGGGCGGCCCGGCTCCCCCGTTGGCACCGCAGCGCCCCGGGGGCTGAGGGGGGAACCTTCCCTCCCGCCCACACACTCTGAAACCCGAGGGATGCGGGTGCCGGGAGTGGAAACGCGGGGGCGGAGCGGTGTTACCGGCGATCCCCTCCTGGGCAGGTGGTGCCCAGCACTGCATTTCTGAGGGTTTACCCGCCTCAGCTCTAGATACTGTAAGGGAAGGGTTTGCCTATCGGGAGGTTTCTCCGAGCGATCCCACCAGCCCACGGAACGCTCCTTTGTGCAGCCTCACGCTGATCCGCCCTTTGGGCTGCGGTTTGCGATTCCATCTCCTTTCACTGTAGGTTGTTTTTTTGACCAAAACTTTAGTCACAGCTGGGCTAATCTTTATATATTTCACGAATGTCACGATCGTTGCTTTCAAGCTGACCCTCCCCAGCTCCTTTACCAGCTCAGTCCCTCACCTCTGCGTGCCCTCCAGCTTCTCACATCAGCCTCTCTTCCCAGAGCCCAGGGGACAGCCCACTGGCAGGGAGTTCCCTGCTCACCTTTCCTGCCTCTGGAGGGGGCAGAGACATTGTTATCCAGCACTGCATCTGTCCTGAGACGTCTGCAATTCAGAACAGAAACCACCTCAGGCTCTGTCAGTTTCAAACCTTTCGGGCTGGATTCATGCTCGGAGAACGATGACACCACTTTCTTCCAAACTGTTTCAAATTCAGTCAAAAATCAAACAGGAGAGTCATGCTTAGAGCTGGGCTTGACTCAGAACCTGGGAGTGAAACATTGGGGTTTCTCATCTGATGGTCACAGTCCCGCTGAGACAGGTAACAGCTCCCTGTTTGAAGACCTACAGGGACGACAGAGCTGGAGAGGTGGTGCAAGCATCACCACCCCTAGTCCCACCACCGTTTGTTAGTCCCTGCTCAGACTCCTGGAAGGTGATGGGAGATGAACTGGAACCTTGCCCCTGCAGGGTGTGGCACAGGCACTAAAGGCAAGCCATGGCCATGGTGGGGAATTGTCCTGCCTGCGTCTGTGATGTTCTTTAATATCTTAGGGGACTGCGGTGTACAGGGTTCTCAGACTGCCCCCCCCCTGATTTGCCAGCTTGAAATGCTCTTTAAAATGTATTTTTAAAAATCCAAACACTATTAAATGCAAAGAAATCATGAAAAACAACAAGGAACAAAAGCTCTCAATCCTAGCTGAGCACTGCACAGACAGGAACCTGCTCTGACGTACATGAGCACCCCATAGGGATTAACTCTCTCCTGCCCAACAAAGCCAGCCTTCTAGTTTCTACTTTGCAGCACATTTTGTGTGCTATATATGTATTCAATTTAGCCAGATAGGGAAATTAAAATGTACAGGCTTAATACCTATCTGCAGTTGTCTCCACCCAAAAAAAAACCCCACAATCCTGGTCCAGGAGTTTTCTGCCTGTATGACAGATCCGAAGAAATTTCCCTTGTGAAGCAGAAACATGATACAGGCAGCAGAAGTCTAAAGGAAAACAACAAGGAGAAGCTCTAGGAGTCATTTTCCCCTTTGCTTTCCTAGTAAATATCCAGAAGGGAGTCTGTTGCATGTCTACTACCAAACGATTAATATTTTGCTACCCTCATGCCTTAACTGAGGTTCCTAAAGCCCTTTGCAGCCACTGCTTCACTCAGCCTCAGGTACACCCACCTAGGAGACAGCTGGAGTAACTAACCCTCTTATAAAAAGAGGGGCAGTGAACCACAGGGGGGACTTGTGTAAAGCCACCTAACAGACAATTCCTGGAAAAGAAATTAGGAGGTGGGATTCTCAGTTTTGACTTTAACCTTCAAGTCAGGTTTCCTTCTTTTCCCAAACCTGCAGTGCCAAACCACTGCAGTATCAAACATGCAACAGCATCCTCCATCTTCTTGTCATCTTTGATACCACATTAGGGTGGAGGGACATGTAGGCTGCAAGCCTCCAGACCTTCACCTGCCTTTTTAGGAGACTGCCATTTACAATGCTGGACCAGGAGATTCATGCTTCTGGCTATCTGCATTATCCTTCATTTCTATAATGGAACATCATCACTGAGGGGGAATTACACAGAAATTACTTGCTTCAGGTACTGCATCTGTCCCATGTTTAAGCACAGTGAGAAGGTCTGATGTTTTTCCTGATGTACCACATGCTCTTATTCCATTTCTTTTTTCCCTGCATCTGTGGGCAATTCGAAGTCTCACCATGAGACCACCTGCACAGGGATACAGCCCATAGAAGGTCTCAGTTGTGGCTGCAGCAAGAACAGTTCAGAACAGTGTAGAATTTTTCCAATGTGATTATTAAAGCATAGCATCGCCTATATATGCTTGTCCTTCTCACCGTAAGCTGCAAATTTTGAATTATCTCATTTTTTACTTTCAGGTCTGACTGGACACAACTACCATCTTGGGGTGCCTGACTGGTTGTCTGCAAGGAAGGTGTGTAGACATCAGCTCTCTCTTTTCCTGACAACCCATTGCTGTGGTACAGCACAGGGCATGAGCAAGATGCTCCATAGCATCTGAGATGCCAGTGAAAATCCTCTGACAGAGGCAAGATCCTTGGAGATGGGTATGTCTTAACAGGTACAGTGTTTTCCTTGAGAAATAAGTGTAAAATATTTACTACCTTTCACTCTACTGCCCTTTGACAAAATCACAAAAAAAAATTCACTCAAAAGAAAGGGGAGAAGAAGGGATTTATGGTAGGGAATTCCTCATGTCTGCATATCTGTTCTAAAAATGGAAAATGTTCATGAGTTGTATCCAATCACTTAATTGAAATCTTTTCCCAAAACACCACCTCTACTTTTCTTAATTCTGGGTTGGTACCATTCTGAATCTATACTTGGAGTTCATCCTAAAATGAGACAACACTATGTTGAACATGCCTTAGTGCCATTGCAGGAGTGTAGTATGAGACATACCATTTCATACATGGCATGGAAAGTATGATAGATCAATATTGAACTCAAAAGCATGTCAGCAAGTTTCTGGATGAAGTTGCTAATCAGTATGCCCTGTATTTAATGTGCTTGCACTCTCCACACCTCAGTGTAGTGTAGGAAGTACTGGGGGAAGTGCCATAGGTGACATGCTGTATTTTTCTGAGGCTCTTGTCTTCCACTTAACCATGCCTACGGCCCTTGCCCTCTGTGAGGATCTGTATAGGAGCAAGTGCAAAGTTCAAGACAGATGTCTGTGATGGTATTATGACATGATATGGGTGAGAAAAGAGGGAGAAAGCATTTGCTGATAATCAGAATGTGAAGAAATTAATTTCAGTAATTTCAGGCTTGTGTTGCTTGAAGGTCAGTGTTCAGCGACATTTGACAGGAAATGAGAACTTCTCAGTTAAGATCAACAAGACATCAGTGTTTTTCAGTGTTTCTTGAACACTACAGAAGGTGACTTAAAATGCTCCTAATTCTTACCATTTTTCTACCTCTAGAAAGTCCGACAAAGTCTGGTTTTCATACTGGTTTAAGTGTCCTGAAACTTGGGCTTGAAACCTAAAACCTTCCTCATCCATATCCCTCCTATTAGTGATGAGACAACAGGATCACAGATCCTCTTAAGGATCTTAAATTAAAACCCTTTCTTCCAGTGCTGCTCTTCTTGTCTCCATTTGCTAATTGTGAATATGGAAACTTGATAGCCAGAGACCTCATGCTAGAGCCTTACAGATCTACAGATTACATAGCTGTAATTAAATTGATGAGAGTAGAGGGAACGGAATTAATATTAAAAAAAAAAAAAAAAAAGGAAGAAAGAAAACAACAACAACCTAACCCCCAGAAATCAAATCCATGACAATTACTTTAAATGCGTGGTATGTGGTCAGTGACATATGAGTCACTTGAGCCTATCTTTATAGAAGTAGCAACGTATGAATAAAACACCCAGCTGGCATGGTGCCACTGTCCCTGTAGCTATATCAGAGCATGACAGCAGCCTGCATTGTCAGCTAGAGGCTTATTGTCATCAAGGCCAACAGAAATCTTAGTCCTGGTGCTTGCTAAGAGTCATCCTATACCTCAACACTCTATTGCAAGTCTTCCTTGGAGCTGTCTTCCATAGCTGTATTTCTCTTCAGCGCCTTTACACCCCCATTTTGTTTTCATGATTCCAAGAGAGCTTTCAAAAGAAGTAATATAGGTACCTGTGTCTTTTCCTCTCGTTGTAGTTATATTGCCCACAACACTAACAGCTCTGTGGTGCAGGTTCAACCTACACTTGCTTTAATGAATCTGGGCTAACATGGAAGCTGGTTGTTGCCTGCCAGGATTAACAATCCAATGCATGGAAGTCCACTTTATGTGGTGTGACCATGGACCTTGGCCAGGCCCAACCAGATTCTCCATTTGAGGACATGAGTGTGGCCAGTCCTGAACCATTACACTTGCTCCCTGCAGCACAAGGAGGTCCTCTGTGAAAAGGAGGTTGTGGGATAATGGATATTGGCAAAGCCTTTAAAAAGGTTGAATTGGCATCTGTCTGGAATGACGTTGGTTATGGTTGACTCTGCTCCAGCTAGACGGATAGATTAGATAAAGCAATACAGGTGCCTTCCAGCTCTGCCACTCTGTGACAACTCCCTTAGAGCAGTCTGCACCACCATTAGCTTGATGAGCCATCACAACTAAAACATAAAGAGGAGGCAAGAGCCTATTTTGGTTTGGGAAGAGAGCTTGTAGTAAATTAGTGTACTTCCAAAGCTCTGATTGTGTAGATACAAATGTAGCACAACTGCAAATGTTGATAAACTGCCATACTATAAAACTAGGTCCATCTCATCCCACCCTCTGTTGCCAAGGAGCAGACTAGAGGGAGGTTGGAAGGGCAAGATTAGTTTTCCAGAAATAGCTGGTCTTCTACGCTGCATCACTCTTTACCAGTGTGCTGACATTGCAGCCATGTTGTGCTAAAAAGTCAAATCTATCCAGTTCCTGTGTTGTGGCCCCATTTCCCAGAGGGGCTCACACAGCACACTTGCTAACTCACTCCCACCCCCAGGCTCAGGGGAAGCAGCCATTTCCCTAGAAGAGGAAACCTGGAAGAGAGAAGAGTTTCCATGAAGTGCCAGATGGATGGTTGGGAACACAGTCCAACTACATGGCTCAGCTGCACTTCTCAGCCCCTATCCCCCAAAAGATCAAGTCTCTTCTTAGTGGCTCTAAATGGGAATAACACATGAATTCCTAAATGAGTGAGGGAGTTATGCAACCATGAGGCAACTGATCTCATGTTCATATCGCTGGGAAGCAGAGGAGCCTTCCCCCGCATCTTACCCAAGCAGACAGTGAGCGGGGTTTCCTTAATGGGAATCCCTCCACTGCTTCTCCCCCAAATCCCCAGCTCATCCGTGTAGGGTGTGCCGCCTGAGCATCAGATGGGTGGAATGAGGCTGTCAACTTATTTTTCATTCAAAGGTTTAGCTGAAGATAGATTTGAACTCCACACATATATTTAAAGGGAAATTTTTTCAGCAAGTGTAGTAGGCTTAGTCTGAAATGCCCACCTCTATCCACTCCTCTCCCTCTGGAGAAAGGAGGCAGCTCAGTTTGTTGCCTCTCACTATATCTGTTTGTAAGAAAGTTGTGAGGGAAAAGCTCAAATATGTGGGCTGAACACTCCAAGATAAAAAATAACAAAAGCAAAAAAACCACCATGGTCCTCATCAGTGAGATGACAGCTTGAGTTGCACCCTGAAGTTGGTAAAGACTAGCTGGGGAAGGACAAGGGCTTTGTCCTTTCCCAGCGGTGTGGCATGTGTATGCGCAGGACAGGTTAAAAAAGACTCTGATTGGGAGCTCTCCCACATTCACAAACTTTCCAGCATCTTCCATCACCTAATTTTCATTTACTCCAAGAGTTCAGAACCATTTACAAGTCATTGATTTATCTCACCTTGTGACTAACCCAGCTACTCCTGCTGGGTGAGGTAGCATGACTTACCCAGGTCAGGCCATGACAGAAGCAAGAGAAAGCCTGAGGAGCATCTGTTCCCAATGCTTTTCTACCTGTCAGGCCATGACTGTTCTCTCTGCACACAAGTTTGGGAAAAACTTGGTGCCTGAATGGGTTTTCCTGGGAGATTGGGGTGCATTTGCATGAGCATATCCAATAACTAGGTAACTGCCATAGGTGGTGAAGACCAACTTCCTCCTAGGAGGCCACAGAGGAAGATGACTTTCCCTGCCTGTTGTGCCTGGGGAGAGGGGCTGAACCCTGACGGGGAGGTGGGGTTGGGAGACGGGTCATGGCCCTTCAGGAATGGATTCCCCAGTGTCACCGGGACAGCCCTCCAGGGGAAGAGCTAAAGCTCCCCACACCAGGTGTCGGAAAAGCTATGCTAGAGCCTTCTCTGCCCTCTCCTCCTCAGGAGTGAGAGAGCTTTGGGCTAGGGTTGACTCAGCTCAGCAGGGTACAGAGGGACACCCCACCAGGCAGCCCTACCAGCACCAGGGCTGGGTGGTACCAGCATGACCGCAGGCATCTGCCATCCCAGGCCCACTCATCGGGCTGCTGGAGCTACAGCCAGACTGAGCACAGGAGTGACCGCAGCATGGAAGGGTTACAGTCGGGAGGGCTGCTGGGGCTGTCTCCTCCACACCATGCTGGACATCAGATGGGGAAGGCAGCTCTGACTGATAGGTATCCCTTTATGAGAGAGTAATAGGAAAATTACTGGGATTTCTGCTTCTGTAAACCATTCTGTCTGGAAATAGCCAGGCAGAAACATTTAGGAGAAAAAAAATGAAGCACCTGCTTGATCATATGAAGGGTGTTGCCCTAAGATGGAAAAACTAGCTTTGTGTCCCAACAATGCCACACACTACCTCTATAGCCTTGGGTGAGTCACTCAACTTTCACTTACCCAGCTATAAGTAAGTGCAAAGGGGTTTTTCCTTTTGTATTTATTATTTACTTTTTCTTCTCTTTTCACATATTAAGCTCCTTGGGCAGTCTCTTAATACCCAGCATGTTTAGCTCCTCACATGTTATGGTGCAGATCTTATTTGGTTGTTTACCTCCTCCCATAACATAAATGAAAATTCACTATTAATATCCCTGTAGGAATACTGAGATTGGGAGAGGCTATTTTGGGAATGACAGAATGGAGGGGGGGGGGGGGAAAGTATTTTGTTAAAATGCAGACACTGCCCTTCCTAAGCCAGGCTGAGTTATCATCCCAGAATTGAGTAATAAATGCTACTTTTTTTCTGTGTCCATCCCTTCTTTCAGCCATTCTAAGCTGAACCTTTCTGCTGCAGTGTATGTTCTGTCCTCAATTAAAAAAAAAAAAAGGCACAAAATAAAATAAACCCCTGATAATATAATTCTTCTCCCACTGCCTGAGTCTCTGCACCAGGGAACTGTGAATAATCTCCCAGTGCAAACAGCCCCCTGTGTAAAAATAGCAACACAACTGCAAACTTCAGGGTAATCACTGCTTGATTTCAAAATATTTGTTCTGCTCCTGTCCTGTCCTTTATCTCTCAGACCTCTATATGTCACTAAAGCAACATTGGACAGCTCCTCGCCAGGTCTGCCTCCTCCAATGTGCTCCCTCATTATTAATGGAAACAATCTCCATCTCGGAGTATTTAAAAATATACCCTTTTCTAAATATAGGCAATCTGCGTGTGCTTAACTACTACAGGGCAGAATGAGAGGGACCAAAATATTGACATGCACTGGGTGTGTATAATTTGTTTTGATTTCTGCTCCCTCTGCCATCTCCCAATACCAATCTGTATATTACCCACACACCTTGGAGGAAAATCTGTCATTATTTAGCACGAGGAATGTATCTGCTGCTTAGAGCCTGGAGTTTCCTTTGTTTATTTTTCCATCCTCTGTCCAAACGGTGTCAATGAGAGTGGAGCTTACTGAGCTATTTATAGCCTCTCACCACACTAGGCTGCACCTTGCCAGCAGCAGCAGCAGCAGTCCCCAGCCCCCGGGGGAAACAGGATGGGGCAGGCCATGGGGCAGGGCAGGGCACGGGGCCCCGGGCAAGGAGAGGAGGGCAGGTGAAAGCCTGGAAGTCAAGGAGGGGAGGGAGTGAACCAAAGGTTGTATGCAAAGTGGGGACTATGGCATGCAAGGTGGAGAGGAGCAGGGTGCAGGTGAACCAGGGGAGCTGTGTCAGGTGCTTGTCAGGGAATGGAAACTGGAAACATCAAAAATTGTTTCGAGAGAGATTTGAGGAGGGATGTGTCAGGTAGCTATTTCTTGGATAGAATGGGGGCTTTGAATTAAATCATATTGGGTCAACCCTTACCTGGGATCAGGGAGTACTTGGGAGCTGGTCAGAGCAAAACCTGCCTCTTGGGAAGTGGGTTTTGGGGAGTGCAGAAACAGCCCATCTCACTCAGTACAGCAGGAGCATCTAAAAAAAGAGTAGTACTGGAGTTTGACCCATGGGGAGGGGGCAACTAGTCCAGCGAGAGTCATAACCGGGACTGAGGAACGCTGGGCTTATGTGGCCTGTTGCCACCGGGGACTGGGTTTAGGGTGTGCTCCCCATCCCTTCCCCAGCATCATCGCTGTTCTAGGGTGGCAGGCTCTGACCTTGGCTGCAGCAGACAGGCAGAACCATGACAAGTGTGTGGAAACACCCCAAGAGGGTCTCAGTGCCTCCTCTACAGCCCCCTCAGCTCTCACTGAGCCTTTGCTTCCCGCACCGTGCCTGGCCCCTCTCCCTGGGGGTCCTGCCTGCTTCCTGTGCCCCACGGGGGACATTTTCCCACCCCTGCCCGTGGGTGGATTTGATTCATGCCTGGTTTTATGTGCAGACATGTGCTGGTGGCAGTTCCCTAAAAGGGGGTGAAGGCAACCTACCCACTAACAGAGGCAGCTCTGGGGCTCTGTGGCTGTGTTCTGTTGTTGTTAGCGTTAATAAGCTTGCCCTTGGTGCAGTCTGCAGGGCTTGAGGAGCTGACTAAGGAGCAAAAATCCAGGGAAGGGGGAGAGCGGGAAAGGGAGCTCTCATTTGGGAGTGTGTGTGGCATGCTCTCCCTTTAGTACATGTCCAGAGCCTAAGGCCACCCTATTTTTCTAACGGGGTGCAGGGAATAAGCTGCAGTTTCTGCTTGAGGTATTGCTTGAGCTGGCAGGGAGAGCTGGGCTGGCCAGATGGAGGGATGAGAGGGAGGCAGGGAGAGAGAGGCAGGCAGGGATGGGAGGGGGGAGAAGGGAGCTAGACACCTACGCAAACACAGAGTGAGAGGAGATCCTTGGATGCAAACACAGACACAGGCGTCCTCCTCCTCCTCACATGCCCCTGATTCATTTCCACATGCCATACACGTGACATGCTAATTCAGGGCTACTACAGAACTCCAGGGCGAGAGAGGAACAGGAGAGAGAAATAAAACCCAGTAAGGCACCGAACTGCAGATTTTTAAAGGGGATTCAGCGCAGCTTAGCCATACTCCCACCCCGTGCTCCCTCCGGGGGAGGCAGAGCCGGGCTGGCCTCTCTGGCAGCCCCCCCGCCTCCTCATGCCCCACGCACCCCCACACCACCACCTTGCGGGAGTGGCTCCACGTGAGCCCCGCACATAGAACCAGCACGGTGCTAGAGCACATCCCACCCATCCCCGGGACACACGCGGTTACATCAGCGGCACGCTCCCCTCCGCGCCCCTGCGGCACCACGCGGGCTGGGGCGGCCTCAGCCTCTGCCCTCCTCCCCAGCACCGGGGGCCTGCCGAGCTCGAGCCTATTTTTAAATACAGGCGCATAAGTCCTACGTGCTGGGGGGCGAATAAGCTCCAAACAACCCCGTTACAAACCCAGGCATCCCCAAGGTAAATGTAGTTACCCGGCAGCGGGGCAGGAAATGCTCCACGTCGCAGCCCCCTCGCTGCAGCCCACTCCCCCACCACTGGCTCCGACTTTTGGTGCCCCTGCCCACCTCCATTCCCGAGCCGTGGCAGGCTGCCTACCCCGCCTGACTCCGACAGTCACATCCCCACTGTGACAAGATGCTGAAAAGGAGGGGAGGTAAAATACGAAATACAGCTGTGGCTGTCAGTGGGCTGAAGTACCTCTGGCAATATGACTGCTCCAACCCCACTGGGGTTTACACCAGGGTAACAGATAGGATAGTTTTATTCTCTGTATCTGTACCCTTGCCCAGTTTATGCGGCATTTTCTTACCATCCACTTGTCCAATGCTGGGTCCAAAATGAATGAACCACCTGGATTCATAATTTCTATCATGCAGAAATAACGTCAGTACGAAGAGCTCTGCAGCCCATCACCAGCCATCTTCCTCCCACTCCCTGTTTAAGGCTGCATCAATGCAAAGACCTGAAGAGCTTCACCCCCCTCAAGCACTACCAGGTGTGCCAGAGACATGGGAAGGGGAAAACAAATTTCCTCTTCGGAGCTCCCCCCAGCATGAGGAGGCAAGGACTCTCATCTCAGCCATCCCAGGTGAGACAAAGAGGGGACCAAGTCCCTACTCCACACCAGAGCAAATGTGGTGAGGAAGAACAAGCACCCTCTGAACTGCACTGGGAAGTGGTGGTGGCCAACAGCAGCAGGACTAGACCACTCCCCAGCGAACAACAAGTGATGGTGGGGGCTTCCAGTGCCCTTCGGGGTTAGCCGTGAGCGCCCCCAGCTCTTATTGCATCAGGTCTGTCTGATGGGGACTGGGTGGACATGACACAAGGAACTTAGTGGAGTTACCTCTTTGTAGCATGGAGAATCAAAGATATTTTGGGCTATATTGTATCCTGAGGATATTTTTGCTAACTGGACTAACCCTTCAGACATCTCTAACAGGAGCTCCAAATCTAGGAAGACAAAAACATCTTTGCCTTCTCCTGAGCAGAAGCTTGTGTGTTTCACCTTTGAAAAGCATATCAGTGAAATTTGGGTTGCAGTCCTGGTAATTTGTTCCTGTGAAAAGGTAGTGGTTACAACTTTTTATCCAAGTGTTGCCTACCCTTCTCTTTTTGGGAACCAGTGGAGCTGGACCCTGGCCCCAAGAAAGATATCTTAGCAAACTTCTTGCTTCTGCACTACTGAGGAGGAAAGAGAGAGGATCTAGTTTACTGGCTCTAGCTCTCCCCATGTATGAAGGGGCTTTCTTGGCTGAATATTTTGAACCAAGATCTGTGAAGGAGAATACACAGCAATTCCACATTTATCTGCCACCATTTATATTAGAGACACTCTGCTCACTCAGTAGAAGAAACCTGTGTTGCTTCATGCAAAGAATAAGAGGAGAAGGTGGAAAGCATTCAAGTTAAATATTCCACCCAAGTATTTTAAACTGACAGTCACATGAAGTAAAAAATCCCGCAAGCTATATAAGACTGTGTAAGGCTTACTGAAAAACAAGGCTTTCTGTCTAAGGCAGAGGAAACAAAGGTCACTCATAACACCCACTAATGTTTGTATTTTTAAAGTCTTATTATGTCCGTTCTTAGAGGCCTTAATCATGATCAAGGTCTTTGTGTGTATGGACAAGAAGGTAAGATATCAACCCCAGAATGTTTTTAATGATGTAGACAGACAGTTATGGTGGAAGTGGTCGCAAATGTACACATGCAGAAGTGCGTGTGTGTTTATGTGTAGCATCCTGTCTCTTTACAGTACTGCCCATGGGCACCACAGCGCAAGATGCTGCCCCCAAAATAACAAGGAAATCCATGACCAAAGAATGTGCAGCTGCAAGTAAAGACCAAACTGACCTGAGTGCTTAGTTCGAGCCTAACAAGCTGCTGCACCCAAGCTGGCATTGCAGCCCGGGAGTCCTGCCTCTCCCTGTTTCCAGTAACCGTGAGACAGCACTCCTTCCCACATTTGCAGGAACAATGATTTTATTTATTTTTTCTTGTAATTATATTAATACCTGTTCTTCCCTCATGCTAGCAATTTGGTTGATTTCTTGTTTATTGCTTTTCACCTTCTACCATCAATAATTCAGCCACATAGCCCCCAGGAGGTGGAGAACTAAATACTCATTTTACAGAGACTTGCCTAGGAAAGGAGTGATATGATAGCTGGAATCAGATCCCTGGCATTCCTGGTTCCTAACCCAAGCCACAATCCCAGAGATGGCAATCCCACAACCTGTGATGCCAAGCCTCTTGCTGGCTTTTTGTTCTGGTTTCTGTCTCGTTGAGTTTTGCCAGGAATAACAACTGCAGGATGTGACCCTGATTGTAAATGAGGTCCATAGGTGGCTTGTGCACTATCAGTCTTGCTTATTCTCCTCTGGTCTTTAATCTTGTGTTTCCCAAATCAAAGTGTTGTACCCGGATCCTCTCAGGATCTGTGGACTAGGTCATGGGGTTCATTTCAGTGCTCAGTAAAAGCTGGTTCTTGTAACTGCTACCATTGCCAACCCCAGAAAATCCTGTTTTAGGGACTGGAAGGGGTGAGGAGAGAAAAGGCTGTGAAGAATCAGCTCCACTCACGCTCTCTAGCGAGTGTCTGAGCCATATAGGTCAGGCAGAAGCCATTTGCTGTGCTGTACCTACTCCATGGATGAACAGGGGACTGCATTCGGCATATATGTCAGCTGTCTTGCTTTTCAGTTCAATTCAATTAGCTAAACCCTTCTTAAAACCCTGTTGAAATAAATATCCCTCTACTCCTCAAGCTGCTGCCTTTTTTTTTTTTTTTTGGGGGGGGGGGGTTCTGTGCATGCTGTCCCTCCAGCTCATCCTTCAAACACTTCGACCATCTCTTCGGGTGCCGTGGGCTATTTTTAACTCATGTTTGAGCGAAGCCTCCCCGTGCCGGAGTCCCCCCGCTGGGGTGCGGAAGGGGCTGGCGGCATGGAGCAGGGAGCGAAGTCAAGCCACAAGGGGGCATGTGCTCTTCTAATTCATAAAATGTACCTTCATTGACAAAAATGCTGAACAATTGGTGAATGGTGTGTGCATAAGTTAATGCCACTGGAGAACACACGGGTAGTGACGGGGGAGCTTGGCTGGGGGGTTTGTGAGCAGGGGAACAGAGAGATGGGGAGGAGTGGCAGGGCCCTAAAATGCATCCGGGGTGTCTCTGCACCTCTCTCCTGCTGAAGCAGGGAGCTCTGGTGAGGGGAGAGTCAGAGAGCCTAATTCTCCTCCCAAACTCCACTGAAAGGAATTACAGTGGTAACGCCAAAGCCGGGAGGATGTTAGCGACAGTCACAGGCTCGAGCTGGCTCTGGGGATGCTTTGTTGGTTTTTTTAAGGTTTTGTAGCAAATGCATTCAGCTGCCAAACATTTTTAATTCCTTCACTAGGTGAGATGGTACAAGAGACTAATGGCTAATAAGGATATTTACACACAGAATATTTATTTCTAAGCAAACTTTTCATCCACCTGCATCTCCTAGACTGGTGTAGCTGAACCCATCCTCCCCACAGTAAGTTCCCCAGCTACTGCTGTCTCTTCCTGCCCTACAGCGCTATTTCGGGGCTTGGGTAGTTTCACCAAAGGACAACCAGTGTAGAGGGAAGAGAAATGGGGCTAAGCACTGAACAGGGAGCCAGGACCCTTGGGGATGCACCCAGCCCTGCTATGGTCTCCAGTGTCTGTGAGTACTCTGATGAATTAGAGGAACTAGGAACTGCTAAAGACTACTGTGAAGTCTTGTTTTCAAACAGATTTCCCAATGCAATGGATAAAAGAAAATACGAGATGAGCAGAAGTTTTTCTGTCTGAGCATGTCACAATAAATATTTGGTTTGTTGGCTTTTTAAGGGTCCTATCTTCTCAATCCAAAATGGAGTCAGGTGTACTGGGAGTCAGTTTACAACTTCCCAGTATATGAGTCAAAATGTGCAGCTCATCACCTGTAATTCCAGTGACCGCAGTGGAGTTCAGACAAGGATGAATTTGACAAAAGAGGACTGATCAGGATTGTCCTGAGAAATATCAGAAATGGGGAGGCAACCCTCATTTTACCTGCCCTGCGAGCTCATCTCCTTCTTCTGCAAACCTTCTCCTCCAGCTGTGAGGGCAATGCAGTCAGACCTTCACTCACTGTAGGCTGTGCCTAGCCAGCATACACTGCGGTCTTCCACCAGTCCCTACAGACTGCACTGAAATAAGGGACAGGGTTGCAGAGGGTGTGTCTCACCCCACTCCCCGGATTATTCCCTGCTTCCCTTTCCTTTCTTTGGTGGGGAGGGGAGGGGAAAAGCCAGGCGATAAAGAAAGTACCAGCACTGTCCCTACAGCACAAAGAGAGGAGGCACAGGATTACTCCATAGTGACAAGCTGATGTGTCCCAGGAAGCACCTTCTTGAGTAACCAGGCATGGAAGAGCCAAGCCTACAGCCACCATTTAACTTTGATGATTCAGCCTTCAAGCCCCTTCACCTCATTTTAAAAAGGCAGGAAAAGCCTTTTTAAAAGTCATGCAGGTCAGAAGATCATGTTGCCCCCTATCTCCATCTTTCCCCCTGCACCGGTGCAAGCAAGACATAAGTGCTGCAAGGTTTTATATAAAACAGAAGAGGGGAAGCAGACTGGATTTACCTGCAGTATGAAACAGATTTATCTCTTGAATGAGATGGCCCAAAATGGCCTCTCTGAGAATTTTGGCTAAATTCAGGAGAGGTAGAAATAAACATGCAAAGGGCTTTCTGTCATGAAAGATGCTCTGACACAACAGTGATGTGTGTGTATAACATTTATTGGGGAAATCGGCAGGAACAAACCCAGCCTCAAGTATTCTAAAGCCTGGGACGTGACATGCAAGGCTGCTGCATAGGAATCTCCTGTCAGAAACTCTGTGACTACTTCATGCTGCTGACAGCAATACCACTCCATCCAACATTTTATGTGTGGCATGGGTAAGACTTTGGGAAGTCTGGCTTGCCCCTGGGACATGACTGGTTAGGCAGGATGCAGGACCTTAACCTCTCGTTGTCTTTACAGTTTTTCAGGCCTCTGGTAGAGCTATAGCTGATCATGATTTTGCTTTTGCTAAATTCCAGATAAATCCTCCTGCACTCTGTGCAGACCTGAAATTTCCCTTTGGACTGCAAATTGTGAGGGTAGCCCTTCCCTGCATGGGAAAAAAAAGACATCTTCCTGTGACTTGGGGCTAGACACAGCCACTTGTTCATGTGCTGTGATGCCTGTGTAGCCTGTAGCCTGTAATATCCCTAAAGCCATGTGCCATGAAGCTTATCCAGACTGAAAATCTCCTGGTTCTTTTTCCAGGACTGAAGTTCCTGCAGTAGTTCCGAGTCTTTAAACACAGGATGCCAATTTGATTTAAAAGCTGAAAATAGCAAGATGTGTCTGTCCCACCCACCATGAAATTTGGTAACTTACTTTGTCCATCCTCCCTCCCCTTTTCTAATTGTTCTTTTTTGCACAGTTCCCCATTTAGACTGCAATCTCTTTGTGTGCAGCATGCTCTCCTATACTTAACCACAAAGCACTTTATGCACTGAACTGCTTTTTTTTCACTATTATTTAGTGCTCAGAACATTTGTTGCTGCGCAGGTGGTATGGTGTCTCCCTGCTCTTCTAGAAAATTCCAGTAGTCATAAGACTGAGATGTCTAAGAAGTCAACAATGAAATGCCAAAAGAAATATCCCTTCCCAACACAATCTTAACTGTGAGTTGCTGGCATTAGCTCCTAGAAATGGCATGGCAAAAAGTGAGGAGCCTAATAAATAGACCTGAGGCACTCTCTTCGGATGTGTCGTTATTAAAATTACAGACAACAAACTGGAAATCCGACATTTATCTGCCTCTATTCTGAGTGTGTTGACTGTAGCTGTATTGATTACCTGTTGGAGCAGCTTGGAATAGCTGATATCGTGACACAGTGCAAGGTCTATGTTAAGAGATGGAGCATGGTTTTTTTGGTTTGCCAACAGAGATTTAGCCAATGTGCCCATAGTAATCCCTTGCTGCAGGAATTGTCCACAGCCTAGCGGTATGATCTCCTGGTCCCTGGGGGAGGTGAGCAAGGCCATCTCACTGAAGGAATCTATATAGAAAGGGAAAAAGTCAAGATATCTTTTAGTGTCTTATATGTAGGCTCAGCACTTGAACAGAAGCCAAGCCAAGCTTGCACCTGTTTGCTTGTGTCACCTTGCCTTGTGCTTTACCACAGAAAGGGAGACATTGGACTCTGTCCAAGAGACCTCCATACTCGTTTCCAGTGTGCCTGCGATGGTGGGTGAGGGCCCTGCAGTGGTACAGCACTCAAAGGGCAGAGTTGAAGTTGCATTGCAAACAGCAATGTGTGCAACAAAATTGTGTCTCTTCTTTGCTTGCTTTCACCCTCACTCTTCTTCTCTACTTCTTGAAATGAAATTAAGGAAATTTAATTCCCTCTAAGCAAAGTTCTGGGATATCAAATATTTTTCAATTCACACACACACATACACACCCACAGAAAAATGCAACCTTTTCCATATCCAGAGCCTGGATCCCCACACTGGATTTGGTTCACTGTGTTGCACACTGCTTCCCTCTTTATGCTCCTGTTTTTGCAGGTACAAGCATGAAACTCCAAAGAGGAGCTGGGGAAGGACTCTGGAGTAGCCTGGAGTCATAACTACACTTAGAAAGGTGGAGAGGACAAATGTGAAGGGAGCACATATGACAAGCAAGAGACCTGAAACAAAGCACTCCAAAGCCCTGTGAGGTATGGATATTGGTTTGTCAAGCTCAACTGTTCAGCTTCTCTCACTTCTTTTCACTGCTTTCTTTCATCCACCACATTCCTTTTGGCTCTTTTTACTCCCCTACAGTGCTTCAGATCCTCTCAAATCCCCTCCATTACACTCACACTTTGTACTTCCATACCTTCTGACACGCTCTCCTTCCTCTCCATGCATGCATTGTTTGCAGCTGTCCTCCCTTGTTTCCTCCCACACTTTACCCTTCTCCTTTCCACTCCTCACATGGAGGTTATTTGACATACCTGTGGGCAACAAGGAGCGGGGCAGTGCTGTGAGGTGTGAGTGTACCAGGTGCAGGATGGCAGGACAGGGAACAAGAGCCAAGGTCCAACCCCAGGCTGCTCCTGGGGAAGGGAAGCCCTTGAGAAGGAGGTTGAGAGCTCTGGAAATTCAGAGGCTCATTCTTGGTCAAGCAAAAGAGCCACATGAAGGAAAACACTGTCTGCACAGCTCCAGGTGGCTCTGGCCAGAGACAGGCTTGGTGCCAAGCAGAATTCCCCTCTAACTAACATACTGTACTTACACAGAGGGAAAAGGAGAATGCTTCTAGCTCACACTTCTCACAGCCTACCTGGTCTTCATTCTCCACCAGGCCTCTCATCATACTTTTGGGCTAGGGCCTCAGCTCTACTCCTTTGTCTTTGTTTCCTGCTGCCTTCTAGCCTCCCCCTCTAATTGCTTTTGCCTTTCCAGTCCTATACTCTTCTTCCTGTGCTCTACTCCAGACCCTTCTCCCTTCTGCATCCAACTAACCCAGCCTGCCCCTGTTCAGTCAGCACACATGCCCCAAAGCTTTCCCTCTGTTAAGCACCCCCAGAAAGTAAAAAATTTAGAAACTGTAGAACAGTCTGTGCTAAAAGGATTTTTTTTATCTGTGACTTACAGGCATAGATGACCAAATTGCTTGTTTTTCTTTGGCTGCATTCACTTTGCTTGTTCCAGGTAACCTAATCCTGTTTTTTTAACTGTCTTCTATGTTCCTCCACTTAGTCCTTGCTGATTTTTCCTGACTACTTACGTTTCTAAAACAACATTGGACTGTTTATTTTAGAGAACTCACAAATGTTGTTTTTAAATGAGAGATAGTGGGGTTTGGACAAAAGGAGCTCTTGTAAAACACAAGAAACTTGTACATCACTCTGTTCCCAAAAGCTGTCAAGAGAAGTCACCCTGCATAGTGCATGGGTGCAGCTCAGGTTTAGCCAACACCTCATGTCACCTGAGATCACTTAGTTATTTTACCAGCAAGTTGCCTTGAAACCTTCTTGCTTCAGCACATCTTACTGCTCATGTGCACCTCCCCTCACTTTCTTTGATTTGATAGTTTGCCACAAGCTGATGTGGGGACCCAAGCTCAAAGGTCAGTCACTTTTGCAGCAGTGTCATCACCACTGCAGAGCACCAGCAGAAATTAATATCCAAGAACATGCCGGTCTGAGCAGGACCAAAACTTCTTTTTAAAAATTAATAGTAATAATAATAATAGCTATCATCAATAGTGATACAAAGATGGATGAATGCATGAATGAATGATTCATATAATGGCCGTGCTTTCATTCTTTTCCTATTTATCCCTCAGAACTAGGAGTGGAGCCTCTGTGCACACCAATGCTAGTCTTGGAGTCATCAGCAGTCTGCAGATACAGTTCCAGCTACAGTACACGTGTAGCCATAACATGAAAAAAAGGGATGTGTGAGATGCCCATCTCAGGCAGGCTGCGCATCTGCAACTTCTTGCTCAAATGACTCCAAATTTGCCCCAAGTGATATTTATCCAGGGCCTCTGGGATGTTCATTAGTACTGCAAAAATCAGATGGAGCATGAGAATATCGAGGTATGTTGCATACTTCCTCGTTAAGCAGAACATGATTCTCATTCTTCACTATGGTAGAGCAATGCACACTCTCTGGGATGGATCTGAGTGTATACAGTGCTGAAGTATCATAAGTAATAAATGGTGTACCCAATAGTGCCTAGCTGCAGTGGTGATTAATCATTTAGGCCCTGATCCTGCAAACATGTATGAGTTTAACGTTACTACTATGAGTAATCCCCTTGATTTCAAATTAGATTAGTCACAGTTTTAACACTTGGCACGTGAATAAATGTTTGCAGGGCTAGAGTCCTATTTATGGCCTGATCTTGCAAATTATTACTGTCTAGCACAGTGCCTCTGTTCCTGAATACTTTCACCGATTAAAAAAAAAAAAAAGCCTTAAACACTCTCCTGAACTGTGAATGTTGCAGGATTAGATCTGTTGTGTGGTACATATGCACAGCTCTGCATAGCACAGGTCATAGATATAGCTGTATCTGGCCATGGGTGTGTGCTTTGATGCAAAGCACTTGAAAGCTGATCACCATCAATGTTTTTTTACTGTCCTTTACCACTGGTTCTAAGATTTAGGTCTTCCCTCTACAGTGTAAACAGAATTTTCCTCCTATTTCTTTTTAAAGAAAGAAAGAGAGATTAAATCAGTTTTGCTAAGTTAGGGCGAAGAAAATAAGGAAGCAAATAAGCAGCTTGCAAATTTAAGTCACCAGTCTAATCAAATTCCTCTGGGCTGCGGTGTCCTTTCTGTGAAATCAACCTGCATTAAAGCGACTGGGTTGCTGTTTGTGAATGTACCATCTCTGCAAATTACCGCTGCTCTGTTGCATTGTGTTTGTATGAATGGGGGTGACATGTGCTTGCCCACAGGTCCACGTGAGAGAGGTGGGGTGAGGAAGGAAGGATATTTTTAAAATGAATCTAGAGGGAGAAAGTGGACGCTGCAGCTTCATAGAATGTGAATGGTATCCTAAAATAACCCCTGTCATCTGCCCACCCACCCACTGCCAAAATCAAGGTGCAGCTCTTTCATTTAAAATTAATTCTTGGCCCCAGAGGGTATCGATAGATCAATATCTTGTGCTTCTGATCTCTTGCAGGCCACCCTTCAATGGCTCATGCAAAGGCTAAAAACAGAAAGATGCAACACAAAAGATACTGCAGTCAGCTCAAGCAAGGGGGATATTTTTAGATCAGAAAAGGGAAAGGAGGGGAGAGGGAGAGAAAAAGGAAAGAGAGGGAGAGAGGCTGGTCTAGGGTTTGCAATCTAATTTGGTCTCCCTCTTCCCCCCTCCTTTTTTTTTTTTTCTTTCTCTCTTTTTTTATTCCATCGGTGGTATTTTCCATACAATCTGATTTCTGCCCGCTTGGCTGGGGGGGGGTGTCGGGGGGGGGGTGCGGTGGGCTGGCACAGCAAAGCCGGGCTGAAGATTCTGGAGTTTTATGGCTCATTCCAGCTAGTGGCTTCTCTCTGCCAGTTGAATTAATTTGATACTATTTTTGAAAGTCAGTGTTTCTAAGGGAGACCTAATGACGCAATGACGTCAATGCAGGTCAATAGCACACACTGGAGGAACTGACTGTGCTACCGGGAGCCAAGGGCTGGGAGCCCGCTCCAACACCCTGGCTCCCGCACATGCTCCCCCGCCGCCTCCCCAGCCATCCCCGCTCCCCCCACGCACCCCGTGGGCTCTCCGCAACCCCCACCCCCCCCCCCCCAAAAAAAAAAAACCCACTAAAAATCTGTGATCAGAGGCAGTGCGGTGAAAAAAAAGCCCACCCTCACTACCTGTGAAAGGCAGCGTTATTGTGGCGGTGCACGCACTAGGAGGAAGGGGAGGCAGGCAGGGACACGCGTGTGCCCGGCCGGCCGGGACCGCGGGCTATAAATAGCGGCGGGGGCGCGGGGCGGCGGGGGCTGAGCGATTCCGCCCCGCGCACTCGCTCAGGAGGTGCCGGGCTCGGCGGTGCGGGGGTGGTGCGTGGGCGGCGGGGCGGGGGGGGTGGCGGGGGAGGGGAGGAGGGGGCTGCTGCTTCTCCCTGTCTCCAAGTCAGGCTCTGAACACGAACTGGCTTCTCTTTTTTTTTTTTTTCCCCCTTTTTTTTTTTTTCCCTTTCTCCTAGAAGAGTGCAGGCACACATTACGCGAAACCCACAGCCTTTCGCGATACACAGCTCGAAACGCTCTAGTTTATTTATATAGCCCCTCCACCCTCAGCTCTTCCCACCCGTCCCCAAATTCCCTAGAAATCCAGCTAAGGCGTGGGGAAGAGGGGAAAGCGGTTTTGGAGGGGAGGGAGTTATTTATTTTTGTTTTGTTTGGGGATTGTTTTGTTTTGTTGGGGTTTTTTTCTTTGCATACAAAAATAAGTGAAGAAGATTTTGCAAGGTAGGTTTCTCTGTGTGTGCGCGCGCGTATGTGTGCGTGCGTGCGTGTGTGTGGTGCTTTCCTTTTGCTTTTTGCAAAGTTTTCTGATTTCAGTTGTTAGATGCTTTTACAAGACATAGACTTTTCTGATTTGTTCTGCTACCTGCCTTTGAAAAGACTGGACAGCGTTGCATTCCCCCTTCTTGCAAAGAGTTCTCTAGACTGTCGTGTTGTGTGTCCTGTGCATTTGATGTTCCTGCAGGAAAGCATGTTAGTTTGCGAGCTCAAACTGCAGACAGGGAGCTATGTATTTGAGACCCCCCCACACTTTTTGCAGAGGCTGCAACTTTCACTTTGTCACATTTTGGGGTGGGGGGAGAAGGAAGGCATCAACTCACTCAGGAAACAAGCTTGCAAATGAAATTTTAATTGCAAAAAGAGTCGAAGTCAGCAATGTTAAAGCTTAGGGAGGATGAAAGGGAGTTGACATTTCTTGCATAGAGAATTTGCTACCACTGGGAATAGACTGAAAGTCCATAGTGAAGGGGGGGGTAATAGGTAAAATAATAACAAAGCAAATGATGAGACAAAATACTAATTAAAATGATGCAGGAAAGTGAGAGGCTGTTACAAGCTCTAACCACCTGTAGAGGGAAATCTTTATACATAGTAATTTCTGATAGCTGATCTATAGAGAAACTAAACAGAATTACATGTTCCAAACTTTGCTGCTCTGCAATGTGTGAACCAAGATGCCAAGATGCTCGGGTAATTCTCGGGGGTTTGCAAACTGCAGATACTGTTAGCTCAGGAGAAATGAGGATTTCCTAGTCTCCACCTTGGCTGCAGCCATCTGTGGTGCACGTCCTGGTTTCCTTTACTGCTGCTGCACTCAGCGTTGGTTATCAACAGATGTCTTGCCTGAGAAGAGCAGGTTTGATTTATTGCTAATTTCAAGCAGGTTTCTTAATCAAAAAAAGTTGGATGGTCCTCACTGTCTGAGGGGAAGGTTTCCAAAGTAGCTGTGAGGACCAACTACTTCAACCAGTGGAAAGCCTTTTTCCCTTCAGAGAACCCTGCTCAATTTCTGTGTAACTAAAAGTAATAACTAATACCATGTGACAACTGACACAGTACACAGTGTGAGTTATGTGCCACACCTTGTGTAGTGCCTTTTCTTCTGAGGAATCTCAGGGCACTCAGTGGAGCAGTGGAGCAACCTGACCTCAGAGGGGACAAAACAGGCAACTGCAGGATGACAGCCAACTGCCTCAGAAGAGTGAGGTGGCTCTGGAAGTCAAAGACATGGCAGTTGGTGCAGAAAATCAAAAGTGATGTGGTTTTGAGGCAGCTTTTCAATTCTCGCTTGCTCATAGAGTATTTTCATCCTCTGCCATGAAAGGCAGATCTATCTGGAACATGCTGGAGGTTACAAAGTGCTCATGTCTTAATCATAGAATGGTTTGGGTTGGAAGGGACCTTAAAGACCATCTAGTTCCAATCACCCTGCTATGGGCAGGGACACCATCTACTAGACCATATTGCTCAAGAACCTATCCAATGTGGCCTTGAACATATCCAACACTTAATTATCCTGCCTACTACACCATTGGTCCATCTCCCTTGCAGAAATATGGGGATCTTGAGTTCATTTGGCCTTGAATCACCTCTATAGCCACCTGTTCAACCCTCATGTGTCATTCACCTGTCCAACTCAGAAAACATGGAGACCTCCTGTGTTTTATGCTGATGAATCTTGATGGAGATGTCATTGGGGTCATCTGATTAGTGAGGCTGCAGGAGGTGAAACACCACGGGGCAGTGCTACTCACTTGTATCCTCCACAGAACATTACAACAGCTGGAGTCCATCCCTTCAGAGTGCTGTTTTGAGGTTTCTGAGGTTTGTGCTTCATCTTTTTTCTTTTCTCTGCTCCTCACCCCAACACCCAAATTGTTGACTGATCAGGATATCTGAATGTTTTGAAATGCCACCAGGTTTAAACAGCTTCAGGAGCTCCTCGCTTGCCACTTCAAGAAAGCAATCTGTGGCAGGATGACTCTTGGTAATGAGCTTTCATTAACTCCTTTCACTTCCCCTTCTCTGGGAGCTTCTGAGGTCCTACACATGGTCTTCTCAGTACAAACTCTCTTTAACCCAGATATTCTCACATCCACTTCACCTATGAGTCACTGCACTTTCTAGTCTACAATTACATTTGCATAGCTTGTGCAATAGAGGGAATTCTCCAGCTTGCACACTGCTCATCTACCTTGTTGCAGCTTTCCAGATGCTGTGTCTTTTCATGTCAGGTTTAGAAGGATTCTCTGTGTTGAAAGAGCTAACCACTCTCTCTTTTTCTGCCCTTTCTCTCTACTACCATCTCCTCCTAGTCCAACAATGAACAGGACTGCATTAACGCAGAATCTTGCCCTGAAAGTGCTTATCTTGGTTTAGATACTTGTGCTGAAGGATATTCCCTATTAAGACTCCTCCTGCTTTGTATGTTCTTCTGCTACTCTTGATTTTCTAGTGCTAAGCATCCTGTGATGCAACTTACCTCAAGGAGGCTGCATAAGCTAATTGTGAAGTGGTTTTATTCAAGATGGTGGTAGCTTATGTCACAATGCAGCATATTAAATGTCAGGTGGACAGCCATACAGAGGAAAATCCTGTATTTCTTCTCATTGTACTTCTCCAGATTGTCTTGCCAATAATTACATAGTACTACTAGAGACCTAGATACAGTCTTCATCACAGTAAATGGCAATGAAAGTAGTTCTTTCTTATGAAAAACCTTCAGAGAGGCAACCACACACCACCTTATAAACTCCAGATATAAGAAGTAAAACTCTTTCTTCTACTAAACTATGTACATAGTATAAGGACTGGACAAAAAGTCAATGCTGGTGAGTTTATTGCTTGGACTCACATTTAGTTTATAGGAAAATGAGGAAAAGGCCACAAGTCCACAAACTTTCTGGCAGAAGAATTACTGTCTCTCAATTTCATTGCAGACCTCTCTGAAAGGCACTCCAAAATTCATTGACACCCATGTGCAGTCTCACTACCAGGTTAGTTCACCTCCACTTTCTCAGTTGAAAAACTAATATCAATCCAAGGTGAGTGGCTTCACTCTTTCACATACTCATTGGAGTATTTTTGATATTCCATGGCATTTTTGCCCTCAAAACACCAGGATCACAAATTAGATTGAAAGATTGTCTCAACCCTGATATTTGCAATGCATTCTTGCAAATTCTTCTTGTATAGTAGCTTCAGTTTCTCCTGCTTTTCAACCTTAGGCACGAGCTTCCTATTGACTCCCACCGTGAGTGTGAGGCCATGCACCTTGCTCTAGCTGCTTGTCACTTTACGCTCCTCTTTGAACTACCCAAGATCTCCTTCCTATCAATTTGTCACTTGCTGTGATCTTACCAAAATTATCTACATAATATTATTTATGTTATAAATAACATAATATTTCTATAAATTATATAATTTATAATATAGCAATATTTCTGCAAAAGATAGCTATTCCAAAATAAAAAACCGTGCTGGGGCACAAGTAATTTTCCTCCGTTTTTCATGGGACTCTCTTCTGTGCCCTTCCATTTGAATTGTAACCTCATGGGGCAGTTACTGATGTTCATTCTCTGGTACAGTACCCACCAGGTCATGCATAGACAGTAGGCAACAATTACATCATCTGCCATTATTTTTCTTTTTTCTCCCCCCTAAATAAGGATCCAACTTCATTTTAATGCCCCAACCTATGTTTTCAAGTGTTAGCTCCGGGCTGGAATGTTCCTTTTGGTTACTTTTTGATTCTTTGTTTGCACAGCATCCCATAGGATGGGAGCTTAATCTGAGATTGCCAACACGTGATAATGAGGCTCACTTTTGAAAGTTTAACTTGTGACATGTTGCTAATGTAAGGATCAGTCAACTGATACAATATTAAAGTTAAAAAAACCCCCAGATTTCTAAATTTAGCTAAATACTCATTGTCAATTTTGAACAACAACTCAGGATAGCTTTTATATGCAAACCTTGAACTACACAGAAAATCATTACATGGAATGTAATTCAGACTTTGTATCTCTGTTCATATAGTCCTGCAATAATTGCAATTACTGCAAAAGCAGCACAAAACAATGATCTCTGAGGGATTTGAAGAAGCATATGGGTTTCATCCCCTGGCTCCACGGCAGGCGTTTATAGCAATATGATGATAGCCTGCATTTCTCTGTTGCTCATCTGTGGATCTCCAGATATTCTACTAATATTCTGTAAGTTGTGTATGGTACTTCTCCATCCAGTTCACATCGTGAGCTGGGTAAGTATTAATACAAACGTCCTGTCATTAAAAGAATGTACATGTAGCCACAACAAGGACCAGGGACACAGCTGCTACCCATCCTCTGCTTTGGAGGGCCCACTGATGAGGGAACAAAATGGAGAAAACCACTGTGGTTCCTCTGTACACGTTTGGCCATATATTGGCTGATGGTAGTGGTGTGATTAGATGTATGCACTGCAGCAGTGTTTCTGAGGACTTTCTAAATGGTCTGTACTCTTCCAAATATTGAAGTGTGTCCTTCTTCCTGTGAATTTCATGGCATGCCTTGTCTTCTCAGTGACAACTGTTGGTCCAGCAGCTGTCACAGTTTCCCCTAGGGGAACCAAAGCATGCCTTAACAGTAAAAATCTGTAGATGCTTCCACTCCTATGCCCAGTCACATGAATTACCTCCTCCTGATTCGTGACCAAATAACATCATGTACCAATAGTCATTTATTTGGCAAAGTAAAAGAATACGAAGTATCGCTTGTTTCTGCAATTCAGCATCTGGGAAAGTAAAAGCCATTGGTGCTTGCCCAGCTGGTCCTCCCGGGACTTCCACAAGTTTTGTACACACTGATGGTTTGCCAGTCACAGTAAGGAAACCAGTGGCTTACTTTGTAAACTGTATATAGAAAAGACAGCTTGGATCCAAGCAGAAACAGCTTGGATCTTGGTGCCGTTTATAGGGCTGAACTTGCTATTAGCATACAGTGCATAAATGTTAGCTGGTGATAAAAATAGGTGTTTGGACAAAAAATCATACGTGATCTAGATCTTTTATCCATTCATGTTTTAACTTTCTTTCATGTTATTGGAAACTACCACGTTTCTGCTTTACCGAACATGGGTTTCTGGAATTTCAGACTTTAGATAAAAGAGATATTTGGGCTTTTAGTAGGAATTCCAGAACTACTGAATGGTGTGAATTTGGACCTCAAAAGGTAAGTAGAGAAGTGACTGATGAAATTTCTATCCTGTCCTTGTTTGAATATGCATTACATTTTCTAGCTGAGTAACACTTCTATGTTGTAATTTTTGATAGCCAGATTGAACTACATTCTAAGGAAGAACAAATCAGAGGCAACAAATTAGGAAAGGACAGTGTTACAGCAGCATCAGAGGCCAGGATAAGAGCTCACAAGGCCATGTCTTCATAACCCTAGACATCTCACCTTGTCTTCCACCTCACCATCTATGAAATGTAGCTAAATGAATGTATTTTCTTTTTCCCACTCCACTTCTTCTGCCCTGAGAGAATCTGATTTTTTTCTTTAATTATATCCTTTGGCTTCATGGTTTATCTCAGTAAATAAATACTTCCTAAATTACTTAAAAATCACCCCACTCCATATCCCATTCTCTCCCACTGACTATAATACTGGCTAGCTTGAGGTAAAGACTGACACAGATTTTTAGCATTTCTTCATCACTGCTTTCTCTTATTTTCTATGAGTACAACTTCCTGTATAATGTACCTTTAGGTGTTTTTTTATCCTTTTATTCTTGTTTATAACTCTTTCTTTAAGGTATTTGCCAGATATGTATGCACATTATATTAAAGGTCATGGGTCTTATTCATTGAAAGTTCCATTTTAAAGGCTAATGAAAATCAAATCTTAGTGCAAAGGCTCATCAAATTCTTAGCAGGATTCCTCAAAGGTTGTGCTTCTTGTATCTGAAGTATGATGCCTATTCACTGTATTTCTTCCATAGGTTCAACTTTCATTAAGAAGTGGTATGATTTTCTTTTGATATCATCCTCAATATTGAGACCTTAGTATTCTTTTCCACCAGGTTCATTATGCTAATGCTTCTCTTCTTTTCATCCCTGTTACACAGAAGTATGTCTCTAGGGCCTGGTTTTGCAGCCATTGGAGGAAAATCCAGTTTCTATCCCTTTACATGTTATAGCAGCAATATATATCTCTAATGTAAACAGAAAAGCTAATGAAAACAAACTAACCCAGGTATAGTGGCATTTCAACCCAAAACTGTTCAAAGTGTTTATTAATGCAATTTGTGTGTGATGATACTACCATGAGTTGTCTATTTTATTGGTGTCCTGGTATATGCATCCAGGTTCTCATAAAATTCCGTAAATTGAAGTCTTAATAAGTCCTCGATCTTCTGACAAAGGTGAGATTTTCTTTACTAACATACTGCAGTTTCTCATTCTGATGTTGGAAGTAAAACATTCTTTTCCTCTTTGTGCTTCCTTGCATGCTCTGATCTCTGATTATTTATAATATAACAATATTATAAAGTCTTCTTACTGATGACTTTTATTCATTATCTCAATGCTATAGATACCTTCAAGAACATCCTGGTTAGGTAAGTGGGTATTGTCTTATCTTCATTTTATGGGTAGATATACCAAGTATAAAGCGATGGGCACTTCACCTGAAATAGGAGGAGAACCTCAAAATTTTTCAAGGAAAAAGCCTTTCCATGAGAAATTTCAGATCAACACTTGTTGTAGCAATTTTGTAATTAGAAGGAAATATCTAGATCCTAATCCTCAGCTTTAACTAGCAATTACTCTTCTTCAGATCCTTTCACTAGCTTATACTCTGTCACCTATAATAACCAGCAGATTGTTGAATAGATATTGCTTTAATTTATTTCCATTTCAATGTGACTGTGCTTTCCTCTGGATTATGTATTTTCCTGTAACATGAATTAACTGATATAAGTTATTGATTGACCTGATACAAGGTGAATTTTATTCAAAAAGATAAGGGGGTTTTGTGAGTTCCTAGTATATCTTGGTGACGCTTCACTCTGTTTCTGGTTATCTTCTGTTCTCCTTGTGTTTGGAACATATCAAGTGTCATTCAGCTTCTTGAGTAAACGAGGCCAAGAGCAGACTCAAACTGTTTGTGGAAGTAAGACTGGGTTAGGAGAGTATTTTATAGCAATTATATTAATGAATGGCTCACAGGTCAGCTGGACTCCAAAGTTCTGAGGAGGTAACTCTCAAACTACAGCAGACCCAAAATGAGAAAGAGATGGTGCCTCGAACTTGCTGGAAGGGAAATTTCCAAGGGAGAGGACAGTTCCACATATATGGATCATACATGTTACAGCAGCCCTTTTGGTGTCTTCTGTAGCTATAGGTGATGCTGACGGGGACTCCACTGCTTCAGTCAGTATTGGGTATCACTTTTCAGTAGAGGAAAAAATACAGGATCCGTTGCTTTCATTAAGACTTCATTGGTAGGAAAGCTTAATTGTTTGGAAACAAGGAGATGGCTGATAACTAAAATATCAACATAGAAGATAAATTTTCTTTTTAGTGCTTCTAATGATCAGGAGAAGTGGAAACTGCTGTTTGGTACATGATCAACTGCCAAACATACTTTTCAGTTTGGATGGTTTCCATTTCTTTTTTTTTTTTTTTAAGCCAGAGATTTTCTGGGCACTGGACTTCACTTTGACCAAGCCTTTAGCAGCAGACAGGTGAGACAGGAGGTGGTTCTGCTGAGGTGGAGATGATGTATTGGGCTGGAGAAGCAGGGGACACCAAAGAGGAAGGCAGGCTGGTTTTGTGGAATTGAAGCTGAAAGATGGTACTACACCTTCCAGAAGAACATGTTGCACCCTTTGGTAGAAAGATCTATTTCTTTTACTAAGTTTAGAGATCTTACGGGAAAAGAAACCACACAACACAAAAAACCCACAAAACAAAATAAAAAATCCCACATGTGACTGCAAGGAGCTGTTCAGGATGGGAAGCAGGGAGGGAATTCCAGGCATCTTTGTGGCTAGGGAGGGTCTCAGACCCAGGAGCTGCAAGGCTTGCCAGCATGCCTGCTCCTGACCTGTCACAGAGATCATCCATTGTACACAACCAGGCTGATACCTTTTCTTTCTAATAGAGAAAAAGTAAAGCTAAACAGCTTTCCTCTGTTCACATTCACAGAGAACTACAGAGAAATGCAAAGCATTTGGTGTATGTCTGGGAGGGAAGAGAGTAGATGACCATCCCTTCCTTCCACAGTGGACTGTGGGTTATTTGAAAGCTCTCAGGTCTGAGTGACAGAAGATAGTTTAGGTGTGCACACCTCCATCCTTAAACTCCTGTGTCACCTAATGATTTTAGTAATACAGGATGAGCTTCATTGCAGTTCCTCAAAGAAGGTATGTTGTGTGACTGGCTCTTCGTCTGGGGTCTTTAGGTGCTTTGACCTATCCTTGGTACGAGGTCTTTCCCCACTGTGGTATTCCTCCACATCCTTCTAGTGTCTGGGCTGCTACTGCTGTAAAGGTCAGCTTTCCAGATGTATATGGTGAAAAAATGATTTAGGCTGGGTTTTCATTCTAGGTCTGAAGCACAACATCTTTCCCAGTCCTGGGAAGATTGATTTGTGGCTGGTGTGCCAGAGATATGCGAATGAAAATGGATCTGCCCACTTCTACCAAAGTGTGTGTGTAGCCCTTTTAAAATGCCTAATCTATTTCCCCAAGCCTGACAGTGCTTATGATGTGATCTCATAAAGGTGTGTGATGTCCCCCTCCCTGAGTCCTGTTCTATCAGTACCAGTAGTTGGCAACAGCATTGTCTGGCTAAGAGACAGAGGAGGAGACAGCCTTACCTCATTGATTGCAGTTTATTGACATTAGGAAATTCATTGTCTGCAAAAGAAGTTGATAATAATTAAGTGAGTTAATAAATAAGGAATGTGTGTGTACAGATTAGACAGTAAATAACTTACTGTCTTCTTGATTGCCCCAGAAATTTGCTTCTCTCTTCATGCAAGGTGTGAAAAGAGGGTGATGGTGGGCAGAGCATGGTAGGGTATTCTTACCTGGGGAAGACCGTCCCATAAGCCTGGGCTTTCCCTCGGGTGCTGGCATGTGTGTCTGAGTCTGTCCCCGGGGGTGGGGAGGTTGTTTAATGCTTTTAGTGCCATTTTCCAACAAATGAGAGATGTGTTTAAAAATAGCAACAACCCTTTATGCTTGACTTTTTTTAGTCATTTTAAGAAAGAGCTGCATCCCTTTGGCTGGGAGACGGGAAGACGACCTGATCTTCAAGGTCCTCATTAGCTCCTCTGGGACTGTGGAGGGACTCCTGGTGCCCTCTCCTCCCCTGGCTGCATGTGTTAATTGACCCCTCTTCGCACACTTGGTGGCAAGAGAGGTCGTTTCAGAGATGTGTTTTGCTTAATGGGAGCAGGGAAAGGTGTGGTGCCTAAAGGGAATACCTCTCTTGGCCAGATAAACCCCGCAATTGTCAGTAAGACAATTCTCTTTTGTCTGGCTGCTATTGATGCCTGGGTTTGGGGCAGGGGGCTCGGGGGGGGTGTGAGTGTGTCTGTGTGTGCCACACTGCAAGCTCAGGTTTAGCCATCTGCGTACAGACTATAGCAGCATTATAATTTTTAATTGCAATTTCATTTGATATTCTCTCCCTTTCCCCCACCCTTTTCCCTCTCTCTGTATAATCTGGATCATTGCTCTCTGTAGCTGATTCCGTGGGAGACCAAGCAGAGTGCGTGGGTGCAGAATATAGAAAGCCAGAGCCATAGAATCTGTTATTTGCGTCATTCTAGGAGACGGGGCTGTTTGCCTGACAAATATACAGAATTAATCCTGGTTTTATCAATATCTGTCTTTTGCTACAGTAGCCAAATACAAGTGTAAGGTGGTAGGGGGACTTGCTGCTGCTGTTGTTGGTCTCTTGTGGGGAGGGGTAGTGCGGGGGGGTGACAGGGGAAAAGAGGAGGTAAGGATGCTAAAATATATTTAGCTCCCCCGTGCTGTTTGCCTTACAAATATTCAGAAAACAGACTTATGTTTCCAAATTGCTTTTTGTTAAAATTGGTAACCACGAGAAGGGAGATGGGGGGCGGGGGGGGGGGCGGGGCGGGGGGTAATGTTCTTGCAAGGTCTGGCTATGCAGATTGCTCTCCCTGCCTGTGCTTCTGCATGGGATATGTGTGTGTGTTTTTAAGAAATATCTCCCTGTCCCCAGCGCATATTCCCTCCTCCCCACCCCCCACCCCAAACACACATATGAACACCCATCAGGATTTTTGTGCAACTGTACAGAGCGCTGCACTACACAAAATATGGGGCTTGCTAATTAACTCTTTTCCTCGAATTGAAGTGCCTTACTGCAAGCACAAAGCTCCAAGCACAGACATCTTTTATGATGAACTAGAGCCTCTGAAGAGGAGAATCTGAACGTGACGTCAATAGCTGATAACTGACGCAGCCTTGCAAAGGAGTCTCAGGCTGGCTCCTTGCAGCCTGCAAGCCCTAATGATTCTATTTTTTCCCCAGTCCCCCCTCGTAGTGAATTACTAGAACGCAAACACACACACCCCTTTTTTTTCATATATGTATTTATAGATCCTTTATTCTCCAAACAAAGGATTTTTTAAGGGGGGGAAAGGCACTGGGTGGGGAGGGGAGAATTTTATAAAAAACAACCTTTCTTCGTGCTGGGTGCAATTCAGTACATGAAACCACCTCTATCTCTCGGCAAAGCAAACATCCCTGCCTGAAATCCACATTTGTGCACGATGGCAAACTGGTGCATGGTGGTTGTGTTTTTTCCAAAGCCCACTTTATAAAGACTCCGGAGGAAGACAGACACAATAATGATTGCAAGGCAACAGGCAGAGAGGCACAGAGACAGACTCAATACAACTGTGGATTAGGGGGTTGTGCAATAGGACAGCATGGAAGGCGGTCAGTTTGGGTCGTTTGGTGTGGATTTTGTTTGTTTGTTTTTGTTGTGTGGTGGTTTTTTTCCTCTGCAATGATACACCTAAAGCAAATGTGGATGGTGTTGCAGAAAGAAGCTAGGGTAGGGGGGTGCGTGGTTGGGGGTTGTTGTGTTGTAGGGGGGCAGACTTAATGCACATTTAATGTTTTGGATGTAGCGTTCCAGCGAAATGCCTTTGTGTGTAGATTTTTTTCCCCAGTACCTGCTAAAAATAGCATCAGGGTTTTGATCGCGTTCCAGAAATAGACAGAGGGTTGCACTTGTATAAAAAGCGAGCGCGGGTGGAAGAAAACCTGGACATCACCGCAGTATTTTTTTTCCAACTCCTGTCTGGAAATTAATTGTTGGATTCCCCCCCTCCCTTTCCTCGCCCCCTCCCCCTCCCCCCTCCCTCCCCTAACCGAGGAGTTCCCGTTTGGGTAAGTAGTGATCTTTCCTGTGCATGGTGCAGAGAGTGGCTGTGAGTCTTGTCTTTATTTTATGCATGCCTGGATTCGTTTTTTCCTTCCTTTCTACTTTTCCTCTAAAGCGATAGGGGTATACTCCTCTACATAATGAATTTGGTGCATGCCCGGAGCCCAGACACGGGGAATTCTTGCAGAAAGGGGAATCACCCTGTCGGTAAATCTCTGAATCAATAGCGAGCTGCAACTCTCTCTCTCTCTCTGTCGGCGCTGTTGAGCCCCTCTCCCCGCCCGCCCCCCCCCCTCTATTTTCGCCTTCCAAGGGGGGAGAGGCAGGGGCCGGCGGCGGGGCCGGGGGCGCGGGCCGGGCGCTCCCCGCAGGGCGGCCTCCCGGAGCTGTCCGCGCCCCGGTGCTGAACCCGCCGCCGCGGGCGGGGGTCGGTGCCGGCCCCGCTGCCGCCGGGCGGGGGCCGCGCAGCGCCGCCGGCAGCGCCGCTCCCGCGGAGGCTTCCCCGCCGCCGCTCCTCCGCCCGGCGCCGCCTGCCCTTCCCGCCCGTGTGTTTGAAAGAGCCTCTACCTGATGATGGTGCTCCGCAAAATAAGAGGCTATAGGTTGCTTTATTTGGACTCACCCCTTCTCCTCCCACCTCATTTTTCCCCCCTAAGTGCTCACACTTTCTGCTGATCGTGTGTGTGCGAGCGTCTGTTTTTATTATTGCCCGTCCTTCGCGTCCTTAGTCATATCCTCACCAGAGGAGTTGGTGGAATGACTGAATTAGAGGCGAAGTAGTGGAGGATTGTTGTGGTGTGTACGGAGTAGCTGTGCAGGGTTACCTCGGTGCTGCAACAACCCGTCATCCCCTCACCGCTTCTGGGAGCCGGGGAAGTTCTCGCTAGGCTACGAGCATGCAGGTTCGCAGGCATTCCGGCTAGCAAAGACATGTCATCAGATTGCATTAAAAGAGACACGGAAACACCGTCCGGCGCTCACATGCACCGCCGCGTTATCCCGGACAACGGTATCCCCTCCGAAACCGCCGTGGAAGGGGGCTTAGCTGCAGCCTCAGACCTGCAAAGGGTGGAAAACGCACGAGGCAGACAATAGATAAGGAAGCAGCTTCCCCCGGAGCACGTTTAGCCATAGCCTCACAGTAAAAGCAAGCTTAGAAAATGGTGCACCTACCACACAAAGCCCAGCAACAATTGCGGATCCTGCAGACAATGGCATGATGCAGCCATGAACATCAGTATAGCACAGCACACTGGGCTGGGGTGAGAGCACCTCCTGGCCAAGACTGCATGCAATGGCTCTAATCTAGGCATACAAAAGACATCATTTCTTGCAATTAATCAAATACCAGAGCCTGAATTCACAGCACGGCACTCCACCCACGGCTCCCCTTAATGTCTAAACCGTCCCTTCCCCGAGCTTGCGTGGTCGTATTTACAAGCAGACCCGATATCTATTTTGTTTGTTTGTTTTTTTAAAGAAAAAAAAAAACAAACCCTTACAACACGTGTAGCCAATCATTGCAACTCTTAATATATCTCTACAAAACAGGCATTAGAAACAAGAAATGCCCTCCTTTCTCGCCCCCTCCCTCGCCTTCCCAGTCCTCCCCTCCTAGATCGTTGCCTCACTTGACACAATGCATAAGATTACCCTTAACTGGATCCTATTAAATAATTCAATGGTGGCGGTGTAATTTTGGTTGGAAACTGCACGGATTTCCAAGTCGTGACTGTAAAAGTGAGTAATGTGCTCTGGCTGCGTCATGGCTCCAGTCACAGATGGTTCCAAACTGAGGAGAAATCGTGACTTCGACTTGAGACGTCCCCTCTCCATGAAAAGACCATCCAATCACAACGGCGTCGGGGGGCAGCCGGACTCCGCGGAGCTCGCTTTCTCCTTGCTCTCCCGTCCGTGTGTGTGCGTGTGTGTGCCCGTGTGTGTGTCCGTGTGCCCGTGCCTGCGCGCGTGTGTGTATAAAATCCTCAACAAGTTGCAGAAGGGGTAGGGAGAGGAGGGGTTAATCCCGGGGAATCTTCTGCACCTAGTGAGATCGTGACCCTCCCACACAGTACAGTAACTTATATACACACCTGGAGGAAGGGACGCTTTGCTTTTGGGCTTTCAAAAAAAAAAAACCAAAAAACCAAACCACCAAAAAACACCAAAACACTGTTGGTGATGGTTGCACCCTGCGCGGGACTCCCCGGAGCGGCCAGGGACGCGCCCCGCCAGGTAAGTGCTGGGGGTTTTCAAACTTCTGCCTGCGCTGCCCCGGCTGCACTGTCTGTCCTGCCGCGCTCCGCTCCTCTCGGCCGCGCCGCTGCCGCTGGGCTCGCCGGGGGCTCGGGGCGTCGTTCCACCCGGCGGGCGGGAGCGTCGGGAAGGAGCCGCTGCCGTGCGGGATGGAACGCGCGCGGGGGCGTCACGCGTGGGTTTCCCGCGCCGCTCGCGCGGGACCCTTTGCCGCCGCGGGGCAGTGGTGGACCTGCAAGTTCTGGAGTTTGGGCCGGGACGCGAGTCTTCTCGGTCCCACGCGAGTATCTGCCCCGACTCGTACGGGATCCCGGCGGGCGGGCGGGCCTCGACGCGGACCTGTGTTTGCCTTCCTCCCGTTGCCGCCGGGCACTGGCGGGGCCTCTGGTTCCCCGCGGGCTTTCAGGAGAAGACCTCTGGAGTTCACTGACATGTCCTGGAAACTTTTAGCAAGCGGGTGTCCTCGCCGGGGGCGGTGATGGGTGGCTCAGCGCCCAGGACGGAACTAAGGAGCGGAGGGGAGGGGACGTCCCGCGTCCCCCGCCGTCCACGACAGGGTCGCCTCTCGGGTCTGACTGGCTCCCCGCGCTGAGGCGGGAGAGATATGGAAGAAGGCAGCGGCAGGTCCCCCGTGTCCCCAGCTGCCCGCCGCGAGGTGGCGGGCGGCCCGGGGCGCCCCCGCCGAGGGGAGCAGCGGCTCTGCGCCCTGGGCCCCCCGTGGTGGGGCTGATCTTTAGCTTAACTGCGCCCCTTTGGCAGAGGATTCCCGGAGAGGGGCTTGGGGAGTGGCAGAGGCGAGAAGGGGTCTGGGCTGGGCTGGCCCGGTCGCGCTGTCGGACGTGCTCTTGTCGTGGATTTGGTGACTAATTGAACATAGAGAGGGCTTTTTTCCCCCCTCTTTTTTCTTTTTTTCCCTTCCTCCTTCCTTCCATCCATCCATCCTCCCGCTCTCCTCTCCTCTCCTCTCCCCCTTTCGGGAGGAAAAAAAAAAAAAAAAAAAAAAAAAAAAAAAAAAAAAAGCCGAGCGAGGCAGTGTGAGGCGCCCGCTGATTGGTGGGTGACGATTTTAGCCCTCACCAATGAGCGGCCCTCCTGCTCTCTATTTATTTAGCGCTCAGGGGGGAGAGTTTTCTCTTTACGCAGCGCCCGTGCCCAGCGCCGGAGCCTCCGCGCGGAGCGGGGCCGCGGACACGCCGCGCTCCCCACGCTCCCGCGGCCCCGCCGCCGGCCCCGGCCCCGCCGCGGGGGGGGTGCGGGGTGATGGGACACCCCCCTTCCCCACCGCCGCCGCCTCTCCCGGCGGGGTCCTGGGTTTCGGAACGGGACTTGGCGGGGATGGGGGTGGGGACCCGGCGTGGCGGGGGATGGCGGAGCCGATCGCCCGTGGGTCCTGTGGATGTTGTGGTGGCAGCCGGATGGATGGATGTAGGAAGCTGCGGGAGACTTTGTCCTTCGCGAATCTTTTTGCGGTCTGGGCTTGCTGTACATAACTACCTACCCGGGAAGCCCTTACCCCAAAAAGCATTCGCGGAGGGCGCATTCGCCGAAGGAGCAGCAGCTGCGATCGCCGAGCCTTGGACTTATCTAGACTCTGTGGGCTTCTATTATTAATTCCTGGCACCTTTCCCCTGTCCCCCCCCCCCCCCCCCCGCCCCCCTCCTGCTGTGAGTGTATATATGTGTCTCTCTAGATATATATGTAGTGAGAGAAATAAACACCCTTTCCCCCCTTTCCTACTCCTCTTGGTCCCCCAAACGTCCAAATATTCCCCGTCGCCTAGTAGCCTAACTTTTTAATCGACTTTTGCCTAAAGGAGGAAATCACACGTTTATTCGGATAACTGTATGATAGTTTTTATTTCATTTATGGAAAAATAAAAATAGAATAAAACTTCTTAAAAGTTCTCCTACCCTAACCTTCCCCCCCCCTCCCCTCCTTTCAGGACATAGCCGTGTTTGAAAAATATGGGTGTCCTAGTTGATCGAGATTAATTCATAAAAAAAATTCTTCGGAGCGATTCATTAAATGCTCTGTAATCGTGAGCCTCGGCTTATTTCGAGATGGGGAGGGTGGGATTTACTGGGATCACCCCATAAATAATAGGGAGGGAGGAGGAGGGGGAGGTGCACGGATCCGCCGCGGTCTGGGGGAGACCCCAGTTAGCAGGAGATGCACCATGGAAGCGCTTGCCAAAGGCGCCTCCCTCCCCCCTGCCCACTTCCAACCTGATTTTAAGCAACTTGCAGTCCGGTGATCTCTCCGATCACTCTTTCCTCAAAAACTAGTGCCCCCGAAAAGGGTAAAAAAGGCAGAATCCGAGGGAAAACCCAGCCGAGGCAATGCTTTTGGAAGAGGTGATTGCAAGCGAGCAAAGCAGCATCAGCACCAGCTCTGTGGTTCTGAAACTGCCTTGTGCATGCACACAGCACTGAGAGCATCTCAGGCAGGAGTTGAGGAAGCTGCATTTTCCCTCTCTTTGCAGTAATTACTAGCCTGGATTCCGTGGGCAAGAAATAAATAGCAAAGAGAAATCCTCCCTGCCTGCCGCCCCCCAAAAGAAGGAGTGATTAAGAGCAGATCTGTCCGTGCAGATCAGCTTCGTGAAAGAGACAAGATCTGAGCAGCAAGTTGGTAGCAGAGTGGCCGCTTGACGCAACACAGGGGCCTATGGTTCACCCGGCTGTAAAATAAAAACGAGGGGGGGGTGTGATCTAATGTCTCAGCTGTTAGAAACTACAAGGGATGTCCCCTCTGCTCCCCCCCCCGGACAGCAGCACGGAGGGAGATTCGTCTGAGAAAGGGCTGATCTTTGCATTTCAGGGAAGCCTGCATAGGAGAGATCGGACGAGGACCACAGACGAGGTTAAGAGTTACTATTTCTCGAGAGATAAAAGAGATTTTGAAGACCTGCTTGCACTTTAGAAAAGAGTAAAAGGCCAGCTAAGGGATAAGTGAGGAAAGAAGGTAAAGAAAAAGCACCTCATTGCTCCCCTCCCTCCTTTCCTTCTTGCTCAGGACACGTAGCTTGATCACTAGCTGGCTTGATGAAAACAAAGGTGGAAGGGTCACAATATCTTCCAAGTAGACTCGCATTTTCATAATTATTTATCCTCTTCTATTTAGAGCAAAAAAAGACATTTGTACTTTCTGGTCGCCAGCAAACGTCTTTACGGGGTTTTTATTCATGTGAGCATAATCTAAAGGGAGAGACAAGGTAGTAGAGGGAACTCGGAAAAAAAAGAAGAGGGAAGTGATAAGAGGGATCAGCCAAGCTAAGGCTAAAAAAGCATCCTGTATGTTCCCTACCTACAGTCGTCCCTCAAGAGGATGGAAACCAGCAGTGATTTGGGGGGGCAGCTCAGGCGCGAGTGGAAATCCGAGCCACGGTGGTGCAGCTCCACGTCTCTTTACCTTGCCAGCCAACTGTTGCTTCCATGCTCAGGGCTGCGGCTGCTGCGGGCGGAGCGGGCGCCGCTCCCTTCTGCTCGGGGGCTGCCCCTGGCCGGGCTCCGCGCCCGCCGCAGCTCCACAGGGCGCCTGTCCCCAGCCGTCCTGCCCCGCTCCGCTCCCTGCCCTGCCCCTCTCCCTGTCCTCGCTCCTCTCAGGTCCCTCTCTGCTGCTGGACACTCACACACGTCGGGCGGTCCGGGCCGATGCCGCCCCTGCCCCGGCCGACCAAGCCCCCACCTCCCGGCAGCCCCTCCGGGCCGTCCCGGGGAAGCCCCGGCCCTTTCCTTCTCCCGTCGGGCCCTCTCCTGGCCCTGCCAAGACGCGTCCCGGGCTGGACTCGCCTCCTCCGACGTGCTGTGCTGGGGCTGGGCCTGGGGCAGCTGCCGGGTCTCCACACCGTGTGTGTGTGTGTGTGTGTGTGTGTGTTTGTGCGTGTGCCTGTGCCTCTGTGTGTGTGTGTGTGTACGCGTGTTTGTCCTCTCGGGTGACACGGATGCCCAGGTGGGGCCGTGAGCCAGTCTCCGCTCCCCTCGAGGCTTCAGGGCAATCCGCAGCCAGGTGAGTCGGGGAGGAGCGGAGACCCCTGCGGGAGCCACCCCCGACCCGAATAACTCTCCTTTTCCCTCTGCCTTTCCCCACAGGTGCGGACGCGCCGTCGAGGCCGGAGACACCGTGGGAGCAGCGAGGGCCGCAGGCAGGTGAGAGCAGCGTCACGACGGGTTTCCCCCACACCCCCGGGGTTACTCACACGGGGCCCTCCCGAAAGCCGGGGAGCCGTCTGAGTTCCCAGCTACTGCCATTTCCTTAGACCCGGTGCTAGTTACAGCCAGGTTTGGCCTAATACAGCCTTAGGCCACAGCTCCTCAGGGATCTCCAGCACTGATAGGGCTTAAGGCAGCACCTGCAGCCCCTGGGTACAGGCTAACACCTCTTATCCACACGGGAGAAAGCCCAGGCTGGTGGAAGGGAGGTCAGGTCATTGAAAGAAGGGGGAAATCCGAGTAAAGTTGATATAAATTATATATAAACAGACCGTCAAAGTGATTTCAAGTGAAACCTGTCGTCGTAAGAAGGTGGGGAAGAAAAAAGTTAATGAGCATTGCCTAGAATCTATTTACTTACCTCATCTTTCTTTCTTCATTTGCTAGTTAACATTCTTCCACTTCATAGTTAAACGCATTGTCCGACATTTGCAGTTCTCGTAGCTTTTTTCTCATAGGTTTTTTTTTTCTTCTTCTTTTTTTTAAATGCACAATCCTTGAGACAGCTAGTACAATTTTCTGCCTACCACTATAGTCATGAGGTAGAAAAATCAAGAGGCAAATTAATTTATAGCACGTATTTTAAAAGCAAAAGGACCCTGCCCCACTAAAACAACCAAAAATATCCTTGTTTGACTCACTTTTAGCCATTGTACCCTGCTCTGTTTCCAGACGTGGCAACTTTGGAGAAAGACGAAATAAATTCCAGTTACAAAATTAAAAGCTTATAGACAAGTAGCTACAGCAAAGTGTTTTTACATTTTTAATTTTATATTCATTTTTTAACTTTTGGATTTTAAATTTAATTTATGAGTAAATGAAATTCATAGGAAGGATTTTTGCAAGAAGTCCATTTTTGTCTTTTCATTTTGGCATCTCATTTCTTGATGGCCGTTATCTGCCCACAAGTAGCGATGGATGATTTACTGTAAAACCACAAAAATATCTTTCTTCAGAAAGCTGGCATTACGGGCAGATGTCTTCAGAAGTCAGGGGCTCTGCTACCACCTGACTTAGGTTAAACACTTCATTAGGACCCATAAAGCTTAGCAGTGCTTTACTGGTATCAGCTCATTTACCACCAAAGTAGACAAACTTTGCTTATTTACAGGTATTGAAGAAAAGCAGATTCTTATAGCTAAAGGTGGGTAAGGCCTGCTAGAGCCTTGAATACATGCACCTCCTAGACCAGCATTTAATCTCCCCCAAAAGTGAATGTATCAAACACTAAACTAGTTCTACTCTTGAGGTTTCTTAAAAGGTCAAGGCATACATTGATAGGAGCAGGAGGTGAGCGCATGTTAATTTACGTCTGTTACTGTACTTGATACAATTATATAAAGGCTAAGAGCCTATGAATAGAATTGCTACTTAAGGCCTCTGAGGCTCCTGTATTCCTGTCAGTTAAAGGCTGAGAAATACCTCCAACCATCTGTAAAAAATTGCTTTGTGAATATGGGCCTCATGAAATAGTGATTAACACTGGTACCCTCCCCTCCTTCTACCCTCCCTCTCCCCCAATTTTTAGTAGTATTTGAATCTTTTGCAGAGTATCTGCACATCAGTTTTCATTCTTTCTCTTTTAGATGTGTTACCACAAATATATTTGGCTATAATATCTGCATTAGCTGTAGTATACTGCCATCTCATTTCTGGCTATAGAGATCACTCTTATAAAGGACTCATGTGAATGACTTTTATTTTTGTTGTTATATTTTCAGACAAGTTTTGTAGTGGTTATTTTTTGTGTAAGTTTCAATAACTATCAACTCTTGTTGAAATGCTAGATATTTTTAAATATACTTCTAAAAAAGCTTTTTCTAAAAATTAAAATAAATACCTTTTGGCTTTCATATGATTAGGTATACCCCAGGTTCAGCAGGGGCAGGTTAATTTGATTGGCATCATGTTGTGCCCCCCCCCCCCCAAAAAAAAACCCAAAACACAGAAAGTTATTATTTCTCTTTCTTTTTCTAAATATTTTATGGGCAGTACTTAGGGAGCACTAAATAGGTTTTGTTGACTCTCTGGCAGTGTCCACACAAGTCTGTTTTATTATCACTGGTTTAGCATGACCACCGAAACTGCCTCAATAACCAGTAATGCAGTTAGCAGTGCTTACAGACACCGCATTTATCTAATGTGAGAGTGTGAGAGTGAAAACCCCAACGAAGCCTAATTAGCAGTAGACATGACAGGAAAAGTTGGCAGATTTATGGTACTGCAGATGTGATAAGTAGTCTGGGGGAAAATATAGGGTGTAGACTCACCAAACTTCAGAGAGGAGCATTACAACAGCCAAACTTAGTCTGAAATGACGCTATGCTGTTTAACTTTATTTCTGTTTGTAAATATAATCCATTTCCTTACATAAATATAACCAGGAAAGAGCATCATTGTCCATGGACCTTCTTTGGAGCAGGGAGAAGTTGTTGCACCTTATTTAAATACATTCAATTTTCTGTGTGACCTAGTGCTGTTCAGAACAGTACACAGAGGCACAGGGTTGGCTGCATGCATGCACACGTAATACGTATGTATGTCAATACAAAATGGAATTTTTTCTAGAATTTTGTTTTAATTCTGGATATTCAAGCTTCCTAATTTGTAGAAGAGAGTTATGGAGCTTGTCCCTGTGAAACTCAAAGTTTCCACTTAAAAAGAAGAAGTGACACCTGTGTTTTATAACATATTTGATGCTGTTGTCCAGATGAGTTTGGAAGGATGATAGAAGATGCTTTATTAATTTTTCTATTTGCACATGGAGAAATGCATAGAAATAGTAGCAGCATGACATAAGTCTCATTTCTAATACAGCTTTAGTCTCTGTAGAACCTCTGTGGGGATGGTAGACACCATCCACTCCCCATGGCCACAGTATGGCCTCCAGCACCACTCAGGTGCTTCCTGTGACATGCACTCCTGTCTATATACGGGTAGTCTCAGGCTGAGCTACAAGCGTAGTGACAAGGACTGGCATTCCAGTACTGATGGTACCTGTGCTCATCACCAGGATGCAGCATTAGCCTTCTCAGGAGGAAAGAGAGGATTCCCTTGAGTCCAGCTGGAGGTGAAATGTGACCCCTGTGTTTGTATAACGTCAATGAGTTGTGCCGATAGTGCTAATGTCTAGGCACCACGTTGTTCTCTCCCAGGCAGGCGTAGATGGGAGACGTGAGAGAAAAAGGGAGGCGAATTTAATTTGCTGTTTATTTTATTAGAGGATTCCCTCATCCCCAAAGCTCATTCTCTGAATTTGACGAATTCATGCTCTACCATTGCAGCTCTGTCTCCCAGGTGGTGGTTAGACTGTCTTCTGAAGTTGCCCCCTTTGCTTGTCAATGGAGGTACTGAAGGGGTTATTGTCACCTTCTCCCCACAGCTGAAAATGAGCAGGTATTATTTTAAAAAGTGCTCAAAGAATTGTGATTTTCTAGGCCAAGAATAGAATTTACTAAGAATAAAGTCAGGGTGTGCCCTGGAAAACGTGTTCCATCGTCCCTCATTTTCAGCAAGCTGTAAGTAAACAGCATGGGATAATGCCATGCTGAATAGCATAAGCTATCATGGGCTTCTGCCCGGACAAGGTTCATCTGCCTGGGAAACCTGAAAATTCTCAGTTTGCGTGCAAACATCTCTGAAAAGGGGCATTGGAAAATAAATTTCTTCTGAGAATTTGATTGTTTTAAATGATGCATTCTCAAAATGCCTGGTTGAAGGAAAAAAATGAAAAGCAGTAGAAAACTGCCATGGAGAAATTACATTCTTTTTAAAGGTGTGATTCTTCCTTTTTTTTTCTCTTTGAATTATCTGGCCTCACGTGAACATTTCTACCAGAGAGGTGTGGGAGGCAGAAAGCATTGCCAAATCAAGGCCCACCCCACCCTTGAGTTTATAGCTTTACTGAAACAAATAAGATTTGTTTCCAACAGAGGAACTGGGACAAGCACTGGGAAAACGTGCTGTTGTTCAGCTTGTTGCATCACAGTCCCAGTTGTACAGATGTAAAGTCAGTGCCCATGTTGGTGTTCACCCTCACCCTCAAGCAGAAGGAGGGAAAGGAGAAAGTGGCCTAGAAGAGAGGGTGTTTAATCTTGAGCTGAGTGAATGGCACATAGTGTCCACTCTGGAAAAATGTCAGCACATTTCCTGGGAGAGAAGTAAGGACAAAAAAGATCAGCTAACTAGGAGAGGGGCTGGGGAGAAGTGGCCAGCAGCCATGACATTATCAGTTATTTAACCTCAATGTATAGAATATGTAGTCTGCAGTATTAATTTAATGTAAATACCGTGAGCTGCAAACACCCAAAGAAAGACACAAAAACCAACACAGAAACATCTCAAGTCCCTTGCTACTTTTTTTGTCTGGAAAGACTGGCTGAGTGATTTGCTAAAATTCTGCATATCTGATGTAGCTGCCCTTGTCCTTAGTGGCAAGCTCATGCCAGATCTCTGTCACTTTCTGGTTCCCTTTCTAAATATCCTTAACAATGTTGTTATATTTTAGTTATTGTTTATTTATTTATTATATTTAGTTATTTTCAGCATGTGTTCCTATGGTCTATTTTGTTGCATTAGAAATGGCCAGTGATTTAAGAGAAGAGCTATTTGTCTGTCAAGAGAATATGAAAAATCCTGACATACCTGTTCCTGGCATATCAGAAGTTCCTGGCTCTGACAATATGTTTGCCAGTTTTGATGCAAATGTATACTGATTGCTAATTTGCTCTTTATTGGTCCATCTCCAGGGCAGGGATGGTGCAGTGAAGTGTTCCCTGCCTTGGCACAGTTCTCAGCCTTTGCCATAGATCTGCTCCTGTGGCGTCTTGCTCCTCAGAGAATCTCCAGCCCATGTGTCCCAATCCTGAGACCAGGCACAATTCCTAGCTGGAAAAGAAAATGGATTTCTTCTCAAGGAGGTAGAAAGAGAGGGACATCCTAAAGTATGGGGAAAGATGATATGGCTTTGTGGGGTGTCATTTTTTAGCAATATATTTGGTAACTCTCTTTTCCTTCCAAATCAGGATTTAAGAAGCCAAAAAAAGAGAAAAAAATTAGCAGAGTGAGATGTAGACTTTTAAAAAAATTCAGTCCACTGCTGGTTCCCAGACTTGCCCTCATCAAAGCAATGCTTCTCAGTCATTCTCCTTACCCTCATGGGAGTGTCTGCTGGGGAAGTATGATATGGCACAGGTAGAGAAATGACTAAATGCTACGAATGGTGAGAATGTGGCAAGACAGTTCCTATTTCTCCTCTTTAAATCCCTCCTCCCTCTTTTTTATTTTTTTTTTAAATTTTCCTGTTTCCCTGTATTTCTATTTCATTGCTCCTGCTTCTCCTTTGTCCTGACTCAGGCACATGCACACTGTCTCTCTTTTTTCCTTCATTCTGTTTCCCAGATTTTCACCCACCTCCATGGGCACCTGTCCCTGGAAAGGGCCCTCAGCTGATTCTTCTACTACACTGCTCCTCCCACCTTGTTTCCTACAATGCACGGAAGATGAATGCTCCTGATGAACACAGGAGGTGAAAACTAGGAGGCAGGGCAGAAGGCAGAGGGTGAGCCTGGGTCTGAGCAGTTAGCTCAGCAGACACGATCACTAGTTGGGTTGGCCACTGCCTTTTGGCACTTGGATGATCACAAAGTTCATCATAGAGCAGAATGAGCAGATATCAGGGCCTGTCAATGTAAACGAGAGAAGTCTTCCCCTCAGCTGTTGAGTTTCGTGTTAGGATTCTTCTCCTTAATTGCTTCTTAGGTAAATTAGCATGCTGTGTGCTGCTGTGCCTGTTGCACAGGGCTGACGAGGACTTTGCAGGCAATGTGGCTACATTATAAACTGATTAACCATCTTCAATAAGTTGTAAATGATGATGGAAGTTACCTGGCATAGAGGGGAGCATGTGCTCCCTGCTTTCTGACAGGTTGAGGTAAGCAAGGGTGGGAAGGATGAATCTACTACACAAAAATAGGATTTATTGACATGCATTACAGAATTTTATAGAGAGTTTTGTAAGTAGTTGTATGTTTGTGTATGTTCACATGCATGCATTTTTGTCACGCAGTTGTAGCAGAAGGCCAACCTAACTGAACCAAATGAAGGAAAACAGGACCAAGAAAAAAACCCCAATATTACAATACTGATGTGTACACTGAACTGCTCAAGTCCATACGCTGGCAGGCCACCCATACCTTCATCTTGAGGCTTTATTAAGAGTTTGAAGTACTTGTGTGTAGTGTGACATAAAAGAACAGGGTGCCAAGTCACTAAGCTGAAACCTTTGGGAGCTCTGCTCATCAGGCTTGCAGTATAAGGGACATTATGTTGAAGTGTGATGCTCAAAATCATCTTGAAGGACCTATGACAATGACTTCTCAAAGTCCTACATTTTTCTTTAAAAAAAAAAATTCAAAAGTATGTTGTTGAAAGGAACAGGGAAAAAACCCCACAGCTATCTTTTGTTTTTAAATTAAATTAAAACACTTTATAGTTAATGTCAAAAAAACCAAATGAACTGATTTGTTTTAGCATACAACAGCAAGGAGGTAATATGGCCAGGACAGGGAGATAAACAATTGATATTTTAGGCTGGTTTGTTTTTTTTTTTTTACTGGCCAAACTGAATTAAATGCAACAATAAAGAGCCTATAAAAAGGGAAATCAGGATTGACCCTTGTTTGGTTTTTTTATAGTTTTTCCAAATGCTTTCTGGTTTTACTCTTTAAAATAAAATTAGTATCAGAAAGCGTGACATTTTTTACATAAAAATTTTAAATTTACACAATAGGTTTAACTTGTTATAACAATTATACAAGGTGAATTTTTTACTTCTTCTTTAATTTTTCTTACCCAGTATTTGTGAATATGCAAGTCTTTGTATGTGCATGCACATAGATTATTTTATTGTGCAAGGACAGATGTATATGTGCACATGTAGACATATCCACAAATATGTGCATGCAAATCCATAGTAGAAATAATAAAGATAAAATGTGATTATTTTCTTGCTATGCATAAATTTTGCAAAAAATTAAAAATTGTTTACTGATTCACAGGTTTTAATGTACACTAAGAAAATTATAGTTCATTTCATAAATATTTACTAACTTTTTAAAAGACCTATTCAGTATTAATTAAGCTGAAGTACAGGGCAGACTTTTTTATTATATCACAGTTTACGGAGTTGAGGACTATTTAAAAAATAATGTTTACTGACCAGTGATTGCCTGCATTTCTGCAACTTCCTCAGGGTTTTTTTAACCCCAATTTTAACTATTTGGTCAAGCAAATATTTTATGGCTCTTTGTATTTACCAGCAGTCTGTTGCAATACAAAGCTTTGTATGTTGCTTGCAAACTCAGCAGCTATTTCCTGAGAAAAGTAACTACATCTGGATCCAGCCAGGGCTTTCCACTTCCAAGCAGTCTTCTAACAGGACTTAGCCTAACCACAATAGGGCTCCTCACAGCAGTAAATGCTGCAAAGAGACACAGATGCTTGCAGGGAAAGGCCTTTTGTCTTGCACTACTGCATCTTATATTTTTTCCCTTCCTTTTCACAGTGGGTAAAGATATCTTGTTTGTGTTAAGAATCAAGCTCTTCCTGAATTTTGCTTTACTTCTGATTGTCCAGTCACAGAAGTGGGATCAAGATCCTACATCCCTTCCTGAAAGATCCTGGTTTCTGTAAATTTCTATTTTTTTGTTAGTTTGAAGAGTTTCTGTGGGATGTAGTTTTGGCACTGTGTGACTGGTTATCTGTTCACATGCTTAGTAAACCTATTAGCAATAGATATTCTGGCTTTATTAATTCACTGCCCCATCCCACGTTTACTCCAGTGCAGAGGGACTATCCAAAGCCTGAGAGGAATATTTGGTTTTCTGAGTCCTTTCTGCTCAGGTTGACATAATATGAGAGGAGGGGTATTTTGTTGTTGGGGGTTTTTTTTAATTTTTTTTTTTTTAACACTTAACAATTATTGCTTGGCAACTGAACAAAGACCTTCCAAACTTATATCACACTAACCATTACTACCCTGTTTGTTAGCCTGCTTGCTTGATTCCTTTTCTGATTATTCATAGTCAAACCAGGCCTTTCTCAATGTAATGGGTTTTAAAAATATATGTATAATGCAGCTGCCAAACTGAGAATGGAGATCCTGCAGTTTAGCACTCAGTAAACAAAATATGACCAAGTACTGTCATGCCAATAGTACAAAGATTCCCAAATTAACATGAGTGCTGAAACCCTTGTAACCAGCTATACTCTATCTTTTTGCATAAGACCTTCATTTGCTTTCCCATATGGTTCATGAGATTATGGAGTTAGTTCTGCTCCCACAGCGAAGCCATTAGTAAAACTCCTTTAGACTTGTATACAAAAAGTACTGGTTCAAAAGTGATAATTTCTTATTGTGTAGCTATTTGACCTCTTCTTTTGAGACACATTCATCTCCTTGTTTTGTTCAGTTGATACATATTTATATACAGTAGAAACTCACAATTTAGGTATTTTACTTGCTGCCCAACTTTAAGCAGGTATTACACACAAGAAAAGCAATCTTAGAAAAAAAAATCAGAAAAACCTGATGAAGTTGAAATGGCAGAAAATGTTCTGCATAAAGTAACATTGCATTTCATCATTATTTTTTATTTTTGGATTAATTTGGGTGTGCTGATGTATAAAAGACCACAATCTGTCTGCTCCCCCCCCATCGTCTAACACTCATGTAACTGCAGAGCTCGCTTAAGCACATCACCCTTTACTTACCCTGCTCCAGATGTGAAATTTTAGCTAACACTGTCCCAGTTAAATAATGGTCATTGCTTTTCACTCCTATTAAACTAAATCAGTCTCTTGATTCATTCCTGTTAAAGGAATTTCTTGTATAAATTTGAACTAGTATAGTAGAACTCTGTATGTGGGGACTGGATATACATGCATATATGTAGGCATATGCGCATTAAAAATACAGAAAAAATATAGTAACTGAAAATAATAAATAGAATCAAATTAATCCATCCTCAGTTCATTTGCTTTTAATGTATTTGGCTAGAATCATAGAATTTTAAGGTGTTCATGAAACTGCAGTATAGTTCTATATAGTGAAACAGTTATGCTGGGGATTTCACAATTAGTTGCTTTGAAAATGTGTTTGAACATTCCTGTCTGTAAGGTACATACCTAGTCCTTACATAGTTTAACCAAATCTGACCCAAATCCAATCCAAATCCCACTGAAATTAAGGGCTATTTTTTCATTGAATAGAAATTGTATCGGTCCATCCAGTATCCTTGTTTATTTGAGGGTAACAACTGTCATGACTTCTGTGTGTGTGTGTGTGTGTGGCACGTGTACCCATGTAAATTTTATTCATCTATCTGTCCATAAAAAGCCATACATGTTGTGTAGTTTTACTGTGGCTTTGTGCATGCTTTAGGTAGACACATATCCATGAGGTAGTACATGAGAAGAGTTGTGTAACAGTGGTCTCCTCTTTACGCACAAGTATTTATTTTTTTTTTATATCTAAGAGAATAGCCATCATCTAGCTTTCAATGGAAAAACCAGCAGAGTAATTTTTGCTGGTTTTTTTTCCATTTTAATTTGTCCTTGACGGTCAAAACTATTTTGTTGATCACTTCATGTCACTATTTTTATTTGGAGACATCTCTAGCACAAGGACTGAGAAGTTATGAACATGTATCTGAAGTGTCTAACACACCAGAAGAGATTTTTTTTTTCCCACTCAATAGTGGTAAAGCAAATATAGGCCAATACCTGCTTACTTTATTATCCAAATTTTCCTAACAAAGTCCACTTGATTAATTACAGAACTAAAAATAGTGGTTGCTTTCATAGGTTGGCTTTAGTATCTGTACGCATCATAGACATTGCAATAAAAAGTTGTTCCTTGATTTAAAATGTTTTTATTTTTTGGCTTGCCTTTCCTGCTGCCTAGTTTAGGAGGCTAACCTCGGACAAGCAAGTCTGAAATTTTAGGCCATTGTTTTTTAACCTTATGGACGGTCCCCAAACTGTACAGCATTTATTTCTGTATCAGCTTTAAGAATAAATGAGACACTGCTTTCAGGTATCTGAAAGGTAACCACAGTTAGATATAATCGAATTCCTGGAAAAGGTGTCAAGAAGGAAACAAGTCAACTTGCTCTCTGTCATTTCTAGCAGCCTGGAACAGTACAGAATTTGAATAACAGAAATTCAGTGGAGTGAGTAGAAGATCTTGGATCTAAGGGTGGATCTGAAAGGTGCAAACTGTGCTAATAGAGCACAATGAAATGTGACCGTTTTGTATCTAGGCATCTGTGCAGTCAAGTCCCCCATTCCCTTAGTCCAGCAGGCACATAAGGCTGTGGGAGGGTGTCAGGCAGGGTGAGTGGGCATGAGAGGGGACACACACCATCCTGCTGAGGCCACCTGTGGCCATGGCACCAGATCGTGCTCCGCTGGTCTACCCACTGCCCTGCTGCAACACTAGTTCAGACTGTTAGAAAATCTGGGACAAAATAAAAATGACAAAATAAAATATTTGGGCCTGGTCTTTTGTCCCAAATAGTTTCTAACTTGGGTGGATTTTAGTTTTGTAAAGAGGCAGGTGTGTAACATGTGTGAAGTCCCTTGGAGATGTGGTGGCTGATAATGGTCAGCTGAGCCATCAGCCTGCCTCAATGCCTACTGTGTCAAGGATGGAGCTAATCTGTCTAGTGAGGAGGAGCAAAAAGGAAGCAGACTGACCGTAAAAAAGAAAAACATCAAAAAGATACCAAAAGTACTTGGGGGGTCTTTTTGAAATTAGAAGTTCTGAATGCACGACGAACGCAGGCTTGACTTCTTATTTGAAGGAATATTTGTAATAGCTTTGTTTTATTTATTATAAAGTTAGGTAGTGATGTAATGGAGACCTAGAAGACATTCTTGAGTATAAAGAAGCACATTTCCCTAGTAGAAGTAAGACCTACCAGAAGTTTTACTTTGTCTATGCTTATTCATGGGTCTAGCACGGAACTAAGAGAATGCTTTGAGAGTGGAGGGGGGTGGGAAAGATTAGTGTGTCTGTTAGACATGATACAGTATCCAAGCTCATGTGTGTCAAGGCCAAATGTAACTCACTTTCTGTACATTATTTACCAGAGTCTTGTTTCCAGTAAATGGAAGTATTTATCTGAGTGGTCAGAGCAGAAACTTGCATTAAAAATTAGCCATGAATATGATTCTCTTGCATCCATGAGTATTATTCTTTTGCATCCTTTGGAAAAAAAAAAATCCAAATTTATAATGAAGCTGAGAACAAATGAAAAAATAAACCTTTACTCTGTCATTCTTGCTACAGCTAGTCAGGGGGTTATTGATATGTAAAGTGCATAATGAGTGCTATAACTAATAAAATAAAAATTATTTGCATGGTTAGATAATAGCCAAATCCATATTGCTCTGTCCCATGAATCTAGTCCTATTATATGTAAGCAGGACCTAGCCCATTATATGACCTTATATGGACAAATCAGACACATAAAGAAAGCATGTTTTGGCTCAGTCATATGCAAACAAAAGTCTTCTGCACATTTACAACTAACAAAGGAGGTTTAGGATGACTTTTTTTATATGAATGTAACCCAAAATAGGAAGAAAAAATAATTCCATTGAGGTAATAGTGGAAGTTAAATGTTAAACATGCTTGGATCATAAAAAAAATTGTCAGAGCAGCATGCTGCCATTTTATCACTGTATCATCTGTTATAGATATTATTAAGTAAATATTAATATAAAAAATAAATGTTAATCCTCTTTTTGTATTTACTCCACAGTAACAGTCATATTTTTCTTGTAATTTTGGAATTAAAAATATAAAAACAGCTGTTTAGAACAAAGCCTGGATTTTTTTTCCCCCTCCATTTAAACTACTGATTAACAATTTATTTACTTGTAAATTATGATTGACCATCCCAGCCATTGCTTTTTATTTGATATTTTACTTGCTGTTTCTTTCTGGACAGTGTATAAAGAAGGTTTTCATTTCTGTATGATTCTAATCCTCTTCTTCTACATATATTACTAATATTTTCCTTAGAAAAATCTTATCTTTCAAGTGAGAGTCTCCCCTCTGTAACTTTACATTTATTTTTTCAAAGAACTAAATACTCTGTACTGAAGTTTTCCTGTTTTGAGCAGTCACTATTTAGGTTAGTCTCTTTTGCAAGCTTGAGGGTTCGGGTCTGAGACTATAAACACTTCTGTACGTATGAGTAAGTCTAATTTTGTGAGTAGTCTAAGCCAGCAGGGCTCCTCAAACAAGTACGTGTTTGCAGGCTTGGGACCTGCAGATATTTGGATGGAGGAGACAACAGGGAAGGGCTACAGATACTAAGTTTTGGGTTTAATTACACATGGCTGCCAGGATCATCAAGAAATATGACAGTATTATTTCATGAAACGGATTGTTTGGGACACATAACCTATAATGAAACTGTTTGCCTAATTTGGTACCATAAGATAAAGTTAACCTAAATACCTGATACCCTAATCAAATCTAATCATTGTGATTGTTGAAACTTTTGGTTCTGATTTAGTTGAATTTATAGGTAACATTCAAACATCTAAAAATCTTCCCATCTGATGATATCTGGTTGAAAAATTTGGAAAAACAGGAATCAGTTTCTAAAATTTGCAGAGGATCAAAAGGCTTTTCAAAGATGCTATTAGATTAACAGCTTTTGGGTTTTTTTTTATATATAAGTTGTTACTATGTTTTTTCACTGAGAATTTTGTTTTGGTTGGTTAGGATTTTTTCCTCTTCACCACACCACTTTCAAGCTGCAGCCACAAATTAAAAGCCATTTAGGAAAAGGCTACTTGCCTGGCTCATGATACTGCTCCTACTTCATTTAATGGGATCAGTATCAGTTTTAGAGGTGAGGGGTATGGTGTAAAAGCAGAAGGACAGAGGTGCATAAAAAGTATTTCACAACTCAGAGAATATTTATAATGTAGTCAGAAGCTTGTGCAATGAGAGAAAAGTGATCTGAGGACATAGTCTGTGGTAAATAAGGAGGCCAGAAAAATCAATGTTTTAGAAGCCATGTTTGCAGATGTGACAAATATATCTACCTGGGAAATGGCAAAGAAATTTTTAAGCAATATTGTTTTTACAATAATGAAATTAAGGAAAACTATGGAAGTCAAATTCTGCCCTTAGATATACTCATATATTGCCTGATGGCATGAAGAGTGAAGATTTTAACGTTTCACATCTGACTTGGAAACAAATCAAAAAGTCTATTTTCAGATTACTCTGGAGTTACTTCCAGACCGGAGGATCCCAAATTGATCTGCCAATGTATAGAGAAATGATTTCATCAGGCATAGAGAGCAGTCTCTTTGGAGTCAAACATGATAGCGATTGAACTGTACATAGCAATGACAAATGGCAATTTTGACTTTTACGGGAAAGAGGGAATTTACTCATATGTAGAACTTCATACTCCAGATGACTATCTGTTAAAGTGAGTGACAGAAATACAGGCCATCGTTCCCTCTTCAGACTACTTCGTAATAGCTTTGCTTCTCTGTCCTGTAAGTATGACTGGCCCAAATTAATAGCTAGGTTCTGTGATTCAAATAGAGCATTAATAAGCAGGACTTCAGGTCCTCCTCCGGTCTCCACCAGCTTTTCAGTATAACCCTGGATAGACAGCTGTTTTTCAAATGGTATGTAGTATTTACATGAAACATAGTTCAGCAAAATGGAGGCTTCAACAAGCAGATACAGTTTCAGATAGACTGTTCTTAGGCAGCTAGTTGCTGGTCTGTGGAGACTGGCATACACACATTTATCCTACTTTGTTCACTTCTATTACAAGTATAGTTTGGTGATCCCATCTGAGTATCCTGGTTTCTGATAGTTTCTGAAGGTTTCTGTCTGGAATAGTCACTTACTCTCTCTCTGTTGTTAAATATTTCTGAGAGGAAGAAAGCAAGCAGCCTGCTGTGTCAGAAGGCTATGTACAAGGAAAAGTGGAAAGGTCTTGGTGGGTCTTCCCAAACCACACTGACCAGAAATTACCTGTCCTTTATCTGGCAGACACTCAACAATGTCAATGACTGTCAACATTTATTTTTTTCTCAGCTGTCTTTAGAGGACTCAGCTAAGCTGACTATGATGTTTCTTGGCCTTTTCTTGAAGAAGGTAGTCATCAAATCTTTGATTCTCATTTGTCTTTCAAGATACCTTTATGTGGATACTGACATACTAGAATTGAAAGTTCTTGTCTTCCTGTTAGTCAGGATCAGCTTCCTGAAGACCAGCAATGAAGGCGTCCCTGTTAACTTTCACCAGGAAAAACAGGAAAAGGAACATCACCTGAATGTCTTACACAGAGTAGTACCAGACCTGAAAAAGCTGATTTCCTAGGGTTGTTTCATGCCTTGCTGTAAATTTTGATGGATGCTTCCCCTTCACTTGGGCCACTTATAACTATCCTCTCCTGTGTGGATTCTCAGGTGCCTAATAACGCATGTGCTCACAGTGCAGCCTTTTCCTCCAACCTGGAACACTCACAGGTCTCTGTAGTCTTGGTGGCCACCTACTTTCACAAAACTTGCAGAAACTTAATTATCATTGAGACCTGTGTTTAAGTGCCAGGTCTGACTGCAAACTAGCAGTGCCTTCAACAGTTACTGAACACCCTGATGGTCACTTTCTGTCTGACTTTTATGCGCACAAGTTCATACACATGCACACACACAGCATGATCACAAGCCTCGTTGCCATAGGAAACCAGGCTAAAAACAAGCAAGGTCAGAAGGCATGAGCTCATTGTTTTTCCTTTCCTGTTCCTTCTTAGAAACTCCTAGCACAGCTTTTGTTATTTATTAGATTAGATGTGGTTTTGGATGCTAGGTAATGGAAGTCATACTTACTGCATGCTAGGTTCTATATTGCATGACACAATGATGTCCATCATGGATTTTGTCCAGTTGCCATCTTTGTCAGGCCTTACCTCATTCTATAGACAGTCTTTACTTGATTCAGTAGCCCTACTTGCTGCTTTTGCTTGCAGTTTTCTTCATGGTCCCCTAGTTGTTCTTGAGAGTTTCTTCCATGATCACTTTGATCTCACTACAGAGTCTTGCCCACCTTGAAAATAGTAGCAGCATCACAGGAACAAAAGATATTCCAAAACAGATTTCAGTGGGCTGTACTGTTTGCATAAAAACCCGGGTGGGGTCATCAGTGGTTAAACATTACAGAAATCTCTAATCTAGTTAGAACTAGCTCAACCACTGTCATCTTTGCTTTAGAATAAATACCATATAGTGTGCTATAGCTAAACCTTTATAATACAGAGATGCTTCCCTGGGTAGGAGATCAGTTGGGTACCAGAGGCCCCTTATCTGGAGACACTGGTTACCTTTCTTGTCTTTCATATACAGAAGGGTAGTTTTAACCTCTCGTAAGGGTGGGATCACTGTGACCAGAGGACTGTGAGGTTCGTGAAAACAGAGCCACAGAGCTGCAAAAATTGAAGAACTTCTCTGCATAGGGGACATGAAAGCCATACTTTTGGTAACTGTTCATGTATGCTCTTCTTTCTTTGTCCCCCAGTAGTACAGCAGCAAAATGTTGCTCTTTTGATGAACATGGTTACTTGCCGAGACTTATTTGCCTTTTCAACATGAATTTTTGCATTCTCTTGCATCTTCTTCTATCAAATACAATTGCAAAGTACAGACGATAAGGAACAGGAATCCACCTGGGTATGAATGTGTAAAACAGCTTAATTAGTGATAAAACATAGTACATATTTCTTTGTCTCATGTAAATATTAAGTTAAGGTGCCTACAAGTGGGCACAATTATGTAGACATATGTTTATCATGTAAGAATAAATCAAACTTCTTGTTTTCCATATATTGTTTTAGAAATTCAGAAACTGTAGACCTACTTGATTATAGCTGTCTGTCCTCATTGCCAGGGTACCTTGCTTGTGAGTTTCTGTGCTTTTACCTGTACTTGCTCGTATGGAGGTTCTGTTCTTGGGTAAAATTGGAGAATTTCAACCCTGGAAAATATTTCCTCTTGTCCTATCTGGATGCTCTTTCTCTTCAGTGGATGCAAATTATATCTTAAACGTATACATTGTTTATTAGTGACTCCTTTGCAGTGATGGTTAGTAAATCCCAGTGGTACATAGTTAATCCAGATCCTCTCTGCATTTCTACATCTTCTTTCCCTGGGTTTGTCAGTACTGCAGAGACAGACCACCCAAAGTCAGTGGCCTCTAGCCACCTCGGTTTTGTCAGGCCTTCTAGGGACAAAAGCTTTTCTCAGCATCAAGAGCTTACTGGGGAGGCAAAAGCCTGCTAGAGTAATGGAGGGAAATTGTAAAACTTGGAGTACTTCTGGCTACTACCAAAAGCACAGAAAACCTCTTTTCTGAAACTCTTTCACCACCACATCCCCAGCTTCCCTAGAACCGTATCACTGCCTTTACTGATTGCATTCATATGGTTTGGGCTGTTCCTAGTGCCAAGCCATGAAACATTTGTAGTCTGGGAGCTGTGCTGGTGTTATCAGATCGGCAAAGAAAGGAACTAGCAGAATATAGTTATTTTCAAAAGCCATCTAGGAGATTAAAGTCGCCACAGAGTGTGCACCTGCCTCCCTGCCTGTCTCTCAAATCCTGGGCATGTAGCTTTAAAATCCTTAAAGAAAAGGAAACTGGTAGCTCACTGCCAGATACCTCAGAGCCGGTGCCATGTATCTTGAAGGCTCACATCCCTGGCTGTGTCCATGCTAGTAAATTATATGCATCTTGGACCATTCTCTGGCACTGAGGTCAACTGGCACAAAACATCCAGCATCCATACAATTAAGCTGTCTTGATCTCCCAAGACAAGATGGCCATATGCAAAATATTTCTTGGGAACAGTTGCTGGCTTGAGGTAGCTTCCAGCCCACACCCAGGAGCAGTTTGGGAGAGTACTGTTTGGCCCTGCCTCAGCCATGCCAGGGGTCTTCTAGAAACTGGAGAAGAGGTGCCAATGGTAGTGTCCCTGGGACCTTTTAATGTTTCAGAGGAGGTGTAGTCTTGCATGTGACTTGTAGATGCCTTTGCCACAGCAATAAGATGGAAGGATTGATCTCTTTTACAAGGGTTACAATTCCCTCTCGTTGTCAGTCCCTTTGTCTCCTCTCTCAAATCTGAGATTTTATTCTGATGAATGTTGGAATGGATTACTATTTTCATCTGTTTAATAGTTTTCTGTTGTGATTGTATTTGACTATATTTGAATTTGTATTTCCCCAAGGATAGTGAAAGGGATTCTATAAATATTATTTAATTTAATTAGTAAATATCAGCTTATTTTGTAATGTAGTAGGGAAGTGAGGATGTGCACAGGGAGAGTGACCAGTAAGGACAGAAGGACACTGGTGTTTTTATTTCTATGCCACAGTCACCATAGTCCCTGTGCCACTGTTGCTGGAAACTCTAATGTCGCCACAAAGGACATTATCTATTGTAAACCCCAAGGTATTTTTTTATAACTCATAGTTTGCTGCCATAATCCAGGGAATCCCTGTAATTCAGACCCTACCAAAAGGATGCACTTGGTCAACAAGTTTTTCTTGAACTGAGCATTCAGATTATTCAGATTATTATTATTATTCAGATTATTTTGATCCCTTGTAGGCTCTTCAGCAGAAAATCACCACATGTAAGTATAACCTTTCAAGGCACATCTTCATTCTGAAATATCCTCTGTAGCCTGATGTAAGCCCTGGTTGAATTTGGCCAGGCACGTTAACCAGGTTTCTGCTGAGTCAGACCATTTGTTGGCAGGGTCTAGGAGCCGTACTGTCAGCCAGGGAGCAGAGGTTTCCTTCAGATGATTATTTTGTTAACAGAGAAGACTTTAAATTTCTTGTTAACAATATTTTACAAATCTACAGGTAAAAATATGAATTTAAAGGAAAGATTTTAATCAGATGCTGATGTGTCTTGGGGCAAATCAGTGATGATAGGGTGCCATGTAGATTTGTGGGAGTCTATTAAGGTTGTTTCCACATTCTCAAATGGGTGTATCTATTCCTAGAGTTATCTTGTATAAGTAAATAAAATGTCCTAGGTATTTTTGCTATTCTGGGGCTTTCTGTTAGTCTGATTGCTGAGTGAAACATTCGGTGGGCCAAATGCTATTTGCTTAACTCATGGGAGCTAGTCTGTTTATTTCAATGAGTTAGAAAAGCAAACTGGATTTTTTTTTTTAGAAACTATTCAGAAAGCTGTGCTATATTTTTACCAAGGATTGTCCAGTAATGTGGATGTCACTATATGCTATAATCAATGGGAAACTTGTAGGAAAGTCAGAAGGTATGGCACTGAGTTTGCACTGGTTTAGGATTTACAAACAAATCCTTGAAGGGGGGCATACAAGGGGCAGATGGAACAAAATTCCAATACACTTCAAATGGTATTAACTAATATTCATGGTTACTTCTTATGCTTGTTGTATGTATGGGGCTTCTGTGGATAGAAGGAGTCATGCATATACAGTGCTGGAATTATTATGTTCTAAACTAAGAATTTTAGAGTAGTTTTAATAATATTCTATTCATCTGTAAAATCTGGAAGTGTATTCTGTCAATAGAGGTTAGTACATAAAGACTGATGACTGTTAAAAAAAATGTGAACTTTTATTTGAGTATAACTATTTGTTTTGATGGTAATTGAGGCAGTTCCTTCACTTTCCACAAACATTGATTAGAGTGATATTCTGTAGAAAAACTGTCACATGCAGTGATGCATTTCTGTATCCATATGAATGCCTGAAATGGTAGTCTGCGTGCAGCTCTTAGGGAAGCCTTTGATGGGTTGCAAGTTTACCAACAGAGGTTAAAAAAAATGTCAGGTGATTTGTGTGACCAGCAGCCCCTTATAAATACTAATCTATGAGTGGTGAATTCCTAAAATACGTGAAGCAGTCATTTTAGTGAATAGCTTGTGAGCAATGTCATGGGCAGAAATCTGTTGGCAATTGCTTATTCAATAATTTGTGAAAAACATGTCTGCTCATTGACATTTTGAAAAAAAAGTTACATCTCATGAACGCACCGTGGGAAATATCTTGCCAGCTAACAATGTAAAATACATTACTCCACTTATAAATATTTAACCTTCTGGACTTCTGATATTTCTTATCAGAAGAGGTCTGTCTGGATGTACAGACCCCATCAGTTCCCCAAACAGCAGAAATGTAACCCCAGAATTGTGACACAATTTAAAAAACCCCAAACTTTTATGAATTGCTCAGTCCAAATGTGAGATTTGCAGCTGGATGGGTTTTTTTTAAACAAAATATCAATTTTTTGTACTTGGATATGTTAAAAAACCAGATTGCAATTCAAACTTTGAAACAAAATTCACTTCTGAAGGCTGTTATGCATGTGCATTGGGGATCCAAGTACACGTTTGAAAATGGAGTTGTTGGCAGTCATTAATTTAATTTCCTCTGCTGAACACAGGTAGATCTAGAACAGTTTAGAGCTCATGATCTATGATTTGCTGCAGCAGTAAGATTTACAAAAGCCCATTCCTGGATCATTCCTTTCTCATTGGCCATCAGAGTATCAGTTCTCCCATGCTGCTCCTCTGTGACCTGCTTTAGAGCTTAAAGAGGTTGATTTTCTGTGTCTCCTTCTTCCTTTTATGTCTTAGCTGAAGTTCCCAACCAGAGAGGTCATTTTTAAGGGTATATTTTTGTGATGTGGACATGGGACATGAATTGAGAGTGACAGATTCATTTCATGCAGGATGCACGAATAGTGCTCGCAACTTGTGGTCCATATGTGCATGCACTGATTTCAGATTGGTAGCTTAGCTGGCATAGCTACTCCCAATGTCTTACTTTCAAGGTTATTTGTACCATTTCTGCCTCATTTCAGTAGTGACTGGACAACAGATCCCATCATGTATAGGCACGTATCTCTTCATATATTTATTTTCTGATTTTTATTGTTTCTTGGGGTTTTTTATATGTAGTTTGCTGACACAATTGTGTGGTTTTTGACATTTTTCCTTGTTAAAATTATGTTCCTAATGCACTCTTATTACTAAAATTATTTCATACTTTACTAAAATTTCTTCTGGGCCTCAAGTATGCAATGATTACCCCAGCATAGTCAAACCAGCATCCTTACATTATAATTTGATGGTACATCAGCATTAAAATGACTTAGTGTTGTCTAGCCATCTGTCAAAGTATTCCAATATGTATAATTGTAATGCAATCAATTTTGGTCTTATATTTTATACACTTAAAAAGTATGAAGAACTTTGAAACCCTTCACATTTAAGACCAGTTAAATGGAAATATGGCAAAAAACACATTCTGCAATAGGTACCTCACAAATAATTTGTCTCAGTTGCCTCTGTCTTGCCATGGAAATAATAGTTAAAGGGGCAAATGAGTGAAATTGTTTCTAGTTTAAGATTTTGTTTAGAAATAAAACAACTGAAGATGAGTTGTCTCATTGAACTTTTTCCTGAAATATACAAGGTTTTGTTTGTATTTTTGGATTTCAGCTTTCCTCTGAATGATTTGCTATCCAAAACAAAATCAGGGCTTTTCTACGACACAGTAATTAAAAAATGAAAACTAACAAGTACTAGAAAATGAGTCTTGTTTGTTGTAAATTGGTGACCTGTACTGCAATGCAGAATGCAGATGATGACCCGAAAGTCAGAGAGACTTAAGTGTGGCATAACTTATTTCAAAATGATTACTGAAATTGTTAAGGAATCTGTGTTTTGAGGCAGTCATGTGTCTTTAAGCCTGTCACGATTCAATTCAACTTGGTTTTTTTGAGTGTTCAGTGATGAGAGACTGAATTAAACATTCCCAGCAACTCTGGTAACGTTTGTGCTGCTGGCCTGAAATACTCCACCTTTTGTCGTGGTCCTTCTCCCCACAGGGCAGTGCATTAGTACACCTTGCCCTGTTATCAAGTGTCCCTGTTGTTCTGGTCCTGGTCTCCTTTCAGTCAATGGGAATTACAGCATAGGTTTTGTAAGAATAGGGGCTGACCCCCTCTCTCAGGATTTCTTTTCTTAAGTAGCAATAACTTTGCACAGTGCCTGATTGGTTTGGGGGAGTTGTTTATGGTAACTACTTGAGTTCAACAGATTTTTTGTATTTTCTTTTACTGTTGCTAATTTGAATTTATTTTTAAAAGGGGAATTAAATTACCCAGACAGGAAGATATTGATGCAAATTTCCTAACTGCTAAGTTAACAGGATTGAAATTAGGAGTGTGTATGTATCTTCAAGAAGCATCAAAATCACATAACTACAATTTAGGGACCTTAGAAATATTTTGATTTTAACAGAAATGTGATTCCTTGACTTACTTAGCTCAGGCCTATTTTTTAAATGTTATGACTAAGACTCAAAACCTCTTTGCTTCTTCAGTGATTCTGCAGGACTGTGTTGAACCCTTCCTGAGAACAACATCCTGCACAGATGTCTCACCGTTTTCTCCAGATGATCTCAAAGACTTCCCAAACAAAGCACTCTGAGAATTACACTTTAGTCCATTCCACCATACGTCTTCTTTATAATTTTACCTGGAAATTTTGTGAGGGAGTTAAAACAGCAAAACTTATGCTATGGAAGAATTGTAACATGTGCTACCATACATAGGTGCATGTAATTATTTTACAGCTCAAGAAGCCTAAAGTCCATCTCCAAGACTAGCACTTCTTAGGCAATCACATGCTACAAAAATATAACACTTCTATTATTTATGTCTCCTTTTTTGTATAGATATCAGTGCATATTCAACTCAAAGGATCTCGCAGTGCTTTACAAATGACATATGTACAGGAATTCCTTCCACACTGAAATGCCCGGGCTTAGAGGGTGGGCTGCAGCCAAGAAAATAATCAGCTTATAGCACACTGCATAATGTGTGTGAACTGCACAATGTGTGTAAGGATAATTCTGGCCAAGGGCATATCAGACAGTGCATCGCACCAGTGCATCCTGCTGGAAAAGGCTAATATTTAAAAGATATATTAAAAATAAAAAAGCACCATCAATATTCTTCATGGACGGTCAGTATGGTCCATTAAGTTTTTCTTTATACATGTATGCATTTTGAATATACATACATAGAATTAAAATGTTGATTTGTCATTGGCATCCCTAAACATTGTCTGTTTTCACAAGTAATTTCCTTTAAGCACCAGGTTTTAATAACTGATAATAAAGGAAATTAGAAGAATCTTGACTTATACATCTGAGAGGACAATATACATCTATATTGCCTAATGATACTTACTTACAGCTCAGAGGACCAGCCCATACACAGATTTACTGGTATAAACTGTGAACTAGACTGTAGAATTTTTAAATACTACAGCACCTGCTGCCTAATTCTTGTTACTTATATAGTGTTGCCAGTTTGGAGTTCCCCTAACATCTCACCAGATTAATTGGGGAATAATCTCATTTAAATTTGGAAAAAAAAAAGCTCCAACAAAAACCTAGAACTTTTTTCCTCATTTGATAAATGACAAGCCATCAAACAGTTATATGACATGACTTTGCCAATAATGCATGGTCGGCCATGAGTTAATACTTACTGTCAAAACACGGTGCCATAACTACACCTGTCAAGCTCTTTGTCTGAATGAACCTTCAGTTTGCCTTTGGGGTAGAGGCAGCCAGTTGTTGTGTGACTGTACAGTCCTACCACAGTGAGAATAACTGTGGTTGTCCCATAGCATCCGTGACAGTTTCGGTGTTGGTTAGTAATTATAAGAAGGACAGGAATGTTCATAACCTGTCCAGTGGTGCCAGAGTCTCCTATTACAAAGTCTTTTCATAGGAGACCTTCAATAAATGCCTCAGTGTCTTGGGGAGAAAAATATGTTGACTACTGCCCTGACCTCTGTACTGGCATGAAGAGGGGGGCCATCATTAACCTCAATCTTCTCCATAATTCTTGCTTTCTAAAGAATTTAACTTAGCTCCTCCTAGGTGTTTCCCTTGCTTTCTCCTGTCCTTTTATTCTACTCATCTTTGCTCTGACTCCATAGGATGCCTCTATTCTCAAAATTATTACTCCAACTCTCAGTTAATGTTGCTGTTCAGGCACCATCTTTTTCTGCAGATTCCTCAGGACAGATTTCTTCTGCAAGTCCTTTCAGAGGAGACCTACTAGTGAAATGTCCATGATAACGGGTTGAAAAGGATGATAAAATAAAATGGCAAGGACTATGTGGAACCAAACAGCAACCACTGGCTGGCTTCTGCAGAAAACCCCTGCACTGCTCAAGAATCCCCACTCTATTTCTCCCTTTTCCTTATGCCCCTAAGGTATGTTTTGGATTAGTCTAATTTAGAATATCAGCAACTGGTTTGGTTTTTTTTTTGTTTTTATCTGTATTGAGATGTATGCATGTATGGCACTGTACCAGTAACAACAGGAAAGGCAGTGGCACAGTTCCTTTAGCTCGAATTTATGTGTACTAACGAAGGGATTCATTATTTTTGCTGATTTGGGCAGACAGACAGTAGTATGGGGATGTGAACATAGAATGCAAATGCCTACATACTGTGTATGCTATTTGAGTGAGTGTAACTGTGCATGTGTTCTCTCTGTGTGTGTCTGCACATGTGCCCTTAGCTTTTTTAATATTTGTATGTGTTTATTTTACATAGTCAATTAAGTATTTTGTATTTATTTTTCCGTGTGTCCGCCTGGACACTTTAGTTCTTCCAAGTCAGTATAAGGCATAAGTATACTCATTTAGCTGTGTCTGTCAATGCTGAATGAGAGGATGTTCATACTTGAGCTCATTCTACACATACTAGTCAGGACCTGTGCTTGTCCATGACATAGGTATGAATGCATTCATGAAGACTTGGTTAACATGTTTTGGCCTGGTCTGGAGAGTCAGAGTATCTCTGTGCAGAAGACGGTGTACAAGGGAAGTTTGCTTTTACTAGTTTGCAGACACTTACCATATTCTCAGTGTACTGAATGCTGACCACTGAGTGCTTATGACAACATAAGGGTCAGTAATGATGGCTAACATTAAAGATATTTTAATTTATCAAGTTAATAGTGTCCCTATTCTTGCACAAAATGGGAGAGCTGGCCTTTGTGTTTTAGAGGAATGTAGAATGTGGCCAAGAATAGTTTTGATAGGGTTTTTTTTTGATTTTGCCTCGTGCTTAGAAATACAAATCTTTAGATTTCTAACGCCAAGTTTGGAAATTACACCCCTAGTAAGTGTTTTATAGGCTTTTTGAGCTGTCTGGTGAGCCAAAACAAGAGACTATATCCATCAGTTTTTTCTGTCTACTTGATTTGTTAAGTGAAGTAATCTTCCTGAAGTGGGAGCATTTCATATAGTTTGCTAAACAACCAGGAATTTTGAAAACCCTGGATAAAAATAAAGACTTGATTGTTCATGGCTTCATTTAATAATTTAGGACTGTGCAAAGTGAGTGCTAAACAGGTATTGATGCTCTGTTTTGCACTTACTTTTCTTATCTGAGTCTTGAAACATGATTCCCTAATATGATATAGTGTACCATCTTGGTGAAACAGGTCCACTTTGCTTATACAGAGCTAAGTATACAAGGGGCAAGGCAGCAGAAAATTAGGGCATGGGGGCCTATCCCAATTCCCTTGAAGGAAATGGGAACTGAACTATGCCTAAATCTCTAATTACATGGGGGTAATAGTCTATCAGAACTCCCACTGAAGCAAAAGGGAGTTGGATCAAGCCCAAGAGTCTAATTGCATTTTTCCTTGCCATTTTTGTTCATATATTTTGTTTACTCTGGCTCATCATTACATTATTTTGTAATTATTTTGATAGGATTAGTGGCCATTAAATATCTTATTTCTGAATGGTATGACTTGTTCCTAGTCACTGATGTCACTGATGTGTGTCAGAAAGGTTTATATCTTCTGGTGGGTATAGCAAGAGATAGATAAATTTATCTAACTGATTGAAATGGATCAAGGCTTATACATTTCCTACCAGCACTTTGAAAAGCCATACTACTTTTCTGTGTGCAGAAAACAATACCCATCATTTTGGAGCACTCCAATACATTTGTTCAGTTTGTTCAATACCGGATTTCCTCCTGCTCTGCAGTGGTATCAACATGTCATCTACGGTATAGACTGTAGCTGGGAGTTTTTTCCTGTCTTTGAATCCCATCCTCAAACATCACAGCTCTAGTCTAAGAAGAGAGTTACAACACATCCCAGGCAATGAGAAGTGTGCTCACACTTCCAGTGGCACGCTGACTGCGCCGTACCGACAGTATTAAAACTAAAGGACTGTACTGAGGCCCTGGTACACGATGGGAATTCTCACCGATGACGGTAGAAACTGCATGCGTCAGTCTAGGCAGGACTCCAGGTAGATGACGTCAGTGTGGCTTGGAAAACATCAAAGTAGGAAATATATGCTGGAGCAAGGGGCATTTATGCAGTCATTCCTCACGACATAATTTTACTTAGTTGCCCATTAATAATGTCCTGAGACAGGTGGGCACAGTTTTATTTTGGAGATTTTATTGATTTGTCCTAATTTGTACTTCCAATTTGTGACCCTAGTATATAAGCTCAAAATTAGGGAATGATTTTAGCCAAGACAGGTGTAGACTTCTGGAAAAGTTTTCTTACAGGAGCAGTGGAAACAGGCAAGCAAATTAGCTATGGATTTTGATTAATTAATGAAATGGACTATATAGCAAGGTTGTCCAAAATAGGAAGGCTTTACTCATCAACACAGGAGATCCCATCCACTGTAAGTTTCACTGTATCTATCTGGGGAGCTGCAAAGGGGATAATTATCAGTACGCTGTGGAAGGACAAGGTGAATCATTGATATAGTTATTCATTACTTTCTGGGGCAGAAGGACTTTGAACAATTTGGAGATGTTTCGTTCCTAATTAATATATTTTTGACTACAGCAGAGGTGCAGAAACTTTGAACCAAATAGTAGATGATATGTCTGTCAATTAAACTATCCAGGAGATGTACTGGTAAGCGACCTTCAGTTACAGAGATATAGTCTAGGTAACCTCAGTCACTTCACAGGAATCATTCAAGACTTGAACTGACAGAAAAGAGGAAGTAATGTCTTCCTCATTGAAACTCTTTTATCCCATTCAGAATAACACAGTCTTAATGTGTATCTCCTAACTGCAGTAGGAAATACAGTTTTCTTTCAGACTGAACAGTATTTTGGTGTTTAGTTCACTTGACGTAGTCTCTGTCAAAGAAGACAATTTTTTCCTTTTGAACTTACAAACCTGGTTTGCAGTGTTTCCAATATGTACATTATTTATAGGGCCACATCTCACTGTAGTCTTAGCATGCTATTGTTAATATTGGGCAGGACTTTTGCTTAAGAACAAACAGGGTGAAACAGTTCATGATAAACAACAACAAAAATGTTTAAAAGTAGATCTGACTATCTCAATTAAAACTGATTGTTTCTTACATTTGTAATGAAGATGAGTTAGAACTTTTTCAATAATTTGTAAAAAAATAGTGTCAGAAGGCCATTTTAGTGACTTGGAACTTGCTGTCCTGGGCTGCATAGAGCCTGGGAACTCAAGGAGGCAGAGGAGTAAGCTGGCCAGTCCAGCTTCGCTGTTCAACATGACCAAAGTACACCAACACACAGATACTCCAGGCTATGAGATGCAAGTGAACTTGTAAAAATTGCTTTCTTCAGCAGCTCAGTGAGTGCTATTGGTAACAAAGGTAAGAAGCCTATTTAAAACATATACTTTAACTAAAATATTTATCTTAGCATTGCTTTTGAAAAAAAGCAATATAAAAATACCTGTCAGATCCATTTTAAAAGATAGGTACTGTTCTACCATGAGAGAGAAAACCAGGTACTGGATGGGGAGACAGTTTCATCAGTTGCAATTGACATAAAGGTAAGCAGGTCTTCTCTGTATGACTTTAATGACAAAGCATTATCATGTTTCCTCCCCGCCCCCTTAACAACAGATGGAAAGGATGGTACACCTCCATCCGGTGAAGTTGTTGGAGTTTTGGGTGGCTTCAAAGCAGAGTTCTGCTGGAGAGGGGAAAAGTGCAGGTTTTGTGATACATCTTTTGTAAAGTAATACCTAAATTACACGTAATTCAAAAGCTAGGTATTTCCTTAAACATTAGTATCAAGACGCTGGCTAAAGAGTTAATAATATGAAAAATTACTGTTAGTAAAATCTTCTCTTTCCTAATATAAAAAAACTGAGATAATATATTGTACATGCAGAACGTTTTTTGCATTTTTTTTTTGAAGAAAAGAGTGTGCATGAAGAAAACTATTTGAGCAAAGTTTAAGAAAAAGATGTCTGAATGCAGTAATGTCAGAAAAATATCTGTAGAAGATTTTGCATAGATCTGTAGTTCATTGTAATCAGGGAAAAACTGATTCTTCTGCAGAGTGCAGACAGACAGATGGCATCCTGCTTGTTTAGACTGGGGCTCTGTGTAGGTGACATGTTGGCCCTCAGCACAGAGTGATTTCACAGAGTTAGGTGGTAACTTTCTAAACAGGTTATTATCCACATTTCAGCCCCCAAGATCTGAAAATTAAGGTACAACTTACTGCCTCTCATAATGTTTATTGCAGATCTCTGTGCTCTAGTCGTAAGAGGTCATGCATGATGCTTTTCCAGGCAGACTGAAGTCCCACTCACTGTATCTCATACAGGTAGTCTGGCAGCGTTTCAGTAAGTGATGGTGGACCTGAATCCTTACTGGCATACATGAGAGAAATTGCTGACGTCATTACAGCTTCAGGTGTTCACATCAGTAACTTTGGCTTTAGTTTGTCAGTAAAATGTGGAAATCTTTGCTCTTAAAATGTTTGGAACTTTTCTGCCACGGTTCAGTGCTATGTAGCATCTACTTCCAGCTTCACAGAGTGCATTTGTATGTAGGGAACTGAATGCATGTGCCAGAAATGGAAAGTTTTTTGCAGTCACTTCTCTGGAAGACATGCCATAAACCTGCTGTAAAGAGTTAATAGCACTGAAGGCTAATCACAGAACAGTTGCTGACCTCAGTGGGTTTTGGCAGACCATACCTTTGATCACAAAAGGCAGCTTTTGTGATCAGACCCCACAAAGACGTTGTACAAGTCATGCATACATTGAAGGTTCAGTTGTGGGGTTTTTAAAACCGTTAACAGCTGTTGACTTTAGTGAAAAAAATGTAATAAAAATTTTATTTTCTGCTTAATGCAGAATGTTTACCTTCTCAGAAAGGAGTTCTTACTCCTCACTTACCCATCTGTTCCTTTGAGCTGGTCACTCTCATAATAGGCTTTTTTGCAGCTGAGGATGCAAGAGTACAGCAAAGATGATGTACCTGAGACTGTGCAGTCAGTGGGAGAGCTACACAGAAGAGTCTTGCCACTTGCAACAGACCAAACAGTGACCATTAGATTCCAGTTAAGTTATAGACCTTTTAAAAAATAAAATCTGGGATTAAGGTGTTTGATTAACCCTTTGAAAGTGGGGATTTGTAAAGAGAGGTAGTTTTTCTAGAGAAACACTAAAGTATCATGATCTACTGTGAAAGGGCTAATAAAGGGTAAAATCAGCAACTCCATGGCTTCTAATACCTGTGGAACAGGTACTTTTTAAAGCAGACTAACTCTTTTTATATCTTGCAATAGTTACCTTACATGTATAAAAGCACTATTTCTAGTTTAAATAGTTGTCTTTATTAATAATTATTCGGCTCTGAACTTGAACTAGCTTTGTTTGCAATTAGAGAAATAATCAAATTCACTTGAATAGCACTAATTCCTATTTATCAGTAATGCATTTTTTAGAATTCTTTTTAGAAGTTAAAAATAGGACAACTTACAAATTACATTTCAAATAGTTTCATATCTTGTTTAAATAAAAGTTTGCTACACATCTAGACTGAAATTTTAGATATTCTGTTTTAATTTAGTGAGACAGTTTTTGGCTCAAGAAAGGATAATTCTGAATGGAAATGTTATCAAAGCTTTATTTTTGGCAACAGCTTTATAAAATGACACAAGGTGTAGTCTGCTACTAGACTATAGTTTCAAGCTCTTGCTCTCCTGAAAGTGCTCAGGATTTCCTTGGATCAGGCCCATAACTATCTTTGTCACCTCAAATGGAGCCATCAGTGTCCCTCCATAACAAAAAAACATGTTAACCCTTCCCTGCCCAGCACCTTCTCAAAGACTTGCATCAACTCCAGCAATTCAAAGAACTAGCAGTAGAAAGCTTTGCTGGTTGATTTGATTACTCTTTTACCAGACCATTCTGATTTAACTCCTGATTTTGGATAAAGTAAAGGAGTTTTCACTAATTCTACCTCTCCCCTCTCAGTTCACACTTTCTGTATTTGCTGGAAAAGTTTCTTGCCAGCTTGCTTCTTTGTGGGGAGGAGAGGGGAAGCCTATGACTTAGCAGCATATATATCAGAGGCATCAAGGTCACAGGTAAAATAGGTGGAACTACTAATTTTTCCAGCTGTATACTAGTAAGAGCATGCACCACAAAGACCTGATCCTGACAGACCTCCCATACCTTTCCATTGCTCTCTCTACTTGGCACCTGCAGGTTTGTGAATTGGAAGCCAGCTGTCATCCCAGCTTTTACTGGTGCTCTGGGTCCTGAGCATGCAGAGGACCTGCATGCCTGGGACCACACCGGCCTGGGGGCTCATGAGTGTCCTGCTCTGCCTCTGCACCACATGCTCCTTGAGTCTGCAATCAGTTTTACATGAGGCTAAATTGCACTGCTTACTGAAGGAGTTTATAGATCCTAGGGGTTAAATCTAAACAATTCTTTCCAAAATTGTTTTGTCCTGTTAAAATAGCTTTGATCAACATCAGAACTAAAGATGCTTTCTGTTCTTTACTATAAAAAGTAAGGAATCTCTGCTGGCTATTTGGAGGCTAGATCCTGCAACCTCCAGTGAATATTTATGCATATTCATGAAAATAATATCAAGGAACTCAATAGGAACATTTCTGTGGATCAGAATTATTCCTAGGAATGCAGGTTAACATAATACTGCCCTGGCAAAATCTCCAGTTGATAATGCTGCAGTGCTTCCTTTCATAGTACCTGACTTTTAGAGCTAAGTTTTGAAAGCACTAAATCAAAAGTAAAAGTTAAAACTTCTAACTACATGTTTCCAAATGCACTATACAACAAACAACATTAGGTATTTCAAATGAATTAAAAAACAAGTAATAAAAAAGCCTTTAACTGTAGTTTTGTCTGAGTTTCTTTTCTTGGATGTTTGGGATCTGCTATAATCAGTTCTACAAAAATTAAAATCTCCAGGACAAGCAGACGGAATCTTTGACTAAATAAGTAAAATTTTGCAAAAGTACTAGAGTTTTTAAAGTAAAGAAAACGTTGATTTGATTTGTAACAATAATTTGCAAATTTAACTTGGAAATCAGCTTTTTCTTCCAGATGAGAGAGGACCAGAAATAGCCAGAACATTCAGAAAAGGTAACTATATAAGCTTTCAAAGCTGCTTTGCTAACATACTGTCTGCCACAAATATTATTTTCACAAAATCATAAAACCATATTTTCATATAAAGAGAAATTTCATACAGGTCTTTTGACCTTCATAGCTAATTTAGACAAAATCCTACTGCCTTTAAAGGTACTGCCTGAAATTACTTTTGTCAGGGAAAAAAAAAAAGAGGGTTTGAGACTTACAGAGCCTTTATTTGAATATATTTAGTATTGTGATGCATTGACATACAGAGACAGATCCTCTTAATTGTTTAGAATTTGGACTTGAAGGAAATCAAAACTTAAAACAGATTAAAAGTTAGGCAAAACACTTTAGGACTGCAGGCACCAGCCAGATAATTTCAGTGGATAGCTTTTTTTAAAAGTGAATATTTATATTAAATGGCATCCAGTTGAGAAATAATTTTCAGAGAAGATATTTTCTTATATTCTGGGAAGTTAGACTCATAATAGCCAAAGTACTACGTAGTATGCAGCTAAATATAAAACAAAATAAGCTCAGTTATCTAATATAGATATAAATGCAAGTATTTGTGAAATCTATTTAGAGTAATGTTTTGTACCTTTGCATACAGAAGAAAAAGCTGAAGTTGGAATATTGTATACTTTAGCCAAAATACCAGCTAAATATTTTTTCCTTTTGCTGGATTTACTTCCTAACAGTAATAAAAAAGGTTTAAAGTATCAAAAATATCTGAAGAGTAAGCATACCTAATTGTTACCAAATTCATATGGTACGAGTTAGGAGACAACTGGATTTTAAATTCCTGTGGACTGATCCTGCTCTCCTAAAATGAGTGGTAAATTTTCCTTTGCCTTCAAAGGGAGCTGAATTTCATGTCAGCTTTTTAAATAGAATTTATTAACTCTTCAGTATTCTGATAAATAATATAACTTCACTGTTTCTTTAAAATCAAAGAAACAAAAATTTTAGATTAAAATCTAAGCAAACAGGACTGGCAAGTACTGTAAAAAAAACAGCTTTTTAGTCGTAGCTATTATTAGACTATCAGCTGATAACTTGATAAAAAGAATTCAGTCTTATTTGTCTACTGTTTTTAAGTGGCTTATAGAACTTAGATGTTTTAGATTCTCTATTAACATATACAGAATGCAAAAGAAATAAAGCCCTGCCCTTGTAGAATAAAGGCAGAAATATGTTCTGGCAATTAAAACAATTAAATCTAGCTGCTGAATCTAAAACTTAGTTCCCTAAGAACTGACATTTTAATGTTAACAGTAGAAAATGAGGCAGAGATATCCTTGCATCAAGAAAGAACTTCTTTTAATGAAATATACAAACTTGGTCTTTCAGGCATTAAAAAAAATTTGTATTTGTGAGTTTAAATTTGTAGTTTAGTAAATACATTGTTCAAATAGCAAGCAGAGACAGCCTTAGAAGAGGAGTAATTGGTAGGATTAAAACTTACAGTTCGTACAAAGAGAAAATACTTTGATAAGGGCAAGCAGTAAGGATAAGTCAGTTTGGGGTTCATCACTATCCTATGAATTCCTATATTTCATACTAATTCATATGACTTAAAATTGTTAGAATCATTATTCATCCCTATTGAATATATTTCTATTAAAAAGTTATATTTTTCCTCTTTTTCAAAAATTGCAATTGATTGTTCTACAGAGAAGCAGAAAAAAAGTAAATTCAGTCATAATTCACAAATACTCCTTCTCCTGAAGGAGATTTTTTACTTTGAAATTATTAATAGGAAATTATTTTTACAGTTTTTTAAAAGTTTATCTATGTGAGAAGCTTTTTGAAAGTTTTATAATATTATCTTACTTATAACTGACTGCAGCTAGAATACAGCCTTTTTAAAAACTGAATTCTGTACATAATAATTAACAAAACATGTGGATGTAGATACAGTTATTAGGAACATTAATTTACATTGTTGAATCTTACGGGGAGGTTGTTCTTTCTTAAGGCTTTTAAGTAGTTAGCAATAAAAACAAATGGAGATTAAAAAATCTGTTTCAAATCTTCCTTAGAAACCTGAAAAATGTTTCTAAACCTTTAAATGTGGTTTGATATTTTTTTGCCTAATATGTATAGGTTATTTATAAATCTTCTTAGTATATAAGATTTTTATTTATAGATAGTTCATATTTCATTAAACTGACTGAGCAGACAGGGCTACATCATACTTGTTTGTAAATTTAACTGGGACTTATTTAATAGAACAATGAGCTAGATAAATGTCGTACCTGAAGTTTTATCCAAATAATAGCACTTGTAATAATTAACATATGTTAACAGTCCCATATTGGTCATGTATCTGGAACCTCTCTCTTCAGTTTCTACTTAATATTCTTGGAGGTATTTTCTATTTATGGCTTTCAGAATAATAAACACAATACCCCTGTCGTTTTTGAAATTTATAATAAAGAATAAATATTGATTTTGTTTTGACATCCAGAGCAATTACTTACAGAAGGAGATATACACTAGTTTTGCACAAGCAAGTTTATGAAGTTTTAAAGTCCTGGAAGGAAAGGAGTTTAAAAGAACAAAACCAAAAGAAACACCACCCCCAATATTTGAATAAAAATGTTTTAAATATCTCCTGCAATTTTTTTAAGAGGGGAAAACAGCTTTTTTTCTTTGGCAATGTATTTAAAATTCAAAGATTGACATTAAAATTCATGATAGGAGTTCTACCACAGAACTTAGCTTTTCAAAGATCTGGTCAGCTCCTTAAACTACATTAAAAAATTATGTTTTCATGTGCTAAGTAAACCTAAATGTTTACCTTGGAAAAGAATAACTGCATGTATCTGATCAGTGGAGACATGAACACCACACAAGTGATTTTTTTAAAGGAAAAGAATTATTTCCACATAACTTTTAAATCAGTGGGCATCTGCTTATGGCCATAGTTGTGCTATAATAAGGACAATAAGCTAGACTTTACCAACTAAGTGGAAGGTAGGTATAGTATAGTATGAAGTGGGAGCAGGCTCAGAGTTGGCTCAATGTAGCAGCAGTACATAAATATAAATATCAGGAACAAAGTCCAACTTATTTGACTACAATTTTCTCAGAGATACTACCTTAAATTTGAATTTGCTAATTGTATGTGCTTCAGTGAAATCATGAGCTTTTAAAACATGTATTAATAAGCTTAAATATGATTATGCTATTAAATATTTCATTAATTAAAAAGAGAGCTCTGTAAGTCATAGTGTAAGCCAAATATGGAAAACTGAATTGATGCCTTAGTAATATGCTTCATTCTTTATTTTTCATGAACAGTTTTAGAGGTGAATAATAAATTCTCCAGAATAAATTCACAAATGTATCACTCTATTACTTTTTGAAAATGTTTTGTTCTCCTGCCACATAAATTATGTAATCTTTTTGCTCTCTAGAAATTATGCCAAAGTTACAAAAGGGTCAAAATATTACTAGTTTAAGTCTCCCAAAAAGTTTTCAAATATTTCTATATGTTACATTACAATAAGGCAGGTGTGGAAGATGATTCAATGTAATCCATTAATTTAAAAATTCCCAATGATGAATATTCAACTGTAAATTATTATTACAATAAATTCTTATTACATAATTTGATATTAATATTTTTCCCCTGTAGGACACCAAAAATATAAGACAAAGCCCTGCATTCAAAACTTAGCTTATAATAGTATAAGATTAGGCAAGGCAGTATCCTCATTTGTGGCTGTAATATTATAACTAGAGGAATATCTATGTTAGAGGTTAAAAATTTAATACTTGTCTTCTGCTACAGTTATCCAGATTTCTATTCTATTTACTAGTATTTTTGCCACGGTTTTCATTAAGGTATTTCAAACAAGAAGACCCAATTGCTTGGTCTCTGATCTCTAAAAATCCATCCTGTCAGGATGAGAATTAATTAATTAATATAGCTTTAATTAACTTTAAGTTTTCCCTGTCCCTTTTTCTCCCTGGTTAATTTGGTAGAGGGTAAAAATAGAACTCAGATTAATATAATTTCATGTGCCATGGGCAGGGGGTTTGGAACTAGATGATCTTCAAGGTGCCTTCGAACTCAAACCATTCTGTTATTCTATGATTCTGTGATTTCCCAACTCACATAAAATCCTCTTTTGATAAGAAAAATTCTTGGGGTAATAATGACATGCTGTTACTAATGTGCATTTTTTAACCTAAATTATGGCATTCAATAAATTTATTTCACTGAAAAAAATCCAATTAATTGGCCTCAATATTTACCAGAGGTTGCAAATTGTGATTTTAGTTATTAACTCTTAGTTTTAATGGTCATTATACTTACCATATAGAATGCTATTTAAACAATCAGACCTCATGCTTTTAAGATTTAAAGTAACCATTCAAATAATCTTCACCACTCTTCTGCCATAATAATGTAGCAAATCTGTATTTCATGACACAGGAATTTAAAATGAGACGCACGAGGGCATCTAATTGGAACAAAAAGGAAAGTAGTCAAATTACAAGGCTATCTGGATTTAAGTGGGTTAACACCAAACTTCTTTGTAAATTGCTGAAGATATGAAATTTCAATTCATAGAGAATCATAGATGTAAAGACGTGAAATTATACAGACTGTCTGATCTGTATAAATCCAGCCAATAGCTTGTAAGTGATCATTGGGCTCATGTGACAGCAGTGACTTAGTTGTACTGCAGTCTAACTCCATGCTGAAATGGGGTCTGGGGTTGAGATGTGGATGAGGCAGAGGTTAAGGCGAAGCAGCTGGAACACAGGCCTGCCTACCCTCAGAGCTGCCCAGCTCTGGGATGGGGACTGTTCCAGCTCTGTGGTACCCAAGTCCTCCAGAAATTTTGGGTCAGGCCCGTTTTAGTAAAAATTTTTTGGCTACATTCTAGTGCACAGTGCAGTTGGTTTCAGGGAAGCTGCATTTATCAGAATATTTTTGTGTACCATATTCTATATTTGTGGCTTGGACTTTATGATTATTCTATATGCTTGCTTAAATGAAACGGAAACTTTAGGAATAGAGAGCTAATTTTTTTCTTGTAAAGAAAAAATACTGTTATATAGAACAGACCCCATATAAACTAAGTGACATGTCAGCTAGTTGCTGGTGTATTTATTCCTTACCCATATAAGATGGAAAGTTAACATGAAGCTAGGAGGTATTAATGGCTGCCTTAAACTAAGAACTGGTAAAAAGTGAGTGGATGCTGACAGATTTTCTTGCCATGTGTAGGGATTCCACATGTGCTTCATTTTCCAAATTTACTTAAAATTCAGAATTTTTCCTGTATGCATTTTCTGAAATTTCAGAGTTCACTAGTTGCACACAGGTGTGCAACAATAGTGAAGTATGGGTCATATTGTTCCAACTGTATGGTATACAAGCTCTGAAGGTTCAAAAGAGGAAATATTCTTACCTAGGAAATATTCTTACCTAGGTTGTGTCAATTAATAGTTTTCTTCCCATGTTTAGTTTATTTGAGAAGTGAAGTTTGAATTAATCTGCCCAAACCTTCTCTTTTGTTTAACATTAGACTCTGGCAGCTCATTGGATCCCTTCACAAAACACAGTAAGACCAGCTTCAACCCTATTAATGTGAGAGACACAAAACCTGAGCAGAAATACCCGACCTTAACCTACACAAAGTGTCCACTTGGCACCGCTTTGATCAGGAATAAGCACTTGCGCCCATAGCCACTGTTTATGGATAGGTCTCTAATAAATTGACAATGTGTGGATAAATATCAGGCCCTTCTTCTGTCCCTTTGTCTAGTTTCTGATTATTTTTAACTATGTTTGGGCAGCTGGAGAAGAATATTTAGCTATTAGCTGTGACTGAAAGTTCTGCAGTATTTAGACAAATGATATAAACTTTTTAATGAAATGTTAAACCATTAATATTGAGGTGCTGCAAAATCATATAGGACAGTAAGAAATGTCCATGGGGAAGACTGACAGGGCTTCATTTTCCATAAAAATCTGTAGGATCACTAGTGTAATTTTCATAAAGCATTTTGAATTTTTATTTTTTGGGTGGAAAAGATCAAAATCACACCTGTGGTATTTCTGAAACCAGAATACTGCATTTGCTTTTTATGGAAGTCTATTGGATTTTATTTAATCCCATTTAGATCATGCTCATAACTGTACTATTGGAAAGCCACTTGCTTAGTGCCAACAAGTGTGTTTTGATATTTGGGAATGACTTGACTTGGAGTCCAGGATGTGTGTACTGGATGTCCAAGACTAGTTGGACACAGCTTGGTTTACAACCCATGAATGTGCCTTCTTGAGGACTAGACATAGTATGTTTTTGGATGGTTCTCCTGAGGATAAAAATTGACGTTCTGGTCATCCCCTGTTAGTAGATGGTTTCTGACCTTCATTATGCTACAAAGCACAAATTTCTAGCCAAACTTTTTTTGAGCAGATGTTGTTATTTATTACACTAGCTTGTTAAGATGGTGGGAAAAGTAAAAGGTCTTTTATCTTTTGCAAGTTTAGTATTAACTGAGTTAAATGTATGCCATTTGCTTAGGTGCCCTGGAATGTCAAATAAAATGCAGAAATGTAGAATATAGGTATGAATATGTAGAATATAAAGTAAACTATATTATTTAAGATTTGCTGTGGGAGAAATGGCACACCGTCTTCTCCAAACTACAGTTGGGAAAGGATCTTGGGAGTGTACAAAGCTGGTCTAAGAACAAGAAAACAGAAGGGCTGTTTGGCAATAAGTGGTTTTCATAGCTGAAGCCCTTCAAAAAGGCACAGGGAAATAGAGCAAGCTCATCAGCTGTTTGCATGCAAGCCAAAATAAATGACAGGCACCAAGGTCACGATACATCTTGAGACAATTGGAGTCCACAGGATTTTTAGACATGTTGAGCACTTCTTCCAACTGAGATGAGTGATATGTAGTTCCTTCCCATTGATCCAGTAATATCTCGTTCAGAAGGACTAATCCTTTTGGACTATGAGGATCATGCCCTGCTTTTTAATTGTAGAAGGATACTGAATATATGGCAAAAAGGTAGTCACTAAATGATGTGCTATTAATTGATCAAGTCTGATAAATCTTCCACCACTCTTCCCACCATTAGTAAAAGTTTTATGTGTCTTTTTTTAATAGCGTAGGGAGGTATCTGTGATGCAGTTCCTTTTCCTGTTAACAGGCAGTATATGCACTTCCTTTTTTGCAATCTACTATATGCAATGTCATGATGTCCTTTATGAAGAGATGAATCAAAAAGAAGTCACAGATTCAGGAAGTTTGATAAACTGTATTAAAGGACATCTGTTCACCTTCACTTTTTCAGGGAGACTGGACGTGCTGCCAGCAAGCCGAGGTAGTCAGTAGCTCAGTGGCTACCCCAGATGCTTGCAGGAAGTTCTCAGTCCCCAGCTGTCCAAACTGAGATACTGCTGACAAACTTTTTCTTCTAACACTGAGTATATTGTTATGTCCTTTAGCAACCCTCAGTTCAAGAAACACTTGTTCAGCAGAGGCAAAGTTCCCATGGAGCAATGAATTCCCAAGCAGCACAGTTTTAGAAAGCGACAGAAACCAGTTTTGTTGAACCTGGATGCAGTGAAGGTCTGCTGATAGTGGCAGAAGACCTACATAATTCCATGACAGTGCAAAGTCTGTATGATCACCTGGGTTACGGCCATCTTTCTGTTGTGTTTCTCTATAAGCAGAATTATGCTTGGTAAGGAGTATGAGTGATAGACAGAGGGTTTGATATTGGTATATTTGCTTTAAATTTAAGGAAAAAAATGAAGGTATTTTTCCCTATGTTGTGTGTATATTGTTTTAGATCTCTTGATCAGCTGGTCTTTATTTAGAAGTTGCAAGAGAAATCTATGTATTGGAAATCTATGAGGTTGTGTTACATTGGTTGTTTAAAATAGGGCCAGATAATGTTTATAATACATGTGTTGCAATATTCACTGTATCTCTGACATAAACCTATTGTGCAAACAGGAAGATGCTGTTGGCTCACAGGCAGAAGTAGGGGTCCCAACACTATTGGGATGCTCTCTATGGATGTTCACCCCAAGGAGCTAGCCTGGTTATTGCTGTGCTCATTTTGGTCTCTCCTATGTGACTGCCTCATTGAGTTGGGATCAGGACACTGCTTAAAAGGTCAGAAAAAAGTAAAGACAGCTAAGGTCTGGTGTATTTGAGACCAAACTAGAATGAGAGGTGAAAAGTCAGTGATCCCAGGCTGTGCTCTCCTCACCTGTCACAGACACTGACCTGTTCACATCTCTGTTCCTCAGTTTAACCCACCTGTCATGACAGTTACTCTCCACTAGAAGGGTTATGAATAATGTGACTATTACATAGCACCAGGTGTTATGCCTGGTGCCTTCCAACACAAATACATTAGCAAGTATCTGTTAATGGTTGCTCTGCTCCATGTTTCCAGAAGGGAAAAAGAGAGAGGAGCAGATTGTCCTTGTGATAACCTCTTCTACCACAGTAGGACCTGTCAGAAGAGGGCTGCAAACCATTAGAAACCCCAAGGAGAGACTACAGAGCCCTTCAAGACTTCTGGCATGGCTAAGAAAGGCAACTCCTGGAGAGTTCCCTTCTTTGCACTTCAGGAATTAGTACAACATTAAGTGTCTTTGAAAGAACACCAATCCTCTTTCCATCACCTTTCCCATGTAACTGTCTTCTGCCCCTCTACCACATTCATAGTATTTTGAAGGGTTCATTGATAATCCTTGCTGTGAGGTCTTAATATCCTTAATATTGGAAGACAAAAGTCAAATGGCAGTTACACAGCTAAAATTATCTGGTTAGTTTAAGAAACACAAAAATGTATAGCAAATATTTATATAAATTTATTTATATTTCCGCAGTGCTGCGGAAAGGGACCTGGTTGATGGCCAGTTGAATATGAGTCAGTCAGCCAACCCTGGCAGCCAGGAGGGCCAACCATGTCCAGGGGTGTATCAGGCACAGCATCACCAGCCGGTCGAGGGAGGAGATTGTCCCGCTCTGCTCTGCACTGGTGTGGCCTCACCTTGAATATTGTGGCAGTTTTGGGCACCACAATATAGGAAGATATTCAGTTATTAGAGAGTGTTCAATGGAGAGCAAAGAAGATGGTGAAGGCCCTTGAGGGGATGACCTATGAGGAGTGGCTGAGGTCACTTGGTCAGTTCAGCCTGGAGAAGAGGAAACTGAGGAGAGACCTCACTGCAGTCTCAACTTCCTCACGAGGGAGAGAGGAGGGGCAGGCACTGATCTCCTCTCTGTGGTGACCAGTGATAGGACCCGAGGGAATGGCCTGAAGTTGTGTGAGGGGAGGTTTAGGTTGAGTATTAGAAAGAGGCTCTTCACCCAGAGAATGTTTGGATGCCGAACAGGCTCCCCGGGGAAGTGGTCACAGCACCAAGCCTGGCAGAATTCAGGAAGCAGTTGTACGATACTCTCAGGCACATGGTGTGACTCTTGGGAATGGTCCTGTGCAGGGCCAGGAATTGGACTCGGTGATCCTTGTGGGTCCCTTCCAACTCAGCAAATTCTGTGATTCTGTGATACAAGACAGATAAAATACAGGGCACAATCTCTAGAAGGAGGTAATTTCTACAGGTGTACCAAGAACAGCATTTAAGAGCAAGGCTAAGTTATGAAGCACATCCTTTAAAGGAACCATTTTGAAACAGGCCATTGTATTTCCCGTAATTATTTCTCTCATTTCACCAGTATTAATGGATGGATATTTGCTGGTTTCATGAGTGTCCACTTTAGTTAAGCTTCATCATATATTAAAGAAATTGATACAATCCAGGGTCTTTGCCCTAAAAGCTAATGCAGGGAAAGCTAGCAAAGTCTCTCAGGACACTTTATTACTGGGGGAAATGCAGCCCTGGGTGAAAGCCTGATGTAATAGCTAACTTCCACCAAAACACATAGTATCAACAGCATGGTTGGACGTTAGGAAATTAGGGACAAACAAGTCTTAGACATTGCAGTTAACAAAGAGTGAATTTTGGCACTTATGAGGAATGTGGCTACCCTGGGGTATAGACACAGTGTGTTGGGATCATATGAAAGTCAGTGTTGCGATCAGGCTTTCTGGTAAGCTCTGTTTTCTGTGACCCAGGTGACTATAGTGGTCTATCTTTGTATGGCACAGAAGCTTTTAAGGTGTGGTTGACCTAGGTGAGTGAATAACCCCACTGAACACAGGGACTATAACTGTATGCTTGAAATTAAGTGTGTGTGTGAGTCTCATGTTGACCTGGCCTTGGAAACACAAGACATGTCTTCTGGGGAAAGGAAAGGAGAAGTAGTGGTTGAGAACGAAAGCAGAGACAAATTATTTGAGAGCGTAGTTACTCCTCTTCTGTGTAGTTACATTCAGGAAAAGAGAAAACAGGAACATGTGCTATATCATTCTGTGGAAGCTGCTTGTGTCTAGATGTGTGATGTGTCAAATACATAGTACCACAGACTACTTGAATAAAAAAGTGGGTGTCTCTGAAGTGGATGGGTACATGATCACAATGAAATTCCATTTTTTTATTTAAGTTTCATATGGTGAAATAAAACAGTAGTGAAAATAAAACTGTGATATAAGTATTCTCACAGGAGTTGCACAGGTGAGCTTTTAATATTTAACTTTTGGCATATAAATATGACTATAATTTCTGTAAGCAGCTAGTGATAATTTCTGTGTGTGCTTGTAGGACATAGAATTTCTAGGAAAGAAGTTGAAAAAGTGATTGTACAGTGGCTCCCGTAAATCCCTAAGTCTTTCCTTTACATCTCAGTGTCTCAGAAGCCATTATGTCTACAAAGGCAGAAGCTGCAGTGCTTTGGTAGCTAGAGGAAGATTTCATTGTATGTGTATGGGCCAACCTACACATATGTGCGAGTTCGTGACTGCATTTTGGAGTCTGTACCATAGAGAGGGAAGGTCATGTAAAAGGGTACATATGGGTTTGGAAAATATAAATGGAAGACTTTTTTTCCCCTGCTATTGATAGTTATAGTTGCTAAAAGCATTGTGGTGTATTCTGAAAAAATGAGGTTTACGCAAGCATAAGCTTTGGAAAGTTTGGTTAGACAAGGTCCTGGTGCAAGACAGTAACAGTTCTGTATGGGTTGGAGTGTTTCTTATTGATTGTGCTACGCACAAGGAGGAGAAAGAGTTATTCACACCTGGTAGCAGGGAGACACACTGTTTCCCTCCCCATGAAAACCACTCAAAGTGAACAGATGCCCTCTAATTTCCTGTGGCCTGTGTCAAGAAGGGTATTTGTCACTAATTTAAAAGTATACAGAAAGGTAAGTGCAGGAACTGGTGGGTTTTTTTCCCTTGAGTTTGCATAGGAAAATAATTGAAGGCAAACATTGTACGTTATAAGGAATATATTGGTCTGCATTTGGCATTCTTTTATTGCAGATTACAGACCCAGAGGTCTGATTCTGATGTCAGTGAAGTGAATGGCACATTTCCTATTGATTTCAGGGAAAGAAGGAGCAGACTACAACCCAACATGAGAAAGGTGAAAGCTGCTCCTTTAGAAGTATGCTATCCTTTATATTTAGGCCCCCAAAATAATTTTTTCTTAGTGTCCTGGGAAGTAGATGGACATGAATTGTTTGTATTAAAAGTGTAATGAGGATTGTTTAAAGATGTAAATGTCATCTTTAACATTGCTGAACCAAAAATATAGAAGATTCTGCCAGTGCATGAAAGTGAAACTAGCTGAGAACAAAAGTGAAACCAACAGGCAACTCTCACTCCCCAGGCTGAGTAAAATGCAGAAAAGTAAATCCTAAACTGGTGATGCTAAACAGTAAATTTGAATTGTAAAATTTTCTTTAGTTTTATTAGTGTGTGAAAGTGTTGCTAGTGATCTAGATAAAGATTTCCCCTAAGATAGATGTTTTCTCATGATGGTATCTTTTTAAAAAGTCAGAACCAATTAAAAATGTCTAATTTTTTATTTATGATGTTTAGGGGCATCTATAAATGTTACCCCCTTTTCTTTTCCATGCATTTTTCTGTTTCACGTGTTGCATCACAGGCTTGCAAGTCATGTACACTTAATATGCTGACAGGAGCATGTGCTAGAGCAAGACAGTATTAACCTTACTTTGCAAAAGTATTGGGGACTGTAATCAGCAAGTTTCTAGAGAAGGGAAAGGAAAAGTATCTTAAAAAATATATAAAAATGACTTTAGAATGTGTTTAATCTGTAAAACACTAAAAAATGAGAGGCAGTGTAGCAAAGGGGAGAGACAGATAGACAGTTCTCTCTGCCCCGTTTAGTATGATCAGCAGGAGACAAATGTACAGAAAAGTGGGCAAATACCAAACAAAACAACACCAGAGGGTAAAAAAAAGCAATGGGAGTCATGGAGAAAAAGGGAGAATGGAGAAAATAAGTGATTTAGATAAGTTAATATTGTGCAAAATTCTTCCTTGTTTCACATTTGTCAATGTCTAGGAAATTGGGTGGAAAAATACATGTGCAGCAACAGTCTGCTATAGATCTAAGCAGTATTAGGAGGCTAAAATATGTGGACGGAGAAGGGTAAGAGATGGCAAGTGTTTTGTTTTGTTTTGTTTTGTTTTAAAAAAAGGCAGTTTAGTCATAAGTACTACACCCTCCAGTGCTGAGGCTTTCTGTCCATGATTTACATTGATAATGCCTATTAAATGACAAACTGAAGGAAGGGGTTTTTTTTGAAATTTAGCACAATGAATTTGGACTCATTATCTTGAACTTTTTTCCCCTCTCACATTTGTTTGAAAAAGTGTAGAGGGAAAAAGGGGGGGTAACAGTGTATAGACAGTGATTTTAGCTGGTATCTTCCTTGCATGTGAAGGGAGGAGATAGAAGTCTCAAAACTACAGGCCTATGGAAATTGTACAGCATCACAAATAAGTACAAAATAACACAAACCAAAGAAAAAATGGTAAAGCAGACACCGTATTTATCTGGGAAGGTATTTAGCTTCTAAAGCAGAGAAGGAAAAAGTTGCTGTGCAAAAAAATATCTCAGGACTCTGTCCCTCATGTAAATGGCTTAAAAAAATTTTTCAGTGTATGTAAAATAAATTATTTTTTTCTTTTTAAATGTAAGATCATGCCACTTGCAGTTAAATGTTGCTAATGAGATGGAGCATGCAGTGGTATACAGTTTAATATAGTGTTATATGGGCCTCTAAGAACTGAGAAACAGGTCTGGAAAATCTGGTACTTCAATTTACCATGTATGAAACTAATTTTTGGCATGTGCACCTGACTTATCAAGACCAATTTTGAGGACTTTAATTAGAATGCAATAGGAGTTCTTAAATGCTTTTCAGATCAAGAGATACAAAGCTTTGTGAGGGTCACATAATTTGAACGTCCAAAAATGTGTCCTGGCATACGATAATTTTAATCTATTCTCTCTTACATTATAGGGAGCCCGGCACAGCCCCTGTTCTGGACAGGAGGACAGACGTCCGAGGGAAATGAGCATAACTTCTCAGGTAATGCGCTGTTACTGATACCTTTTGATATAGAGAGAAAATAACTTTTCTGTTCAGATTAAATAATACCTGACCTTTTGGCCTTTTAGATTTTGGAGTTTATTGACATTTCAGGCAAACACAAATATTTTTGGTTTAGTTTGAGAGAGGTGAGGAGGCAAAATGTTGTGAGGGAGGGAAGTTAATGCCAAGTCCTTCTGAAGTCCAGTCAGTTGCAGGAGAACAGCAGTCCTTGCAGTGGTATACTGGATTTTCCTATTAAAAGATGCAAATGAGAGGATATTATAGAAAGATTGATGTATTTGTGAGTTGTGGTGTGTGTTTCAGTTCACGTCATATTAGAATAGCTAATAAATTGGAAATAGATGCTATAATCTGTGGTTGGTCAAAGACAGGGCTAAAAAAATAGGTCTTTCTAATTGTACATGGCTTTATTGTGTTGAAAAATATAGTTGATGTGGTAGCAATTAAAAGTAGTCTGTTTTGATTAAGTTGAAGGAACAAGACTTGTTTTTAAAGCATGTTGGTTAATTAAGCAAGAGTCAGGAAATGGCATAAAGCTAAAGATAGGATGTTTTTTGAAAAAAATGCAATTCTGTGAGGTCAAATTAATCAATAAATAAAATTTTCTGATCAGGAAAGAATCTGTATTTCTGAGATATTTTATACTTTGTGTAAGCTTTTTATACACCAATAGATAGAGGAGCTGTGTTAAAGTGTTGGACTTGCTATTGTGTTATGGTACATCACTTTTTCTTCCTGATTTGAATTGTTGATTCAACTGTGATAATTTAGACAAGAGAGAAATGTAAATTCCATTTAGCAAATGGGATGTTTTTAGTATTTAAAAAAAAGAGAGATTAAAAATTATTAGAAGTCTCTAAAAGCTATAATGTTGTTCTGTAACCTTATAAAAGGCAAAAATCTAAATCCTAATATTTCTACAGGCAAAATAATATACAATATCTAAAAAAAGTATAAACTGCTGTTAGAAAAGTTTTGAAATAAACAATATGTGAAGATAGGTGGTTAGGATTTTTAAGTATTTTTCTTCCCCTTTTCTCTCTCCTTTTTGGCAAGGAAAATTGAAATATTTATTTCAAATAGAAAAGGAATAAATAAATACAATTGGAATAAAACATTATGCTCGATATTTGGTGAACTTTGTTTTCTTATAAGTATTTTGGTTTTAAATGTAAGTGCTGTGAAATAGTTCAGATCTCAAAGTTTGTGGGGAGAAAATGTTTCAGCATCTTTGTTCCTACCTGAGGAATACATTTCAGAGGTCTATTTTCCCTGTTTGCAAAATACATTTTTATTAGATCTATGTATTTGGGTTAAGACTTACTTAAAATTACTTAATTAGGTTATACTGAAATTCTAAGTGATTTAAAAAGAAGGATTATGGTAATATGACAAAACATAACACTATTTTCATTGAAATTCTTAAATAAAGCCCTTTTAACATGCCAATTTTAAAAATCTATAAATTTAGGGTGTTAAAATAGTACAAAATATAAAAAGGCTGAACTCATAATGGAATGTATAATCCTATACCAGTGAGCAGGGATTTTTGTAGGTACGTCTGGAACATGAGAGGAGGTCATTTACACCTTAAGTTTGGTTTTGAGCATTTCTCTTGTTGTGTTGTCCTTTTCATTACTTTGTTATATATATGTAAATACTTATAAAATGTTTGTGGTTGATTTGTAAAGAGAAAATGTAGAGAAAGAGGTAACAGTGTAGGTACGCTAAGCTAGATGGGAATTGATTGTGTTTTCCAAGGAAAATCTGAAATATATACCAAAGTAGAAATTGCTATAGTAAGGAGTAAATTCTAAATAATTGTATTGAAGCCGTTTGAAATACCATGGCTGTGAATTGTCTTTAAAAACCTCCTATAAGTGTCCGAAAAACAGTGCAACATTAAAAGGTTTTCTAATTGTGTTTTCTCTAGATAAATCTATAGGCTTGTTATGTTGATTTAAGGCACAGAGTATTAAAAAATAAACTTTAAAAAGGAGTTACATATGTGTTTTTCTCATAGATAGCTTTTTTTTCTAAAAAGAAAAACGTATGTGTCTCTTTCCTCTGTGTTGTTTATGGTTTGAAATAAATAATAAATTTTTAGTGATTTATTTTTCAAAAAGAAGTATTTATATGAAAAATCTGGCAGTAGGTTTGTTTCACTTGTAATTTAATTTTGGAGAAATAGCAGAATGGTTCTGGATATTTGCATTTGTTTCAGAGGTTGGAGCCTAAGCCAGATTTCTGTGTAGTCTGTCAGGCAGTTACACGTCTGGGCATGTTACAGTTTGTAGCACTACAAATTAGAGCCATTTGACTTGTATTTGCTGCACGAGGCTTTCATAAAAAAAAAAAAAAATTGCAATTAAAATGGAAGTACAGGGGATGAGCTGTGTGTGTGCATGGGCTGTGTTTCGGGGTGCGGTGCTGAGCTGTGGAAGGGGTCGAGTGAGACCCAGTGGATTTTCCTCTGAGGTGCTGCTTCTGCCTGAACTTGTGATATCTGCACCCCCCACGCCCCGTCCCTCACTTATTTTATAAATGGATTATGACACTCTGGGTTATTTTTTAGATCGCAGCAGGTTAGTTGCATGCACATTGTTTGCTACTTATTTTAAAAGAGCAGCTGACAAACTGCTATATGTGTTAGTCATATGTGTACTGAGCACCTGTATGAAGAGTGTATGGGAAGGAGGCTAGAATAGGAACGTGTTACTGAGTTTTCCCATTCGTTTCACTGCAGGATAGCTCAGCATTTCCCAGTAACTTTGTCCCAAAGTTTTCTAGGGGTTGTAAAGCTATTTTTGAGTTAACTTGCTTATTACAATTTGCCTCCTTAAACAAAACAAACAAATAAAACCCCAAACAATTGGTAGAGGGTATTTCTGCTTTTTATCATCCGGCAGGGAGAGTGAGGTTAATACCAGTAACAAAGAACTGTGGTTGGGGACCAGAAACCTCAGTGCGGGAGCACCGAAAGCCGCCCCAGCATCAGCGGCCCGGGGCCGGCCGCTGGGCCGGGCCGGGCCGGGCCGCTCGGAGCGAGCTCCGCCGCCCCTCCGGGCCGGGCCGGAGGCGGCCGTTCCTCCCGGGGCCGCACAGGAGCCGTGCCGGGGGCTCGGACGGGACCCGCTGGGCAGCCGCAAAGGCGGGCGGGGGGGGGCCGAGCGGGCTGGCAAAGGCTCCTCAGCGCCGCAGAGGGTTAATGACGGCGGAGCCGCGGGGGTCGGCGGGACTTGTAGGCGCCGAGGCATGACGGGAACTGGCGGGAACGGCCGGGATATGACGGGAGCGCCTGTGACGGCGCCCGCTTGGCTCAGGGTGGTGGGGCCGTCACTGTCCCGCCGGGCCGGTCCATCCGTACTCAGCCGCCGCGCTGGGGCGGCCCGTGCCCGGCCGGGGCAGCTCGGGGAGCGCCGGCCTTACCCCCGCGCCCTGAGCAGCGGCCTCGGGGCGCGGCCCGGCCGGGTGCGCTCCTCGGGCGCCGGTAGCTCAGTGGCGGGTTCCCTCCTTCCCGCGGGGCCGGGGGTGCCCGGCCAGCCCTGCCCTGCCCCAGTGTCGCCGGGGCTGGGCGGCCGGGGCCTGCCTGTGCCGCCCGCGGCTCCGCGCCCCGGCCGGGCTGGCGGGCGGTGCCGCAGGGCGGGGGGTCACCGGCCGGGCTCGGCAGGGCTCCCCCCAGCCCGTTTCCTCCTGGGAGGGATTCGCTTTGGTTAAACGACGGGCGCGGCTCCTCCGCGCTGGCTCCGGGGCTCCCGCCGCACCTGTGGCCGCTCGGGGCCGAGGCACCGGCTTACGGGCTCGCTGCTTGTGCGGGGCTGGGCTTCCACTTTGTGCCGAGCACAGATGCTTTACTGCGGCCTCCATCGCCAGTCAGCCTGCGTGGATAGCAAAGGCATGCACGTGGCAGGAGGAGGTTGCATTTTTTATCTGCAAGTTTGGGTTTGGTTGGTTGGTTGGGTTTTTTTTAATGTGAAATGGAAGAATTAAGATGCTTAAACGTGCTGAAGTGCGTTGAAGTTACGGAGGGACAAACCCAGGAAGCAGGCAGGACTCAGCAGTCTACCTCATAGCAGGGGTTTTTCTCTGTGAACAAAGTAGGGAGGGAAGAAGGAGGAGGAAATATACTACTTGATAATTTAATTTGTGCCAATAGTGGGCCCGAAGTGCAAAATCAGCTTCTTGTTAAACATTCTCATGTTTTAAAATAACTTGTTAATTACGTGGAGATACCTTACTGTATGTATGAAAGGAATGACAAGTAATAAATCAGTCTTAAGTGAATTTGGTAAATTTTGTTTGGATTCTTTTGTTTTCCTCCTTTTTGGCAGCAAGTCTTGAAATACGGTGGTGCCATGCATCAGCAGTCAGCTGAACTTGGGGCTGAACGTGCTTCTCATGGGAGCGAAACATGGTTATTAGGTTATTTTCCTTTGTAATAGTAATCCTCTTGAGATTCAGAAGTAAACATAATTTATTTTTTAACTAATAAAGAAGTACGAAGAAAATAATACTATTGAGCTCAAACAAAAGAAGAAAAGAAAGGAACTATGCCATAGTAGGTTTGTTTTCTATTGCTCATATTGCAGTTCAGTTTTGAGAGGAGGTGTGAGGAGCTCTACAAATATTTGTGTGTCTGAAAGCAGATTTTGCCAGTAATCATCACCTGAAATACAGTCCTTAATGTATACATAGATCCTCAGAAGAAAGAAAGCAAAGAAGTGATTTTTTTTTTTTAAATTATTTTTTAAGGGAAGTTATTGTTCCAGTGGAGGAAAAAAACCATTGTTTTTCTTGTAAAAAAAAATTGTTGGGTAGACAGAGAAAAGGGGTAAGTGTCTTAAGTGCCAGCTTTATAACACCTGGTGGTTTGGACTTGCGGAGTTAAGCTGTCAAAGATGACTTGAGATACAAAATCAGCCAGTCCAGAACAAAACAAAATATAAAAAATCAAGACAAGGAAAATGTGAATACTGTCATGTGTTTTAAACTTATTAGGCCCACTCTGTTCCCATTCTGAAAAGAACCACTGTTTTTCCAGTTTTGCAGTAGGAAATTTTACTGGATTCTGTTTTATTTTAGTGGCAATGCATTAACACTGCACTTGTGCATTAGCACAATAAATACAATATATCCCCTCTCCAAAAATGTATAATGTAACTGTAAAGACTGTATAAGCAGTGGAAGCTACATGTAAAGGGGGTCAAATAGTTGAGGGTACCCAAAAGAAAGACAAGATTAGTGATACAGATGGTCTAATCTGACAACCACTGTACACTTAGCTGTAGGACAATTTTCCATTTGAAGAGTGAAATAAAATCACAGAGAAATTAAAGGTGGCTTGAAATGCGGCGCAGTTTTAGCAAAAGAAAGTGCTAGACTAATTTGTTACCTTACATGTTTCATTGTGAGGAAACTGGTACTGTACAGCGTGAGGAAATCATGTAAAATGGAAAAAATTTTGATTAATTACATTGTAAGCTAACTTTGGAATGCACTGACAGATAATAGTTGGAAAGAAGGCTTCAAACTCGTGTTTTCAAAGACTGTATTGGAGTTCTTTCCTTAGTGACACCAGGGAAAAAGTAGAATGGTGATAAAATCTTATGACAAAAAAAATGGCGGACTGTATTGATAGAGAGGAGGATTGGAATATCCCGTGTACCAACAAGATAAATCAAAACTGAGATTAATAGAATTAGATGAGATCTAGTGATGCAAATAGAAACTAATCACAATTTATTCTGAAAGAGTTCGTCGCTTCAGTGGTGAGTTGGTAGTCGGTGCAGTAGTCAGCAGCAGAATGATAGCATGCTGCTATGTGATGTGGCTGAGAAAATAAAAAAAAAAAGGTGGTGTCCTAGAAAGCATTATGGGATGGATTTACTGTGTGTATAGGATATATTACTGTCAAAGTATATGGCATTAGTAAAACCCTATCTGGAGCCCAAATATCACCCACATTCAGATTAAATGGATTCAAACAGATGGATGGAACAGATGCGGAAAAGAACCACATGGATGTTAAGAGGAATAGAGAGGCTTAACGGAAAGGCACAGAAGTGACAATTACACTGTTTTTATATAGGGAAGGAAAATAATTATGTGAGCTCAAGATTAGAGTAAAGAAGCAAAACAAATGCATGCAAAGGGGATAATGGGCAGAGTTTGCTGAAAATTGCAGGAAGAGCTCTATCTATCAGACCAACAATATTCTAAAGCAGTTTCAAATGAGAAGTTTAAATTTCTTTTTAAATGAAGTTAGATGTATCCAGAAAAGAACACCAGTACTGGGTTCTGTGTAGTATTGGGGAATTTGACTCAGGAATCCTGGATATTCCCTCACATAATTCTGCATTCTTGTTTATCAGTAAAATGGATTCTGAGATGGATATGTTCATTTACAGTAGGTCCACTTTGAAAGTGCTGCTGGTTTTTGTCATTTTAATGTGTTTTTCCGTTAATTAATTCTTTTCTTTAAGCACCTTAATAGAGACAGAGTAGTTTGGTTATATTTGCTATGAATTGTGTGTGTGGTTTGGACACCATGCTGAAGGTGTATTCACATAGTGCTGCTTGACATCTTGATCCTGGATGGGCTACTTGTAGAAGTCTTCATGGAAAAATTTTTTGGAAAGTATTTAAATGAAAAACTCAAGTCATCTAGGGCAAGGCAATGTTGCATTCTAAAAAAAGGGAGGTATAATCAGCTTCCTTAGGTGTGAGACCTTGTGTCTTTTTTTTTGCCTTTTGAACTCCATAGTTTTTACATACAGCATTTAGTGCAGCACTGAAAAACTGACAGAAGAACCTAATGATTAAAGAACATTGCTTTTCAGCAAGGCTACCATCCTCTAGGCAGACAGTTTAGGTTTTTACTTGGCTTTTTGCTATTTGGAAAATCTCCTCAAAGCAGGGAGTTAAGCAGTCATTGCTCAGTCATCCATTTTAATTTTATTTCTCAGTCCACATCTGTAGCAGGTTATTCAAAGAGAAATAATATAATATGTTTTAAGGATGTAACTTCCCATTCAGTGGTCAATAGAAAACTAAGTGATAAAATCAATCTAATCATCAATTTATGCATTAAGTGCTACCAGTGGCACTTTCAATAGTTGCTGAAGCAAAGGAATGAATGGATTATAGGGATTAAACTTCCTTCATATGCCTAGAGGGAAACAAGTAATGAAAATGGAAGGCTTATTTGGTATGAGACAGCACAAAAGACTTGGAAGACAAAAAAATAAATATGTATTATTTCTAAATTGTTTCTTGCACATTTTTTCTGTAATGTGGGATTTGAGCTACGGATTCAATCTTGAGGCTTACAGGGCAGAAGTGAGACCATAAAAGTGATTGTATGAGTATGGAATGAAACATGGCTGGTTGTTATCTAACCCAGATTCCCAAAAAATATTTCTCTCTTCCATCATGAGTCTGATTCTTTAACGAAAATAATTCCTATACATAGCAGATTCCTCAGGTTCTTTCTCTTGTTCTTTTCTTGACCTTTTTGAGCTGGAAGAAAGTCAAGGACTTTCCCATTGAAATGGTGGGAACACAGTGTTAGGTCTTCAGCAAAGTAGGATTTTCTGACCTGCTTTGCCTGTGTCATCCTCCAAGGCTTTCCACTGCAAAAAGAGACACTTCCGCTAGTGTCACCAATTTCTTGTTCTCTTTTGCTGCATTGCCTCTTGAAATACTACTGATTGGAGGAGAAAATTCATGGAAGTGAGAAGCATTCATGTGACAAGGTTGATAATGATATTTGTGTGATTCGATAACAAAAGCAAAACAGCTAATATTTTAATATTAAACAAAAAATAGATGTACTGAGTAGGGCAAGTCCATTCTTTGACTGGTTCTATGTAAACAAGTCTGGGCAGAATATGTACATATGTATACTCACAAATGTATATATACCTATAAACCTGATTTGCTGTGCATGCTGGCTAATGAGCAAAAGTAATAGAGGATCAATATATAGAAGAACTGGAAACTAAGACACTGAACAAAATCAAAGTACGCTCGAGCTTGAATTGGTGGCAGTAGACTGTGAAAGGGATGGCTCAAGGCAGCCTGCAGTAGCATTTTTTGGGTTGGGGTTTTTTATTTTTGATGTTTGTTTGTTTTTAATTAGTATTTGTAGGAATGCTTTGGAGCCAGGTCATTGCTGCTGTAAATCTTCCGATTTCCATTGATGTCTCCAGAGGGATAGTGTTTTACACCCCCTGAATAGATGGTGTTCTTGCTGGAAACATTATTGTGGTGTCTTTGGTCTTACATTGTTTTTAAACAAGGGTGGTTTTGAAATGCTAAAATTAATGGTTAAAACTAATGGTAGGACTCTTTAGGAAGTCTAAAAGCTGGACATTTTAAAGAAGTATGGAGAATTGGAAGAAAAACATATGGACGCATAATTGGGTGTTAAAGATAAATAGGAAACAGGTTTGTTTTTTTTTTTTTGCTATCAACTTCTGCCGCTGGTGGGGTCCTAACTGAACTTTCTACCATCCCATTTCCTCTAGGAGTGATACACTGTGCTTAACAGGCATTCTTCAAAACTTAATTCATGTTTGTGAAATACTGGGAGTGCCCAAGACAAAGTCTTCTACAAATACCAGGTGCACCAGAACTATCTGGCAAGTGGATCTTTAATGAGAGACTTGAGGATGATGGATTTTTTTAAAAAGGATATGATGATGGAAGAGGTAAATTGTTATGTGAAAGAGAGGAAATGTCACATGATTTCTGTCTCTTGGGTATGTACCAGCTTGTGCGAGGTAGTCTCTTTCAGAGATGTGGTGGAGCAGGGTGGAGGGAGAGCTATAGACACAATCTCACATTCAATACGCTCCACAAAAGGATGCTGTGAAAGAGGGTTGAGTGTATCTAATACAGTGCAGTGGATGAATAATGGGTTATAGATGAGGAGACAGAGGTTTATTAACAAATGTAGTCTATCATCTGCATCTGAAAGTGATTGTATGATGCAAGGTGAGACTGAGTGTTGGCAGTGGTGTGAGGGACATGTATTCCTGAACTTTGTTTATTTTACGTGGACAAGTATCTGTATCACTTATCTACAGTTACGAAACTAGGTAGAAGAGACATCAAGGATTAAACAATGAGCACACAGTATTTCATTTCTACAGATGATATTTTCAGCTCAAAATCAATATATTTCAGTGGGCTGTAGGATTGAAGAAGGTTAATCTTCTGTTGCCATGGCCATATTATGTCTCTCCAGTAAACACATGCTGCACTTGGATTTGCAGCATGCACAACTATTAGAATTTTTTTTTAGTAGTACTTGATTTCCAGTGTTGCTGGAGATTAAAAAAAAAAAAACCAACACTTTATATGCATGTCCTACTCAAGACTTTCCTTAGTTTGCATGATGAGAGGATCTGGAGCTCCCCATTGTAATCACTTCTGAAAACTCTAAATGGGGAATGGCAATAAAAAGAGCAATTTTGAGATTTTACAGGAGACTCACCTGTTAATCCACAGTAGGTAAAAGTGAAAAAACCCTGTACAAAGTACTAGAAGTTTATAGTGCCATTTGTCTTGTTTTCTGTTTGTAAGGGAAGTGAACAGACCTTCTCATAAAGAGCTGTGTACATCTGCTTGACATGCTAAATTTACAATCTATAGACTCAACTAGTTAATATGCCAACTACTTTAGGTTCTGTTTATCTTCCATTGCTACATTTGTCTGGAGTGTTTTGTTGTTGAGAAATTTTGGACTTTATTCCCTAAAGCAGAAGGACAGGTTGCTGATGCCAAAATTTATTTAAGAAACAAGGAGTGTATAGCTGCTACACAGTGTGGTAACCTAAAATGCCTGAATGGCTCAATTTCAAAGCTAAGACTTGTGTTCCAAAGCTGGCTTGTGTTTGCAGGTCCCTGTTCTTCTCACATAAACTACAGTCAAAAGTGTGCAATTGCAGGATGAGTGACACACCAATCAAAATCTGTGCCTACTTGCTTATTTATTATGGCACTTTATGTTACCAGTTCCGTCCCTTTCTCTCAACCAACTGCTCTCTGGCTCATTTTCTCCTGTAAGCTCTGCAGAGCAGGGACAGTCAGCTCTTCTGTGGTTGTTCAGTGCCTGGTGCCCCTTCTCACAAGTGTTGAGGCACCCTGTGTTAGGCCCATGGGAGTACTGTAGGGCTCACAGCAGGAGCCCCAGTCTTGGGCTGCTGCTGGCAAGGCCCAAGTCTGAAACATAGATGCCCAAGCACCTGCTTGGAGGGAAGAGGGTTACATAAATACCTGTTTTCAGAGTTGCCCAAATACATGGCTTTAACACATGTTTAAGATTTATGCACAAGATGGCACTGAGAATGTCTGCCCCAGCCCCTCCAGTCCCACTGGCTTTCCCTCACATCATTGCAGATGATGGAAAACCAGTTATTAGGAAAAAGTTTTTACTGAGGGTGGTGAGGCAGTGGAACGGGTTGCCCAGAGAAGTTGTGGATGCCCCATCCCTGTGAGTTTTCAAGGCCAGGTTGGATGGGACCCTGAGCCACCTGGTCTGGTAAAAGGTATCCATGCCCACAGCAGGGAGGGTTGGAACTAGATGCTCTTTAATGTCCCTTCTAGCCCAAACCATTCTGTAGTTCTATGATAAGATGATTGATTCTATGATTCTGTGTGCTGTGCAACAGCTTCAGCAAGATCACCTCACCCAGCACACATCTGTACCATGCTGTTGAAACACTTTGCTGCCCTTTCAGGCAGAAGAGGGAAAACTGAGTTCCTGGGTGAGTGCTAAATAGCATGCAGACTTGGCGGGGTACGATGACCCCTGCAAAGAGATGGAGTGGGTGCCTAAGGAAAGGCTGAGGGTTGAGAATTCCACACAAGGTATCTTGCCTCACCCCACGGTTAGGATCAACTCAGCAGTGGATGAGGTGTCTTGAGGGATTTGTTGGCATGTATAACTGGTTCTTGTAGACATCTTCATTTAACAGGATGGATAATGAAGATTATGTTCTTAGGTATTCTACTTTTTGCCTTCAGTGTGCACTGGGGCAGGGTGTTGTAATTTGAGGCTGTGGATTTAGGCAAAGACATACTGCAGTGCTCAGCACTGCAAGAGCCAGGCCCTTTTTTGAATCTGGCCTCACCTCAGTAAGTGTGAGTAATGATAACAGAGGCATGAGAGCAGAATGACTGTACAGAAGGGAGAGCTGCTCTTGACTTGCTAGAGTGAAAAACATATTTGTAAAGGGATAAAATTAGTGTTGGGTACAAGAATGCCATTTAATGAAACAAATGACTACACTTCTTCTCAGTGGCACAAAAAGCACGTGACACATCCCAGATAACCAGCAGTCCCCCATTCTGCTCTAAGAGTTGCTGTAGAGCTTTGTCTCCTTTTGATATATTCCTCTCTGTAGTTCTACATCCTTATTTTTTGTTCATTATTGTTGCATTTTTTACTCATGCTTGTCTTTACTCCTTTAGCTTTCCTGAATACTTCTCTTTTGTCTCTCTTGTTATCTGCCATACAGCTTGGCCACCTTCCATGTGATGGAGCAATGTAGCTGACTTGTGGGTTGACTTAGGCTTGCATCACCATCCTGACCCGGGTTGCATCAGCAGTCATCTGGAACTGACTACATGCCTGAACTGATAAAAGTTGCTGTGGAAATATGGATCTCTGGGGCCTTTGCAAGGTATCTTCATATGTATGTGTGTATGCATGTTGATGTGTGAGCACATTCAAAATGCCTGTCTGTTCTATCAGCTCAGCTGACTGAGTGCTCCTTTGGGATTTGCTGCTGCTTATGGCAAATGGGAACAGACTTGCAAAGCTCAGGAGAATACTGGGATTGACCCTGAAAAGGGGGATATGCCTGTTGCCTAGGAATACCCATAAGCAAGAGATCCAAAAACCATCACTTGACCTTTGTATAGTTCTTTCCCTTCCAGTGAGTCCCTTTCCCTGCCTGTGACTCATCTTCTTCTAAATGTAGACTGTAAGCTTCTCAGAGGACTGCCTTTCTCTCTGAACAGAGTAGCATAAAAAATAGCAACACTGTTGAATAACTAGTATTATTTTTTAACACAAAAAACCTAAGGGCTGCCTTGCTGTATCTGTGCTTCTCTGTCAACGGATTTATCAGTTCCCTCAACAGAACAGCGGGGCAGATTCTGTCCTGACCCACGACAAGAAGGTTGTTCAAAGAAGAGGTCTCCGGAGCAGCACAACTGCAGTGCAGTGGGGAGTAGACGTTCTAATAAAAGATGGGCAGGCTCTGACAAAGGCCAACACATCTTCCATGGCACCCATGTACTTACTTCCCTATTTCTGACCAATTTGTAATTGGCAGCATCCCCTTAGTAACTGCAGTGTGGCTTATGTGAATGTCCAGTAGGAAGCTGCCTGCTCCCTTCAGCAGGTTATTCAACACCCATCTCCTTTTCTCCAACCTCTACATACACTGTCCAGCTGCCCAGTCCACTTCCATTCTCAACTCTTGGTGACACTGCAGCTCTTGTGTTGTCTTTGACTTGTAGTAGATCTCTTACTCTGGGCAAACTGGTACCTTTTCTCTTTTCAGATGCTTGTGCCATGTCCTGTCTCTGTTGCCTGATCCTCTGGAGGACAAAAGAGTGAGAATCAGCAGTGTGTCACTTATCCTGCAAACAGTTTGAGAACTGCTTTGACAGCCAGTGGAAGAAAATAGTGTGATGTGGTCACAGCAAGCACCTGTTCTTTCTAACAATTTACAATTGCACTATGATCCCATTGAGAGTGATACTTGAACCTCCCTCTGATTAGCTGTTCTTTTCTCTTGCTGTAACAACATTGTTTCTTTCCAACACAGGAGTGTTTATGCAGAAATGCCAAGATTCTCTACACAGATTACAGTAGGTTTACAAATTAAGGAAAAACTAGTATGGAACAAGAGGAAAATAATCCCAGCATTTTGCACTTGTAATCAAAATCCTGTCTTTGGAGGGTGTTATGTCAAATATACACTTAGTGAGGCTATGAGGATTTTCCTTGTGTAACGGCAAGAGTTAGCCCTAGCATATCACACTATTCTAAAAATGGTGTCCAGTAAGCAATAGGTGGCCTCTCTTGGAAAAAAATCAGGAAAAAAGTTGGTGAAATCTGGATCCTCTGCAGTGTCACTTTCACAGTTGAGTGACTGACAAACAAAAGCAAAGAAAAAAAACCAGTGGGCTAAATCACCATGAGATTGTGGAATTGAATAAAATCCAGCGACGTTCCCTTCTATTAGGTCTGATGTAAGTGCTGTATGGTAAAGACTAATTTCTAAAAGTCAGCTGTAAACCTATAGGTCAGCCAATAAGACAGGGACTTGACACATTTTTCATTGTGAAGTGTATGATAGTTTCATGCCTTTAATCAACGTCACTGCAAACAGTATATTGTTGAATCCAATGGAACTGGAATCCTGCTATGAATTTAATTGTTTTCCACAAGTAGAACAGAAGCCTTTGATTTCTATTAATTATGTATCTGCGTGAAAAGCTATTTTGTGTGTATATATATTTAACAACAGGAAACGTAACACATATTTATTTTTATTAAACTAATAAAAGGGATAAACCTATCAAAGCATGTTTTCGTTTAATTTCTTTGGTCTTGTTTCCCTTAGCATGAAACATGAAAGGTCATTAAGTTCAACCTCATGTATCTCAGGACACACACTTCTTTCTATGAGATAACTGACGTCATACAAAAGCATCTTGTTTCTAAATGAGAACTTTGAGGTTGCAATAGTCCTTGTAACTGCAATCAACCATGGTTAGGTTGAGGCCTCAAGGTGCAACACTGGAGGTATTACTTACCTGTTGCAATTAGGGTGGCACCTTGCATGAGATCTTTCCAAACTCTTGCAAATGTAATCCCTGCATTGAGGAGCTCATGCTTTATGAACAACGAGCAGCAAAAGGTTAGGAAACATGGAATAGGACAAGGAGAGAGAAATTGTAGAGCTCTTGTAAATTCATTCAGTTCATAGTAAGCAGTCTGCAGGAGTGGGATCTCTAAAGGGTAGCCAGATCTGTAGCATGTTGGGGTTTGGCAGATCTGTGGCATGTTGGTTCTCCACCTCCTGGAGGAGAACATGCTGTGTGGAAAGTCATGCAAAGGAGAGAGTGAGGGGAACTGGCACATGGCTGCAGCCTGGCAGCAGTGCTTTAGCAGAGGCAAGGGTGGCATGGAAAGATGGAAGTTCCTGAAAACTGTCTGTGGCAAAGCTATGTGTGGATACTCGTGAACACAGGTGTCACCAGCTTGAGTGGCTCTGGCAGCAGCTGGAGAAACAGCAAGAGGAAGAGAGCAATGTAATAAAATTGATGGATGAGGAAGATGAACTCTACGTTTGTTTTGGATTCAGGTGGGATTTTTGGTGGGGTATCTGGGAAGGCCAAATTGGGCTCTCCTAGGTGTCAGAGCAGCGTGGTAAGAGGATGAAGCCTGAGGCAGTGATGCTTTGGTATGGCTTGGAGATCTTCAGCAGTAGTGGCTGGATTTGGGTATGACCTGTTTGCCAGCGCAGGGGAGAAAGGAAAAGCAACATCAAAACTGCCCCCTATTCTACCTGTTGTCAATCTCTCAGACATATGCTCCAAAAAACCTCGTCTAGAGAATGTTTCTTACTGCTTGAAATTAAGTCATTGTCAAAGAAATGGTATGAAAGGTTTGTTTTATAGAAAAAGATTTTGACACTGAGAGTTGCAGGAGGCTCCCTATCAAAACAGTGGTTCCCTCCACCTCCATGGGACTTCTCTTGCATTTTGGTTGACCCGCACATTGCACCAAGACGCCACTGATTTTCCTTCTTCCTCAGCCACTCCCGCCCTCCAGCCTGTTCAGGCACTACATCTCACCATGAGCTATTTCAGGACTTCAGCCTTCCACACCTCCTCTGTCCCACCTCCTTCCCTCCCCAGGCTCCCTCCTGGAAGGGCGGGATAAGCCCGGGGGCCGTACGCGCTGTACGGGTGGCACAGCCCCAGCGGGTGGCTGGACTGGGGCAGAAGGCAGCGCAGCTTCGTGCTCTTTGCCACCATGGAAAAGGCCGCGGAGAGTGTGCATGTGCGTGTGTGTGTGTCATTTCAGAGGTGTCTCCTACACTTCCCCCGAGTCCAGGAGTTCCAGACCCATCGCGCGTGGGGCTGTGGGAGCGAGGTCGTGTCAAACGGGCAGGTGAAGGACGGCGGGGAAGAACAAGTCCAGCCGTAGTGCAGCGAGTGAGGAAATATGTCAGGAGGCCTCCGCTGCCCCCGGATCTTGCCGGGGTAGGCAGATCGAGGCCGGTCAGAGGGAGAGCGCTGCCAGCCCCGCGTCGCGTGGGCAGCCGTGGCGGCCGGGCTCTGGTGCCCAGCCGCGCTTTCCCCCGTGCCGTGTTCCCCGTGCCCCCCCGGCCGTGCCGTGTTCCCCGTGCCCCCCCGGCCGTGCCGTGTTCCCCGTGCCCCCCCCGGCCGTGCCGTGTCGATTCCATCGCGGGGCCGCTCCGGGGGCGAGCGCAGTGCGGGGCAGGGGGAGGGGAACCCAGGGACACATTCGGGTGCCGGGCGGAGCCTGAGCATTTTATGAATGGGCTCATATGACGTCATGAGGGCGGGAAGAGAGGATCCGTCCTCCACCAATCCTGCGAGGCCTTCGCGCTGCGGGGCCAATCGAAGCGCGGTCTCCGGGTGACGGCCATCCTCGCCGGCCAATGGGGGCAGGAGAGCGGTGTCGACCACGTGGGGCGCAGGCCGCAAGTAGTACGGGGGCGTGTGGCCGGGCGGCCTCGGGGCGGGCGGGCCCGGCCGCGTTGCCGGGTTACCCGGTGCCTGAGCGGCCCCTCCGCCAATCGCGGCGGGGCGGGGGCGGGCGCCGTGACGGCTGCGGGGCGGCGGTGGCCGGGAGGGCTCAGTCCGGCCGCGGCAGCCTCCGCAGCATGGTGCTTCCCGCCGCGCTCCCGGCCGCCGGCCTCCTCTACTGGGTGGGCGCGCTGGGCGCTCTGTACGCGGCGGCGCTGGCCTCGTACCGCCTTCTGGCCGGCCTCCGCGTCTGGGTGCTGGGCAGCGGCGCTGCTGCCGTGGGGCCGGCGCTGGGCGCCTGGGCAGGTGAGTGCGCGTCCCGGCCGCCCCCGCCGCGGCTCCTTCCCCTCCGTCCCCCCGGGCCGGGGCAGAGCCCCGCGGGGCAGCGCGGCGGCGGCCTCGGCCCCGTGGGGAGGGGGCGCGGGGCGCTTCTCGTGGTGAGCGCGGGTGGCGGGCACCGGCCTCGAGGGAAGCGGCGGAGCGCCCGGGGGGCGGCAGCGGGTCTCGGGGCGGGCCGGTCTGGGGCAGCAGCCGAGGGGCCAGCGGGTGCCGCCGCCCGGCCGGGAGCGCTGCCGCGGAGCCGGTCTCAGGCTCCGCGTGAAATCTGCGGGTGCTGAGAGAAGCTCCAGTTGTTGGGATTTTGTGCGCGGGCGGGCGGGCGGGCATGGCGTGTTTGAACTTGGTCCCGGCCGAGCACGCAGCGCGGCCCCGGGTCCGCGCGGCTGGTCCCGGTCCCGGTCTCGGTCCCGGTCCGCATTCCCGGCGCGCGCCGCCCCCTCCGCGCCGGCCTCGCGCCTCATCGCTGACGTCACGCCCGCCCCGTCCCCGCCGCCCCCGGAGCAGCGGCGGCTCCCGGTGCAGCGGGAGCGGGAACATCCAACCCCGTGCCCGGCCGCGGCGGCACCGGGAGCAGCAGCGCTGGGCCGCGGCCGATGCCCGGGCGGGCGGGGGCAGCCGCGGCTGCCCCGGGAGAAGCGCCGGGGCGGAGGGCGAGGGAACAATCGTGCCGGGAGCGGCGGGCGAACAGCGCGAAACTTGTGCCAGCCCCGCCTGCTCCGGCAGCCCGTCCGCTCCGCGGTCCCGGTCCAAGGAAGGGCTGAAGCTGAGTGGCCGCTCCTTTGTAGGGGGTGACAGCAGTGGTGGCCGGGAGGGGGTGTCGACAGCGTTTAACTGACATCGCAGAAATACGGGAGCGCAGGGGAAGTACAGCTGAGGCTGGTGCCAGGGGATCACCAGTGCTACGCTGCACTAACTTTTCTCAGTTCTTCGATTCCTGGTCACAGGAGGCACGGTTTTTTTCCGTCTGAGTCTGACATTACCACTGCAGCTTTGAAGTTAAGATGAGGCTTTAGAAAGGGCTTCTCTGCCGGTGTAACAGATCAGGCCAAGAGAGTTTTCAGTTCCATTCCTCCCAAAGGCAGTGGGAAGGACAAGTCCTAAGCCTAATTGGGAATTGATAAGGTGGGCCATAAGAAGAATTGCAAACTGTAAGAGCTGTGAGTTTGAGATGATAGTTTAAAAGGCTGCACAAGGTATTTCCTTCCCTCAAGGGGAGTAGGAGGACATCAAGTGCTCAGATGCTGCAGCTGCTTCCAGGTGGCAGACCTGTAGGTGCAGCAGCCCCGCAACAAGCTGGTAGGTTGCTGGGCTAATGACGGTGCTTCCCAATAATCTTTGCTTCAGCCAACACAGAAGTCGTATATGAACACATTCGGGCAGTCGAATTTCAGCTTGTGTGAGACGCCAGTAAAGCAGTAATGCTACTGGCAGCACACATAATGCCAGAGCATGTAATCAGTCCTGCGTGCACAGGTTTGAAACGCAGCAACAGTGCCTTGGACAAGCTGTAGCTTTGCATACAAATGAATAAGGCCCATGTCTTCCTCCCAGCTGGAGAAATGGAGTGCCTGTTAAAGATATGGTTGGCCCAGGAGACCCAAACCCTCTTTGACTTTCTGATGTTAGTTTTAAATATATTACTTACTGCATTATCAGTTGCCTGCTGACTTGTGGTGCATCACAGGAGTCTTGGTGGCCACTTTAGCTTGTTTTGCATTGTCACACATGTGGAATTTTGCAGTGCTTGAGCCAAATGCCAGCTTATCAGCTGGAACCACAAGCTGTAGACAGCAGATCTTCCCACAACATCCTCAGATGTTCAGAGAACTGCAATGCAAATGTCCTGCGTCACTGTTTTGTACAAGTGCAGGCAGCAGCAGGCCACTGTATGTGGCCAGTGGCTACTCAGAAATTATTCTTTCTCTTTGCCATGGTCATGATCTTAAGACATGGAGGAAGAGGAGCATTGGCAGGACAGCTAAATTCCCTGTTTGTTGCTCTGCTCTGAAGTGGAAGCACTGCTGCAGTGTCAAGGAGCATGGAGAAATAGGGTGATGGTGCCTGCTGATTTGGACTTGAGCTGTCACTGTGGCTGACAAGCTTTGGCCATCGTGAGCTAGCTGTTGTGTATCCTGTGTGCAGCTTATGCAGGCGAGATGCTGCTTTATTGGGACAGCTGCTGTATCTCTAGCTGAAATGAGGAGAGGTTGTTGTAATCTGAATAAGCACTGGGATGGTTTGCCCTGAAGCATTGTGGCACCAGCAATAGACTGGGCAGGTTGTCTGTTTTCTCTCCTAAAAAGGAGTATAAGGCACAGCTTGCAGATATGTTGGGTCACCTTGAGAATCAGCGAATTACTAAGTCATACTGTAGGAAGAAGTGCATTTCCTGTTTTTCTGGTCTTTTAAAAACTAGTGGGTTTGATGCTAATTGGCTACTGTAGTTACTATTATGTGTTGTTTCTACTGCACAACTAGAAAGCAACTTTACAACAATTCTGAAACACTTACAAACACTTTTGTAAGGGCTTCTTACTGCCCTTTACCTCTTCTGCATGTCTGAAACTGACTTGGAAATTCTTTCCTTGTTTTCTTAGAATTTTTTTTGGATGCCTATATTCAGTTGCTTCTATCTATGCTCTGTCTAATTTTCTGGTATTTAGAAGGAGGGGATTTGAGGAGGAGGAACAACTGGATGAACCAGTAATGTACTCTGAGAAAATCAGGTTTGTACTACTTGAAATAGCATCTCTTTTGACCAAAAGTTAATTTTTCTGAAGTTGCACTTCTGTGTGAAGGTCTGTATGCAACTTTTCTGGTTTACCCTCTGCATAACTTGCATCTGGCTTGATTTTTGGCTACTGTACAGTGAATGGACGTTGGGTGGATGTTATTTCAATGTGGTATTTCTGGGTGCATCTTGAACAAGTATGCAGTGAAAACTTGTGGGTTCAATGCTCTGCCTTTAATGTGCCTCATAAATTGGTAGCAGAAGATAACAGCTCCCTTGATTGAAAAACAGTTTAGCTAAAGAAACCACAGACTTGACAGGAGCAGCATGCCAAGGAGTCATTCTGAAATCACCAAGAATACAGCAAAGACGTGGCTGCTCCCCTGCCTTCCTCTAGACAGGCAGATCTGTTGATGGTGCTGCTAGTTATGATCCATAGTGGTATTTCCTTAGGTTGGATGAGTGTCCTATTCTTCTCCCATTGATGGTAGTGGCAGGCAGCCACCTTGCTTCTCTGCCATTGACAATTGGGTGTATTCTGGAGTACAGAGTGTCTGGAGCGGGGAACTGTCTGCTGCTGTCATAGCTCCCATTTGGAGAGTTGCCGTGTCTCCTATTTTAGGAAGTCACCTCTTTTTCTGGAAAACATGAAATAATTTTTCTGTCCCTTTCCTTCAGTAACTTGGTGAAATGAATTCAAAATCCTATGGTAATTCAGGCTGGGAGGGAGCTCAGGAGGCCTCTACTTCAACCTCCTGTTTGGAGCAGGGTCAGCTGTGAGATCAGACCAGTTTGCTATATGCAAATAATCAACTTTGTATATTCAAAATACACTGTCACTGCAAGTTGTATTGATCTGGTGCTCTAAAGTGCCTGACATCTTGGTTGTGTCAATACTTGGTTGTGTGGATACCTAAACTTTTTATTTATTTTTTTCCTAGCTCAAAATTGCAAATATTTTGATGAGAAATATATTTTTTCCCTGATTTGATGTAACTGAGGTGTTAAGTGGAAACAAAGTTTATTTTGATTGTGTAATTGTCCATATGACACTCAAAGAAAAGTCCTGTTTTCTTTCAAGCCTCACAATGGCTTAAAAAAGCACCCATTTCTTCCCCCAGTGCCTTTGATAGAGACATGGTTGAATAATCGTACATTTAGTGGTTACAAAATGTCTGATAGTGGTGATGCTTTCTCATGTGGTGAATACAGCTGTACAGTTGTATTGGGGCCAACAAACGTTTGTGAAGATGAGCTTGCCTTAATTAAGCTTCTTGGAGTTTATTCACTAACATGCAAAATTAACTAAATGTGGGCAATTTGCTCTAAATTTCCTAAAAAAGAATTTGTAAGAGGTTGTTAATCAGGATGGTGCTCTCAACTCCCTCTAACTTTCTGTGATTTGAATTTAGACAAAACCCCCTTATTCAGTCTTAAACTGTTCTTTTCCTGTGTAAATGTTTAACAAATAACTTGTTGGAGCAGCAGCAAAGCTGGGTGAACCTCTCTGCCTTCTTGTCGGCTTCTTTTGGCTTCTTTTATTTAACCTGGGCTATGCATAGTTCAGCATCTAAAAATAGCAACTTGTGTACCAGGGCCACTAAGGAAGGCATGAAAAATGTATGTAACTGGATACATGAGCAGTGGAGTAGATACTTATTTGTGTCTCTATGGTCAGGTCTTTTAAAAATTAAGAATATGGGGGGTGATTCCCAAACTCTGGTAAGCAGGTTGGGGTAATAACAAGCTCTATAAGTCAGACCTTAACAAGAATATTATTAAATTAATAAATGTGGTGCTTATGTGAAGAGGAAGAAGACTAGCTGGATTTTGTACTTGTCAATGTTTTGAGTTAGATTCCATCTATAAGGTTATGCTGCCTGTGGTGTCTGGAAATCGTGTGTTATGAAACAGACCCTGATCCTTATGAAGTTTGTGGGATATCATTAATGAAATGTCAGATGATAAATTATGTTAACAACAATTTAAGAACTCCATACAAAGGACATTCACTTTAGTGCTGACCATGTACTAACTTGTTGATGACTGAGCAGCTTTCACAAACAATGTTGTTTTCCAAACTCAGTAGCATCAAGTGAAATAGCCTGAAGGCTTCTTTGTTTTCTGCAAGTAGGTTTCAGTCCCTGTTGCACAACCGAATGCGGTCTTGATTTGCAGGTGTTTCACAATGTGCAGTGATATAGTGTAGACCATGTCACAAATCACTGTTGCACAAATCACTGTGCAACACTAGTGCAATGTGTGGTGATGGTGTAGTTAGTAGGGAAGTGAAAGGAATTCAGCCTGCTCTCCCTGGAGGATGTGAGAGGAGAGGCTCTGCCCAACTCCCAGTTTTCCCTGCATGCAAGTGCTTGGCTGGTGTGTGCAAAGCTTTAGGGAAAGCTTTTGATTCTCTTGTTCTTTAGCAGAATCACTTATTCAGAGATTTATCATCTTCAGCACTTCAGATCCATTGGAAAGGTTTTCTGGCCTTGTTCTTGATTCTGAATTCTACACAAACACTTCTACTCTTGTGTGAAATAAAGCATGGCACTCATCAACCTAGAAAGTAATGTTAAGAAAGTGTGAAAATATGCCAATTTGCTTGTAACTAAGTCGTGATCGTGACAGCTCAAGAGAAATGTGCAGCCTGAACTTGGAGCATGTTTTGCTTTTTTGTATGGGTATTTGCACAGTGCTTCTGAAGGGTTATGCATTGAAGAGTGGTTTTGAGAACAAGCTGGTGCTGGTGTCCTAATCCTCTCTGAACTTCCCAGGAGTGCTTCTCCAGTGTGTGTGGCTTTTTCTTTTCCCATTTGCCGTGTAATGTTTCCAAGTATGCATCCTGAATTTTCTCTAGTAAAAAAGTTAGCTGTCTCCCTTTAGTCATCAATCCTATTTATAGCTGGTAATTTAGAAGACTTCTGTCAGTGTCTCCCTCCCGCTTGCTCCTTGTTGGACTAAGCAAGCAGTGCTCTTCCAGAGCAACCCAGGAGAAATGGGATCTCTGACCCTGTTTCTCTAGATTCAGCAGCTTGCATTGTGTGGTGCTTGAGTGGGCTGCAACTCCTTCAGAGACCTTGCAGCTCTTGGTGAGTCAGGGAGGTTCTCTAGTATTTTTTACGTAGGCTACTGCTACTAACATATCCTAAAATTAGTTTTGCTTCCTGACAGTGTAAAGGAATGCTGTTTTCTACAATTTTGCTGTATTTCTGCTGCTTGACTGCATCTTTCAGGTGTTTTCCTTTGCACATGATGTTACTCACTGTTTAAAATCTCTGCTCAGTACGATTGCTCAACACTTATTGCATTGAGTGCTCCTTCTTGCAATCTGTGCTCAGAAGAGGAGTGGGAGAGCAAATATTCCGCCCAGAAGTCCAGAGTCTCATCTCCGGTTCTGATCTATCCCTGCTGATGGACTGACAGCCTTCCACTTTGGGCTTGTGCCAGCACGCTAAAGGTGTATGTGTGGGCACCACCAGCCTCAGCATCAATCAGGCTCATAATCTCCAGCTCTGGAGTTTGATTCAGAATATGAGCAGGCTTTGCTGTGTTTAACTGCAGGAACAGAGATGTATGTGAAGAAGGGTTAAATGCTGTAGTACAGTTTCTCCACCTCCAAAAAAAAAAAAAGCTAATGATGTGTGGAGGACAGATGTTTGCATTAAGGTGAAAAGAATACCCATCTCTGATAAACAGCCTGAGAGGGAAATGCTTGAAAATTTATTAGCCTGGGGGATGAATAGCTGTGTTATTTTAAGCTAGCTCATTCTCTCAACCTTCTGTGTGTTTTAAAGTAGGGATACTTGTAATGGAAACTGGTTAATTAAAATAGAGAATTTATACAAGGATGTAATCTAGAGTAGTATCTTTCTCCCGTTTCTTTGTTTTCCTTTTTTGTCCGGTGTACTTCCCTCCCTTTGGGAAGATTATCTGTGAAGCACCCTGGTGACAGCAAGGAAAGGCCTCGTGTAGAAGTGAGGAGCACAGAAGTGTCTCCAGCAAAGAAGTCCAACTGGAATTGTGCTGGGTGTTACTGCCAGTTGGGTAAATATTCTCCTGTGTAAAGAACAAGTAAGCTAGGAAGCCCTGAAGGTGTGAGGGCAGAGCTGAGAGTGTAGTTTGGGGGAAACTGCAGTAGTTCTCCACCTGGGAATTGTTTTTTGGTAGGTGGGTGAAACATGTTGTTCTTGGTCTTGTGACTCAGAGAATATGGTGAATTGGAAGGGATCCAGAAGGATCCTTGAGTCCAACTCCTGGCCCTGCACAGGACCATCCCCAAGAGTCACACCGTGTGCCTGAGAGTATCGTCCAAACGCTTCTTGAACTCAGTCGAGTTAGTGCTGTGACCACTTCCCTGGGGAACCTGTTCCCAACCACCCTCGGGGTGAAGAACCTATTTGTAATATCCAACCTAAACCTCCTCTGACACGGCTTCAGACCATTCCCTTGGGTCCTGTCACTGGGCACCGCAGAGAGGTGGTGGAGAGGAGAAGACCCCTCTTCTTCCCCTCATGAAGAAGTTGTAAACTGTGACAAGGTCTTCCTTCAGTCTCCTCTTCTCCAGGCTGAATATATTCATCCCTAATACATATGGTTGGGATGATCATGTCTGCTATGAAAGGGATGATAGTAAGAAAGTATCTCCTAATTATTCGAACAGAAATGCCAAATGTGATTCTGTAGGCTTGTATATGAATACAAATATGGGATAAACACTGTAACTGGTAGGTAAAGCATCTCATGTTGGGCTTGCATGGTTTAATTACTTGCCTAATTAGATTTAGGGTTGCTGCTTGTAGTTTCAGATGACTTCTGTTGCTCACTTACTGGTAGACTTTAGAAAACCAGGGTTTCTAAAGAAAAGCAAAAGATTTTTCAGATTGAGTACATTAATATCTGAAAATGCTAGAACTGGAGCAATTTGAGTTCGTTCCCCTGTAGTACTTTTAATTGTACCAAAGAATTCTATCTTAAATCTTCTTTTTTTTTTTTTGACTCCTGATTATTTAACCTTAATGTGATATATTGTTTTTCAGTCTGTGCAACTTCCAGATTCCTGGAGTTGAAGTCTAGAGCAGTACACCATCAGCCACTGAGTGAGTCATTAGCAGAGCTGAAATCCTGATCCACAATATAAGCTTCTCCAGCTAACGTTGCGAAAGAGCTATATACAAAATTTCCTGCTGAGCTTCTAATTTACTCCCTTACCCTCAGCAACAGATGGTGACACCTAAAATCCTGGGGTTTGGTTGTGGGTTTTGAAAGAATCCTCATGTGTAGCAGTTCTTCAGACTAGAGTTGAGATGTCCAGAAGCTGAGCCTGAGGGAAAATAGTGCCTGTTCCATTGTTTCTTGTATTTCTTTTCCCATTTTTATTACCCTCCCTGCTTCTTTCTCTCTTGAGGGTTCTCCTGTTTTTTGCTCATGACTCAGTTGCTTCTCAGTTGTGGGAGACAGCTGGGTGGCTCAGGTTCAAGCACGGTTTGCATATGTGCAGAACTTACTGTCTAGTTGACTGTACAGATTTGGGTTTGGTTACATCTTTGGGTTTTTTCTGTTTTTTATACCTCGCTTCTGTTTTCTCCTCCTAAGTAATCATGAGCTGCGTTTTCTAGGAGGCCGTATTCCATCAATCATGGCAGTACCTGAGGAACAGCTGGGCTTCCACTTCTTGAGGAGTTCTCTACTTACTGGACAAGGAAGAGCAGAGTTGGGGAGCTCAACCCTAGGGATGTTAATCACAAAGATTTTTTCTAAAGGGTTTTCATGTGTGTTAGAAGACTACCACTGAAGCAGAAAGGGAGAAAGGCTGTAATGAAAGAAGGGGAATGGGACATGAGGGATAAACTCAGTGGGGCAAAGGTTTTTATTGTTGAGGGGAGGAGCTTGTTGTGCAGAAACTGAAGAATCTGATCTCCTTCCAAAGTGTCTAGTCCCTGCTTTTAGATGCAGAGGTGTGGAAGAATGTGTGTAGATACAGAAAGCAGAAGGCAGAGAACTACTATAGTTCTGCAGTTGCTGCTACCCAATCAGTGCTTGCATGCTGTTCTTCTCCGTACTCTACTTCACCAAAAAGACCCAGTTTCATGTTCCCTGTCTGTGACTGGCTGGTCTGTTCCTCCAAAACTCTTCCCTTGTATCTGTTCTCATCTCTGGAAGACGTGTTTCCCATAGGCTTTGGTCCATCTACTCCCTTCCCCAGAATTCTTATCCTGCCGGCAAAGGTGGTTGAGCTATAAATTTGTAACTTACTATTGTTTTTCACAAATATATTTTCTTGAAAAATACAGTACTCCTAATGTCTGAGTCCTATCTGCCACAAGAGCTCTCCATCTCCAGAGTGTGACGAGTAGAGGTGATTCATCATGGCTTAAAAGTCAGATCTCCCAAATCAGAATATTCTGTGACTCAGTGACTCTAACAGTAGTGAGGAGCAGCAACCAGGAGAAGGATAGGGCAGTAGATGATCACTGCACTGCTGGAAAAAGCTGCTAACCTGTCAGTAGTTGAACAAGCTACTAGAGTTAGGGTGTCTTGCAGTTTGTTCCTGCCCTCAGATGTCCTGCATGTCCAAGCTAGTGTTTGTCTTGCATGGCAGAAAGGAATGTGTATTCTTATCATTTTACAGGTGTTCTAATACCAACTCTTTACCTCAGTATTTTTGTCCTGGTAGACCCAGATCTATGTCAAAACTTTTGGGGCTCCGCAACTTTGTGTTGGTTCCTAGATTTGGATATAGAATACTCCATTTGGTGGACTGGTTCTTCATCTTTGCTATTTATTGCCAGTTCTTGGGTGTTCAACCTTCACAGTCTTGTTCGTGTCCCTTACATTGGAATCAGTGGTGTCAGTTTATAAATGAGATGCCTTCAGTCACAAGACTGAGTGTGTGGTTTTAGATCATGGCTTTCTGATGTAAAAGTTTGGTGTGAAGAGAGAAAGTAGATGGAGAACTCTGCTTTTGCTTTTTTCCTCCTTGTGCTGGCACTGATGTTGGTCTGTTTGTGCGATGATCTGGTTAAGGAGTCTACCCTGCAGAAAATTAGTCACTTGGGGCTATTTATGCTCCATAGACTGCTTTGGTCATATGAATTTCAGTGCTGGTGCAACAGAAAGGAAACCTGGCAGTATTATGAAACTATATATTGAGGATACAGTTGAGCCCAGTGGTCAGCTCGAATTGCTCCAAGACCAGGCTGCTGCCAAAAGAATTGCTGCTGCTGTAGTCACTGGCCGTGAGCTCTCACTGCTTCCCTTATGTTGCCTCCAGTCAGTGTGTGGCTGTGGTGGTGTGAGTGAGGTCTGCTTGTGTGGCTGACAACTAACTCTGCAAGAAAGACCAGCTGTAGGTAGCTGGATCAGCTTACTGGGCTGCCTGAAAAGCAACTGGCAAAGAGATGCTGAGGAAGCAGGTAAGAATGGATGGCGGGATGACATCCTGCAGCTACGCTGGCTGAAATGGAGCCTAAAACTGCAGGAAAAGCGTGTTTTCAGTTCTGTTGCTTGGTCCCATCTTAATGGGCTATTCCGGAGTCCTGTTTTGCTTGGTTCTTTGTGGGTCAAGATAGGTGGCATGTACCTCTTGTGGGTTTGAGAGGATTGTTTGTGAGTTGCAGAGTATGGTTTTGGAAGTCCTTGCTAACAGATTTAACTAGCTCCTTTTCTTTTCAAAAACTAGAATAATGGTCTTGTATTGATTTGCTAGCTAGGGTATTAATTTTAAGACATAAAATTTTTTGTCATTCCTTCTACAGTAGTTCAGTATTCTTTTCTTTCTGTGATCTTGTCCTTAAGGACAGACTGTTTGTGTTTGGCTGTATTTCAGGATCTTGTTCTGTTAACCAAAATCTTGACGTTTTACAATGTTTGAAAATGGGGTGTGGGATGTGGTAGGGAATCTGTAAATCCAAAAGTCTTTGTAATCCAAGAAATTTTAGTAAAATGAAAGAGGTGGATTTTTCAAGCTGCCACCTATGCAGAATTGTGGTAGCATCTCATCACAGCTGGATTTGTCACTTCTATGCTATTGCTGGTTTTGTTTAAATCGAAGTGTAGAGTTGCTGATATAAAACATTGCCTTGGCAACATCTGAAAATAATGCATTTGTTCAGAGAAATGTTAGTGTGACATACCAGTATAGACTAGCTTGTTTCAGTCACTGTAAGTAAGCTTTGTATTGAAACCATGTTTCTTGTACACTAACCTAGAATTTGTCTCTTCAAACTTACTTTCAGCACAAATTCTGTACAAAGTGAGGAAGTAGATTTGAGTAAGAGTATATCTTATTTCATAAATGTATATTGTTTTAAAATAGCCTTTACTGTAGAAATTGGTTTACATTTTCATTTTAGGGTCTTATTTTGGGGGGAATTGGTCATATGGCATGCCATTCAAAACTTTTAATGCCCAATGTGGTACTATATGCATATACTTATTAGCTGTGGATTTTCTGCAATCTGAACTTTTGCCCTTATTCCTAAATTTTGGAGTAATGATACTGTTCTTTAAAAAACCCTTTCTCCCTTCTCCTCCTTTCTCCCTTCTCCTCCTTTCTCCCTTC